>NC_042623.1:128828995-129474070 GCF_901001135.1 Rhinatrema bivittatum
CATTACATTAAAACAAGGATGAGCAAACTTGGATCAAGTAACATGGTTTAAACATGGGGGATTAACATGGGGATAACTGGAAGAGATCGACTGCATAAATAACGGAAAGCTAGAGATGTTGTTCTAGAGGCGAGCAGCATAACTGACTCTGAGGTATAAAAAAGACTCTACTGTTCGTTTGAGCAAGAGAAGGCTTGGGTGAACAGCCAGGTTTTGAGTCTTTTTTTAAATGTAATCGTGCATCTTTCGAGCCGGAGATCTGGCGGGAGAGAGTTCCATTGAGTTGGTCCATATGTGGAAAGCGCTCTCTTACTTACTGATGTTTTGATGAGGGGGGCATGGAGGGTGTCTCTATATGCTGATCTCACTGGTCTAGCGGGTATACATGGCCGAAGTGGGATCTTGAGTTCCAGTGGTGTGATGTTGTGAATGGCTTTGTGAATGATTGTTAGAGTTTTGTATAAAATTCTGAATTTGATTGGGAGCCAGTGGAGATTCCGCAGGATGGGAGTAATATGGTCTCTTCTGTTGGTCTTGGTCAGAATTCTTGCCGTTGCGTTCTGCAGCATCTGTAAAGGTTTGATGGAGTTGGCAGGGAGGCCGAGAGGAGTGAATTACAGTAATCAATTTTTTTAAAAATGATTGCCTGGAGAACTGTGCAGAAGTCCTGGAAGTGGAGGAGGGGTCTCATTCATTTTAAGACTTGAAGTTTAAAAACGCAATCCTTTGTGGTGTTATTGATGAAACTTTTGAGGTTCAGATTGTTATCCATGATGACTCCTAGGTTTCTGACTTGTGGGGAGAAAACTGCTTGAATTGAGGGGTGAGTGTTGGTCTCTAGATCATTTCCGTCTTGGGTGACGAGGAGAAGCTCTGTCTTGTTAGTATTCAGGATCAAATTGAGGCTCGTAAGAAGGTTGTTTATGGATTGAAGGCAGGTGTTCCAGAAATTCAGTGCTTTATCTAGCGAGTTGGTAATCGGTATGAGAATTTGGACGTCATCTGCGTATAAGTAATGAATTAGATTTAGTTTAGAAAGGAGCTGGCAAAGCGGGAGCAAGTATATGTTGAAAAGAGTTGGCGATAATGAGGATCCTTGTGGGACTCCCAAAGCAGAGCTGATGGGGTGAGACTCTTTATTGTTGATTTTAACCTTATAGAATCTGTTTTGAAGGAACGATCTGAACCAGCTGAGGGCGGTACCTTTGATGCCGATGTCCGATAGTCGATCTAAGAGTATTGAGTGGTTCACTGTGTCAAATGCTGCTGATAGGTCGAGGAGAATTAGAAGACATGGTTGTTTTTTGTCGAGATTTAGAAGGAAGGAATCTGTTAAGGAAATTAGGAGTGATTCTGTATTACGGGATTTGCAGAAGCCGAACTGTGACGGATAGAGGATTTTGTTGTAGTCCAAGAATTCCGAGAGTTGTTTATTTACAATTCTTTCCAGGATTTTGGAGATGAATGGAAGGTTTGCTATAGGGTGGAAATTAGCTGGGTTGTCTGGAGATAGATTTGGTTTTTTCAGAAGAGGTTTTAGAATAGCAAGTTTAAAGGGGTCATGGACTTGGCCTTGTGATAGGGAGCAGTTAATAATCTCTGCAATAGGTTTCGCGATAGCTTTAGGGATGGGGATGAGAAGGTTGGCGGGGATAGCGTCCCATGGGTGTGAAGCTGGTTTGATCTTCCTCAGAACATTTTCGACCTCTAAGGAGGAGGTAGGCTCGAAGGTTTCCATGTTTGAAGTCAGATTTATAGAGGTTGTGATGAGGGGTGTAAGAGTAAGGTCTTTCTTATCCTTAAGCGGCGCAATAAGGTTTGAGATTTTTTCCTTGAAGAATGTAGCTAGTTCCGCGGCTTTGTTGAGGGGCGAGACAAGAGAAAATAGAGCTCTCGGGTCGAAAATGAAGTGGTGTATTTTCTGAGAAAAGAAATCCTTCTTTGTGCGGAGGATGGAGATCCTGTATTGGTGCATAAGAGATTTGAATGCTGTCAGGTTTATTGGTGACGAGTTTTTTCGCCATACGAGTTCTCTGCGTCTGAGTTCTCGCTTGATGCTTTTTAGATCAGGGGTGTACCAAGGTTTTCTGTTGTCTTTGTTTGCTTGGTGGACTTTAGTGGTTAAAGGGCAGGTTAGGTCTGCTATTTTTTTAGTGATTTTGGACCAAGAGGATGCGGCCGAGTCTGCATCCGAGAGGTCGAGCTGGTCTAACTCTGACCGAGAGGTCGAGCTGGTCTAACTGTGTAATCCGGACATCTAATGATGTCCGGGTTACACAGTTTTCTGAATTGGACAGTGGTTTTTTGTGTGGATGGGTTGGTGGTTCTTCAACGTAGTGGAGATAAGCTTATGATTCGACCAAGGGATTGTAGAACATGTTGTGTGTGAGGAAGGGGAGAGGCTGTCATTGATGAAGATTAGATCCAACGTGTGTCCTGCTTTGTGTGTTGGTTCATTGATGATTTGCTTGAACCCCATGAAGTTAAGTGAGTTGAGAAATGTGACACAGTTGGCGGAATGCGGCGTCACATCCACATGGAGGTTGAAGTCCCCCAATAAAATGGCCGGTGTGTCTGTATTGATGTGTTTGGCTATGCGTTCGATTAATGGGGATGGGTCAGATTCGAGGCATCCTGGGGGGGGGCATATGTAAGGCCAATTTGAAGGTGAGTGGATTTAAAGACTGCAAATTCTAGAGCTGGAGATGCGTATGAGAACTGAAGCGACAGATTTAGACTTTTATTCGCAGCTAAAAGTAGGCCACCTCCTCTTTTTCTCAGTCTGGGGATGGAGAAGATATCACATGAGTGTAGAGGGAGTTGGTTGATTAGCACTGTGTCTTCAGGCTTTAACCATGTTTCGGTGATGGCACATAGATCTGGTTGGGAATCCGTAAGGAAGTCATAGAGGAGGTGAGTTTTTTTCGAGAGGGATTGTGCATTGAGAAGTGTTAAAGAGAATAAAGTGAGGCCCAGCAGTTGGTTCAGGGGAGAGATCATGATTGGGATGAGTCTTTTCTGTTGGATGGTGGGTAAAGTAGACTTTTTTTTACAGAATTTCTCCTACTATTTTGGATGATCGGAATGCCAAAAGTGCACATACTTGGTCCTTAAGGGGGCTGAGAAAAAGGGGCGGGGACAGCTTGGTTGGAGCGAGATTGGCTGGCTTCTGATTAGTTGGCTTCTAATTGGTTGGAGGCCAAGGGTAGGATGGCCGGCTGCTGGTCCCCACGTGGCTTGTGGGAAGTGTCGCAGGGCAGGTGAAGGCTGCAAGCGAAGGACGGCGGGACTTGGGTTCTGGTGCAGGGAGGCGCCGGAGCATAATTGCACTGAAGCGGGAGCAGGTGAGCCGCAGCAAAAGGATCGCGGAATGGAGAGCCCAGATTCAACGGGCTCTTACCTTGCTTCTGTTTTCGTCGGTTCCGTTAGGAGTGGGACTTCTGACTTCTGGCTTCTGATTGGTCGGAGGCTGGCTGCTGGTCCCACGTGGCCTGCGGGGAGGGTTGCAGGGCCGGTGGAGGTTACGAGCGGCCGAAAGTTGGCTGAGTGCTGGGAGTAGAAGAATGAGCTGGAACAGATGCCGGTAACGGAGGGAAGTAGATGGAATAAGGATGCCTGGAGAGAAAGCCTTTGTGAAGGGAATTTGGTAGCGGAGAAAAAAGAGTTGAGGCAGCACTATGGTGCTGCACGAAGGGGCGCACAAAGGGGCCGGCCCCTTTGTTGCGCTCCTTCGGCGCGCAGCGCCCAGCTGCCGTGATGAAATTTAAAGGACCCATTTGTTTAAGTAATACATTGTTTAAGTAAATAAGTTTGTTTAAGTAATACATTGATACTATATTTAAAGGGCACCGACGGGCCCTTTAAATATAGTATCAATGTATTACTTAAACAAACAAGGAGGTAGAGGATCCCTAAGACTATCAAGAAGCATGCAAAATATGGAATTGAACAATCTGAAGGAAAATTTATCTCAATGCCATCCATCTCCCAGGCAAGCACAATGACTTATTGGATTCATTGCGTTGTCACCTTCCACCTCACAAATGGTCTCTTCATCTCAAGATCCTGAAGTCCATCTTTCAACAGTGTGGTACTTTTCACACAGATCTCTATGCAGCTCCCTTCAATCATTGAGCTGTATTGCTCCAAAAGGAAATTTGCAGGATGTTTGGCTGAATTTGTTCTGCTTCTGCATGGATATAGCAAAGTTTCTAACCTATAACAGGTGTTTTCCTTAGACAGCAGAACAAATCATCCATCCAGTTCCACCCTCCTTCCTGTAGAGTTGAAGCTTAGCTTGTGAAGAAACTCAGGAGACTTATGTAGAGCAGCTGCGTAGTAACTCTTCTTATGTTTCGAATGACTCTGACTCCGTGTCAGCGGTCATTGGATGACATCACACACTTGTGTGGCTAATTTGTGCTGCTGTTTATGGAGAATATCTGTTATAGATAAGCATTTTTGCTTTCTGATTAGATAACTGTAAAATTTTGTTTTCATCTAATTCCTTTGTGATATGGGAGATTTTATCAGAGAAATGTTTTATAAATTGATCACACTGTGCTCTTGCATCATTAAATAATACACTCATAAAGAAAGACATCAAATCCTTCATTACTTTAAAAAGTGCGCTAGGTCTATTTTATAATGTTTCCGTAATAGAAGGAAATAGTACTTTTTAGCTTCCACAACTATTAAACCATAGAGCTTTCTATGGGCTTTACAATGACTTTTATCGTGTACCATTTATGTCTTATGCCAGGCTATTTTCAGGTAATGACAAAACCCCTGCCTCAGTTCATCATTGAACCAGGAAGCCATTGTAGAGGTTTAATATCTATGCAGCCTCAATGGGGCAACTTTATTAATAGCACTGTGAATTTTATTATTCAGATTATCTTCCTAGTGTGTCATTGGTGCCCTATCTGAGTCTAATAAGGAGTTTCCTAGGTTCTTCAAGAAGTTAGGAAACATCGGCCTAACCTTTGAGTGGAGCATCTTAAAGGAACCACCAACTTTAAATCAAATAGAGGCACAGGTTATCTTGAGTTCTATTTCAAATGATGATCAGGTTAAGATATGGATGAAACTTGAATTCTCACCACATTTAAGTCACTTTCAAACCCAGACTGAAAAAACAAGTGCAGCATATGACCCACTACATTTGTGAACTCTGTAACCAGCTGAACCAAACCCAAGGTCATCATGCAAGCCCAAGAAATCAGAAACTATGTTGAAGGATTCATCCTCAGCATGGACATTGAATTTGCCAAAGACTAAAAGGCTAGGAAACTTCAAAGCCATCTCTGAGAACTACTCTAGTAGTTCTGTAAAGCATGGTCATGATTCTGCAGAGCACAATATATCAGTAAGAGACCAAATTTGTCATGGCCTGCAATTTTCAAAAGCACACACTCTGATTCTACTCATGCAATATAGATAATTTAGATAGAGGAAATGAATTGTGATAGATTATAGTCACTTCTCCTCTTCCCATGCATCCCTAGCCTAAGTTGCTGAAAGCAGAAAAACCAGGGGGACACAGCTGTAAAAGATTTAAATTATTCAATTACTCCAACCATGTTTCTGCTATATATTGAAAGTTTAAATTTCAGTGTAAAATAAAGTCGTGAGGATTTCTCATTGACAGAGTAGGCAGTCAAAAATAAGTGTCAGGTGAGTAGTGGTACTAATTGATTCTTTCCATTAAGAAACGGGCAACACCATAGGTTTTAACAATATTCGCTCATTCCTTTTAACTCTACAATAGTTGATCAGAATTACCCATTTAATAGGTTTGCCCATTGCTCAGTTAAAAACTACTAATTGCTTACACAATATTGTAAATATAGGAATAAAACAATAAAACTAATATGTAATTCCTTAATCTATGTATGAATAGACTCCTTTTTAATTTAACTTTGTTGCTTCAGCTGTCTCCCTCTCCTCCCCCCCCCCCCCCCCCCCCACCGCCAAAAAAAAAGATTTTTGTTCTGGGCTTTGTTTTACAATATTTACTGCATTCTTTTTAGTCTGTGCATTTGGTGATAATTTTCCCATCACATTTACTATTTTTCTGGTTGTCATGCAGGTGATGTAGCAGTAAAAATGTTGAATGTAACAGCACCCACACCTCAGCAGTTGCAAGCCTTTAAGAACGAAGTAGGTGTGCTCAGGTAAGTTTGTGTCTTATTGTGTTTTGGTGAAATTCCAAGAGATTATATTCTCTGAGATCCCTTGTTCTCTTTAAGGAAGGGAATTTGGTTTTAGATAGCACTGTTTTAAAGCAGGAAGTTGTTTGTCTTGGTCTTTATAAAGCCTAAACAAATCTGATTTTTTGAATATCCACAATGAACATACATAACATTTTTCCATAGATAAGCAGGCTGAATTAGCCATTACATGTGGGTTATGGTATACGGTGTCATTGAATGGACTTGTCTTTTCAAGCTAGCAGATCTTTGAGCTCTATTGAGCATGTGCAGGAGTTTCCATGCGGGCATTGCCTTGTGAGCCTCCTCAGTCACTTTTTTTGACTGAGCATAAGCATGGATTTGTACTCAGTCTCTCCTTATATTTGTGCTATTATCTTAAAATTTTGATATTTGTCTCAGTAAACGTTTTTGGGGTTTTTTGCCTTGCTGCCTCTGCAACATCTCAGAGCAGCATGTTTCAGTGCTACTAAAAAAAAAAAAAAGAAAGAACCTCCCCAGAGGCCTTGTCTTCTCAACATGTCAGGCCAGAAGAAAAAACCTACAGTCAATGGCTTTAAAAATTACATCTTTGGAAAGTAATGTCTCTCACTGATGGCCATGAGCTCTACTGCTGATGCCTTGGCCCGGAACATGACCAGGCAAATTGCTACTCTTGTGGACAAATGTCCCTGTGCTGCCAATGTTTCAGGATGATTTGAATTGAGGAGCTGCATAAATCTCTTCAGAGTCACAGCAGATCCTTGTTTCACAGTGCAGTGTCATCTGCTTCACTGGGTAAAGAGTTGAGCAGGAACCCCTCACAGACTCCCCCATTGGCTCAGGCTGAAGCCTCTGGGTTGAGTAGTTTCAGCAACCCTGCAACAAAGAAGCAGCATCAGCCCTTACAGCTATCGAAGCTAGTGTCGAAGAAATACAAGCACTGCAAGCTTAGTGCATCAGCACTAGTTCTATCGGTGTGAGGTATATCAGCTCGCCTGATGCATGAAGTATTGAAACACTCAGTTCTAGATGCACGGTGCCCCGATGCATTTGATGCATGAAGCATAGGTGCACTTGATGCACAATGCATTGAAGCCTGCAGGACCTGTTGCCCTCACTTCATTGCTGCAGTAATGGTAGGGAGGAGAGGTTAGAACATTCCTTTCATCTTCTTAGTCAGAGAGGCAAAGAAATTTCTCACAAACCTGCCATCTGGTCAAGTGACTGATGTGTCCATTGAAGTGGCATGGGTGATGGAACACCCTTTTCCGAAACTAGGCAAGGTTCCTGCATCTGCGCCTATTAGAGGTAAGCATAACTATGGAACATACAAGATCTGATGTGTAACATTTGGCCGGTTGCGGGACGGCACTGAAAGCATCCGCACTCAACTCAGATGCCACTGACTCTCCCCAATGCTGCCTGGATGTCGGCAGGGCAGGAATGCCGCTAACTCCTCTTCCTTTGGCCACGCAATGTTCTCCCTAGGGTGCACGTGCATACAATGGACTGACATTCATAGGCCCTGTGGCAGGAAATCCTCAGCAGCGCCGAGTAATGAAGTCAGCGCGGGCTGGGGATGTAAACCCCAACTGCGCTCCCAAATACCTTAGCAACAGGTCCTCCTGCTTTGTCTGCAGTATGTGTTGCTAATTCTTTGTGCCTTGCCTCGTTCTGCTGCCTTGCACTGCCTTGCCCTGTCTCTGTTGCCTTGCCCTGTCTCTGTTGCCTTGCCCTGTCTGCTTGCCTTGTCCTGGTCTTCAGAGTCTTATCTTGCCTTGTCTGTCATGTCTTGTCTTATCTGTCTTGGCCTGATTCTCCAGTCCTGACTTCTGCCTTGGATTCCTGCTTCATTACTAGATCACTGCCTGCCCTGACCCTTGGCCTGGACCTGGATATTGTCTGCTTGCTGCCTGCCCTAACCATTGCCCATATCTTGACTTTGCTTGATCACTCCTTACGGGACTGAACACATCATCTGAATTTGTAATTTTGGGTGCTTCATCATCGCGCTCTCTAGCAATGGAGTCCAGCCAGTTGGAGTGATTGATAGGAGTGTATCTCCTCAAGGGCAACCAGATGAATCTCCTGGTTCATCCTCTTTGTCATTGGCATCCTGGATATGTGAGCCCCTTTCAATAGGTTTAGAAGAATACAGGGATACTTTCTGACCCACTTCTGAATCCTCCCAACCACACTTTGCCTCTAGAGGACCTCAGCTATTTTACATTTTTAGAAAAGATGGGAATGATGACCATGTCGACAAAGACAAAGTCCCCCACCCAGAATTACTTCTAAACACGCTGACAGAGGCAGCAGCCCTTCTTGTTCACAACATAGTGTGAATAAGAATGTGGAAAGCTATTACTATCATTCTTATTGTGAGGAAACTTGACCTTAAATACACAGTTCAAAAGTCTCCGAGATTCAGCATTGTCCAGCTACCTCATTCTGTAGTGAATTCTGTATTCAGAAATTAAAGCTTTTTGTGCAGCCCGTAGAAGGTGGAACTTATTATCTCCAACCACTTTTGAATGTGGAAGATCTATGTATGTGTAATTTGATTCTGTTTTATGTACCTCCTCAGCCTTAATTGTGGCTTCATGTATGGTGTGGCTTAAAGTAAGGAGCATTCATGAAGATGTCCACAAAACGTTGGCTGATCTACCTTGTTTAGTTGATAGCCAATTTTGGCGAGAAGCTCAGAGAAATGGTCACTCAGATTAAAGATCAGAACATAGCAGTTCAATTTCTATTGATGGCTCCTAATTAGCACTCTATATTGAGATGCTTTTTCATGTACAAGCGATTGTAATGCCACAATCATCCCTACCGTTTTTTTTCAACAGTACTGTCTGCTGCCTCTTCCAGCCCAGCGTCAACTTCCTGCGTCTTCCAGCCCAGCCAGACTTCGACAGCAGGAACATCATCAACCAAAGACCACACAGCAGGCCCAGCCTAAACCTGGGCCAAGTTTTGCATCCTACTTGAACAATCCTCACCAGTAAGGGAAGAATCCAGACTTTTATAGAAATGTGGTGTCAGATAACCAAGGATCACTGGGTTCTCAAAATTGTGCAACCTGGTTACCGGTTGCATTTCTCCCAGCTATTATCCCTCCTGCATTGTGTGCCTCTCAGCCTAGATCTGTATACTTACCACAGCTTTGACTGGAAGTCCAATCACTTCAGCAATGAACAATAGAGCCAGTCCCTGCAGACTATCATTTATTTATTTATTTATTTGAGTTTTTTCTATACCGGCATTCACGGAATTCGTATCATGTCGGTTTACATAAAACAAGGGGTGATCAAAACATTATAAACGTGCATAAATATGAGAGTAAACATTTAAACATTATAACAAGTTATAAAAGTGCGCAGAAAAATCAGTTACAATAAAACAAGGATGGTTCTAACTGGGAGAAGAAGAAGAGTATGATAGTTTTAGCAAGAAGAAGAACGAGCAGTTTTTGGTATGTCTGTATCGGTTTAGTGGTACTAAATATATATATATATATATATATATATATATATATACATATATAAATATAAACATGATACTCCTGATATTTCCTCATTCCCAAGAAGTCAGGAGGATTGAGGCCCATTTTGGACTTCAGACACTTGACCAAACATCTATGAGAGAAAATCAAAATAAATTCCCTCAGTATGATTCTCCCTTTCAGAGAATGAACCTAAAAGATGCATATGTTCACATACCCATTCACCCTTCTCATTGACACTACCTTCGCTTTCAGGAGGATTCTTCCCACTACAAATACAAGGTTTTCCCATTTGGTCTATTGGCAGCTCTGAGAGTATTTATGAAATTCCTCACAGTGGTAGCAGCTCATCTGCATCATCAAGGAATACAAGTTTTTCCATACCTGGATGACTGGCTAATCTCAGTGAGTTCTCAGGAGGAAGGTCTCCATTCCTTTTGCATGACAATTGTTTCTTGCAATTGTCTGGATGGGGAGGAAGAATAATCTTTTGGGGCCCCTGGTGTGTCTATCCATTCTTCTCTCAATGCTCATACTGGAGGTGGAGGACCTCCAACAGGTGCCTAACAGTCCAGAGAAGAAACAATGAAGGCGGTAACAGCAGGTAGTAACCCTGCAGGGAGACCTAATCCCACCTTGGTCCATGGGTTCACA
This sequence comes from Rhinatrema bivittatum, assembly GCF_901001135.1. Taxonomy (NCBI): domain Eukaryota; kingdom Metazoa; phylum Chordata; class Amphibia; order Gymnophiona; family Rhinatrematidae; genus Rhinatrema; species Rhinatrema bivittatum. The sequence continues at coordinate 128,839,349 of NC_042623.1, forward strand.
GATAGCTAAATGGATTCACACCGTCTAGCCATATAGTTCAGCCACTAAAAAGGGTAGGAAAATCAGGGAAAACAAAATACTCTGGAGTCCACAAATAACATTCAAATAAAATAGTCTTTACTGTAACTTAAGAAGTATAATCTAGGCCTCAATACCAAAAATCAAGAGTAGTATCAAATATGTAATAGCAATGAAGATTGTCAATTTGTCCATATTAGGTGTTACCCTTCTTCTTACTTCTCTTGAACCATTATTTATGGAGAAAAACTGCTCCCCTTGCAATGTCAGAAAACTGGAATGGGATTCCAGTATAAAGTCAATCACCAAATAGAAGAAAATCCCTAAGCACAAAAACTGCAGGACAGCTGTCTCCATGTACAAAAACATCCAACTTCAGTTGGTCCAAATTTTAACTTTTCTTCAAACTGGAAAAACTGTATCACACTATCTCAATGGAGTATAGCCCTTTAAGTCTTTGTATCAAAGTATCAAAATCTTCTTACCCCTGCTTCTTCAGGTCACTCAGGCAACCAGATCCTTGCCCCAATCCTCTGGGATATTGGGAGTACGCCCTTCCCTTCAAACTGGTAAAGTCAAAATCCAAAATATCTTTTATCCAAAAGTCCTTCAATATCAAAATACAAAAGTGACGATCCAAAAGTTACTCAACTATTGTCCCTTGATACCCTGTAGAAAGCGCCAATCTCCTTTTCTTCTTCTTATAGAGCTTGAAGTGTCAAAAGCTCTGCAAGATAGTAGAAATCCTGAAGAGATCACTTATTCTTCTTTCCAATACTAACTTCAATTCACTGCTTTCTTGAGATCCTGGGAAAATCTCAATCTCCAGCCCTCTACCCTCTCTCAGCACCTTCTTCCCACTAAAGTTCTGAACATGGTCCTGGGAAATATATATCTTATATGCCATACCCCCAAGACGTTTGGGTTATCACACAGGGAAGAATCAAAAGTATAAATCCTCCCCTACAGTTATAAATATCCAAATTACAAGGGAAATATTAGTGACGGCTTGGACCCCCGTCATACAATGATTGTGCTTCCTAGTCAACTTCAAGAAATCAAATCTAGTCCCCACTCAGATGCTCAAATTCATTATAGCGTGGATGGACTCACTACAGGAGAGAGCATTCCTGCCTTGAGAAAGAGTGAAGGCTATGAGATCACTCATGCACAAGCTACTCTCCTCTCCGTACTCAACAACCAAAGTCCTGCTCATGATCTTAGGAAATGTGTTGACAGCTATCCAAGTGGTCCCGCTGATCTGCCTCCATATCAGTTACCTTTAATGGGGCCTGTGTTCTCAATGGGATCAGCTAACTCAACCACTATCAACTGTGATATAGATCACAGGGGACGTGAAGTGAGAGTTGCAGTGGTAGTTACACTCCACAGTTCTCAAGGAGCCCCTTTATGAGCGCTCCCTCATCAAGTAACACTAGTGATGGTCTCCTCCACCAAAGGATTGTGGGGCTCAAACAGGATAATTTCAAACCCAGGGCACTTGGTCTCTCAGTTTAAAATCAACCTAGTAGAGTTAAGGGCAATAAAATACACTCTCTCAGCATTTGCACTTCTTCTTCAGGGCAGATGCATCCTGATTCAGACAACATAGTTGCTTAGTATTTTATGTCAACAAACAGGGAAGCATATGGTCATGGCCTTTCTACCAGGAAGCACTGAAGATATGGATTGAGCAGCCAAGAATCGAGCTGTCCTACAATCCACTTATCTGCCAGGGATTTCTAACAGTCTGGGAGATTACCTCAGCAGAATATTTTATCCACATGAGTGGCCATTACTGCAATCAGTAACAGACAGATTATTCAACTTATGGGATCTTCTGTCAGTGGATCTGTGTGCCTCAGAACAAAACAGAAAATGAAATCAATTTTTCTCACTTCTACCCAGCAATCTCAGGCGAGCTTTGGATGCTTTTCTGCTCTACTGGGGAACAAGCCTCATGTACCCTTTTCCACTGTTGATCACCAGAACGGTGCAGAAGTTTCTTCAGGATTGCACTCGTCTGATCCTCATAGCTCCATCCTGACCCAGGCAAAGATGGTTTGCATATCTAGTTCATCTCTCCAGCAGTCCTCTCATACACCTGGTGACAGACTGCATTGTTAACTCAAGAGGAAGGGACACTTTATCATCCCAGCCTCTCAGCCTTCACCCCAACAGTTTTGATGTTGAATGCTTGATAATCGCAGATCTCAGTCTACCCAAAGAAATAGTAGATACACTTGTCTTGTCCAGAAAGCCATCAGCTAGAATAAATTATACCTTCAAATGGAATTGATATTCCAAATGGTACCAACAGAACTCTTTGGACCCATTCTCTTGTGAACCTAAACATTTGCTAAGGTATTTACTCTGTCTTTCTGATTCACATCTTTACTGTGTGTACATTTCAGCACCATAGTGGCATATCATGCTCTAGTGGACAATAATCCAATTTCTACTCATCCAGTCATACCTAAAGTTATGAGGGGACTATGGCATGTCAGACCTCCAGTGCAAAATCTGCCAGATCAATGGGACTTGAATGCTGTCCTGTCTCAACTCATGAAGCCTCCTTTTGAACCACTGAGTCAGTTTCCTGTAAGTTCTTAACATGGAAAATACTATTCCTGGTAGTGTTTGCAACATCTAGAAGAGTCAATGAGCTCCAAGCTCATTCACTACCCACCGTACTTGCAATTCTTCCACAACAGGGTGGTCCTCCATACTCATCCTAAATTTATGCTGAAGATCGTCTTGGCTTTTCATATCAATCCATCGTCTTGCCTACCTTCTTTTCAAGCCTTAGGCCCATGAAGGGGAGAAAACCCTTCATACCTTGGACTGCAAAAGCTTATTATAAGAAATGAATTCAATCACATCATCATTCACTTCAGTTGTTCCTGCCATATAACCCTAACAGATTAGGCATGTGTGATACTCGAGCAGTCAATGACTTGGTTACAGCCAGAGGAAACCACACAGGAACTCTGGTTGTGCTTAAAAGTACTGTTTTTACAGTGTTCTTGAATACACACAAGTGGTAGCAAAAACAGACAGACAGCTTGAACTCAGGCAGTCTCTAAGTTTACCAGCCTTACAGATAAGTACTTAGTCGGTACGCTGGAACTCTGTCAGTTCCCTGGGGCCCGTCTGCCCTGTCTAGGCCCTCAGGTGTTATGCTCAGGGGTTGGACTCCTCCCAGGATACTTTGGGGAGCCCAAGCTTAAGGAGGACCTGGCAGGATATCTGAGCCCGTTCTTTTAAGGTAGATTGAGGGAGATGCTTATACACTCCCTTACACCATGGCGGTTACCAAGCAAACCCTTTTCAACTGGATAGCAGAATGCATTCAACACTGCTATACCTTAGTAGGTTTATAGATCACAGATTCTATCAGAGCTCATCAAGTGAGAGCTATAGCCTCTTCCATTGCTGATCTATGAGTAGTGCTTCTCAATCATCTGCAAAGCTGCAACCTGTTCATCAGTTCACACCTTTATATCCTATTACCGTCTGGGCAATCTCTCAAGGACTGACAGTAGATTTTGACAGGCAATTTTGCGTAAATTGTTCTTGCAGTAGTCTGCTGGAGGTTCAGATTGCTTACTCAAATTGCTTACTCAAATTAGGAATCCCTACATGTAATTCAGCCTGCTTATCAATGCAAAAAGTAAAATTGCTTACCATAAATGGTGTTTTCCATAGATAGCAGGATGAATTAGCATTGGATTACCTGCCTGCTTCACTAGAGATTTAACGACATAGCTAGATTTAGCTCTGATGTAGATTGAGGAGACTCACGAATCATTGCCCACTTGAAAACTCTCGCAAATGTTCAGTAGATCTCAAAGCTCTATTCGCTTGTAGAGACGAGTTTGTTCGATGCCACCAGATGTCGTCACCTACATGTCATGGCTAAATCATCCTGCTATCTACGGAAAACACATTTACGGTAAGCAAACTTGATGTAGCATATATTTTGTCTAAAAACAGGTGGGTTTGCTTATTTTTGTTGCCCTTAAAACCATACCTAATTGAGAACCACCATTATAAAGTGAGAGAATTAAACTATTAAAACAAATGAACCTCTCGAAAAATGTAACTTGTGGGTGCTGAGTTACAAAGTCAAGTTAAGTACCATTGTGTGTGTGTGTGTATGTATGTGTGTGTGTGTATATATATATATATATATATATATATATATATATATATATATACATTTTTTTGCGCTTGTTTCTAGACTAAGATTTCTTAAATCAAGTGATAAAGCCATTATTTTTTCATATTTAGGACATAATTTACTAAACCTGTTCCACTTAGACACAGAATGAAAAAAAATGAGGCTCTTTGTGATATTCTTCAACCCATGTGTAGAAGTTTCTTTTATTTTCCTTGGTTCAGTTCTTTTAGCCTGTTTTCATATGACATTTATTTCTCAGTTCAAGTTGCTTCAATTTTCATGATACAGAAAGCAAAAGGACTCGTGATTCAGCCATTTATTTATTTATTTTATATAACGTCATTCCAAGTAAAGATCGCAATGGTTTACAACTTAACATACATATTATGTCATGACTTAATGTAATCACAAAACATACATATTATACATCAGCATGAACATTGACTTAATGTAATCAAGTGAGATATTGATCTACGTGATCTTCTAGTGTTTTAACTAAAGGTAGGGATAAGAGGTAATGGTTTATAAGATATGTTTCAGATTTTTTATTTTGGCATTGTTGGGGGTGTGATGGGCTATTTAGTTCTGTTGTTAGTTTATTAAAGTCTTTGATCTTATTGGTGCTTGTTTTGAGCACAGGTAGTTTAAAGTTGTCCTTATTGGTATTTGCACAGTGTGCTCTGATCTTTCCATGGATAAGTGGTATCTAAAATAGGGAATCAAACCACTACTGGCCTGATATTCAGCTCCACTTAACTAGATAGGCTTGGAGTTATCTGGCTAAATGGTGGAATTTAAATATTTGGCTGCTTCACTACATAGACTGATAACTATTTAGCTGTCTAAATAACTATTTAGCTGTCTAAATAACTATTTAGCTGTCTAAATAGTTATCCAGCTAAGTAGTAGGTGGGACAGGAGTGTTAATGGGCATGGCTACTTAACTGGCTAACTTAGCCAGACAAGTGGTGATATTCGTTAGACCTGCTATTGAGGTAGTCTAAAGTTAGCTGGATAAACTTATCCAGATAACTCAAAGTTAACCACTGAATATCCTGGCTAAGTTAGGCAGATATGTTTATCCAGCTAACTTTCCTAGCCAGATAATTTTTAAATATATACCTCTAAGAGGTCAGTATTCAGTAGGGATGTGAATCGTTTTTTGACGATTTAAAATATCGTCCGATATATTTTAAATCGTCAAAAATCGTTAGGGCCACGATACAATACCAATTCCCCCGATTTATCGTCAAAAAATCGTAAATCGGGGGAAGGGGGAGGGCAGGAAAACCGGCACACTAAAACCCCCTAAAACCCACCCCCGACCCTTTAAATTAAATCCCCCACCCTCCCGAACCCCCCCCCCAATGCCTTAAATTACCTGGGGGTCCAGCGGCGGTCCGGAACGGCCTCCTGCAATTGAATCGTGTTGTCTTCAGCCGGCGCCATTCTGCGCCGCCATTTTGCAAAATGGCGGCGCAAAATGGCGGCGGCCATAGACCAACATGATTCGACTGCAGGAGGTCGTTCCGGACCCCCGCTGGACTTTTGGCAAGTCTTGTGGGGGTCAGGAGGCCCCCCCAAGCTGGCCAAAAGTCCCTGGGGGTCCAGCGGGGGTCCGGGAGCGATTTCCTGCCGCAAATCATTTGTGCAGGAAAAGTCCTGGACCCCCAGGGACTTTTGGCCAGCTTGGGGGGGCCTCCTGACCCCCACAAGACTTGCCAAAAGTCCAGCGGGGGTCCGGAACGACCTCCTGCAGTCGAATTGTGTTGGTCTATGGCCGCCGCCATTTTGCGTTGCCATTTTGCAAAATGGCGGCGCAGAATGGCGCCGGCTGAAGACAACACGATTCAATTGCAGGAGACCGTTCCGGACCGCCGCTGGACCCCCAAGTAATTTAAGGCATTTGGGGGGGTTCGGGAGGGTGGGGGATTTAATTTAAAGGGTTGGGGGTGGGTTTTAGGGGGTTTTAGTGTGCCGGTTTTCCTGCCCTCCCCCTTCCCCCGATTTAGCTACGGACCGCCGCTGGACCCCCAGGTAATTTAAGGCATTTGGGGGGGGGGGTTCGGGAGGGTGGGGGATTTAATTTAAAGGGTCGGGGGTGGGTTTTAGGGTGTTTAGTGTGCCGGTTTTCCTGCCCTCCCCCTTCCCCCGATTTAGCTACGGACCGCCGCTGGACCCCCAGGTAATTTAAGGCATTTGGGGGGGGTTCGGGAGGGTGGGGGATTTAATTTAAAGGGTCGGGGGTGGGTTTTAGGGGGTTTTAGTGTGCCGGTTCACGATTTTAACGATTTTCACGATACTCTAAACACCCAAACGGCGACGATACGATTCCCTCCCCCTCCCAGCCGAAATCGATCATTAAGACGATCGAGGACACGATTCACATCTCTAGTATTCAGTAAGATGCTGAACATGTTACATTTATTTATTTATTTTAAAAGGTTTATATACCGCTTTTAAAACATGAATTTCGCCAAAACGGTTTACAGGAAATAATATACATAATAAATACACTTAAAAACGTACATAAAACATAATATAAACAGTTTAAAAAGTCTGGATGCGAAATGTGAACCCTGGAGCTCATACCTACCAGAATTAGTGAAACAGTGAATATGTTTATTACTACCTGTATATTTTATGAAGTTTGCTTCCAAAATCTGATCTGTGAATTAGTTAAATATATACAGTGTATATACTAGTAGTGATTATATATGTTTTTGAATTGATATATTAGTTTTCCAGGCTATTTCTAGTGCAGTGTGTATTCAGGAGCACTTGATGGTACTATTATAGCCTGTTATGGTTTTTTTTGACTATATACTAATATCTATCTACCTACACGCATAGTTTTAAAATACAGGGAGATAGGACGTGGAGGAAGAGGCTCCAGTCATCTTATTCTTATAATACTTTACAACTTAAAAGAAATGCCTCATACTAAACGAAAGGGCCGAGTTAGGGGAGCCTTATCTGGTTTGCCCGATACTGACCCTTCACAATGACAAATTGAGGGCTTCTTTCATGATGGAACACCTCGAACGCCGGTAGGGCTGGTCACTGAGAGGACTGCTGAGGAGCAAACGCAGTCCCCTCTGGTCCTGGAAGTGACTCTGAGCCCCGGCAAGCTAATCAAACTGGCACACCCCACACAGCCAGTAGCGTCTCTGAGTACAACGCAGACCAAAAGCGACTATCATCTGGCTCGAGGAGAGTTGGTCCGACTGGAGTCTGAGCGTGGTGAAGAGGAGGGAGGAACCCCTCAGAAAGGAGATGGCTGGTCTGTCCAGAATCCTGACTCCCACGGAGAGGAGAACCAGGTGGGACCCGGGGAGATGACAACGTTGGGAATGAAGTTGCTGGGTGCCCTTGGGGAAGCGAGAGCGGACCAGTTGGACCTGTATTGGTGAGTATCCAGCTTGGTCAACCTGAACAGATTTCCTTAGGAACTGTGTTGGTCTGCCCTGAAGGCAATTGAAGCCACGTTAAAGACTTTAACGGTAACAACCTTGGAAACTAAAAATCAGACTATGATTAATAACTCACTGATCACAACCTTTAATACTAAGATAGAATAACATGAGCAAAGAATTACTCAAATTGAAAATGTTCAAAAGAATATTATAAAGTCTGATACGTTGTTGGAGAAAAAAATAGAGAAAGTGGAAAATACCTTGAGGATACTTAATTTGAGAGTTATTAACTTTCCAGTTATCAGAGCTATATCACCACTCAAATTATTTAAAACTTACATGAAACACGTTTTAAAAGTTCCAGAGACGCATCTCCCAGTATGTACAAAGATTTATTACTTGCCGCAAAGAAGCCCTGTGGGAGAAGAAAAGCAGGTGAATACATTGAATATTTCAGAATTGCTTGAACTTTCAATTGACTCTGAAATTCAGGAAAGAAAATCAGTGTTGGTTTCCTTTGCTTTCATTACCGACCGCAACAATATTTTGAAATTATTCCTTAGAAATAGGTTGACTAAGTTTTTTGGGGCTCAAATATGGATATACTCTGATATAGTTAAAAGCACGCAAGAGCGTCGAAAGCAGTTTCTTGTAATGAGGGAAAGGGTACTTAATATGGGTGCCTGATTTATATTAAAATACTCCAGTAAATGCTATATTAGATTTAGAATAACAACTATATTTTTTTCGAAACGGAACAGCTCAGGGACTTTCTGTCTGGCTACTTGCAAAGTACCCCAAGGGATGAATCAACATGAAGGAAGTTAGGTGCTCCTTCCTATCATTACTTTCAAATTTTTCTTAAGCAATCGCTCATTAGTTTCCTTTGCCTCCCGATTTTCCTATATTTAGGTACATATATTCTGTTATGGCTTAAGATGTATAAATTTCTCAGGAAAGATTATATATGTGGAAATATGTATCGTGTTCTAAATTGCAGAATGTTTGTAATTATTTGAAAACTTTGAAAATAATAACAAAAAAAATACAGGGAAAGAGGAAAGGAGGGAGGCATGGGGTGGGATTGTTATCAATTGTTATCTGCCATGAAAAGACCGATTAAGGACTTTAATTATTTTTAGGATTGTAATGTTTGTAGTATGAAATTTTAGTGTAGCGTGAGAGGTGTGTATGAATGTTTAAATCAAATTTGCGAGTTATTCAGTTAAATGCTGCTGAATATTGAACCTGTGCATAAATTATTGTGCAGAAGTTATGCTGTACTTGGAGCTGGTGTAACTTGTGTAAGGTAATTCGTGTGTATATTCTGCCAACCATCCAAGGATTTTCATTGTGAATTTATGTGTGTAAGTTCGCTCTGAAAATCCTCAGTAAAGTCTGCATATACAATGTACACTTTGAGTTCAACTTTCAAACCTCTTTATGGTACAGCATTTGCGCATGTAAGCATACGTACAGAGATTATTGTTGCACAGTTTATAAAATGCCACGTATTTCTGCTCCAGAAGTACACACGTTCCAGTTTGCTTGCATATTTCCAATGCATTTGTATATATATATTTTACTTGTGAAATAATTTTGACACTGTGCGAATAAACAATCAGAATTATATGTGATGGCAGGTATTTCATAAAGTATATGCACACACCATTTTGAAAATACATATTTGTGTGAGTACTTGAAATCACTGGTTTGCCAGTACTTCTACCAGTTACTCAGTCCTTCTCCAGTTCATTTAGATCCTCTTGAGCCCCCTTGAAGCCCCACCAGTTCTCCCAGACCTCCCACCCAAAACTTTCAGACAAAAGACAAGTCCGATTTTACTTGTACAAGAATTATTAGGAGTAAAAGTATACAAAACGTTTGCTAATGTATACGTATATATATCTCTTACAAGATAGCAACTACCATGTGTACTTCTGAATCCTATCCCGGAATGGCCTGAGACCGCCCCTTTTTCCCCAAGTAAAATATATGCATACTCTCAACGGTTATAAAATAGCATATATGCATGTGCATACTAAAGTCAATTTTTAAAGCCATTTAGATGGATAATTCATAAGTTATCCAAGTTATTTATTTATTTTGATGTTTTATATACTGTCTTTCCATTAAAGATCCATTTAACTTCAAGTTATCCTCTTAACATTTATTTATTTATTTATTTATTTATTTATTTATTTACTTACTTACTTACTTACTTACTTATTTATAGGCTTTTCTATACCGACATTCGTAGGCACATCATGTCGGTTTACATTGAACTGAAAAGAGGAAAATACAATCTGATAGTAGGAGGTAGGGAAAACTGGGTACATGGTAATAGACCAGAGAGAAGCAAAGTAAAGTAACTGTAGAAATAATTATGTACAACTTATGTAAAAACTAAGTACATCTTATGTAACATTATTTAGTTTTGAATATTGCACTCACTATTTTTACACGCGAAACCCTTTTGAGAATTCACTCCTCATACTTTACTACTGTGCAGCCTGTTTAAAAATTATCCCCCAAATCCTTTAATTCAGGGTGACAAGTTGTATAATGTCTAATAATCTTATAAATACAATTATTTGAAACACTTAGAGTGATATTTATGTTGTTAAAATGATATTAGCCTAGCCCAAACTTTGTTTGGAGTTAGGACTGGGAGTCTGCAGTGGTAATTCCACCCTTCCTCCCCCACACATATAATCTCCAAGCTGAACACTTATTGTGAAATATAAATAACACAACACTCTTCTGTGGCAGCGCACAAGGATACTTTACATAGGAAACTGGGATAGAAAAATAATAAACAAATATATATATAGTTATATGGTTCTCTCATTAGGGGTTGTGCTTGTTTTACAGACATAATAGCAGGGGGAGAGGAGCAGCAGACTCAGGCAAATTCAGGCAGACTAATACAGGTTACTTACTATCTAGATAATCCTTACAGTCCCACCCCTTCCAATATGAAGACAGGTGACATAGCCAGGGAGTATTATCCCCTTGCTATCTGGTTTAGGGGATGACCTTTTGCTATCGGTCCTCCCAACACTCCTTCTTAATAGGTGAATGGTCAATCTCTTAGGTTCATTCTTTCCATGAGGTTGCAGTGGTGGAACAGTAGCTGAACAGTAGCTTTGTCAGCATGTCTGCAATCAACCATTCTGAGTGGCAGTAGTCAAGTTCACTAGTGCCCTTCTCTTGCAAGTCTGTTAGAAGGTAGTGCTTCACATCAATGTGCTTTGAGCAAGAGTTCATTTTCTTGGTTTGTGCCAGCTTTATGCTCCCCCATTTGTCTTCTGGTAGTTATGGGTTTGTTCATGTTGACTTCGATGTCAGTCAGCAATTGTCTTAGCCAAATGGCTTCCTGACACACTTGGACTACTGCAATGTATTCTGCTTCAGTGGATGAGAGTGCCACTGTTGATTACTTCTTGCTAACCCAATTGATGGTTCCACTACCAAACTGAAAGAGGTGCCTAGCGATAGATTTTCAGTCTGTCACATCACTGGCCCAATCTGCATCCATGTAGCCGATGAGTTTTGGGTTCTCAGTTGCTGAAACCTTTAGCTTTTTGTAGATCATGGACTTAAGATATTCCGTGGTTGAGGACTTTGGTGACTTTTTCATTCCAAGTCCTGGCAGCTTGCTTGAGTCACAGATGCTCTTTTGGGATTTGCACACTAGGTCATCTGGATCTACAAATCCAGATGGTTGCTCCATGTACAAATCTTTTTTGATGTCTCTGTTTAAGAAGGCTGTTTTCACATGTATGAGTCTCACTTGCAGGCCTTTGGTAGCTTCCATAAAGGAGATTTCTCACAATCGTGTGCTTAAATACTGATGCAAATGTCTCATTGTAGTCTTGGTCATACTTCTGCTACTAACCTTTGGCAAATAAGCTTGGCCTTGTAGCACTCCACTTCCCCTTCTGCACTGTATTTGTCCAGAGAACATCCACTTATGTCCAACCATCTTACTATGTGGTGGGAAGTGTATAAGCATTCAGGACTTGTTCTTGTGAAGAGAACCTATCTCCTTCTACGCTGTTGTCTTCCACTTTTTGGCTTCTCGTCTGGAAAGAGTCTCAATGTCCTCCCAAGTTGAAGGTTCTGGTGTCCCTTGGACTTGGACTATGTATGAAATTCTGTGAGCTGGTATGCTCTTTGTTATCTGAGAAGATCCATCAGAATATGGATTAATTTAAACTATGCCTCCTCGGCATAATCTGAACTTCTCAAAGCCTCCTCAACTGGTTGCTCCACAGTCTAGTATTCATGGGTACTACTCTGTTCTGGGCTTGCAGGGTTATGATGTTTTCTGAGGGTGTCTCAAAGTATTCGCTCTGGCTTACTGTCATATTATCTTTTGCAGGGAATAGGATCCTGTAGTCCTTGTTCTGTTCACTGTATCTCAGCAGCTCTGAGTGACATCTTGGAGCATGTCTTGCTCAGGACATGCATGTAGGCTTACAGTTAGATACCTTTAAATGATGCATGTAAGGTTTTCTGCTGTGCCTCATTTTGTGTGTCCTCACCTCATTTGCCCTTTTGGTAACAGGTTCCTCAGATAATTTGCAGTCATTAGTTCCTTTCCCTAGAACTTGTTAGGAAGGTTTGCATCTAGCAGTATGCTCTTTAACATCTCCACCATTATACGGTTCTTCCTTTTGACTACACCATTCCATTCGGAATTATAGGGCACTGTATTCTGATGCTTGATCCCTTGTTGTTTATTTAAAAATATTTCTATATCGCATGCTCCAATGGTTGCAGCAGTTTACAAAAGCAAATCTTAATATACATAATTAAAATCAGTCATACTTGTGAACCAAACAAGACTGACTTCATATAAGTAGGGTAATAGAGACAGACAACGTCTATGTATTCATCTGAGCTAGTTCAGATTCTTTCAATGGCAAGACATTTAATAAACACATACTGAAAACTATATTCTGGCATGCTAGCTCTCTTGAAATTAGATTTCAAATTCCCGCTAGAACAGCTATGTTTTTAAGGCTGCCTTAAATGCTTTGGTATCTGTCATTATTCTTACTTGTTCTGTCATGATGTTCCAAAGAATTGGGATGGCTACTGAAAAGGCTTGGTCTCTAATTTTTTCTAAATGTGCTTGATGGACAGTAGGTATCTCCAATAGTTTTATTTTGAGAGCTCAAGGCTCATGAAGGAGTATATATTCGCAGAGCAGTACCTAGCCAGGGTACTTAGGTATTACCGATTAATTTATGTACTAGCATTTATTCTGACTTTTATGGGAAGCCAATGGCATGAGACTAGTACTGATGTTATATAGTCATATTTTTTATGTCCGGTTAGCATGTGAGTAGCTGAGTTCTGTAATAATTGTAATGCTCAAAAAGTAGCATTTGGTAAACCCAATAAAAGAAAGTTACAATAAATGAAACCAGCAAATACCAGAGACTTCAAAACAGTTCAGAAAGCCTCTGGTTCTAACAAGTATATGAAGCTTAAAATAGCTGGAACAAATTTTTTTTTTTTTTAGTGTGTCTTCAGGGAGAGGTGGGAATCAAGTAAAACTCCCAAGTCCCAGACTGAAGGAGAGATTAAGATTATATGTCCACCAAATTCAAAACTTGGACTCCCTACTGTATCCTACTAGTAAGTAATCTTGGCCAGAATGAACAGACAGTGACCAGAATAAACAGACAATTAAATGCTAAAAGAAATTAGGTAAATTAACAAAATCAGCAGCATAGTAATAATGGGATGATTTCAATTATCACAGTATTGACTGGGTGAATGTTACATCAGGACATGTTAGAGAGGTAAAGTTCCTAGATGAAATAAATGACTGCTTCATGCAGCAGTTGATACAAGAGCCAACAAGATGGGAAATTATTTTAGATTTGGTCCTTAGTAGAACCCAGGATTTCGTGCGAGAGGTAACAGTGTAGGGGCCATTTGGCAATAGTGATCACAACATGATTAAATTTGACTTAATAACTGGAGAGCGGACACTAAAGAAATCTACTGTGACAGCATTTAACTTTCAAAAAGGTAACTAAGATAAAATGAGGAAAATGATTAGGAAAAAACTGAAAGGAGCAGCTGCAAAGATTAAGAGTTTACATCAGGCATGGAGGTTGTTTAAAAATGCCATCTTGGAAGCTTAGACCAGATGTATTCATGCATTAGAATAGGTGGAAGGAAGGCTAAATGACTACCAACATGGTTAAAAGGTGTGGTGCGAGAGCTATAATAGAACATCTTTCAAGAATTGGAAAAGGGATCCGAATGAAGAAAACGAAACAGCTCAAGCACTGGCAATTTAGAAGTAAAACATTGATAAGGAAGACAAAGAGAATTTGAAAACATTGAAAACATTGTGGAAGCAAAAACTCATAATAAAAGCTTTTTCAGATACATTAGAAGTAGAAAGCCTGCAAGGGAATTAATGGACCGTTAGACAATCAAGGAGTAAAAGGGGCACTTAGGGATGACAAAGCCATAGCAGAGAGACTAAATTAATTATTTACTTCAGTCTTCTGAGGAAGATGTAAGAAAAACCCATGCCAGAAATGATATTCAAAGGTGATGATTCAGCAGAACTGAATCAAATCTCAGCATACATGGAGAATGTAATAGGGCAAATTGACAAACCAAAGAATAGCAAATCACCTGGACCAGATGGTATAAATCCCAGAGTGTTGAAGGAACTAAAAAATGAAATTGCAGACCTGCTATTGGTAATTTGTAAATTATCATTAAAATTGTCTATGGTACCTGAAGACTGGAGGATTGCCAATTAATGCCAGTTTTTAAAAAGGGATCCAGGGTGATACAGGAAACTACAGACCAGTGAGTCTGATGTCTCTCCCAGGCAAAATGGTAGAAGCTATCATAAAGAACAAAATTGCTGAACATATAGATAGGCATAGTTTAATGAGACAAAGCCAACATGGATTTAGTCAAGGGAAGTCTTGCCTCACCAATCTGCCTTATTTTTTTGAGGGAGTAAACAAACATGTGGATAAAGGTGAGCCAGTTGATAGTGTATTTGGATTTCCAGAAAGCATTTGGCAAAGTTCCTCATGAATGATTTCTTAGGAAATTAAAAAGTCATGGGATAAGGGGCAGTGTCCTATTGTGGATTGAGAACTGGTTAAAAGATAGAAAACAGAGAGTAGGGCTAAATTTTCTCAGTGGACAAAGGTTAATTGTGGAGTGCCCCAGGGATCTGTTCTGGGACCAGCTTTGTAATATATTTATAAACAACATGGAAATGGGAACAACGGGGGAGGCTATAAAATCATTAAGTAGTATTAGTGATCAAATTTGCAGATGACACAAAATTATTTGAATTTATTAAATCACATGAGGATTGTGAGAAATTACAAAAAGACTTTGCAAAACCGGGAGACTGGAAGTGCATATGGCAAATGAAATTTAATATGGACAAGTACAAAGTGATGCATTTAGGGAGGAATAATCCAAATTATAGCTACAAAATGTAAGGTTCCACATTAGGAGTCACCATTCAGGAAAAGGATCTAGGTGTCATTGATAATACATTGAAATGCTCTGTTCAGTGAGCAGCAAAAATGCAAATAGAATGCTAGGGAATATTAGAAAAGGCACGGAGAACAAAACAGACTATCATAATGCTTTTGTATCATTCTATGGTGCAAACTCATTTTGAATATTGTGTGCAGTTCTGGTCACCGCATCTCAAAAAAGATATAGTAGAATTAGAAAAGGTAAAGAGAAGGGCCACCAAAATGGTAAAGGGATGGAGCAATTCCACTATGAGGAAAAGCTAAAGAGGTTAGGTCTCTTCAGGTTTGAGAAGAGGCAGCTGATGGGGAGATATAATAGAGGTCTATAAAATAATGAGTGGAGGGGAACGAGTAAATATAAATCTGTTGTTTACCCTTTCAAAAAAACCAAAGACTAGGAGACACACAATGAAGTTATTTTTTTTTTATTCAACTCATAATTTAGCTCTGGAATTCATTGCCAGAGGATGTGGTGAAAGATGTTAGTGTAGCTGCATTTAAAAAAGGTTTGGACAAGTTCCTGGAGGAAAAGTTCATAAACCATTATTAAGGCAGAGTTGCAGAAATCCACTTCTTATCCCTGGGAATAAGCAGCATGGTATCTTTCTACCACTGCTAACATTCCTGCCAGGTACTTGTGAATTGATTTGGCTCCTGTTGGAAACAGGATACTGGGCTTAATGGACCTTTGGTGTGACCTAGTATGGCAAGTCCTATGTTCATAGGACTGCCATTGAACCCTAGCCATGCTGTATCAAAGATGGATAAAAGAAGAGTTTCAGTGCTACTATTCTTTCTGAATCCAAATTGATTTAGATATAGTAATGAATGCTCTTCTAAATAATCTGTCAATTGTGAAAGAACTGAGATCTCAAAAATTTTTGCAAGAAACGGCAAGGAAGAAATCAGACGATAACTAGATAGTAATTTAGGTCCAAATTTTAGTTTTATAAGGAGGGGTCTAACTAAAGGTCTTTTGACAACCTTTGGAAGACACAGCCTTCCATTAAGGAAAGGTTCACAATTTTGGCCAGATAAGGAAAGATCTCTTCTTTTATAGGTTTTAATAGTCCTACAGAAATAGGGTTTAATTTACATGGTGCAGGATTTAATTTCATAATTCTCTGCTGCATTTCCAAGGTAGACACAGTGGTGAAGCTTTCCCTGTTGGGATTGGTGGGAATTGTTTATTTAGCTTTTCCACTTTCTCTTTAAAAACATTATCAAATTTTTCACAGTTGTATGGTAAAGATGAGTTGCCGTCTCTATTGGAAATAGATTTGCTCAAATTTTTAACAGTAGAAAATAATAATCTGTTATTAAAGCCAGTGGAATGAATTTTCTTTCAATACTGCCTTTTTGCATCATTAACCATTTGCTTGTATTTTGCTAAGTACATTCTGTAATTTTCTAAATTTGGCAATGATTTATGTTTCCTCCATGTTCTCTCTCGCTTTCTAAGATATCTTTTACATTTTTTAAGCCCAAGAAGAGGGCATACCAGTTTTAATAATGTTATTGGGGCTAGTGTCTCAAATACTTTGATTTATTTCATTCCAGTGGGGTACTGTATATCAGAATTCCCAAACTGTAAGTTTTCCAGTTCCTTTGGGAGGAGTTCCTTCAATTTGCCTAAATCTAAAAGACTATGTCTTTCTACAGTAAGCGTCTCTTAACTTATTAGAACATGGATTACAGAATTTAGCTCTAAAAGATATTAAGAAGTGATCATACCAGGGGATTGGGCTGATATTAAATAAAGCATTATTAATATAAGCAAATTCTTGGTTACTGAACACTAAGGGCTGGATTTTCAAAGGGTTACGCGCGCCTGGCCTATTTTCAAAAGGCCTGGCGACACGTAAAGCCCTGGGACGCGTGTAAATCCCGGGGCTTTACTAAAGGGGAGGGAAGGGGGCGTGGGCGGGGCGGTCCAGGAGCGGGGTGGGGTGGGGTCAGAGGTTCCTGGCATAGCAGCCATTTGCCGCTGTGCGGGGGATCATGCACTGGCAGTCGGCTGGCGCGCACAACTTACTTCAGCCACAGGGCTGAAGTAAGTTTTAAAACAAAAAAAAGACAAAGAAAAAGGTAGGGGGGGGGGGGGGGGAAGGGCTGGGGAGGGAAGGGAAGGTGAGGGAGGGAGCGGGGGAAGGCAGCGTGGCGAGGAGTGGGCTCGGCACACACAAGGTGCACAATTGTGCACCCCCTTGCACGCGCTGACCCCCAATTTTATAACATGCGCGTATATGTTAGAAAATCAGTCGCACATGTACGCCCAAGCTTAGCTTTTAAAATCTACCCCTAAGTCCAGGATATGTCCAGCTCTGTGAATATGGCTGGATATAGGCCCAGTACCCCCATAAATTCTAAAAAGGTCTCGCATATAATAGGAGGAGGAATCCTATCTATCTGCAAATTAAAGTCTCCTGCCACCACAGTCTATCATATCCAATGTGCCTCTGGTGAAGAATTCTATAAGAAGAGACATTTTTAGCTAATACTTCAGGTGGGCAGTATATCGGACAGAGGTTAAAGCCAATACCTCAAAAGGAGGGGAGAAATTAATTTTACATGGGACTAGGTTCAGGGAATGTTTTGAGTTAACCCATAGACTCCCGCCTCTCTTACCTTCTCTAGGTTGGGACATAACAGAAACCTCTGAGGAGGATAGTTGATTAATTATTACTTGATCAGACCCAATTAGCCATGTTTCAGTCAAACACATGCAATCAGACTTACTGTCATGAAGTAGATTGAGGATGACGGGTATTTTTTTTAAGAAATAGATTGTACATTCAGTAGTATAAAAGATAGCATGATACAAGATGGAATACTCAGTACACTGGATGCTTGATAATTTTTAGATAAGACCGTCTGGCTCTCTGGTAGTGTTTCAGTCTGAGAAGCTACTATATTTATCTTGTCCAAAGATGGTTGGAATAGGGATTCCAGAAGCCATTCTAACAGCTCTTTAAGCACAAGGGTGAATTCCCATGCTCTTAAATTTATGCACAAAGGGGCAGGTTCCTATGTCATAATCCTCTGTGCATGCGAAATGGCATGGCATGTGCCCTCCCAATGCAGAGCACTTCTGGTGTCACAGATCTCCCTAAATGTTTGCATTGCTTGATGACATCATGCCGGAGCAGAACAGCTGGTATGGGGAGCCCGATGTCAGTACTGCATGGAGGGAAGCAGGCAGGTCAGAAAGAGCCCTTGGATGGTAACCGGGCAGACAGATGAGCAAACATAGCAGGCTGAGCAGGAACAACATTCTCTTCCAGCTTGACGGGTCTCCCTAAATGTTCACGCTGCTTGATGACATAATGCTGGAGTGGAGCAGCTGTTCTGGGGAGCTTGACGTCAGTAGTGCATGGAGGGAAGCAGTCAGGCTAGAAGGAGCCCTTGGATGGTAACTAGGCAGACATGAACAAATTCAGCAGGCCGAGCAGGTATGCATGAGTTGCTTTATTCAAATACTCTCTTCCATTGTCCATGCAAATGGTTTCAGGTTTACGCTGGAACTTGTTGCTTGTTGCTTGTGACTGCCACATACTGGTAATGCACTTCTCCTCCAAGAACTTATCCAAACCTTTTTTAAACCCAGCTATACTAACTGCACTAACCACACCCTCTGGCAACAAATTCCAGAGTTTAATTGTGGAGTGAAAAAGAACTTTCTCCAGTTAGTTTTAAATGTGCTGCATGCTAACTTCATGGTTGCCCCCTTGCCTTTCTATTATCCGAAAGAGTAAACAACCAATTCACATTTACCCATTCTAGACCTCTCATGATTTTAAATATCTCCATCATATCCCCCCTCAGCCATCTCTTCTCCAAGCTGAACAGTCCTAACCTCTTTAGCCTTTGATCATAGGGGAGCAGTTCGATTTTATTTATGTATTTATTTATTTATGTATCGAGTTTTATATACCGTCATTCGGTTTCGCCATCACAACAGTTTACAAAGTTTCGATGTTTAACAGAGTGATCAAACATTCATTTGCTTGTTAACATAGTTATTGGAGGCGTTATTAACATGGTTCAGTTGTTATATTGCACAGGATAAAATAAGTGCTTTGGATTGGATCTGAATGTTTATATGTGGCGGTAGTGAGGGGGATTATAGCAAGAGTCATTGGGTGTTTTGGTAGGCTTTGGTGAACATCCAAGTTTTTAGTTCTTTTTTGAATGTTTTTAAGTTTTTTTGTGTTCTCAGTTCAGTTGGGAGGGTGTTCCAGAGTTTGGGGCTTCCTAGGGAAATGGCTCTCTTCCGAGTTGAAGTAAGTTTTTGGCGCGCAGGTGGAATTTTTAGTAGTCCTTTGTTAGCTGATCGGAGATTTCGATTTGGTAAGTGAGGTTTTATGGAAGCACTTAGCCAATTTGTTTGTTTTTCATATATTATTTTGTGAATTATGGATAGTATTTTGTAGTCTATCCTGTATTTTATTGGGAGGCAGTGTAGTGATATGAGTTGGAGTGATGTGGTCATACTTTTTTGTTCCTGTGAGTATTCTGGCGGCTGTATTTTGAAGGATCTGGAGTGGTCAGAGAGTGGTGAGAGGTAAGTTGAATAGTAGGGAATTGCAGTAATCTAGGTTGGAGAAGATGAGTAGTTGGAGGACTGTTCTGAAGTCGTTGTGGGAGAGGAAAGGTTTTAGGTGTCGTAGAGTTAGGAGTTTGTGATAACCGTCTTTGATTTTTGCGGTGATGTGGTTTTTGGATAGTTCCTTGTCAATTATGACTAAGTCAAATCATCAAAAGCCCAACCCTCAAAGCAGGTCACATACTAGACCTCATCTTCATCAATACTGACATATAGGCTACCTACCACACAAAGGGAGGAGGAATAGCCTAGTGTTTAGAGCAGTGGGCTATGAACCAGGAGACCGGGGTTCAAGTCCTGCTGTCACTCCTTGTGACCTTGGGCAAGTCACTTTACCCTCCATTGCCTCAGGTACAAAACTTAGATTGCAAGCCCTCTGGGGATAGAGAAATACCTACAGTACCTGAATGTAAACTGATGTGATATCTCAGATCGAATATCAGTATATAAAAAGTAATAATAATAAATAAATATCACCAATATTCCCTGGTCGGACCACTCTCTAATCTATGCCAATCTGTCCTCCAACTGTATAACTCGGACGCGGGTTAAATAGGTGCTAATCCACCTCTAATGCCTAATTTAACGTGCGTCCGACGCAGAGTGAATGCAGTAGCACTCATTACATGCAAATGCATGTGAATGAGGCCATTACTCATTCACTCCACATTAAAAAAAAAAAAGTGTGCGTCTCAGAGGCACATTTTGCTCTCAGATATTAACGCCTGCCTGGAGCGCATGTACTTAAAAAAAACCCCCAAAAAACCTTGGCAGACCACCGAGTTATGAAGACCAACGCTTTTATTGCATCGGCCCCTCATACTGATTTATACAGGTAAAGTAACCCTTGTAGCCTTATCTCTTCCCACAGGGAGAGGGATAACACAGCTAGGTAATGTTAACCCCTTGCTGTCTGGTATAGGGATGCACTTTTACTATCAGTCCTTCAAATATTTATGAATTACAGCTTTGCAACTGCTGAATACATGATGCTCATTTGTAAAATTGGTAATTTTGGAGCTTATGTTGCTTAAAAGTATTAAAAATTTCAAAGAGAAAAATTACAGTAGTTGATATAAAGGGCAACAGGGAGAGGGAGGATTGCAAATACCATTTCTGTACCTACTGAAGAAGTTTTCCCTGTTCCCTTGTAATACCACCTGTTTTATTCTCTTGTTCTGTTCTGCAGGAAGACGCGACATGTAAACATTCTCCTATTCATGGGCTATTCTACAAAACCACAGTTGGCAATAGTCACACAATGGTGTGAGGGGTCCAGCTTATATCATCATCTACACATCATAGAAACCAAATTTGAGATGATCAAGCTTATTGATATTGCACGACAGACAGCACAGGGCATGGAGTAAGTATTATAGGGCAGTGGGCCTGATGCAAGTCCAATATCATAGAAAACATAGGGCATGGAGTAGATTTTAAAGGATATTGACTATATTAAAGAAGACTCAAGGAAAATGTTAAATGAAAATGGACTTTGAATATACGGTAAATGTTATGTACATCACAGGGAAAGTGGCATTGACTATTACAGAGAAAACTATTTTGAAGCCAAATCAGGGGGAAACAAAATATGATTATCTGGACAGTAGATCAAAAGTTATAAAAGAAGCTGTATCAGGAAAATAAAGAACATAAGAAAGAAGAAATGCTATATATACACACACTGTAATCAAGGCAAAACACTATAATCATTATTATGCCAAATAAAAAAAAAGTTATTTTCTTTGACACCATAAATTTGGTTATGTTGCTTGTTTTCAGATTTTCATTCAGTAGCTCTATAGAAATGGTAAGTAGTAGTGATTACAGCTTTTGTCTTGACTGTTGACTACTTCAGGTCTCATCTTTTGAACTTTACCAATTTTTCCCACTCAGTTTTGTGAATTTATGGCATTTTTTCATGGTTTATTTTGCTTTTTATTTTTCTGATATTAATTATTTTCTAATTTTGCTTCTTTTCCCTATGGTCTGATCTGGTCTGATTTCTCGTACCTGATGGTCTTCTCTTTCTCTGACTATGCTCTGCTCTCTCTCCCTCCTGTCTCTTTGGGATGTGGATTAAATACCCCATTGCTTCCTGTTTTTTCCCTTTTATGCTCATCTCCTAAAGTTTATAACCTAGGTTCCATTTATCTTCTTAGTAACATATTAACTCACCTTAAAACAAAATCTTATTGGTGCATGAGCCTTACTTTAGTTTGACAGGTTAAGGGGTAAAATTTCAATAAGCTGCCTAATTGGCCAAGTATACACATATTACCCAAATCAATGTGATCTTCAAACACAAGCTACCTACGTAATTTGTGTTAGATGATTGGATAGTTATGTGGATAAAAAAAAATATGCACAAATTTTAAGTTGCCTCAGTGGGTGTGTGAATAAATATGTTGACCATGTGCATATATTTTTTAAATTCAATTTACATGCATTATTTTGTCCCTTAAGTTGTACTCTACCCAAGGAAATCTTCATTTTTACTACAGCTAAAAGAACACATATTGTGAAAATATACACATACTTAAAACCAACTGAAAATTTACTTAGGTGGATTCAGCCATTTTATTTGCATAACCTCCAATTTTACCCATATAGTCCCCAATTAAGCTTTGAAAAATATATATCTTATCTTATGAGTCCATTAATAACAAGAAGATTTAACCACCACTGCAAAATTTACAATAAAAAAAATTCCAAGACCTGAACCACAAGACAAAAACGCAATTCATTACTCTGAGTGGAAACTTCTTACCAACAACCATGCACATGTTAGTTTGAATTAAACTATTTGAATATGCCTAAAAAACTATTGTCTTGTAAACATCTGGAATAATACAGCTTTTCTTTATTAAAAATCAGTATTAGCTTGGGAGCCAGTATGAAATGCTACAAGGTTATTAAACAAGGTTATTAACCAAAGCAGAAAATCCAGGTTCCAAAAGCTTTATGTGAGATCATAGAAGAATTATGCATCAGAGCAGCTACAAATAATCCAACTCTAATGCTTCACATCGTATAGGCTACCTTTTTATTTCACCTGCAGAGCTATCATCATTATGTGGCTCCCTATTGAGGTTAGAAGGCTCAATGCAAGGACTATGTGGCTACATTGACCTCTAGTGTTCAGACATGCCAAAAAGACTTTCAAACTCTTTTGGAACTCAAACCAAGGTAAAACACAGGAGTTGAGAGAATTCTTACATCCTACCCACTTGTGCTGAATCAAATCTCACTGTCCCTGCTTGAGCTGAGACCAGGACTCTGAGCACTCAAGCAAGGATCTGAAGAAGGTCTGTGCCAAGCCTGAAGCAGAGGCATTGAAAAATTGATACATCTCTCTGATGTACAGTTTTGAGAACCTGGAGATGTAGAAGGTTCTGCATTGTTTAAAGTGAGTTCTGCTTGTCAAGTACAGGAAATGTCATTCTGGTCCCCAGAGGTCTAGTCAGGAGCCTTCAACAGTGACTTCCAGAGAAGCATGATGAACATCAATTCCTCTACTAGGCCAACCATAATGCTGTCATTGACACTCTCAATACAGAGTTGGAAATAAGAATTATTGAATTATTTGCTCAATACATCAGAAACATTGGGGTCTCAGTGTTGAGCTTTTCAACTCGTCTTGGTATATCAAGTGATCATAATCTTCGTTCCATATGTGTCAACACTGATACAGTTCTGGCATTCTCTTGGTGCAGACCACACCGAGTGAAAATAGAACAGGTTTAGATCAGAACACTTCTCCTGTCCCTTGACCTCTCTCAGTCCTGAATCTCAGAGACAAATTGTAGGCTGAAAAAGTCTGGGCTTGAGTCCATGCTATCTCAGGCTACCATGGAACCAATGTTCTGAGTCAGAATCTGAGGCATCACAAGATGTGGGCAAGAAAGGTAACTGCCCTGGATGCCAAGCCAGAGGGGGGTGCTGTGCCACCCTTTGGAGACAGTTTGTGAGCCTGTGAGCATGGCGGCTCAAAATGGAAAAGGGTTGCCAAAATCAACCCTTGCTCAAGGCACTGTTTTGTCCAGCGACTATCTTGGATAACTGAGAGAAGAGTATTGTTTCAAAAAGGAATACCCAATTAACGTTTCATTAGAGCTTTTTTTGCCATGGATCAGGAATAGGTCTGAACCTCAAGACTCCCCCCCCCCCCCCCCCGATTTAATTCACAAGATGACTAAAGTTCTCCTTTTTGATTTATAGGTTGAGGGTGGATCAAGGGCACTTTCTCTCAGCTTCTTCCAAATACCTGAATGCCCTAAAGAATGGTAGCAATGCCCATTCATCCTCTCTTCTAGGATGGAATAAGGATGTCGAAGACCCTCCAGTTACCATGCCAAAGTGTGGTAACTGAATCTGCCCTAAAATGTACCAAGAAGTCAAGAACCCAAGGCTCTGCATCGTACTGTTCTAGTCCTGCTTAGTGTCTTACCAAATCTATATGCTAAATTTGCCCACTGTACTATTAGGGAGCCATTAATTCATAGAGTTTCTACCTCAAGAGAAACAAAGTTCTGTCACTTGATGGAAACAACTGAAGAGTGTTAAAAGTATCTAGACTGTATGGCTTATGATGTTTTAGAACTGGTTTGAAATTCTCTGCCATGGTTATCAACATTCACAGACAACCATGACTGCAGATCTCAGGCCTTATGAGCATGTGCAGAAAAGGCATGCAGATGTGCCTTACAGTAGTGGACATCTCTTCAAAGTAGCGATGAAACTCATTCTATACTTTAGACCCTAACAATGCCACCTCTGAACCACTCTCCACATATCGGAAGTTTTATAGTGACCCCCTCTAGGAAACATTTTTTAGTTCCTTAAAAGAAATGTTTCCTAGGATCTAGGCAACAGAGTTCAAAGCCTAAGTCCTTTACTGGCACTCACTCAAATGCAGGGATGGGTTTTTGACTGTATCCAGAAGAGATGGTCACAATCCCAATCTATATTATGCATTAAAGAGGTATTTGGTTAGTGCTCCTGCTTCTTTGACCTGTTTGGCCTGGTAGGGTTGTGAATTTGAATTGACTGTGCTGGGGAGGGTTGATGGGAATAGGTGGTCTTGTGTTAATCCTATTATTTATTATATGAATTTTATTTTTTATTAGCTTGTAAGATGCTTTGATACTTTGGGAAAGATGGGGATTTAAGTGAAATAAAATATTCTGGAAGATCTTTATTAGGGTAGAGGTTTTTCATAAACTATCAGCTCAGTAAGCATAGGCAGTTGGGTCTTGTGAATCATAAAGTTGCACTTATTGGGAATCTCTCCAAATTTCCCATCCAAAAGAGCACTAAAGCTTGCTCAATAATAGGGCATGCCCAAGCTGTAAATCTCTTCCCTCTTGAAGGTCAGAGCTGTTTAACCTGTCCCATCACATAAGAAGAGGGTGAGCATTTGACTCCAGATACTTTCCTTGTTCCCTAAAAGACAGGAGACTTCTGTTCTATCTTTGTCCTAAGGGCCTTGAACAGATTCCTGCATAGGAAAAAGTTCAAGATGGTTACCTTGAGCTCTGTAATTCTTCTTCTACATGAAGGAGACTGGCTACATATTATGGATCTAAAGAAGGCTTACACCCACATATAGAAGTCACAGGAATGTATTTCAGATCTCTAACAGGAAAACAATATCTCTACTACTGTGTATTGTCTTTTGACCTAGCTTTGGCATCATGGAAATTCACAAAAGTCTTGCAGTCACTGAAGCATTTCTGTACAAACTAGGGATTTACGTATTTCCCTACTTAGATGATTGACTGATCACGAGCAGACAAATCCATGCAATGCAAGATTCAGCTACTTAAGTAGCTAGGGTTCATCATCTATCCCAAATCCAATCTGAGCCCAACATTACAACTGGAATTTATAGATTCTCTGCTAGACAGTACTCAAGACATGGCTTACCTTCCCAACAATAGGGACTTTAGTATAGTGGCCACAGTGAAAGAGGTAATTCAGTCAGCAGACAACTTGGTCCATGTTGAGAATGCTGGCCTTATGACCTCAAAAGTCATGTAACTCCTTTGAGAGAAGCACCGTGACCTGAAAAATTACAGGTAATCCAAGCCATCTAGGGACTTCAGGAGAGCCCCATGCCTTGTGTTAGTAGCTGCCGCTCTGTGTAGGTTACCCCACTTAACCTGTTTTAACTGAGGTAATCTGCACGGAGCGGCAGCTACTACCCTTAACAGAAGACATGAGGGACAACCTGCACAAAAAGACAATTACTACCCTTAACAGAAGGTACAGGTGATAAGCTTTATGGAGCAGCAGTTACTACCTTTAACAGAAAACGTGGGGGTGGGGGTAACTTGCATGGAGCAGCAGTTACTAGCCTTAACAGAAGGCATGGGATAACCTGCATGGAGTGGCAGTTATTACCCTTAAAAAAAAACCCAAAAAAACCCCCAAAACTCTTGATTGTTAGATTGCATGGACCATTAGGTCTTTTTCTGCCATCATTTCATATACTATCTCTGTCACAGAAGAACTCAGAGATAACTGTTAGTGGATCTTAAATTCCAGTTTGATTTGGGGTTTACTTTTTCAAATTCCTTATTACCAAATTCTCCTAACCACAGATACCTCCAATCAAAGCTGGGGGAGCTCACTTATAAGAGCTTCGCACCCAGGATCCCTGGTTTCTCCAGGAGAAGAGGGTTTCCTTATCCAACTGGAGCTATGAGCAGTTCTTTTCTCTCTAGCTTTATTGCTATATCTCTTTTCCTTTTTGTTTGTGGATTTCTGATTTCTTAGATCTTTACATTTGTTTGGAATAAAGGGTGTGTACTTTTATTTGAGGCATCTTCCACTTGTTTTCAAAAATTTCCTTATCTGAGTTTTTTCTTCAGCTGTTAATGCTGTAATAAAGTTTTGGATAAATCCAGAGTGCGCTTTTTCATCTTCTGAGATCTTTCTGTAATTGTGCGTACTGATTTTCAAAAACCCACTGAGTGGGTACCCGGTTATCTCTAGCTGGTTATTCGGCTGCACTTACCTACCTAAAAGTGCAGCTGAATATCTGGCTGAATTTAATGGTCAAATTTTGACTGGATAGATTAAACAAACTTGGCAGATTAGCACTGAAAATCAGCGCTAACTCGGTAAACTCTATTAATTAAAGAAATAGAAGGCAATCACTGATTCCCCCCACCCCCTACTCTTGATGAGTACCTGATTTAAAAAAAGCGTTCTCCCTACATGTTCCAGTCTTCCTCACTCCCTCCCAGACATGCAATAAAAATAATTTGTCCTCTCCTTGCCCCCCTCCCAAATCTTTCTCCTTCTGGACCGCCCGATAAAAAAAAATTAGAGGACTGATCCCTCCTCACAATCACCATTTCCCCATCTCTAAAATATCTCTATCCCTTGTCAACCCCTACCTGCCCCCTCCAAAATCCCTGAAAGTCATCTCAAAAAAGCCAGCAAGCTTCCCTTGATGGTCTGACCACACTTCTACTAACATTCACAGGGATGGTGATAAGGGTCAGCAGAGGGATGGAGATATTTTAGAGATGGGGGAAAGGAGTGGGAATCGGCCCTCGTTTTATTTTTTATCAGATGCCCATTGGGAGGGATGGAGGACATTTTGCTTTTATGTATTGGGTGTTCTAAATGAAGATCAGTGCACAGATGGGGGCACATTTGTGTGTTTATTTTTAACTGGGTATGTATCAGGAGGTGGAGGATGGGGACTTTTGTTTTGTATGGAGGCTCAGAGAGACAGACTGCTGTTGAAGCACAACTAGATTTGTCTGACCAAAGTTAGCTATTAAGTGCTAAATATTGTGTTAACCAGTTAAATACTGGACCTCTCCTCTAACTCGGCTCCTTTGTGTCTGGGTAAATGTTGTCTGGCTAGCAGATAATGAGGGAAATGTTAAAACAGCAACATTTATGCAATTAAAATCACATTTTAACCACGTACATTTTTTAAAATATCTCCCACACTGTGTTTATATTATGAGTTTAACAATGTGGTATTTAGATTGATTTTTGGTGATGATTAGTGCAGCAGTAGCCTGATCTGTGTATAATGAAATTAAAAGAGGGTAGTAAAAATAAAAAAAATTCACTTCAAGAAGAAATTAAAGAATAGAAAAATGATGTCTTAACTTCCTTTGTTATAAATGCTCAACTTTGTTTAGGTAAGAAATCTGTATATTAATACTGTTGCTTTATCTGACTCATCCGTTAAATGGAGGAGGTTAAGCTCTATATGCAGTGGTTAACTTTTTGTCCACATTTAACGTATGTTATTTTTTTCTTTTTAGCTATTTGCACGCCAAGTCAATTATCCACAGAGATTTGAAGAGTAATAGTATCCTTTTCCATCAAAATGAGGTATATAGTTGCTTTCCTTAAACTATGCAAAATTTAAGCTGCAGAAAGTGGACAGAATCTTCCAGAAAGGTTCCAGCACCTAGCCTCTGGTATGCTAGAGAGTCTAGAGAGGAACAGACAGCTTTTATACAAGGTATGGAGGATTCTGGGAGAATATATCTAGTGTGTTATAGATTCTAGGACAGGGGCATAGACTACATAGTAAAGAGTTAGGCAACTCCAATCATCAAGTTCCACAAGCCATTCTGGGTTTCAGGATAACCACAGTGAATATGTATGAGGTATATTTGCATGCACTACCTCCATTGCATGCAAATATATCTCAATAATATTCATTGTGGATATCCTGGAAACCAAACCTGTTTGTGGCACTCAAGGATCAAAGTTGCCTATCCCTGACTTAGTGCATGAAAGGATTGTATGGAGTGTGCAAGAGATTGTGGTTGAGGAATGTGACTATAACTTTTTTATTTATTTTTAAACAGCAAATCTGAAACCCTTAGAACATTGATTCTCAACCCATTTGTTACCCATTTCCTGGAAAGTCCTATGGACTAGTGAAGGAGATTTGCTTTGTGGTGTGAGAAAAAAGATGCTAGATACTTTCTCCTGCTCCACACAAAAACTGCTATATCTTTCAGAGTCAGGTCTCATCATCATGTAGAAGGTAGACCCACTCGGTACAGCTTTTAATCCTCCGATTCATGTAGACTTGCTTCATGTGAAGCTTCACATCAAGCCATCTGCCCAAAGACTGGTGTTAATTTCTTCCTGCACCGGGAAAGTGTGCAGAAAAAACTGCTTTTCTGTACACCCTCCGACTTACTATCATAGCGATATTAAGTTGGAGGCTCCAAAATTTAAAAAAAAAAAATTTTTTAATTGGCTGGCAGCCTGCGGATTGAAAGACGGATGCTCAATTATGCCGGCGTCCATTTTCCGAACCCGTAGCTGTCAGCGGATTCGAGAACCGACGCCGGTAAAATTGAGCGTCAGCTGTTAAACCCATTGACAGCCGCCGCTCCTGTCAAAAAGGAGGCGCTAGGGACGCACTAGTGTCCCTAGCGCCTCCTTTTACCACAGGCCCTCATTTGCGTACTGGATTGCGCGCCCAGGAGAGTGGCCTGGGCATACGTTGGGAGAGCGGGTGCTTGCCTCGGAGTGCCAGCTCTCCCGCGAATTTTACTGTATCGGCCCGAATGTTAGGTTTCGTATTAGGGGTCAGCACCCCAGAAGAAGCTCTAAAACAATACATTGAAATCCTTAGCTCAGTGTGAGGTGGTGATCAAAATGCAAATGATGATAGGAATTATTAAGAAATGAATGGAAAATAAAATTGAGAATATCATAATACTTCTATATCGCTCCATGGTGAGACCACACCTGGAGTAATGTGTGTACTTCTACACACCACATCCCAAAATGAATATAGCAGAACTAGAAAAGGTAGAGAGAAGGGCAACCAAAATGATAAAGGGGATGTAATGGCTCCCCTATGAAGAAAGGCTAAAGAGGCTAGGGCTCCTCAGCTTCGAGAAGAGACTGCTGAGAGTAGATATGAATAGAGGTCTATAAAATTATGAATGGAGTGGAATGGATAAATGCAGATCAGTTGTTTACTCCATGAAGTTACTAAGTAACACATTTAAAACAAATCAGAGAAAATATTTTTTCACTTTTGGCTCAGGCCCCCATTCCTAGCAGATGACACATCAAAAGCAAGAGCTTCCAGTATTAGTTTAAATAGTCTAGTTACAAGATACAAAATGGCGCCAAACCTAAGGTCACATGATACCAGCTGTCAGTCAAAACAAGCCCACCCAAATCATGATGTGCATGGATGACCATTTTTAAGTTTCAATTATACAGAACAGAGCACTGTTACAAGATTAAGCAAGCATTAGAGATCATGTGAACCACAGCAAGGGAATAGAGAGAAAGTTCTCAGTTTGTGAGTAAGAAGCCTATAAATCTGTAAAAGTCTGAGGTTTTTCTTCCCTCTGGCTGCATGCATAGGCATATCCATAGATCCAAATGTTGATCTTTGAGTGGGTATCACCACCATCCAGAGGCACAGGATTGGTGGGATGTTGATATGACATGATATGAACAATAAAGTATAAATTAAAAAAAAATTATGGAACATAAAAATATTAAAAAGCACTGGTCCAAGAAGGGATCCCTGAGGCATTTCATATTTACCTTTTTCCACTTTGAAAACAGACCATTTAATCCTATTCTCTTGTTCCTGTCTTTTAACTAGTTTGCATTCCACAAAAGGATGTCGTCTCCTATCCCATGACCTTTTAGTTTTCTTAGAAGCCTCTCATGAGGGACTTTGTTAAACACCTCTTGAAAATCCAAATACACTACTTCTACCAGTTCAACTTTGTCCACATGTTTATTCACCCCTTCAAAAATGTAGATTTGTGAGGCAAGACTTCCCTTGGGTAAATGCATGCTGGCTGAGTCCCATTAAACCATATTTATCTAAATGTTCTGTGATTTTATTCTTTATAACAAGTTTCCACGATTTTTCCCGGCACTGAAGTCAGGCTCACTGGTCTATAGTTTCCTGGATCACCCCTGGAGCCTTTTTAAATATTGGGGTTACATTGACCACCTTCGTCTTCAGGTACAATGGATGATTTTAATGATAGTTTACACATTAATTGTAAAAGGTCTGAAATTTCATTTTTTGAATTCTTTCAGAACCCTGGAGTGTATACCATCAGGTCCAGGTTACTTACTATTCCAATCTGGCCTGCCTCATCTTCCAGGTTCACTGTGATTTGGTTCAGTTCATCTGAATCATCACCCTTGAAAACCATCTCTGGAATGGGTATCTCCCCAGCATCCTTTTCAGTAAACACTGACGTAAAGAATTTGATTAGTTTTTCCACAATGGCCTTTTCTTCCCTCAGAAAAGCTTTAACTCCATGATCATCTAATGTCCAACCAACTCCCTCACAGGATTTCTGCTTTGGTTATATTTTAAAATTTTTTATTATGAGTTTTTGCCTCTGCAGCCATTTTCTTTTCAAATTCTCTCTTAGCCTGTCTTATCAATGTCTTACATTTAACTTGCCAATGCGTATGCTTTATCTTATTTTCTTCTGATGGATCCTTATTCCAGTTTTTGAATGAAGATCTTTTGGCTAAAATAACCTCTTTTTCCTCACTTTTTAACCACGCCGGCAATCATTGGCCTTCCTTCCACCTTTCTTCATGCATGGAATACATTTGCACTGCACTTCTAAGATGGCATTTTTTAATAATGTCCACACCTGTTGCACACTCTTAACCTTTATAGTTGCACCTTTCAGGGGTTGTTTTTTTTTGGGGGGTTTTTTTTTTAACTGTTTCTCATTTTATCAAAGTTTCCCTTTTGAAAGTTTCATGCTAGTACCTTGGATTTACTTACTGCCCCCCTTCCAGTCATTTATTCAAATTTGATCATGTTATCATCACTATTGCCAAGCGGCTCCAACACCTTTACCTCTCTCACCAAATCCTGTGCTCCACTGAGAATTAAATCTAAAATTGCTTCCTCTCTTGTTGGTATCTGAACCAATTGCTCCATAAAACTGTCATTTATTCCATCCAGGAACTATCTCTCTAGTGATGTTACATTTACTCAGTCAATATTGGGGTAATTGAAATCTCCCATTGTTACTGGACTACCAATTTGGTTAGCTTCCCTAATTTCTCTTACCATTTCACGGTCTGTCTCATCATTTTGGCCAAGTGGACAGTAGCATACTTCTATTGCTATACTCTTCCCCCAATACACAAGGGATTTCTACCCATAAAGATTCAATTGTGAATTTACTCTCTTGCAGGATCTTTATCCTGTTGGACTCTATGCCACCCTGGATATAAAGCGCCACCCCACCACCAAGTTGTTCCTCTCTATCATTGCAATATAAATTATAACCTGGTAAGGCACTGTCCCATTGTTTAACCTCCTTCCACCATGTCTCTGAGATGCCAATAAAGTCTGTCATTTACTGCTATAGACTAACTCTCCCATCTTACTTCTTAGACTTCTGGCATTAGCATACAAACATTATTTTTGTTTGTATTAACATTCTGCTTTTCAATTAATAGGAATCTTTTGGAATCTTTTAGCTCAGGTGATTCTTTACTTATAGACAAGTGTAGTATTTTTCTTTTTATTGGAACCTCTCTGCTTGGATGCCCTAACTCTAATGCTTCCTTAGTATCCTTTGAAGATACCTCCCTCCGAACCAGATTCTGTTGAGCAGCTGTTGGCTTTTCCCTTTGTTCTAGTTTAGAAGCTGCTCTATCTCCTTTTAAAAGGTTAATGCTAGCAGCCTGGTTCCACTCTGGTTAAGGTGGAGCCCATCCCTTTAAAAAAGACTCCCTCTTCTCCAGACGGTTCCCCAGTTCCTTACAAAACTGAATCCCTCTTCCTTGCACCTTCATCTCATCCATGTATCGAGATTCCAGTGCTCTGTCTACCTCTGCGGTTCTGCACATGGAACAGGAAGCATTTCAGAGAAGGCTACCCTGTAGGTTCTGGATTTCAGCTTTCTACCTAAGAGCCTAAATTTTCTTCCAGAACCTCCCTCCTACATTTTCTATTGTCATTGATTGATGTTGAGGGGTCTGCAAAGAATTGTTGGTAAATTGTTTTTCTTACTTTTTTCTTTTTATGAGTATTGTGTTTACGTTTATATTATTTTACTTTAATCTACCTTGATTCCAATAGTGAGAGGTTGGAAATCAAATGAGAATAAAATGTAAATGTAGAGCTCTTGTGTGTGAGCTTTGAGGGAGTAGCAGACTGTGGTGCTTTTCTTATTGTCATTGAGAAGGTAATTTTCAATATTGTGCCTAAATCAGCACATATGTGCATAATTTATAAATTGTGTGGCACCAGTTGTACATTTATAAAATATGCCTATCTCTGTTCCCTCTTATGTACATATACTTTTTACACACAGAGAAATTCTGCGCGTATTTCACATGGATTCCAGTTCTGCTTCCGGCAATAGGTGGAGACATTGGCAAAATGGTGCCCACAGTTCACAAGCCCAACTTTACAGAGGCGGGCATGAGGCAACTTGCTAACCTCATCGTATGCAAATAAGGACCGGCTGTTTCCCATTTGTGGGATCAGGCACGAACAGCACAGGATAGTCCCAGCCTGGCTGGGCCTCCACTGGGAATTCAACTGCAGGGCCTTCCAGCCCTGAGAGGTAAGAGCCTTCAAGGAAGTAGACTCAGCAGCTACTCTGTGTAAGCATGGGAAAGTGGATGCTGGTGGAAACTAAGTGGGCAACTTAGATGCTCTTCTACCCAACATGAAAGGCAGACAAAAAGGCTGTCTTGGATAGGAAGAAATCTAGTAGCTGGTCATAGTGGTAGCTGTGAGATAGTTGTAGCTGTGGGGACAGTAGGACTGGGCAGACTATAGGGGCAAGATGGTTCTTTTCTGCCAGCATGTACTATGTTGCTGTGTAATGGGATCCAAAAGGATGGTGAGTGCATATAATGGGTTTCCAAGGGAAGAGCCTCGCACAGAAATTGTTACTGAGATACAGAAAGCATAGAAGAAGCATACAGAATGCAGAGGGAAAAACGGCAAGGTAATTTCCATAGCACTGGGGTCTTGGGTTATGCCCCGGGATAGAAATGGGCACACTGGATGAATGTTTTGGTTCATATCTGCTCTCATTTCATATGTTTATATCATTATGTGTTTCCAAATAGAGGCCCTGAAGATTGAACCCATCATCTCCAGCACCTAGAAAAAAAATAGCTGGAACGGCTATACTAGAGGAAGGAGCAGACCACAGGTAAGTACACCTAAGTCTCATCTGAGATGTTCACAGTTGTCTGTGTGTATGTGCAGCTTTAATGATATAGCCCTACTGGCAGTCTAAATGTCCCACTTCTGCAGAAAGCAGTCTGTCTAGCTCACACTGCAGGCACAGGTATTCTACTGACATCTCATCTAAAGACTGGTATTAATAGGAATGGAGGTGAATAATGGAAAGGGTAATATTTGATTATTTTCAAATACACAGGGCTGAAACTGGAGGCACTGTGTTAGCTATACCTTTCTGTTACTTTGTTTTAGACCCTCAACTATCTCTGCATTTCAGCACATTTTCCCCATTCCTACAAGGCCGGATAATCACTTGGCATAAAGTTCACCACAGGATACTAGGCTTGATGGACCCTTGGTCTGACCCAGTATGGCATATCTTATGTTCTTATGATATGTTATATCAGACCAAGGTCGCATCAATGCCAGCATCCTGTTTCCGAAGTGGCCAGTCCCATGAAGTAGACTTATTTCTTGTTACTTGTTCCTTAGGATAGCAATAACTTTCTTTAGTCTACCTGACTAAAAATGTTTTATGTCCTTTTCCTCCAGGAGTTTGGCCAAATCTTTTAAACCTTGCTATGCTAGTCACCTTGACCATATCCTCTGGCAACAGATTTCACAGTTTGTGCGCTGAGTAAAAAATTACTTACTACGATTTGTTTTAAATCTGTTGGTTATTAGTTTCAAGACGTGTTCCCTTGTTTTATTATTTGAAAGGGTAAATAACCGTTCTTTATTTACCCATTCCACCTCACTCATGATTTTATAAACTTCTGTAATATTCCTTCTCATCCGTCTCTTTTCCAAGCTGAAGAGCTTAACAGAAGATATGGGGGTTACTATCCTTAACAGAAAACACGGGGGTAACTGGCAGGGAGTAGCAGTTACTACCCTTAGCAGAAGACGTGGGTAATCTGCATAGAGCGGCAGTTACTACTCTTAACAAAAATGCTTGTAGGTAACCTGCACAGAGCAACAGTTACAACAATAAGCAGCTTGCTGGGCAGACTGAATGAACTATTTGGTCTTTATCTGCCATATTACTATGTTACTATGTAAGAGAACTAACCTGCATAGCTTTTCATGATAGGTGAACTGTTCCATTCCCTTTATCAGTTTTATCACCCTTCTCTGCACATTTTCTAGTTCTGCTGTGTCTTTTAGATGAGGTGACCAAAACTGCACACAGTACTCAAGGTGAGAATACACCATGGATCGATGAAGAGGCAATATGATATTTTCTGCTTTATTCTTCATTCCTTTTTGGATCATTCCTAACATTCTATTTGCTTTTTTGACCACTACCACCCCACACTGAGCTAAGGATTTCAGTGTATTGTCGGCAAAGACTCCAAGGTCCTTTTCCTGGGTGGTGACTCTCAATATAGAATCCAGCATTACGTTCCTATAGTTGTGATTATTTTTCCTATATGCATCATTTTGTACTTTTCCATGTTCAAGTTCAACTGTCATGCAGATGCCTTATCTTCTAGACTCACTAGATCCTTCTGCAGTTCCTCATGATCCACTGCTCTTCTAAAAACTTTAAATAATTTTTTATCATCTGCAGATTAGATCATCTCATTTGTTCCCTCGTCCAGATAATTTATGAATAACACAAGTCCCAGTACCAATCTCTGTGGTACTCCACTAATGTTACTTAAAAGCAAGAGCCAAATGACTACTTACAATGAAGATCACACCCAATATAATCAGTTAGTACATAGGGAGATCAATACAAATGTCACCATGTATTAGTGTTGTGAATTGGTTGATCTTCAAGTGTACTCACTGATTATACTGGGTGTACTCCACTAATAACTTTTCTGCATTTGGAAAACTAAGCATTTGGCCCTATCCTCTGTTTCCTATCTTTTAACCAAATCCCAATCTACAGCAGGACACTGCCTCTATTACATGACTTTGTAATTTTCTGAGGAGTCTTTCATGGGAGACTGTCAATGCCTTCTGAAAATCCAAGTGTACTATATCCGGTGAATGACCTTTATCTATATGTTTATTTACACCTTAAAAAAAAATCTAAATAATTAGTAAGGCAAGACTTCCCTTTGCTAAAACCATGTTAACCTTTCCCTATTAAGCCATGTCTATCTATATAGTCAGTGACTTTGTTTTTAAGAGAGATTTCTACCATTTTGCCTGACACAGATGTTAGGCTTATCGTTCTGTAGTTTCCTGGATCACCCTGGAGCCTTTTTTAAAAAATTGGTGTCATATTGGCCACTTTCCAGCCTTCGGGTATTGTGGTTGTTTGAAATGATAAGTTACAGATTACTAGTAACAAGTTTGCAATTTCATGTTTGAATTCTTTTAGAACTCTGGGGCGGATGCCATCTGGTCATGGTGATTTGATCCGCTTTAGTTTGTTAATCTGATCTATTTCTTCCTCCATTATCATAGTTATTTATTTTAATTGACCAGAATCTTTACTATTAAAGAATGTTTCAAGTGTGCGTATGTTCCCAATCCTCAGTAAAGACCAAGAAAAATAATTCAGTTTTTCTGCTATTTCCTTGTCTTCCCCAAACACCCCTTTTATCCTTAGTCATCTAGCACTACAATTGACTCCCTTACAGGCTTTTTGCTTTGAATGTACTTGAAAAAGTTTTTATTATTAATTGCTTAACAGGAAAGCTTCTTATCAAATTCTTCTACTTGGCTTACTACTGTTTTACATCTAATTTGCCAGTGGCTTATGCTCATGCCTTGTTTCATCATTTTAGTCTGCTTTCCATTTCTTGAATGTTGTTCTTTTAACTGCCTTTCTTACCTCACCATAAACCATGCTATCAGTTGTTTGTTCTTCCTTTGACATTTTTAATGCATGGAATATGTTTTATCTGGGCTTCCAAAATGGTATTTTTAAACAATATCCATGCCTCATGCAAACTTTAAATGTTTGCAACCACTCCTTTTAGTTTTTTTTCTAATTTCCTCATTCTGTAAAGTTATATGATACAGCAATAGTTTTATTTAATGTCCTTCCTCCAGCGATTATGTCAAATTTGATTGCATTATAATCACTATTGCTTAATGACCCCATCTCAGTAATCTCTTGTATCAGGTCATGTGTTCCACTGAGGATTAGATCTAAAGTAGCTGCCCCTCTTATTGGTTCTAGGACCAGCTGCTCCATGAAGCAGTCATTTATGGCATCTAGACACTTAACCTCAATACTCTGGTAATTGAAATCTCTCATTATTATTGTATTGCCAAATTTGTTTGCTTTTTTTTCAGCTAGCATTACTCATGTTAAGACTTGCAAGCCAATATCAGTGCTGGTTATCCCACTGCTTCTCTATTCATTCCACAACCCTTCTCATTTATCACCCCCACATATTGGAGGAAAAAAAAACCACTTCTTAAACCAAACTGTCCTGACTATTTGCTCACTTATCTTCCACATCTTTCTTTTTACAGATATCAGCAGTTCTGAGGAGGAGATGGAGGAAAAGCAAGCCCCTGGAGTAGCTGCAGCAGCAGAAGCACCAGGAGTTAAGGCTACCCCACACCAGTATCATTGCCCTTGCCACCCACCACTGATCAACCTGCACTCCTCTCTTTTATTTTTTGTAGGGCTACCCTCTATTTTACCCCGGCACCAGATGGTGAAGGTCCTGGTGGGGACTTCCTTTTGAATAAGGAGGAGGAAGCTCAGCAGGGTAAGCTGCATTTTGGCAAGCAACTCCTGAGGCTGGCTCTGCAACCTCTGAGGCTGGCTCTGCAGGAGGAACACTTGCTCTTCTAGTAGTGCTCAGTTCTCATGGAGCTATGGGCACAGCTCTGGAGTTGCTGTACTAGAATGTGGCCACCATGCAAAGTGACCTCTGGAAGCTGAGGTGCACTATATGGCTACCAGCCTGGAGCAGCTAACAGTTGCTCTTCAGTTGTTAGCCATGCAGCTGACCTCTCAGGATGGTCCCCTCTAAGCCCACCAGGACACGTCCTTCTTAGGTTCCTGGAGTCATTTTCTTTTAATTCCTTTTTTATGCCCTAATTCTTCCTCAAACCCCCCCCCCCCAGATTAAAAGTTATTTATATTTTTTAATGTTTATAGTTATATTAAAATGTGTTCTATTTTGATATATTTCTGGTGTTTTTTTTAGGTGGGGAGGGGGAACCAATGAGGCCATGTAACCCTTGATGCTGTCTGGGGATAGCTGCTTTTAAGGGAAACAAGTCTATAGAAAGGAGCTTGTCAGAGAAGGGAGGGAGAAACCCTAAAACAGGAGATGTTAGAATAGATAAAAGATTGCCCTCCTTCTTTTCCATGGGAATTCTTAGCTACGTATGTCAGTAATCCCAAAAGCCGTGTGTAAACCAGCATGGCCTTTGGAATTCCCTCTGAAGTTATCATAACTCCTTTCTCTTGTTATGGTTAGTGGTGTTTGGGTGGATCCTTGGACACTGTGGCAGCTGACCACGCCCACGGGGGGCAGTCCCGTGAGGGACCACAGTGTCAGGCTAAACTCTGGACACACAAACACAGATTTGAATCTTTTATTAAATAGTTTGAGTGACCACCAGAGGTGGCAGTAGTGAGTAATGGTTAGAGCCCGGCTGGGCGCATCTCACACAGAACGCTGGAACAGCGAATCCTCTGCAAGGCTGTGCTGTAGTGGAAAGAGACTGAGAGTTATGAGTTCACAATGAGAAGCATTCAGAATCCCAGGTAGAATTAGGAGAAGCTCCGAGACAGGGAGAGCAGGCCCTCGAGGAGCGAGTACCTGATCCCTTAGAGCAGAGACACTCAGTTGTATTGAACTCACGTAGCAGTAACAGAGATTCCACTAGACGAGAGGTCTGGCACCGGAACAGAGGGCAGACCCTCGAGAAGCGAGTACCTGGTTCCAGTGAAGCAGTACTGTGGAATAGATTATAGCTGTACTCACTGATGGAAACTGTTAGTGAAGTCTTCCAAGTAGAAGGCTTTGAAGATGCAGGCAGTGACTCAGGGAACATGGGCCCTCGAGGAGCGAGTACCGGTTTCCTGATGGCACCTGAAAGAAGCAGAAGAGGCCCCCGAGGAGCGGGCACCCCGCTAGTAACCCCGAAGGGTGCAAGAGTTCCAGAAGTGCTGGACTGGCAGAGTAGCTTCAGTACGGATAGCGAATCCCATCCGTAAGGTATCCGTTGCTAACTCCATGAGCTAGCAGATACTGTAGGCTTAAATATCCAGGAATTGTGACATCATATCAGGGGGACGCCCCTGAGGTTCGCACCAACGTCAGAATAAAGATGAGGGCGGCATGTGCATGCGCGCCCTAAGGAGCTTGGAGGAGCATGGCGTGAGGCAGCACCAAAGCCGGTCCGGGGACGCCGGAGAGGACGGCAGACGGAGGCCATTAGTCCGAGGTGAGCGGGAGGAGCTGCAAGAAGTGAGGTAGGCAGGGCGAAGCCATCGTAGACCGACAGTCGCAACATCTCTAAAATGATCGCATTCAAGCAAGCACAGGAAGACTCAATAGCAAACACATTAATCCCCCATCTCACTGATCCCACCTACCCTGGAAATTTTGTCCAGATGAGTCATTTGGCTGGTAACAACTGGATACCTTTATTAACAGTAATCAGATGCCAAACAGAGTAGATTAACAGCTCACAAGTCCCATATCATCCATTGTATAATGCACAGACAAGTATTCAGTAATAGCAGCATAAAAGTTTGTCACCTCTAATTCACAAGCCATTATCTGGCCAAAACAGCCACATAGAGCATCATAGTAAATGATGACAGATAAAGAGCCAAATGGTTCTTCCAGTCTGCCCAGCAAGTTACGTGGGTGGTCAGTGCCACTCCATGCAGGTTACCCCCATGTTTTCTGTAAGGGTAGTGACTGCCGCTCTGTGCAGATTAATCCCATTCAGAAACACTACATCTAAAGTTAGCTATAGACTACCCCTTTTCTTCATTTCCATCCTCTACCCATTAAGGATTTTTTGTGTTTATCCCATGCCTTTTTGAATTCCATTACCGTTCTTGTCTTCACCATTCCATAATAGCATCTGCACTTATTTCAGCATGATGGAGAGAACAAGAGATTTCCAACAAGCAGGTTTGCCTTTGCTGATGGCCCTATATTCTTTTTAGGGCTCAAAATCCAAATTGCGGTTCATTGGTCCATCAGTAAAAGGTGATCTTCAGTCTCAGTATAAAAACCAAACCACAGGATCTGCTTCATGCTACAATGCAGAAGCCTGTTTTCCTGCTGTATTCTACCCAAGAGAACAAGGAAAAATAAAAGGACACATCTAAATGTGAGCCTGACACTTTTATGTACTTGAAGTGACTGCTGACATAGACTAACGGATAAGGAAATTTAAAGGCGTATTTATCTCCACTACATGACAATTAGAGCTGATTGTTCAACAGCAATAAAGGTTAAGGTTTGTTCCCATTTACATCTAATTTACTCACTTTTTAATAGAAGCATAGAATTGATAGCAGAAAAGGACTAAATGGCCCATCTAGTCTGCCCAGTAAGCTTATGGTAGTATCTGCTGCACCATGTAGATTACCCCATGCTTCTCAGTTTCCCAGACCATAAAATTCAGGGCCCCCATTGGTTACTGTTTGAATCTAATTCCCTGTTATACCCCCATGCTTATCATTTACCCACACTGTGAAAGTCAGGGCCCTCACTGATTGCTGTTGAATCCAGTTCCCCGTTACGCCTCATCGTTGAAACAGAGCAATGTTTCAGTTGCATCAAAGTATCAGTAACTGCTGCATCAGCAAGTTACCCCCATACTTGTTTTCCAAGACCATAAAAGTTGGGGCCCTCATTGGTTGCTGAACAAATCCAATTCCCCCTTTCCCCCTGCTGTTGAAGCAGAGAGCAATGTAGTTGGCTCATTTTTTAAAGCACAAAGAAATTACTGGGGAGGCCAAATCACAAATGTAGTAGAAAGCTCAAAAGGTTTGGAAAATATCTTATGTCCAATCATTTTTGCTGTTCAAAGAAGTTGTTTATTTAAATTTGATTAACACATTCTAGCCTTCATATAGAAATGAAACTGATGGTCTCCTGACATGGACTGTGTTTCGTTCATTTGTGTCAGGAGAGACCAAATCTTAGCAAACAGGCTTACATGGGTCAAATGAACAGCATAACCATAGCAACCTCTTACCTTTTATAACAAAACAATTTCTTGCCTTTACAATAACTGCTTTTAGTTTGGCACACTGCTCTTCTGTTTCCCCCAGATTTTCCCATCCAGCTAAACTATCACATCTGCTATCACATCTGCTATCCCAACTATCTCTCTGCCTCAACCAAGCCAAAACAGAAATCATTCACATCCATGACGACCGTCCCTCTTCTCCTCTCGAGAGCACCCCCTCAAACAACCCAGGGAGCTCAAACAATCCTGGGATGCCAAACTTATCAAGAACCTCACTCACACCATCCACAAAAAACCTAGGAGTAACAATCGACAGCCAACTCAACTTTAAACGACACATCTCCAATACAATCAAAGATGGATTTTTCAAGCTTCAAACACTTAAAAAATTCAAACCCCTCCTCCAACAGCACGATTTCTGAACAGTACTTCAATCAATTATTTTCTCAAAACTCGACTACTGCAACTCCCTCCTCATTGGACTACCAGAAATCCACATCAAACCCCTCCAAGTCCTTCAAAACGCCGCCGCCAGAATTATCACCAACCACAGAAAATCCTCCCACATCACACCCACTCTCAAAGATCTCCACTGGCTGCCCATCACACAAAGAATCCAGTATAAAACCCTCACCCTTATACACAAAAAAATAAACAACAACAAAATGGTCTGGCTAAACAATACTATCCGACCATACACCACACAAAGAAATCTCAGATCCTCCAACACAGGTCTCCTCTCCATCCCAAATCTCAAAATGCTCACCTCATTACAACACGCAAACGAGCCATTTCAATAGCTGGCCCTACCCTATGGAACTCCCTCCCCACACATCTCAGAAACGAACTCTCACCACAAGTCTTTAAAAAACAGCTAAAAACATGGCTGTTCTTGAAAGCCTTCCCTCTGGATTCCCAAACTCCTCAAATGCATGTTCTTGAAAACCTTCCCACATGACTCCTAACATGCACTACCGCATAACACCCCCCCTCACAACCACCCCCTCCTTTTTCCCCCCAAACCCCCATAGCCTCTGACACCAGATCTAATCCTAACCAAGTCATACTGTATATATTGTATATAGGATATATGCTACAAATTTACACTCACATTCTTTTGTATTCATATGTTACAATGTTTTTTACTGCAATAGTTTAATTGTTATCTTGTTAAATGTAAAATAGGGCAGATCCCGCCCTATTCAACCTGTTATCTGGAAACCAATGTGATATCTCGATCGAATGTCGGTATACAAAAGAAATAAATAAATAAATACATAAATAAAGACTCCTTGAGGTGTTCCCCCATTTTAATAAATTGGTTGTCCTGAATTCTAAAACTTTCACTTTAGAATGAACCCTCACCACCTGCACTGTAATACTGAACCACACTATTCAGTAAACATCACATCCCAGATGTTCATCCACTGCAAATTCAGAAACACTGTCCAAATTAGTAAGCACCAAGTCCAGTGTTGCCCTCTGCCATGTGGGTCCTTTTACCAATTGATGGAATAGTTCTCTCTGCAGAGATTCCAGGATCTCTCTACTTTTATAAGAAACTGTCCCAATCAGCATCCAGCAGATTGAAATCCCGATGCATTAGCACCTTCCCTTTCATAGCAATTTTGTGCATATCCTCCATTAAATCTCTGTCCATTTCTTCTGTCTGCAATGGAGGTCTGTATATTAAACCAATATAAATAAATGCCCCATACCCTTTTTCCAGATTAATATACTGCCTCATCCTTACCTCTTAAAACCTGCAGTTGTATTGCTTTAATATTATTTTTTATAAATAGTGCCAGTCCTCCTTCTTCATTTCTTCCTACTCCATCCTTCTTGAATAGATTGTAGCCTGGAATTACAATATTGCTCAAGACTTACTTATTCAAATTAGCCTATTAAACATGTGACTAAGATCTCGCTGGCCCATCTTATAATTTTGTTTTTTAGATATTTGTTTTTAATGTTTTGCTTTTATATTTATTATGTATGTGCACTTTGTACCCCATCCTGAACTATGGAAGAGTGGGTAATATTTGTAAATAAAAATAAAATAAATAAAATAGATCTACCAAGATGTGGTCCAAAGATTGGAATCAGCTGTAAAAGTAGAAAAGGGCAGGTGTTGACTACAACATTATTAAGCTGCATGTTTTCCACACACACAGAGGCCAATGTGCAACAATTATTAGTATCCCAAACATTCAACAGCTCATTTAATGTTGTTAAACATCCCCATCTTTATAACTTTCTTATCTGGACTTACATTTATTTTAAAGATCTACACCAGTAGGCTCATTATTTATAAGTGAGGATATGCTAAACGCAACATATAATTTAGTCACAGATAAAAGTCTAATAGAATCAAGCCTAAAATTTCTTTAGTACTTCAAACTTATCCTATGAGTAAAATGAAGGTCAACACACCATCTCGGACATTAAGATCTGCCTCACAGCGTCTCCTTAATGTCCCTTATTTTAGGAAGATTGGCGTTGATGAATCATATGACTGCCTGTTCTATGTTCAAGGTCCATCCTTATGGAATGCATTACCACTGGGGTTGAAGGAAGACAGTTTTACATATGTATATTTTATAACATGT
Source organism: Rhinatrema bivittatum (assembly GCF_901001135.1). Classification (NCBI taxonomy): domain Eukaryota; kingdom Metazoa; phylum Chordata; class Amphibia; order Gymnophiona; family Rhinatrematidae; genus Rhinatrema; species Rhinatrema bivittatum. Next base: position 128,883,104 of record NC_042623.1, read on the forward strand.
TTTATTGATATTTCTTTTTAAGTTATTTTTTATTGTTTCTGATATGTTTATGTTTGCTTTTGACTGTTATGTTTTGTCTTAGCTGTTTTTTTAACTTATGAACATATATTTGCAAACCATATAGGAACGTTGATAGGCAGTCTCTACATTTTAAATGTAGCTGGAAGAAACTGGTAAAAATGTATCTTAAAAAGCATAAGGAATATACATGCATACAAAAAAGCTGAAATATACACCCATAAATTCTGTTAAACTACGGGTCCGAGGCAATGTCATGTGTATAAAAATGTGTGTCCATACTGGTTGTCCGTTTTTTCAATACGCTCACATCCACCTCTCCTGGGCGCATGATGCAATATTCTAATGAGCTGCCATGCTAAAAAGGATGCGTTAGGGATAAATTGTGCTTCCCTAGCACTCAACAGCATCAGGTGCCCAGGAGACGTGGCTGTGCGCAGGTTAGGTAAACAGACGCTCAATACGAGCATCTGTTTTATCCTGCCGCAGATAATTTACCAGAACAATAATACACACACAATATACACAGCCTAGAGCATGTATATTGTGCCACCCCAAAATTTTCTTCTTCATCAAGGCTTTCATTTTTTAATTATTTTTAGTCATCACAAGGAGAAGATCTTAGTATTATGATGATAGCAAGTAGGAGGAACCACAGAAAACCAGTATTTTTGTTATTTTTAGTTGAGTCCTTGATGCACAGCAAGACTTTGTGCCAGCTTCAGGGCTGGTGTTAAATTTGCCGTGTTAAAAATGTGCTTTGGGCGCATGGCAGTTTTTTTGCATTGGGATAATAATAGCTAATAGCCTCATCTACATGGTATTTATTTGTGATGAGAGCTATTAGCTATGCATTTGTTTGGACACATGTTTTGAACGCGCTAATTTCCTTATTGCATCTGGTGTTAGTCTAGCGTATTCAAAATGTGTGTCCAACCACAGATCAACCTATATGATAGGCTGAGCGCACTTTATTGCATAGGCCCCATAATGCATAGAGGGGACCTATATAGTGTTAACACCTATTTTATAAAAGTAGATATATTTGATTTACATGCTAAATATTTTTAACATGTGTGTATAATAACCAAGAAATTTTGCACAGAGTCATGTACTTTATAAAGTTGGATCATGCACGTTGACCCTGCTTATGATTTATTTGTGCATATACTTCCAACCACCAGTTCACCTTGACCAATTCATCCAGATCCTCCATCAATTGACCCACATCATCCACCCAAAATCTGCAGATAAAAATGTAGAATTTTCTTTCCTTGACTTAATAGCAGTTGTGTGCATAAGTTGGATAATATACTTTATATATATATATACATATGTTGGAACCCCACCCCAAAACATCTTTAAAAATGCCATCTTTTTGTGTATGTAGTTCTACAAATGACATGCCAGCATATGCATATAAGTTAAAGCATACATGCTACTTATAGTACAGCCTTCAATTTTAAGTACAAAAACCTTTTGAAAATTACCCCCGGAGGGAGAAATGTGTAGATTGCTGTGTATTTTGGAGTCAAGAGTGGCCAGATTCCTTCCTGGATTTCTCCTCTCATGCTTCCTTCTGTCCTCAACCATGTCCTATGACAATCGCTCCTTAAAGATCCTTACTGACATTAAGAAAGGTGGAAGAAAGACTGAATGATTGCCAGTATGTTTAAAAGACAAGGGGAAAGCAGTGTGACAAGGCGATAGCTAAAGCCAGATAAATGCTGGGCTGCATAAATAGAGGAATATCTAGCAAGAAAAAAGAGGTGATAATTCCCTTGTTCAAGTCCTGGAATACTGGGGCAGATTTTCAAAGGGTTACACGCGTTACCCCGAAAACCTGCATAGGTTTCTGGGCAGTCTGGGGGGTGGGGCAGGGGCATGGCCGGAGCCTCCAGGCCCAGCGGCCATTTGCCGCTGTGCCCGGGATCGTGGGCCGGCTGTCGGCTGGTGCGCGTAAGCTACGCCTGCCGGGAGACAGGCGCAACTTCTCTGACAAAGGTAAAGGGGGGGGGGTTTAGGTAGGGCTTGGGGGTGGCTTAGGTAGGGGAATGGAGGGGATGGTGGGGGGAGACGGAGGGAACGGAGGAAGGCTGCGCGGATCGGCGTGCGCAAGTTGCACAATTGTGCACCCACTTGCGCGCGCTTACCCTGGATTTTATAACATGCGCACGGCTGCTCGCGTATGTTATAAAATCGGGGGTAGATTTGTTCACACTGGGTTGCGCGAACAAATCTACGCCTGCGCGCAGGTTTTAAGATTTGCCCCACTATGTTCAGTTCTGGAGTCCGTATCTCAGGGGAGGCAGAGATAGGATGGAGGTAGTCAGAGAAAGGTGACCAGAATAGTGGGCGGTCTCCATCATACGAGGACAGGCTGAAGGCCTTCAATACTCCTGGCACATTTAGATATCTCCAGAAAAAGAACTTTTTCAGTAGCAGGTCCACTATTATGGAACTCTCTATCAGTCCCTCTTCGTCAAATCTCAAACCCTAAGGAATTTAAGAAATCATTAAAAACATACCTATTTTCAAAAGCCTTTGCCATCTCCGACACAAACCACACTTAACCTCACTACACACAGTTGTTACCATCGACTCTACTTTACTTGCTTCTTTTTCCTCTTTTTTCTCTAATTTTTTAAAAATAATATTTACTTTGTATTGTTTTTATAATTTTTATAAATTTATGTATGTACCGTATTTTTCGCGCCATAAGACGCACTTTTTTCCCCCAAAAGCGGGGGGAAAATGTATGTGCGTCTTATGGAGCGAATATAAAAAAAAAACAAACAAAAATCTAACAAACCCCCCTCCCTGCTGACTTCCCCAAGACCTGCCGACTTAATTTACTGCAACCCCCCCCCAAGACCTGCCGACTTAATTTACTGCAACCCCCCCCCTCTGACCCCCCCAAGACCTGCCGATTTAATTTACTGCAACCCCCCCCAAGACCTGCCGACAATTTACTGCAACCCCCCACCCTCCTGACCCCCCCCCCCCAAGACCTGCCAAACGTCCCTGGTGGTCCAGCAGGGGTCCGGGAACGATCTCCTGGGCTTCGGCCGTCGGCTGCCAGTAAACAAAATGGCGCCGACGGCCCTTTGCCCTCACTATGTCACTGAGACCAACCAATAGCAGCGGTCGGTCCCAGTGACATAGTGAGGGCAAAGGGCCGTCGGCACCATTTTGATTACTGGCAGCCGACGGCCCACACCCAGGAGATCGTTCCCGGACCGCTCCTGGACCCCCGCTGGACCACCAGGGACGTTTGGCAGGTCTTGGGGGGGGGGGTCAGGAGGGTGGGGGATTGCAGTAAATTAAGTCGGCAGGTCTTGGGGGGGGTCAGGAGGGTGGGGGGGTTGCAGTAAATTAAGTCGGCAGGTCTTGGGGGGGTCAGGAGGGGGGGGGGTTGTAGTAAATTAAGTCGGCAGGTCTTGGGGGAGTCAGGAGGGTGGGGGGTTGTAGTAAATTAAGTCGGCAGGTCTTGGGGGGGTCAGGAGGGTGGGGGGTTGCAGTAAATTAAGTCGGCAGGTCTGGGGGGGTCAGGAGGGGGGGGGGTTGCAGTAAATTAAGTCGGCAGGTCTGGGGGGGTCAGGAGGTTGGGGGGTTGCAGTAAATTAAGTCGGCAGGTCTTGGGGGAGTCAGGAGGGTGGGGGTTGTAGTAAATTAAGTCGGCAGGTCTTGGGGGAGTCAGGAGGGTGGGGGGTTGTAGTAAATTAAGTCGGCAGGTCTTGGGGGAGTCAGGAGGGTGGGGGTTGTAGTAAATTAAGTCGGCAGGTCTTGGGGAAGTCAGGAGGGTGGGGGGTTGTAGTAAATTAAGTCGGCAGGTCTTGGGGGAGTCAGGAGGGTGGGGGGTTGTAGTAAATTAAGTCGGCAGGTCTTGGTGGGGTCAGGAGGGTGGGGGGTTGTTAATTTAAAGGGTTGGGATGGGGGTTTTTTTTGGGGGGGGAGGGGTTCCCAGAGAAAGAAAAGTTTTCTGATCTGGGGAGTGGACCGAAATGGCCCTCCCCAGACCCGAAAACAAAATGGGGAGAAAAAAAAAAAGCTATACACTCCCCTAATTTGCTCCGTAAGACGCCCAGACGCAGAGCCGGTTTAGCACAAATTTTTTTTTTTTTTTTATTTTCCCCCTCTGAATCCTAGGTGTGTCTTATGGTCAGGTGCATCTTATGGAGCGAAAAATACAGTAATTCTCTTACTTTCGTTTTATATTTGGTTTGTCTATTAATTTATTGTAAACCGTTTTGTCCAATACTTTATTGCAAGAATGGTATATAAATAATGTTAAATAAATAAATAAATATGTATTCCCTGGAAGAGAGGAGACACAGAGGGGACATGATACAGACGTTCAGATACATGAAAGATATAAATGACCCACAACTAAAAAGTAACCTCTTCTACCTGAAAGATGTAAGGAGATCGAGGGATCACATTCGGGCCGATACAGTACAGTGCGCTCCGACGGAGCATACTGTTAACCCTCTATTGGACGCGCATTTTCAAAGCGCTAGCGTTACCCCTTATTCAGTAAGGGGCCGAAAACGCACGTCCAACCCCCCAAACCTAATAGCACCCGTAACATGCAAATGCATGTTGATGGCCCTATTAGGTATTCCTGCGCGATTCAGAAAACAAAATGTGCAGCCAAGCCGCCATTTTGCTTTCAGAAATTAGCGCCTATCCAAAGGTAGGCGCTAATTTCTTCGGGCACCGGGAAAGTGCACAGAAAAGCAGTAAAAACTGCTTTTCTGTGCACCCTCCGACTTAATATCATGGCGATATTAAGTCAGAGGTCCCGAAAGTTTCCAAAAGTAAAAAAAAAAAAATAAATTTGAAGTCAGCCTGTGGCTGTCGGGTCGAAAACTGGACGCTCAATTTTGCCGGCGTCCGGTTTCCAAGCCCGTGGCTGTCAGCGGGCTCGAGAACCGACACTGTCAAAATTGAGTGTCGGCTGTCAAACCCGCTGACAGCCGCTACTCCAGTCAAAAGGAGGCGCTAGGGACGCGCTAGTGTCCCTAGCGCCTCCTTTTGCCTGTTTTTACCGCCGGGCCTAATTTGAATAGTGAATTACGCGCACAGGAGAGTGGCCTGTGCGCGCGCCAGGAGAGCGGGCATTTTCTGTATCGGCCCGAATGTGAAACTCCAGGGAGGAAAACTCAAATTGAATGTCAGGAAATATTTCTTCATGGAGAGGGTGGTGGATGTCTGCAATGTCCTTCCAGAGCAGATGGTGAAGAAGAAGACAGTGAGGGACTTCAAGAGGACATGGGATAAACATTGTGGATCCCTAAGGAGCTAAATCTAAGTATCATGAGGGTTAGCTGTAACAATGGTGAGGAAGAAGACAGTGAAGGGACTTCAAGGGGCTTGGGATGGACTCTTTAGATCCCTAATGAGCTAAGTCTAAGAGTCATGGGGGTTAATAATAACAATTGGGAGCTAAATCCAAGAGTCATGGAGGTTTACAGAACAATCAACAATGGAAAAAAGAGAGGGAAAAGGATTACAATCCAATTACCATCAAATAGTCCGTTAAACCTATTTAACTCACAAATGACAAAATCATAAAAAAACGGCTCAAGAGTATTTTAATCTGCAGCCTCTCGCCGCACAATGGGCCGCAAGCTGTAATCAGCCTTTAGAGCAGTTAAAGGTTTTAATCATTTAATGTCATTTGTGAAACAGGTAACTCCTTATAGAATTTTTATTACACCTTTATTCCTAAAATCATTCCAAACACTAGTCCTTTTTGTAGACTTCTAATTTTCCCAATTTTTTAAGCACCAACTAATACTAAGTGAAAAAACGTAGAATAAAATCGAATACTTAGCCAAATACTTGAAGTATTTGAAACAGCATTCCCAGGGAATGTTTGAGAACTATGTTGGATAAGCTGTTACTGCTGTTTCAAATACTTCAAGTATTATGATAAATTGCAGGAGGACCTTGTGAGACTGGAAAATTGGGCATCCAAATGGCAGATGAAATTTAATGTGGATAAGTGCAAGGTGATGCATATAGGGAAAAATAACCCATGCTGTAGTTACACGATGTTAGATTCCATATTAGGAGCTTCCACCCAGGAAAGAGATCTAGGTGTCATAGTAGAGAATACATTGAAATTGTCAGCTCAGTGTGCTGCGGCAGTCAAAAAAGCAAACAGAATGTTAGGAAGGGAATGGTGAATAAAATGGAAAATGTCATAATGCCTCTGTATCGCTCCATGGTGAGACTGCACCTTGAATACTGTGTACAATTCTGGTCACCGCATCTCAAAAAAGATATAGTTGCGATGAAGAAGGTACAGAGAAGGGCGACCACAATGATAAAGGGGATGGAACAGCTCCCCTATGAGGAAAGACTAAAGAAATTAGGGCTGATCGGCTTGGAGAAGAGATGGCGGAGGGGGCATATGATAGAGGTGTTTAAAATCATGAAAGGTCTAGAACAGATAAATGTGAATTGGTTATTTACTCTTTCAGATAATAGAAGGACTAGGGGGCACTCCATGAAGTTAGCATGTAGCACATTTAAAACTAATCGGCAAAAATTATTTCTCACTCAACGCACAATTAAACTCTGGAATTTGTTGCCAGGGGATGTGGTTAGTGCAGTTAGTGTACTTGGGTTTAAAAAAGGTTTAGATAAGTTCTTGGAGGAGAAGTCCATTACCTGCTATTTTGGTGAACAGATACAAGCAGTGGCACAGCTCAAAATCACCATGAGACCCTTTGCCAACTTTCCTTGTTACCTTCTGAATATCCTGCTAAGCAAACGTTCAGAAAGGATCCCAAAGAAAATAATATCTTCCATATCCTCCATATCCTCCACCGTCCAAGGGTCGCTCTAATAAGCCTTACCAGAAAGGCCAGTCCAGGCAACCTCACAGGCAAAAAACAGACAATCCCTCAGCCAGGTCCAGCGTCTGGTTTTTGACTGTCCTAGAGAACAGCATTCAGCCTCCACTACTGCAGTCTGAGGTCGATTGTGTCACTTCAGCAACATCTGGCACACAATCACCTCAGACCAGTGGGTTCTAGCCATATTACCCAAGGTTATCATCTCAACTTTCTGGCCATTCTGCCAGACTCCCCACTTCGGCTGACGTGGGGAGCATCCAATCACTCACCACTCCTGGATCAGGAAGTCTCCCTCCTCTTCCGATCCAGAGCAATCGTACCAGTGCCCTACTCTCAACAGGGCCTCGGATTCTATTCTCTGTACTTTCTAATCCCAAAAACGTTAGGTGGCGTTCGCCCAATACTAGACCTTCGCACCTTAAACAAGTACCTACAAAGAGAAAAGTTCAAGATGGTAACCTTGGGTTCTCTCCTTCCCCTTCTGCAAAGGGAAGACTGACTCTGCTCTCTAGACCTCCAGGATGCTTACACACACATCGCGATAACTCTGTCTCATTGCAAATTTCTGCGATTTCTGGTAGGCCTAAAGCACTATCAAATCAGAGTGCTTCCATTCGGCCTGGCATCTTCACCACAAGTCTTCACCAAGTACCTCGTAGTAGTAGCAGCATTCCTCAGGACTCAAGGTGTCCACGTCTACGCCTACCTCGACGATTGGTTAATCAGGGCTCCCACCCAGCAAACTGCTCTAACGTCCCTACGTCTCACCTTGCATACCCTGATCTCCCTAGGGTTTCTCATCAATTACCCAAAGTCCAGCTTAGTCCCATCACAAATCCTGTCGTTCATAGGAGCAGACTTGGACACTTTCAAAGTAAAAGCATTTCTTCCTCGAGAACGAGCCCTCACTCTCACTTCTCTCGTCCATCAACTACAGTCTCGACAACACTCAACTGCAAGTCATTTCCTAATTTTGCTGGGTCACATGGCGTCCTCGGTACATGTCACTCCAATGGCTAGTCTCGCCATGAGAGTCATGCAGTGGACTCTAAGGTCACAGTGGATTCAATCATCTCAACCACTGTCAGCCATTGTCCACATCACCGAACCACTTCGCCTGTCCCTGACCTGGTGGAAAAATCAATACAATCTTCTCCACGGCCTTCCTTTCCAGGCTCCAGATCCTCAAATAACCCTTACAACCAATGCCTCCAACATCGGCTGGGGAGCACATGTTGCCAATCTACAAACTCAAGGAGCCTGGTCTCCAGAGGTAGCCAAACACCAAATAAATTTCCTGGAACTACGAGCAATCAGATATGCTCTCAGGGTGTTTCAGGATCGCCTTTCCAACCAGGTCATCCTGATTCAAACGGACAACCAGGTGGCAATGTGGTACATCAACAAGCAGGGAGGAACGGGCTCCTACCTCCTGTGTCAGGAAGCTGCTCAGATATGGGCGGAGGCCCTTTCCCACTCGATGTACCTCAGGGCCACCTACTTGCCGGGAGTGGACAATGTGTTGGCAGACAAGCTGAGTCGCACCTTTCAGCCCCACGAGTGGTCTCTCAACCCCACAGTAGTGGACTCAATATTCCAACGTTGGGGTTACCCTCACATAGACCTCTTTGCGTCACCTCAAAACCGCAAAGTAGAGAACTTTTGCTCTCTCACTCGCAGCAAAAACTCACAACCAAGAGATGCTTTTTCCCTCTCATGGGCAACTGGTCTCCTATATTCATTCCCTCCACTTCCACTTCTCTCGAAGACTCTTGTGAAGCTACGTCAGGACAAGGGAAGCATGATCCTGATAGCCCCTCACTGGCCTCGCCAAGTGTGGTTTCCGATTCTTCAGGACCTCTCCATTCGCAGGCACATTCCCCTGGGGAAGGACCCGCTTCTGATCACCCAGAACGACGGGTGCCTACGCCACCCCAATCTTCAGACCTTGTCCCTGACTGCCTGGATGTTGAAAGGTTAATTCTTTAGCCACTCAACCTTTCAGAGCCAGTTTCCCGTGTCTTGATTGCTTCACGAAAGCCTTCCACGAGAAAATCTTATTTTTACAAATGGAACAGGTTTAAGTCATGGTGTTCCTCACTGTCCCTTGATCCTTTCCTCACTGTCCCTTTCCTCACTATCCCTTGATCCTTGAAGTTTCCTCACTGTCCCTTGATCCTTGAAGTTTCTAGACTATCTCTGGCACTTGTCAGAATCAGGTCTGAAAACTTCTTCCATCAGGATGCATGTCAGTGCGGTGGCCACCTTCCATAAAGGTGTTGGGGATGTTCCTATTTCAATACAACCCCTTGTAACACGTTTTCTGAAGGGCTTGCTCAACCTCAAACCTCCACTATGCCCTCCGGCTTCTTCTTGGGACCTCAACCTCGTTTTGGGTCGGCTCATGAAACCACCATTTGAGCCTTTCCAATCCTGTGATCTTCGCTATCTCACATGAAAAGTGATTTTTCTTTTGGCAATCATATCCGCTCGCAGAGTTAGTGAGTTACAGGCTCTAGTTACCTACCCGCCTTACACTAAACCTCTGCATGACCTGGTAGTACTCCGCACTCACCCAAGTTTTTGCCTAAGGTAGTATTGGAGTTTCACATTAATCAATCCATTATACTACCTACCTTCTTTCCCAGGCCCCATTCTAATCCAGGAGAACAGGCTCTGCATACATTTGACTGTAAGCGTGCTCTAGCATTCTATCTAGACCGTACAGCTGCCCACAGGAAAAGCACTCAATTGTTTGTTTCCTTTGCTCTCATCAGATTGGGTCAACCTGTGGGTTAGCAGACTCTCTCCTCCTGGTTAGCGGTCTGCATATCCTTGTTATCAGCAAGCAGGCATTACACTTCAAGACCGTGTTAAAGCACACTCTGTCAGGGCCATGGCAACTTCGGTAGTGCACCTACGCTCGGTGCAACTTGATGTACCAATACCCTTCCGCCATCCGTTAGGGTTCAGGATGCCCTCTACCAAATTCCACCCCAGTTGTTGTCCCTGTTGCACGTCTTTGGGTACATTTGGTGCATTTCTCGGACATCCTCAGCTCGGAACTCACCCATATGTGAGGACTACCATCCTGCTTGTCCTGTGAGAAAGCAGAGTTGGTTACCTGTAACAGGTGTTTTCACAGGACAGCAGGATGTTAGTCCTCACGAAACCCACCTGCCACCCCGCGGTGTTGGGTTCGTTATGTTTTTCTTATTTTATTTTTGGCACTTACTATAGCTTTTAAACAAGACTGAAGGGGGACCCCTGCTGGTTACAGGGTTAGTGCCATCCTGGGCATGCCCAGTAGGTGCCAGTCAAAGTTCTAGAAACTTTGACAAAAATGTTCTGTGATTGGGCTCCATCCTCTGATGTCACCCATATGTGAGGACTAACATCCTACTGTCCTGTGAGAACACTTGTTACAGGAAAGCAACTTCTGCTATATTTGAAACATCTCACTATACATAGGGCTTCTGATCCTAGGGGTTTATAAAGTACAAATTTAGGGGATTTGGGCGGAGGTTCAGACAATTAGGGATTTTTGTGGGCACTAAAATTCAGTATTTATCGTTATTTCCGTGGCATGAATTGTAATGTGGGTACATTCTTAGGAGTACAAAATTTTAAAGGCATAAATAATAAAAGCATCAATTTTGTTGATGCTTTTATTATTTCAGTATTCAAATTATAATTATTAACTCAACATTTACATAATTAGGAGTTTTTGTATTTTTTTTTGTAGTAAAAACGAGGTAGGAAGATATTGCACATAACAGGTAAACATTTTTAAAAAGTTAACAGGTTGCAGTACATTTCTAAGGAAAATTATATTATAAGCTTTACTCTGTCCATAATTGAAATTGGACCAGCAAAAATATGAGGGAGAGTGCACAGAGGTACATAAGCAACAGCTGTTTGAAAAAAAGGAACAAATGCACACTTTTTTAAATGGTAAGAGAACTGCTTGTTTCACTCAATATGGGACTGATTTTCAAAAGCATTTCCACGCTTAAAATTGGGTTTTACATGTGTAGATGTATTTGTGTAAGTTGGCTTTTGAAAATTGCTACAATATATGCCATTGAATTGTCCATAGGATTTACTCGTATAAGTGCACTTTACACTTGTAAATGGCTTTTGAAAATTGCTATGATAGTATATGAAATTTACACACGTAACTCCTTTACATAAGAACATAAGAAATTGCTATGCTGGGTCAGATCAAGGGTCCATCAAGCCCAGCATCCTGTTTCCAAAAGAGGCCAAACCAGGCCACAAAAACCTGGCAATTACCCAAACACCAAATCATCCCATGCTATTGATGCAATTAATAGCAGTGGCTATTGCCTAAATAAACTTGATTAATAGCAGTTAGTGGACTTCTCCGAAAACTTATCCAGCTACACTAACTGCACTAACCAAATCCTCTGGCAAAAAATTCCAGAGCTTAATTGTGCGTGGAGTTAAAAAAAAAAAATTTATCCCAGGACAAGCAGGATGCTAGTCCTCACATATGGGTGACGACACTGGATGGAGCCCTATCACGGAAAACTTTCTGTCAAAGTTTCTAGAAAAGTTTGACTGGCACACTGATCCCACTGAGCATGCCCAGCATGCCATGATCCCTCGAGCCACAGGGGTCTCCCTTCAGTCTTTGTTTTTCCTCGCTGCAGTTAGCATCACAGTGAAGGAGCCCTATGTGATTCCTCACACATCTTCTGTGAGAGAAAAAAGTTTAAGAAATCTCTCTTTCATCCCCCTACATAGGGGTCTCATTCTGGGTTAAAATAATTTTTTGGGGGAGACCAAGATGGCCGCCGTGCTGTGAGGACATGAAGGTCCTGACTGGTCGAAAGTTTCCTGCTTTTCTTTGTAATTTCTTTGGACTTTTTTCCTGATAAACATGCCGCACACAAAAAGAAAAGCTCGGGTAGGAGAGGGTTTACCTATTGCTGAAGACACCCGACAGCCGAGTATTGTTGCAGCCTTCAACAAGACGCCATCGAGGAACCCTGGAGGCGAAGTCACTGGAGACGGTAAAGAGCAAGTACCTGCCTCCCTGACTCTAGAAACAACCTTGAGCCCGGGGGCTCCAACAACGCCCGATCCTCCCTTGGGTGGAGAGGAGTTTCTGTTTGAAAATCGCACGGGCATTCATTCACTGCCGGCGGAGGCCGTGCATTCATCCAGGCAGAGGGAGCCGGCGCGCACGGGCATTCATTCACTGCCGGCGGAGGCCGTGCATTCATCCAGGCAGAGGGAGCCGGCGGCGAAAGCGGCCTCCGGCTCCCTCTGCCTGGATGAATGCACGGCCCCCACCGGCAGTGAATGAATGCCCTTGCAATTTCGGCGCTCATGCCTTGAGAGCCGAAATCGCACGGGCATTCATTCATGCATCAAATTCCTTATAGGAAAACCTCTTTCTAACAAATAAGTTGATCTCCAGCCTTTTTTTTTTTTTTTTAAATCAGAAAAAGACCACTGAACCCTAGTCATAATGAAAATAACTTTGGCTCTTGAATGGGCAACCGATTAGACTGGGATAAACAGAAACAATGCCTGTGCGATTTCGGTGCTCAAGGCATGAGCGCCGAAATCGCACGGGCATTCATTCACTGCCGGCGGGGGCCAGGCATTCATCCAGGCAGAGAGAGCCGGAGGTCGCTTTCGCCGCCGGCTCCCTCTGCCTGGATGAATGCACGCCCACCCGGCCGCCTTGAGCACCGAAATTGGGAGGAAGGGAGAAGGGACTACCGTAGCAGGCCCGAGCCTTGCTACTTTTTCGGTTTTGTATTTTTTGCTTCGGGAGGCGGGGACAGGACTGGGGCTGCACCGGAGACCGGACGGGGCCTTGAGCGCCGAAATCGCCCCCATTTTTTACACTTTATTCCCGTTTTAATTTTCTAACACCACACTAACACCAAGTAGAGGGTGGCGGTAAACTAACAGGTTAAGGACGCGGCAAAATAGCGGGTTACAAAGGAGATAATCTGAGCGCGCGTCACAGTATCGGAGGGGAATAGCTAATTCCTTCATTATACAGCTAATTCGTTCATTTACATATCATATACATGCTGCGTGCGGAAAGGGTTATGCGTCTGTTTTAAGAAGCGCTAAGGACGCGTGAAACTGGAGACTGTATCGCTGGATCGTCTTACGCGTCCGAATTGTGCGCTCCCAGCTCGTTACAGACGGGAAATCCTCAACCGCACGTTACAGTATCGACCTGTGTGTCGGTACAAGAGGCAATTACAAAATCTCAAAAAATGGAGGAGAAGAATGAAAATTTGGTAAAACGCTTTACCCAGATGGAGGGCAAAGTAGAAAATATGGAAAAGATTCAAGTAAATTTAATCACATCTGAGAAAATGCAAGAGAGCAAAATGGAGCTACTTGAAAATCAGATGAAAAGGGCAAACTTGAGAATATTAAATTTCCTGAAAACCAGGATGATGTCATCGAAAGATTTATTTTCAAGTTACTTGTTAAATATTTTAAAATATTCTCAAGATAATTTGCCAGCATTATCGAGGATTTATTATCTGCCTCAACGTATTTTAACGGATAATAAGAGTAATCAACATGCAAGTCAGCAAGGAGAAGATTTGAATTCAGATTTAAACTTAACTGAATTCTTAGAGAAATCTTTTGAATCAGATATAAACACCAGAGCGACACTCCTGATTCAATTTGCAAGTGTAATCGACAGAGATAAAGTGCTAAGATCATATTTTAGATTTCAAAAATTGAAATTCTATGGACATCCGGTACAGATTTTTCCAGACATTGCAAAAAGTTCTCAGCTGAAAAGAAAAAAGTTTCTTGCAATGAGGGAAGAAGCTATTGAGAGTGGAGCAAAGTATTTTTTGCGTTTTCCCTGTAGATGTGTAGTAACTTTTAGGGATTCAAAATATGTTTTCAATGAACCAGAGCAATTATGTTTATATTTAGATTCCCATTCTCAATCCTAAAGAAACTCTGTATAGTAGTTGGATATAAATGATAGGTGTCACCCACAGCACGGTTATTTTGGTGTAAAATTCAGTATAAAAATTTCCTAGTAGTATTGCTCTAATTACCTATTGGTCTCCCCCAGATTTCTTTAGGATTTATTCAATATGATTACAGATTTATGGTAAAGTTTCTGGCTGTTTTGAATGATGATATATATGTATGATAATTTCTTATCTGTAATATTCATATTGTAATTTGTTTTCTTGTAATAATGATAAAAAATTAAATAAAATATAAATTTAAAAAAATAATAATTTTTTGGTCAGAAGGCCATCGACGGCTGTCTAGCCTTCATAATGACCATGGGCTTCAAAAAATGCGCGAAGTGCCCTCGCACAATGTCGATTATCGACCCACATGTTGAGTGTGTTCTGTGCCTGGAGAGTCGCACGATGTTTCTTCCTGCCCTCAATGTGCTGAAATGACCGCCAAGGGCAGGAGGGCCCGATAGGAAAAGATGGAACATCTCTTTCATATCCAGCTTCTACCATTGACGTCGACTCAATCGTCTCCGGCTGGAGCGTCTAAAAGATTAGTCGTTCGTAAACATTGCACTGACGGCGCAGGAGACCGGCTATCACCGACTCCATCCGCGGCATCGGTGAAATTGATCTCCAGGCTTGAAAAAGCCATGGAACATAAATAAAAACATCGTCATAGGCGTCGACGGACATCAACACCAGAGGCCTTACTGTCACCAAGACAGCCATTGCTGAAGAGATCTTGTCTACAAGAACCATCGAGACCTACTACTCCGAGGCGTTCCCCACCTGCAAAGGTGCCAGGCATTGAGCCACCATAGGGACCTGTGGAAGTGCCGATGACGCCTTCTCTGCCACCACCTACAGCTTCTGACCTCACTAGCTATAAGGGAGGAACTGGACGGAAGCCGGTGCCTTCACCGATGCCTGTTCCGTTGCCGATGCCTGCGCTGATACCGATGGCGGTACCGGACTTTTCCATATTCCAACCACTGATGTCAAAGCTCGATGCTCTGATCGGAGCTCTTCCAGTGCAGCCTATCACTTCGATTCTGGTCGGTGACGATAATGCTTCTGGGGCTTCTCTGCCTTCTGAACCCATGCCGAGGCCCTCCGGACTTTCTCAGCCGAGAATCCCGGTCTCTCCGTCGATACCATTCTTTTTCCCATCGATGCCTCCACAGAAGCCATTGATGCCTCCTCATGTTTCTCCTCCAAGGCGCCCTCCATCGGACTCTTGGGAAGACAGAGACACCGACACATCTTCAGAAGACATCCTGTCTGAACCGTCCCCACCTGAAGACAGGAAAAAGTCACCCCTAGAGGACTTCTCTTTTACCAATTTTGTAATGGACATGGCTGACATTATTCCCTTCCAATTAGTGTCAGAAGAAGATACCAGACAAAAGACCTTAGAGGTTCTACAGTTTGTGGACCCTCCTAAGAGGTATTAGCAATCCCGATACATGAAGTCCTAGTAGAACTACAACACAGGTTATGGGAACATCCTTGCTCAGTACCACGAGTTAACAAAAGGATGGATACCACCTATCTGGTGCAACACATCCCTGGATATCAGAGGACCCAACTTCCACACCAAACTGTGGTGGTAGAATCCTCCCAGAAAAAATCAAAGAGAATACGCCCTCATTCATCAACTCCGCCTGGCAAGGAACAAAAGTTCGTAGACACTCTAGGCAGAAAAGTCTTTCAAGGCTCAATGCTTGTTTCCAGGATAGCGTCATATGAACTATATATGACGCAGTATCAGCACAACCTCTGGAAACAAATGCAACAGCTTGCTGAGTCTTTACCTCAACAATACCAGGATTCAGCAAATGAAATCATTCACAAAGGTTTGGAAGCAGGCAAGCACGAAGTACGTGCTGCCTATGACAGTTTTGAGACCTCTTCAAGGGTAGCTGGGCCTGGCTTAAAGCTTCTGACCTCAGGCCTGAAGCCCAAGAGAAGCTAGCAGATCTGCCTTGTGTAGGTGATAAACTATTTGGAACACGAGTCCAGGACGCAGTAGCTCAGCTCAAGGAACACTCTGAAACTCTGCGTCCAACTGTCTGCTATTCCACAAGATGCTCCTCGTCGCACAGCATGGAAGGACACCAGGAAGCCCTCCTATAGACCACGTAGGTACTACCCACCAGCACCCCATGGGTGCTGGTGGGTAGTACCTACGTGTCCAGACCAGTGCAAAAACCCAGCCTAGACAACCTAGAACTTCTAGGCCTCAATCTCCTCCTCAAACAGGCCCGGCATCAGGCTTTTGAAAATCAGCCAGAGGACAGCAGCCACTCCACCAACCTGAGCCCAGAGTTGCCAGTGGGAGGTCGGGACTCTCTCTTCCAACCCCATTGGTCAAACATCATGATAGATCAATGGGTGCTATCAATTATAACACAAGGTTACCATCTGAATTTTCTCACAGTACCAAAAGACTCCCCACCAAAGTCTCTTTGGATACACAAGGATCATATCACTCTTCTGCAAGCAGAATTATCCACTCTTCTGAGAGCCAGGGCCATGGAACCAGTTCCCCAACCTCAGCAGGGCAGAGGAGTCTACTCTCGATATTTCCTCATTCCAAAGAAAACAGGAGGCCTACGTCCCATCCTTGACCTCCGAAATCTCAACAAATTTCTGCAGAAAGAGAAGTTCAGGAAAGTCTCCTTAGGCACCATGCTTCCCCTTCTTTAGACAGGAGACTGGCTCTGTTCTCTGGATCTGCAAGACGCTTACTGTCACATTCCAATATTCCCTCCTCATCACAAGTTTCTGCGTTTCCTGGTAGGTCATCAGCATTTCCAATACTAGGTTCTGCCATTCGGACTTGCCTCAGCACCCAGAGTATTCACAAAGTGCCTAGCAGTAGCAGCGGCTCATTTGCACAAGGAAAGTGTACACGTTTTTCCTTACCTAGACGACTGGCTCATCAGAAGCCAATCACAACAAGGAGCTCTCTCTTCTCTCAGACTCACAGTCAATCTGCTCTACTCGCTGGGGTTTATAATCAGCTACCAAAAATCCCACCTCATCCCATCTCGCCTACTGCAATTCATCCGAGCAGAGTTGAACACCATAATATCAAGAGCCTTCCTCCCAGAAGACCGGGCGGACACACACTCTTCATTAGCAAACTCTCTGCACTTAAAGAAACAGGCGACTGCACATCAGTTTCTAACTCTGCTCGGTCACATGGCCTCCACAGTTCATGTCACTCCTATGGCCAGATTAGCCATGAGAATAACCCAGTGGACATTAAGATCACAGTGGACACAAGCCATTCAATCGCTGTCATCCCCAGTTCAAATAGCCCACCAATTACGTTCATCTCTCCTCTGGTGGGCAAACAAGAATAACTTGCGCAAAGGCCTACCTTTCCAACAACCAGTTCCGCAAGTAACTTTAACTACAGAGGCATCTACCTTAGGTTGGGGAGCTCACACAGACAATCTCCAAACTCAAGGTACGTGGACAAAACTCGAAGCAACATTTCAAATCAATTTCCTGGAGCTTCAAGCTATACGTTATGCTCTACATGCATTCAAGGACTGCCTTTCACGCAAGACAGTTCTGATACAAACAGACAACACAGTTGCCAATGAGGTACCTGAACAAACAGGGAGGTACGGGCTCGTATCTCCTTTGTCAAGAAGCCGCACAGATTTGGGACTGGGCCCTGACACATTCTATGTTTCTCCGGGCCACTTATCTGGCAGGAATTCACAACGTAGTGGCAGACCGTCTCAGTCGTCAATTCCAACCTCATGAGTAGTCTTTGGATCCCTTAGTAGCGACCAGGATATTTCAACGTTGGGGTCAACCAACAATGGACCTTTTTTCATCTGAACTGAATCACAAAGTGGACAACTTTTGCTCTCTGCACAAACAGGGAACTCATTTACCCAGGGACGCCTTTGCTCACCCCTGGAATTCAGGTCTTCTATACGCGTATCCCCCGATACCGCTAATAACCAAGACTCTAGTGAAGCTACAACAGGACAAGGGGTCCATGATACTCATATCCCCGTATTGGCCTCGACAAATGTGGTTCCCCATGCTTCTAGACCTCTCGATCAGGAACCCGTTTCACTTGGGTACAGCTCCCACTCTCATAACTCAGGATCAGGGCAGGTTGCGCCATCCCAACCTACAATTCCTATCCCTAACAGCCTGGATGTTGAAAGCTTGATCTTGCAACCACTCAATCTTTCAACTAATGTCTCTCAAGTGCTTGTAGCTTCACGTAAGCCTTCCACACGAAAAAACTACAGTTTGAAGTGGAAAAGATTCACCATGTGGTGTGCACAGAAAAGTATTGATCCCTTTTCCTGTCCCATACCATCTTTGTTAGACTATCTCTGGCACCTTTCAGACTCTGGTCTCAAGACCACATCAGTAAGGGTACATTTAAGTGCTATGTCAGCTTACCATCACACAATAGGGGATGTACCGATATCAGCGCAACCCCTTGTCAGTAGGTTTATAAGAGGGTTATTTCACCTTAAACCCCTGTTATGGCCACCAGTCACAGAATGGTACCTTAATGAAGTACTAGCAAGACTCATGTGTTCTCCTTTTGAACCCATCGGTTCCTGCGATATTAAATTTCTTACATGGAAAGTTCTCTTCTTAGTAGCTATTACATCTGCTAGAAGGGTTAGTGAGTTACAAGCACTTGTCACATACTCACCCTATACAAAGTTCTTACATGACTGAGTGGTACTCCATACTCATCCTAAATTCCTTCCCAAGGTAGTTACGGAATTCCACTTGAATCAGTTCATAGTCTTGTCCACATTCTTTCCAAGACCTCACTCTCACCAAGGTGAGAGAGTTTTGCACACTTTAGACTGCAAACGTGCACTTTTGTATTACGTAGACCGCACTACCGTCCATAGGAAATCCACTCAACTTTTTGTTTCTTATGATAAGAACAAACTGGGTAAAGCAGTGGGTAAACAAACTCTCTCCAACTGGCTAGCAGATTGTATAGAGTTCTGCTATGAAAAAGCAGGCCTTCCTCTCCAAGAGTGAGTAAAGGCGTACTCAGTAAGGGCAATGTCAACCTCAGTAGCACACTATCATTCAGTGCCGATAGCTGACATATGTAAAGCTGCAACATGGAGTTCTCTTCACAGCTTTGCAGCTCATTACTGTTGGACAAGGAAGGATGACAAGATTCAGCCTACGGACAATCTGTCTTAAAGAACTTGTTTCCAGCGTAATCCCAATTCCTTCTGCATCCAACCTGCTGTGATTTTAGGCTGCCTCAATTTTTTCCAACAGTACACCAGTTGTGTTGCACAACTGGTATACTGTTGGTCCAATACAAGAAGACTCAGCCTGTAGCTTGCTAATCACCCATATGTGAGGACTAGCATCCTATTTGTCCTGGGATAAAACAAAATTGCTTACCTTGTACTAGGTGTTATCCCAGGACAGCAGGATGTAGTCCTCACGAAACCCACCTGCCACCCCGCGGAGTTGGGGCGGATAGGTTTTATTATTTTATTTTTGCTAACATTTATTGCTATACACGAGACTGAAGGGAGACCCCTGTGGCTCGAGGGATCATGGCATGCTGGGCATGCTCAGTGGGCTCAGTGTACCAGTCAAATGTTTAGAGAAACTTTGACAGAAAGTTTTCCGTGATAGGGCTCCGTCCAGTGACGTCACCCATATGTGAGAACTACATCCTGCTGTCCTGGGAAAACACCTATTACAAGGTAAACAATTTTGCTTTCTCCAGTTAGTCTTAAATGTGCTACTTGCTAACTTCATGGATTGCCCCCTAGTCCCTTCTATTATCCAAAAATGTAAATAACCAATTCACACCTCTCGTTCAAGACCTCTCATAATCTTAAAGATCTCTATCATATTCCCCCTCAGCCGTCTCTTCTCCAAGCTGAACAGCCCTAGCCTTTTCAGCCTTTCCTCATAGGGGAGCTGTTACATTCCCTTTATCATTTTGGTTGCCCTTCTCTGTACCTTCTCCATCACAACTATATCTTTTTTGAGATGCGGTGACAAGAATTGTACACAGAGGCATTATGACATTTTCCCTTTTATTAAACATTCCCTTCCTAATAATTCCTAACATTCTGTTTGCTTTTTTGACTGCTGCAGCACACTGAGCCGACAATTTTAAAGTATTATCCATTATGATGCCTAGATCTTTTTCCTGGGTGTTAGCTCCTAATATGGAACCTAACATCGTGTAACTACAGCAAGGGTTATTTTTCCCTCTATACAACACCTTGCACTTGTCCAAATTAAATTTCATCTACCATTTGGATGCCCAGTCTTCCAGCCTTGCAAGGTCCTCCTGAAATGTATCACAATCCGTTTGTGATTTAACTACTCTGAATAATTTTGTATCGTCCGCAAATTTGATAACCTCACTCGTCTTATTCCTTTCCAGATCATTAATATATATATTGAAAAGCACCGGTCCAAGTACAGATCCCTGAGGCACTCCACTGTTTACCCTTTTCCACTGAGAAAATTGACCATTTAATCCTACTCTCTGTTTCCTGTCTTTTAACCAGTTTGTAATCCAAGAAAGGACATCGCCTCCTATCCCATGACTTTTTAGTTTTCTTAGAAGCCTCTCATGAGGGACTTTGTCAAACGCCTTCTGAAAATCCAAATACACTACATCTACCGGTTCACCTTTATCCACATGTTTATTAACCCCTTCCAAAAAATGAAGCAGATTTGTTAGGCAAGACTTCCCTTGGGAAAATCATTGTTGACTATGTTCCATTAAACCATGTCTTTCTATATGCTTTACGATTTTGATCTTTAAAATAGTTTCCACTATTTTTCCTGCACTGAAGTCAGGCTCACTGGTCTATAGTTACCCAGGTCGCCCCTGGAGCCCTTTTTAAATATTGGGGTTACTTTGGCCACCCTCCAGTCTTCAGGTACAATGGATGATTTTAATGATAGGTTACAAATTTTAACTAATAGATCTGAAATTTCATTTTTTAGTTCCTTCAGTATCCTAGGATGCATACCATCTGGTCCAGGCGATTTGCTATTCTTTAGTTTGTCAATCTGTCCTACTACATCTTCTAGGTACACAGTGATTTGGTTCAGTTTGTCTGACTCATCACCCTTGAAAACCATCTCCGGAACTGGTATCTCCCCAACATCCTCATGTCCCTTCATGATCAGATACGGCAAGACAAGCAATAGCTTTCTCTAATCCTAAATAACTAAAATGCAATTACAGTGTTACATTCCTTCTTTCTTCTCTCTCTGCCCTATAGCAGAAGGGTCATGGAAAGGGCTGATATAGGCAGCAGTAACATCATTTAAAAAAAAGAAAAAACCCCACCAAACGTACCACTACTCTCTACAGAGTAGACAGGGCACGATTCTCCAGAGTGCTAAGGGCATGGTTTCAAAGATAGCAACAGTGTTTCTCCAGGGTGCAGCAAGTTTATATCATGCAGCATATGTGTTTTGTTCTCAGTGCTCCCACCAGTGTTGCCAACTTCTACCTGAAGAAAGTCAGTAGATCCACTGTAAAAAGTCTCCAGATTGGATAAAAAGTAGTTAAAACCATGTTGTGCAACGGCATCAGCATAGTTGGTGAGCCTAAGATTGTTAGGGTGGATCACAAACAGACATTCTCTTGCTTTCTCAGAAACTGACACATGCACATTCACATTCTCTGTTTCACATACACTTAGACACTCTGACACTGACACACTCTGACACACGCACACACTTTCTCAGATATTTGGACATACACACATTCTAGCTCAGACTCATATACTTTCTCTTAATCTGACCCGGTGCGCGCACATGGACGCGTGCATGTTCTAAATTGCTGGGTCAGCGTGCGCAAGGGGGGGGGGGTGTCCTTTTTTGCAATTACACGTGGTGAAGCATTGGGGCCTTCC
Organism: Rhinatrema bivittatum; assembly: GCF_901001135.1. Classification (NCBI taxonomy): domain Eukaryota; kingdom Metazoa; phylum Chordata; class Amphibia; order Gymnophiona; family Rhinatrematidae; genus Rhinatrema; species Rhinatrema bivittatum. The sequence goes on from NC_042623.1 coordinate 128,904,917, forward strand.
CCAGTTCCCAATCCCCTAGCCTAACCTCCCTTCCCCTTCCCCTTCCCCTATCCTGCCCTCCCCGAATCCCTATCCTAACCTCCTCTAATTTTGTTATTTTACCTTTTGCAAGGCAGGAGCAAGTTGCGCGCACTGGCACAGCGGCAAATGGTTGTTATGCTGGGCACCTCTAGCCCCGCCCTGCCCCCTGGACCACCCCTTTTTCAAGTCCCGGGACTTACACGCGTGGCCGAGCCGTTTGAAAATTGACCCGGCACGCGTAAGCTTGGCCATGTGCATATTAAACCCCAGGATTTACGCATGCCAAGGTTTGAAAATCTACCCCTTTATGTTCATATGCTCACATAAGGCCTTATTTTAAAAAGTACTTACATGCTTAAAATTGGGTTTTACACAATGTAGATGCACTTTACCTGTGTAAGTGGGATTTTGAAAATTGCTACACTATATGCCATTGAATTGTCCATTGAATATTCAAGTATTAAGTGCACTTTTCGTGAGTAAATAGTTTTTTTAAATTGCTATGAAAGTATATTACATTTACACATGTAACTCCTTTTTAAAATTACTTTCTTAGTGAGTGTCCCCTCCCTTGGACTGAATAACCAAGAGCACTACAACATTATTATGTAAAGTTCTGCACTTGCTGCTAGCCCTTACCCAGCCTGCAGCAGCTACCTTTACACTTCCTCCTCCTCCCTCTTCAGGACACTCACTATGTCCATGGTCCATTGCATTGCCCTTCTCTGAGATCAGCCTGGTCAGTTCACACAGAGGCCTTGCTAGCATGACATAGAACTTCCCCTGACTACCAGCAGCACAGCACAAAAAAAATTACTGAAGATAAAATTGGAAGTTGCATACCTGTGATGGGAGTTCTCCGTGGACGGCAAAACAAAACAGCCCCACATTCCGAGACTGTGTAGCTCTGTGAAAAATGTAGATATATAAGAGCATAACATGGATCTTCAGAAAAGCGTTCCCGGAGTCTCAAGAACACTCAGACACTGGTCAAAGGACATAACTGGACATCAGAGAGACACATTCTCAGCCCCGACCACCTTAACATGTTCACCTTAGCATGAGTCAATGCCACCTATCCCTTCCCTCTTCCTCCCCTACCTCCCTCCATCCTTAGACGCCTTATTTTATATAATACCTATTACCACTGCTTTGATGCTCTATTTATATTTGCTATCTGTTCTCATTCATATTCACCATTGGTTTGTTTTTGAAGACTTGTTCTACTTGTTTTTGGTTTGTTTTTGAAGACTTGTTCTACTTATAATGTTAATTGTTATCTGACAACTTGTTTCAATGTAACGCCACAGCCGCGATTGTTCAGTTTCAATGGAAACCGATATGATTTGATATCTTCTTTCAAGAATGTCGGTATATAAAAATTCTAAATAAATAAATAAATAAATAAATAAGTATATGAGAGGGAAAGAACTGACATTTTTCACTTTTCCTGAGAGGTTGGAAATCATAATAGCTAAAAGAGTTTAGTACTGCTGTACCTCAGGAACAAGAATTTGACTGAATAGCCAAGTTTTGATTCTTATTAGAAAGGATGAATAACAGGTTTTTTTTTTGCATAAGTCCTTTTAGGATATTCTATAAGTTTGGTGCTTAGTAACTGAATGCACAAAGCCTCATGCAGTTTCTTCTTGCTGTACCTAGTGAAGGAATGGCAGCATAGATCAGAGACCTGGAGAAGTATCTATTTCAATTCCTTCCACACCAGTGTCAGTCTCCAATGTACTAGGGTAGAAGTTCCACCTAGGTGCAAGGATTCATTGGGGGTCTAGACACCAACAGTCAAGGTGCAGACTCAGACAGCCTCAGTGTTTAATTCTGATTCAGAGTCTGAATATTCTTAGGGTTATGTGTCATGCTTTTGCTTGCTGTACAGTCTTTCCATGTCAAGGTTCAGCCTGCTGCACAGTCTTCCCTCTATCAGGAGTCTTCAGCGAGCCTTGCTCACTATCTTGCCAATTACCTCCTCACTGATTACACTATGCCCAAGCCTCAGCCCTACTTAACCCAACGTGTCAATCCTTCAGTGCCTCTTTATTGAATTACCTTGGCTGTCTGACCTGGCCACTCTTTTCTCACTATTCTGCACTGCCTACCCTTGTGGCCTCTGGGCCTTCTGCTCTGCCTAGCCTTGTGACCTCTGTGCTTCCTGCCTAGCCTTGTTGCCTCTGGGCTTTCTGCCTTGCCTTGTAGCCTATCCAGGCCTTCTTCCTTACCTTGCAACCCATCTGAGCATCTTGTCTTTCACTGGGCCCTTCCAGGCCTTCTGGCCTTGCTCTGTGGCCTCTCAGGCCTCCCTGCCCTGTTCTGTACCCTTCTGGGTTTTCTTGGTCTTACCTTATGGCCTCCAGGCCTACTAGAATTACTTTGCACAGTCTTGAGCCCTGTTGGATTTTCTTGCTACCTGTCTAGTCCAGTTCTGTCCTTGCCTGGTTCTTGTCCTTCCCAGTTCTGTTCAGCCCATGTCTGTTTCCCAGGCTGTGCCCTTGTCCTTGGTCCAGCCTGTGCTCTGTTCCAAGCTCCAGCCAGTACTTTGTATTCAGCTCCCAGTCAGTTCCGAGCTCTGTATCCAGCTCCATCCTATGCTCTGTATCCAGCCCTTTCTTTTGCCTACTCTCAGCTTCCAGCATGCTTTGCTTTGTCCAGCCAGCCTTGTCTTGTCCAGCCTGTGCCTGCTTTCGGCTCCCAGCAAGTACTCAGCTCCCAATCCATACCCTGATGATCTACAGAAGACAAGTCCTACTGGCCCCTAGAACACTGGGGTGTATACCATCCGGTCCAGGTGATTTACTATTCTTTAGTTTGTCAATCAGGCCTACCACATCTTCCAGGTTCACCGTGATTTGGTTCAGTTGATCTGAATCATCATTCATGAAAACCTCTGGATCAGTATGTCTCCAATATCCTCTTCAGTAAACACTGAAGCAAAGAAATCATTTAATCTTTCCACAATGACCTTATCTTCTCTAAGTGCCCCTTTAACCCCTTGATCATCCAACGGTCCTTCGGACATATTTTAAAAAGTTTTTATTGTGAGTTTTTGCCTATATGGCCAACTTCTTTTCAAATTTTCTCTTAGCCAGTTTTATCAGTGTCTTACATTTAACTTGCCAATGCTTATGCTTTATCCTATTTTCTTCTATTGGATCCTTTTTTCAATTTTTGAATGAAGATCTTTTGGCTAAAATAGCCTCTTTCACCTCACCTTTTAACCATGCAAGTAATCGTTTTGCCTTCCTTCCACCTTGCTTAATGGTCTGTGCTTCTAGGACTGGATTTGTTAACAATGTCGATGCCTGTTTCATATTTTTTACATTTGTAGCAGCACCTTTCATTTTTTTTCTAACTAATTTTCTCAGTTTCCTTTTTGAAAGTTTAGCACTAGAGCTGTGGATTTACATACTGTCCCCCTTCCAGTCATTAATTCAAATTTGATCATATTATGATCACTATTGCCAAGCGGCCCCACCACGTTACCTCTCACTAAATCTTGTGCTCCACTGAGAATTAGATCTAAAATTGCTTCCTCTCTCGTAGGCTCCTGAACCAATTGCTCCATAAAATTGTCTTTTATTCCATCCAGGAACTTTATCTCTTTAGCATGCCCTGATGTTTCACTTTCCCAGTCAATATTGGGGTAATTGAAATCTCCCATTATTACTGTACTACCAGTTTGGTTAGCTTCCTTAATGCCTCTTAGCATTTCACTGTCCGTCTCACAATTTTGGCCAGGTGGATGGTAGAATACTCCTATCACTATTCTTTTTCCCAACACACAAGGGATTTCTAACCAGAAAAGGAGAAAGTCTCCTCCAGAATATCTCCCCATCACTGAATTTAAGGAAATGGCAGATACCATTCCATTTGAGTTAGAAAAGGAGGCAGAGCCCAACACACAAATATAGAACATCCTTCAATCCCTAAATTCTCTTAAGGATATTGTGGCAATGCCCATCTTTGACATCCTTAAAGAGATATAGATGAGAAGACCTGCCCCCCTCCCCCACCACCTTTTTCTGCACCTCCTGTCAATAGAAAGGTGGACATGATTTATCATGTCCAGAAGGCTCCCAGATTTAAGAAACAGCAGATGCCTCACCAGTCTGTTGTAGTAGAATGTACCCTCATGAAGGCCAAAAAGATAATTCACATCTCAGTATACTCTGGGCATGAGTAGTGTACCCTTGACCTTATTGGAAGGAAGATTTACCAGAATGCAATGCCCTCATTCCACATTCTGCAAAAGTAAAAGGTTCTATCAAGTTTTCTCTCCCAGGATAAGAGGGATGAACTATAGTGACTAATGGACAAGGATCAGGAATGTGGAAAACATCTGGTCAGATTGACCTACTATGTTTTTGAGTTTTTGCTGTTAGGAATGGAGCACTCAGACTCATGGGCTTGTTAATGTGCCCTAAAGTGAAGGAAATCTCTTTGGATCAAGTAAAAAGACACTGAGCCATATTTCAGGCCCTTTCTGCAGCCATTTATGACTCACCCTTCACAACAACTAGGAGGCATTTGAGTGGGATGCTGAGGAGGCACTTCTGTTTTCAGAAAAGGAGTATTCAAAACACATCATTTAGCCAGATAAATTGTGAGTTATATGGCTAAATGGCTTTAAACATTGACCTCATTCAAGTGTATTTGAATAGTAGACTGCATTTCATTCTGTTATGCCCAGGCAGGTTTGACTATTTATGGCTATGGCATCAATAGTCAAACCTGCCTGGGCCATTGATGCTGTCAGATTCATGATAGCATCAATGGCCCATTTGAGATCAACCTTCATGGAAATGATCTGCCAAGCTGTGACATGGAGATCCTTCTGCACATTAACATCTCATTACTATTTGGATAGGGATTTACCAACGCAATAGTAGGTTTGATCACTCTGTCTTTCATGATTTATTTGTAATTTTGAATCCAACTCTAGTTCTTTTGATTTACAAATTCTTTTAAAACATAATTATGACCAATTGTCTTCAAATATGCAGTTTGCATGTTGGCATTATTGTTTTTCTCTTTTTTATTTGGGGACAACCTGTAACTAGGGATTCACATGTGTGAGGGCTATCATATCCTGCTTGTCTGTGGAGAAAGCAGAATTGCTTACCTGTAATAGGTGCTATTCAAGACAGCAGGATAACAGTCCACCCTCCTCCCCTGGGAGTTGGTTCAACATTTCTGTAGCTTTATATCTAAGATGGTCCATGCATATGCTTCTGACAAGGGACGTCCCATATATGCTCAGTAGAACATTAGAGTTTGAGCTTGAGTAAAAGCTCTCACATGGGCTCCATCAACTGATATCACCCATATGTGATGATATACCTATGTGCCTCTAAGCACATTTTCAAAGGAAAACCCTGTGTGGCGTTTCCCTTTGAAAATCAGGCTGGGGGGGGGGGGGGGAAAGGGACAGTGGGTCCAATGTACCTATGCATATTTATTCCTTCCTTGAAGCAGGTGAAAATGCATTTGTTGAAAGTCTGCATGGGGCTTTCAAAATGAAAGCCCTGTATATATTTCACCCCTAACCCACCTCTTTTTTTGGACATACATAGGTACTTTTAACCACAATGAGGGCGATTTTCAGCAGGCCTTTTCCATAGATTCAACTGTTTACCCATGGAAAATCTTGGAAAATTAACCTCCATGTATATATGATTTTGAAATAGTTAGTTGTAAATTATTTGGGATCTTGTTTGTGTTAAAGTGCTATGAATGTCCAACTTATCATGTTGAATGCAATTGATCTTTGAATTGTCACAGGTAGGGTAATTTTAAAACATGGATAAGACTAAAGTCTACAGTACTTTTGATCTGCAGACTTTAGGCCAAATTTTCAAAACAGATTTATGTGCATGTCCGCTTTGAAAATTCCCAGGTTGGCCTGGTACGCATACAATCATACACACAGAAAGCTGCTCCAAGTAGGGTGTAATTTTATGCTTGTTTTGAAAATAAAAATTTGAGTGTAAATCCTTTTCCTGCCTCAATTCTATACTCCTTCCAGAACACCTATATCTCTGATGGCTGCACACAAAAGTGTGCACAAAATCAGGTTACATGCATGCTTTTTACATGCCAGCCCCTGGTTGATTTTCATAGGGCTTAAGTGTGAGTACTGAGATCTTTTTTTTCAATTTATTAGCATTGTGAATTTTACAGATCAACGGGTACATTATATTTTTTTGCTTATAGCCGAGTAAAATGCATTTGATTGGTACAGGATACAAAATGGTATGATGAAAATATGTGCATTACTCCAAAATGTTTATGCACGCAAAATATATGCAAGTCAAATTTGCCTGCATTTGCATATTCATGGAAGCAACTGTGATAGTAAGACAGAAAGGATTGGTACCTTCCATTTTCCTTTATTTCTTTTCCATCAGACATATTTCTTCATGAAGACCTTACAGTAAAAATCGGGGATTTTGGTCTTGCTACAGTGAAATCTCGGTGGAGTGGGTCTCATCAGTTCGAGCAACTATCAGGATCCATTCTGTGGATGGTCAGTATCATTGAGAATAGCTTATTTTCCGCCTCTCCTTTATCTTCCATTGAATGCTTGTATTCCCTATTTCTTCTCTGCTCTCAGATGAAATCATTGCACTTACCAATTTTTGTGGGGCGATGACTCAGTCTTTATTTATAAGTAGTCTTTATCCTATTTCCTTTGCCTCAGATAACCAAAATGTATCAGTAATTAAAGGGTACGGTATTTTGAGGAAGCATTTGCTGGCAGTTAAAGCCCTGTCTGGATGAGCTACAGACATGAAGTTTCACACAAAGACTATGATACTTTTATCTGTTGTAATTTTGAAGCAAGTATTCTACATGGAACAGTATTGTATTTATGTTATGTTGTTTAATTTTTGTAAACTGTGATTTATAACTTGTCATGGCCTCCTGATGAGTGCTGACATCACACTCATCAATATGGAGATGTAGAGTGGGTAACTGTATAACTGTGAGTTGAGGTAAAATTTGTATATAACATTTTATGGCTTTCAAAATTCAGCCTAAAATGTTAATAGGTAGATTTTTGAAATGTGAGTTCTGTAGTCAGGAGCACCTATAAAACATTAAAAAATAGTAAAAGTTAAAATAAATTAGGGCTGTATTTGTAATTTAGATTTCACTGTTTATCTTTCCAAACCTGAGCTTAAGGCAAATGTAAATCCCTGCCCCCGAGGACTTGCAATTAAGGGCTAGATTTACTAACGCTTTCTTCCCATTTTGTGTCTATGGGAAACAAGCTTAGTAAATTACTCCTGCTATGACCCACATGTTAAATTTCCTGTAATAGAAAATCATGTTAAAATATCTCCTTACTAACATGGCTCGCTGTATTGCCTTTTGTTTACATGGGATTTGTATGCACCTGCGCTAATCGCACTGCATGTTTTTTAGTGTGGGTTTTTTGGTGCTAAACCCATATTACATACCTGTGTAAGGTTAGCACTGAAAACCCCATGCTAAAACATATCCCGCTGCCGTTAAAGGCGGGTCACTAGCTTTCATCTGTGTCTGTGTCTGAACAGCGGGAAGTGCAGCAGGGTGGAGGGGGAAAGGGAGGGGGAGCATCGGGAGCTGCAGTGGGAGCTGGGGAAGCTGAAGCTAAAGTCTCCTGCTGAGAGAGAGTGTCTGGAGACTGGCATACATTGTCAGAATTCAAATAAATCTTAACGTGCTACTGGTGTAAGCATTTCTGCCTGTGCTGAAACCATATCTATTATTAGTTTGTCTGGTACAAGGTTTTGGGATGCCCCTTATTACCTCTCGCCCCGACCAAGAATGCCTTTCACTCCCTGGATTATGATCTCTCAGAATACTGTTGTGCAAACCCAATATGCAGAGCCACGTGCTCCTGATACAGAATCTCCTATGTAAACCCGGTGGTAGAAACAGTATGCTAAGGCAATAACGGGTAAGATCTGGTGAGCCCACCACTAGGATGGGCAGTACAGGACAACCTAAGACAGCCAGGTACAGGCCATCTGGAGTGAAGAATTAGTAGCACTAATTCTTCAAGAGGGGAATGAAGATAATCTGGCTTAAATAATTAAATAATTAAATTAATGGAACAGTTTTGCACAAGAGAAAAGAATATATTTTGCCTTTATGAGCAGGCAAAACAGACCTTGGATGAGAAACAGAAGCAGTTTGTGTAGAGAACTGTCTCCAGCTCAAGACCTAGTTACTGAACATGGAATGGGGGGAATATACCAGATAATGGTATTTTGACATCATTAGTTTAAGGTAAAGGTTCAGTAATTCTCCACTCCAAATAAGGAAGCCATCCCAAAATAAAAGAGGAAAAAAAAAAATCGTTGTCAGTCATACATGTATATAAGACAATAATGTATCTTGTATTAGAGAGAAGCGAGAGAGCAGAGCAGGCTTTGGTAGTACATCACTGTTAGATATTATATATTCATTTCTTGCATTTTACTAATAAAGATTATTCATTAAGACAAGAGGTTGTGGATTATTACAAAAGGGCAGGCCTTCTCTCCAGGAGCATAGGCTCCGGGATTGAACTCTCTGTGTGCATGGAGAACACAGATAATGATCCTTTGAACTCCCGGAGTTCAAAGGATCATTATCTGTAATTTGAACAAAGTCAAGTCACATTTCTGGTGGCCATTTTAGTCTGTTGTGTCCACCTGTGGTGGTGTGTTTATGTGCTTCTCTGTGGCAATATGGATTATATACAGGGTTTTGGGGTTTTCTTTTTATGGTTTGGTCCATTTTGTGGGTGAGCCAAAAGTTAGAGCAACAGATGCTGAAAAATAAAGAAGAGAGAGGAAAGAGAAAAAAAACCGCTTTATTGCTGAAGAATAAAGGAGGATCTGAGAGGGGAAGCTGTACTGGCTCAGGTTGTTCGCAGAAGGGAATGTAGGCAGCGGATATTTCACTTAAGGACATATAAGGTGATATTGATCCTCTAACTGATCATGGACATGCCATTGCAGGTTTGGTCAAGCATTTCATTACCTTTCATTTTCTTGCTTCTGGCTCATTCCAGAATACAACGGCTATAGTGGCTGGAATGGACCAGTCGCCATTTTCAAGACATTTTAGCCAGGTGCTGAGTGTAATGATGAAACAAGTCAGGGAGTACATCAAGTACCAACAGAAACTTAGAGTGGCAGGAGATGAAGCGCGCTTTTTTGATATAGCTTGCAGGCCGAATGTAATGGGTGCACAAAAGGGAGATAATTGGCATACCGTAACATATGATGATCCTCAGTGTCGTCTCCAAGTTTTCTGGATGCTACCATGGCTCTTTTATACTTGGGCAGTCGGCACTGGCATGAAATTTCACAGAAGGGAAAAACGGCAAAGGCTGGCTACTGGGTAAGTTTTGAAAAAAATTCAAACCAAAGTATAAGCTAAAAACTCAAAATGTAAGCTCTGTGGGGTGGGTACCAAAAATGGAATGGCCTGCACTTTCTGATGCATGGTGCCAAGTGTGTACTATCTTGCTTTTCAGGCAAAATGTAAGCTCTCTGGGGTAGATATCAGCAGCTTGATAACATGCATTATTTTGATACCGCACATCCCTTTTTGACTCAGCCACTTTTTTTTATTGGGTGTATTGTATTTCCAATTAATATTATTTCTTTGCAGGAGCTGCACCTTGTAGAGCAGCAGAAATTTGCTGTAACAAGATGCACACGAGCATCAGGGCAGCCATAGAGCATACATTTGGTATTTTGAAAAGCTCTTTCCACTGCCTTGACCGCTTTGGAGGTGCTCTATGGTATACACCAGAGAAAGTTGCCGATACCATGGTGTGCCGTATGCTCCGCAGTTTCGCTCTGCAGCATGGCATTCATCATGACATGGATCTGGACCTGGGACCTGAGCTGAATATGTGCATGCCAGCCACATATGGAGATTGTATGGCAAGGGGGAATAAGCTCTGTCACAAGGTCGAAGCAGACTATTTTGGAGGTATGTTTTTACACATGGAAGGGTGTTCTAATTCCATTTGTCTCTTCTCAGATCATCGTGCACCCCTAGGAAGATGAATGCCAGTGCCAGAAGAAATACACTCTGTGTCTATGTAGTTGTTTTGTTAAATGTACCGGTTTAAATGTGTTTTTTAATAAAGTAATATTTATATGACAAACTTTTCTTCATTCATTTACCCTCTTTTATCATGGGTCCATCATCTTCAGGACTGAGGCTTACAGGCTGCTCTTTGAAACCTCTGGTCCAAGGATGCTGGGCCTGTGTCTCCCTTTTATCATAGGCCTGTCATCTTTGGCCTGAGGTTTCTAGCCTGGCCTGCAAAGTTATTGCATGAAGTGCAAGTTTGCATAAACAATTTATTGTGAAAAGTCCATACATTCTATCGATAAGTCCATATATAGTTGAGAAACATTTCAAGATGCAGGCCAAGAGCCTGGCAAAGCGGATGAAGCATCCCCATCTGTAGGAGATGATCCATTGTTTCAACAGATAGCAGCAGGAGGAGAGGAGACTAGCATAAATGGCAGGGCGACCAATGGCAAAAACGAGGTGTCCGAGTGGGAGAAGCACCAGCGTCAGTCAGAAGGAAGAGCAGGAGCAGAACCACCATTTCTGCAAACACTAGCAAGAGTGCCAACAATGCAGCTACTTGCAAAAAAAATAGTGAGAAATGCAAGAATATTGCACAGAAATATTGGTGCTTAAATACTCACAGGAGGAGAGGAGACTAGTTATGGCAAGGCGTATGATGGCAGAAACAAGGTGTGAATAGGAGGAGCATCAGCATCCAAAGGAAGAGCAGGAGCAGAATTATCTTCTCCCAGTCCATCCTCAAGGTGCTAACCATCAAAAATGGGGAAACAAATGTGAGATGACAGTTGGAGTACTAGCACCCCCCGGCATTCCTGAAACCTGCAATAAAAATTAGTTGACAGCATTCGCAGCTTGCCTCGGTTGAACAAAGATGGGTCAGCAAGACATATGAAGCACTACTTATTAAACTCAGCTTCAGCAAGCACAGAAGTGAAAGCACCATTCCCAGCAGCAGGCACAAGGAATGTGAAGAGAAAGATGAAAAGCAGAAAAAAAAAGTTAGAACTAGAAGCATTTACCAGCAGCATCACAGTGACCTGTAAGATTACACATGTATCCAAAGAAAAAAAGCCTTGTAGGTAATTACCAAGCGTGCAATCACAGTCGAGGAATGCAGGGTCCCACCTGTGGGTGTTACCCAGAACCACACCTTTGGAAAACAGAGCCTGTCTCACCATGAAGCCCTAAAAAGACAGTGCAGTGGGAAGCTCCTTAATGACAGTTGGGTAGACCAGTTGAAACTAGACACCTAGGACACCAGCCATCATTAAAGTTGTAACTAGACACCTAGGACACCAGCCATCATTCTAGTTTTCTGTTACCAAACAATGAACTGGCTTCTCCCAAACCTGCCACATTAGAAGGTCCTACTGTTCCTCTGTGAAGTGCATATCACGTTGACACCACTTCTTCTCCAACTGTTGCCTTCTGGTTCCCACCTGCTCATCACTCCTGGCTGACAGATGTGGGTCTTCTTTATTACTACTCCAATTCCCAGCTCTTCTTTTCCCTCCCCCTCTTCCTGCTCTGACACTCCCACCCATCTTCTAACTGCAGCCTCTATCCTCTCTGCCCATCCACCAGCTCCCACTCTCCCCAACCAGCCCTTGCTCCTTATGTGCTCCCCTCTGCTCTTCTTGCCAGCCATTCTCCTCCTGCTCTATCTTCCCTCCCTAGATACATTTCACTGACCCATGCACCAACTGCTCCTATTTTCTCTGTTACTACTCACCTGCCTGACATGCTCATCTGCTCCCTTACTCATGCTGCATCCCTCCACAGCCATGAACACCCACTGTGCACTTTCAGGAACCTAAACACAGAAATGGACAATACCAACCAACAATCAGATCCACTCTAAATATTGCTTATGTACATAAACAAAAGACAAAAAGGATGGGAAACAAGCAAGGCAAAATCAAGCAGCACAAAAAGATACCAATCAGCAAATGATCAGCAACACTCTTACACCAAGAAAACCCCCAACATCTAGTCCAGAGCTCATCTAACACCATCCAACACTGACAAAATGTCTGGAAGAAGCTGCCTTTTATTTCCCAGAAAAGGAGGAATGTCCAAAAAAACTGATGGACATCTATGCACCACAGGTCTGCAGAGGCCACTTCTATCAAATAATAGGAAACACTGGAGCATTTTTTAAACTTAGTGCCATTTTTCCTGGATGTCTGCTTTAACTCCAGTTTTAGCACACGTTTTGGACTTATTGTAGATTTTTTACGCAGGTCTATTTGCATACCATTCATTTACTGCATTGTATGGATCATCATGTTTTAATATGCGCAGTATGTAAAATTGGAGCTAAAACTTTACTCCCGTTTTTGCACTGGTTTTAATATATCAGCTCCTTAGTGCTGAGACTATCTTTGACCTTTCAATCCTACCTTTCAAATCATTTAAGCAAAAGGTCTCACATATCATTGCAATATTGGATATACCTTCATAAGGAGATACTGCTATGCAGGGTGTTTTGAAGAGAGCTTTGAGAATTAGATATTAATTTGAAAGACTATATGCATGCAGTGCCTTTTTATGGTATCACTCTCACTGGCAATTGATGTAAAAGTACAGTAATTCACAATAAAACTCTTTAGACACTTTTTTACTGTTTTCTAGTGTACAAGAAAAATATAAGAATTAATTTCTAATATTTAGATTGCACAATGCTATCTAATTCTACAATGAGTATTTTATCATCAGAACTCCAAGATGAGTGAGCACCAGATGGGTGGCTCTTTCTCCCTAGTAGTAATGATTGGGCACTTGCTCCTCCAAAATGTTTTTCTGATGTTGGCACTGAGTCACTCAAGCTAAGTGACACTGTGTGAACTAGAAGGTTCCAAAAGCCACTTATATATTATGCTTATATCTGTTATGTACTTGATGTACAGTTTGTATTAAGATTATTATGGGGAAGAGCCTATAGTCACTCAGAAGCACATGGTTCAGAATGATGTATCTTTGAAGCATACTAAACAAACAGGGAAGTTAGGGCATTCTAATAGAGAAGTTGCAATAAATCCTCGAGTAGCCCAGGTACTTTTAAGTAAAAAGCAGACAGAGCAGAAAGATTCCAAATTACTTCTATCAATGGATAAACAGGTAGCTAATACAAACAAAAAAAAACATATTTTGAAATGTCCGTATACAAATGCTACAAGTCTAAAAAAAATAAGATGAGAGAGATAGAATGTATGGCACTGAATGAAGAAGTAGATATAATTGGCATCTCGGAGATCTAGTAGAAGGGGGATAACCAATGGGACACTGTGATACTAGGTAGAAATAAATCGCAATGATAGGATGGATGAAATTTATGGAGAGATAGCACTATATGTTAAAGAGGGTATAGAATCAAACAGTATAATAGTTCTGCAGGAAACAAAATGCATTGTAGAATCTTTATGGATAGAAATTTCATGGAGAAAGGGAATAGAATAGCAGTGGGGGTGTACCACTGCCATTTGGCCAGAATGAACAGACAGATGATGAAATGCTAATGACAATGTATCCTATATTCTAGTGCTAATAGATCTAATAGCAGCCTTCGACAAGGAAGATCATACCCTGCTATGCCACAAGCTGAGAAAAACTGGATTAGATGGCAGACTCCACAAATGGATCTCTTCATTCCTATCTAACAGGACATTCCAAGTAAAACCGGGAAACAATATATCTGACATCTTCCCCATCAATACAGGAGTCTCCTAGGGCTCAGCACTCTCGGCTACCTTATTCAACATCTACATGCTTCCTCTGTGTAAATTTCTAACAGAATTAGGAATCACCTTCTTATATGTGGACGACATTCAGTTCTACATTCCATTCGACTCCTCTTTTGAAAAGACAGCTTCGACATTTGCAAAATACATGAAGGCAATACATCTAGAACACTCTAATCTAAAACTAACACTCAATACAAAAAAAATCAAACTCATCTGGTTAAGGAGAAACTCCCTCATTATTAAACTGCCATCACTAAACCTAGGTAACTTTGAAATCACACCCTCAGATTAAGTCCGAGACTTAGGAATTCAGCTCGACGAAAATGTTACTATGAAAAGACAAACAAATTAATCACTACAGGATATGCAAAACTGCACATTCTACTTAGATTGAAACCATTACTAACCACAGAAGACTTCCGTACAGTTCTACAATCGCAAATTTTCTCTAATATTGACTACTGCAACTCCCTACTCCTAAGACTGCCATCCTGCCAATTAAAAAAAACTACAGCTACTACAAAATGCTGCGGCAAGACTTTTAATGGGAACCAGGAAATTTGATCACATCACATCCTCACTTATAGCACTGCATTGGCTACTGATACAATACCAAACTACTACAAAGTTCTAACTTTAATCTCTAACATCATACGTAACGATAACCCAGGACTAATAGGCATGATAGTTCAACCATACACTCCACAACAAACCCTAAGGTCCTAAAACAAAGGACTATTAGCAGTACCTATGATATGGAGCACACCCCTGTCGCAGATAAGAGATCGCATGTTCTCCATAGCAGGCTCTAAACCATGGAACTCACTACCAGAGACAACACGACTGATCCCAGAAAGAAATACATTCAAACGTGAACTAAAAACCTGGCTTTTTAAAAACGTTTATCACCTAACTTAAATTCTCTCAGAATGCTGTGTCAACAAGAACTTACAGCTTAACTTAAACCCGCTCTGTATGCAGAGTTGACAATAGCAAGAATATAAAACAATACCAAATAACGAAAGAACAAAGTAACTCATGACAACTCCCCTACAACCTTGTAAATCACTAAACAGATTCCCTATCCTACTAACCTTTTTTTCCCTTCCTCAGTTCAGATGTATAAAAACATCACCCCAGATTCATATGACCCTATAAAGTTCTTCCAATGAATCTGTCTTACCAAAATATGTACCTTACAAAGTAAATGTAATACCAAAATGTATTTTACTATAGTATGTGTTAGATCAATATGTGTTATAACATAATGTAAGGACCTAAAGGACAAATGTTACTTTTGTAAACCGTTGTGACCTTCACTAGGAATGACGGTATATAAAATAACTAACTAACTAACGGGCCGATACAGTAAAGCACAGCCGTGGTTGCGCGGTTTTTAACCCGCTTTGGACACATGTTTTCAGCGCGTAAGACGGACGCGCGATTCAGTATCGGCTTTTACGCGTCCTTAGCGCTTGCCGAAAAAGACGCATATCCATTTCCGCCTGCCGCATGTGTATGGTATGTTAATGATCAGATTAGCTATTTCCCCCAATACAGTAACACGCGCCCAAATTTCCGTGTCTTTAACCAGCTTATTTACCGCGTCTTTAACCTCTATATTTACCGTCTACCCTGACCCTGGCGTTAGTGTCGTGTTCAGTCAGCTTCGGACCAGACAGCGTCATGGACAATATGTATATATTGGCTCTGGCAATCTTTTTCATTTGGTTAAGAAGCAGAATAAGAAATGCTCAGCAAGCGAATTCTAGAAGGCAGATTGGAGAGGCCAACAGGGGAGCCCAGCAGCAAGGAGAACCCAGCCAACAGGAGAACCCTGCAGCAAGACCAAACAGAAGAGGAGCACATGGAATAAAAAGGGAAAATCAGCCAAACAGAAGAGGAGCATATGCAGAGCTTACAGACGTTCGTAAAGGCAGCAGGGCCTTTCAGTCATGGATATCCGGAAAGAGGCAGAAACATCCCTGAACGGAAGCCCCGACCTTGGACGTCCGGCCGGGCGCTCAAGGCAGCGGCCATGGACGTTGAAAGGCAGCGGGGCCTCCGATCATGGACACCCGGAAAGAGGCGGGAATGTCCATGAACGGAAGCCCTGACCTTGGACGTCCGGGCGGGCGCTGAAGGCAGCGGCCATGGACGTTGAAAGGCAGCGTTCCCGTCTCTTTCCGGGAGTCCATGCTCGGAAGCCCCGACCTTGGCAGATGCCCGGATGTCCTTGCATGTCCTTAAGTGCCCGGATGTGGAAGGTTGGGGATGGATTTAGATCAAGGACGTCCGGATGCTCAGGGCAGCGGCCCCGGTGTCCATGCGGGGTCTGTAGAAAAGAACCATCCACTTACCTGCTGGAATGACATTTGAAATGACAGGTATGGCGCCAGCACACCCTGGATACTGTATAGGCGCTGTATACTGCTCTATACAGTAAAATGGATTGCGAACGCCTACCGCTTTATAGGTGCGCTTTGGACGCTACTTTGCCGCTGCTTGGATTTGCATCTAATTTGAATACTGAATCGAGCGGCTTGTGAACCAAAATGTGCGCGCGTCAAACACACGGGCGCCCGGCACTGCCGCACTTTTTTTTTATGCATCGGTACTGTGTTGGCCCGTAACTAAATAAATTACAGAAACTAACAAAAAAGCAACACAATCTTAATGGGTGATTTCAGTTACAATGACCCTCTTTGCAAGTGATTTGCTTGTGGCTGGGGCAAGAGCAGGTTAGCGCCATTTTGGAATATGGTGCCGACCAGGTGGGATGCAAGGGTGAACCTGGCCCCTATGCTGGATTCTTCTAAAGGTTCGGGGATGATGCGGGAAGGGGGGACTGGTCCTGGGAGCCTTTTTTTTTTTTACTTTCAAGGAATAGATCTCTGTTACTTGAGGGCATAGCATTGGTGGGGGATCTGTGTTACTTGCGGGGGTGGGGATTGGAGGGTATGGCAGTGAGGGTCTGGGGCCATATTTTATATTTTAGCTCTGGGGAGGGGGCTGGGGCCATTGTTGTGTGGTTCTTTTTTTTTTTAATTAACATTTTGAGGGTGTTGGGGCTCCCTTGATCGGCAGCCGTGGGTTGAGATGGGGGTCAGCAGTGACCCCCACTCTGCTTCCCTGTTTGCATGCGACTTTTTTTTTTTCAGCCCAGTGTCCGTTTAAGGCGATAGCAGTCCGATGAGGTTGGGGCCACTATCGCCGTGTTCTCTTGTCCCATGGTGTTTTGGCCACGAGACAACGGAACGTGCCATACAGCCGCGATGCTTTTTTAGGGAGGGACCCACTATCGTGGTGACCCACCCTTGCGATAGTGGGACCCTCTCCTGTGAAAAATGTGTGGCTTAGGGGGCGGAGCATATGTAAAGTAGGAAAGAGTTATCATGTGTGGCGAAACAGCCGCAGTGTTAACACAGCCAATAAAGGTTTATCGTGGTTCACAATGGAGAGAGAGAGAGAGAGAGAGAGAGAGAGAGAGAGAGAGAGAGAGAGAGAGAGAGAGAGAGAGAGAGAGAGAGAGAGCGAGCGAGCGCACCTTACTATAGTGTCTCTTCCCTAGACAGGTATTTGTATCCCTATGAGAGGCCCACCTAGTAACTCGAGGTGGGGATTAGGTATTAGTGTAGGGGGTTGGGGGCCACTTTCACATTCAACATGAGACGTACGAACAGAACAGTGGTCTCTTGTGAAGATTTGATGGCCTTCGGAGTGAGGAAACTCACTCCAAGATGAGATTTGGACAATGTTCTCTCCACCTAGCTTGTTGTTGCCCAGGTAGACTGTCCATCAAGCTAGATGGAAAGAACATTGTCCAAATCTCATCTTGGAGTGAGTTTCCTCACTCCGAAGGCCATCAAATCTTCACTGTTCTGTTCGTACGTCTCATGTTGAATGTGAAAGTGGCCCCCAACCTCCTACACTAATACCTAATCCCCACCTCGAGTTACTAGGTGGGCCTCTCATAGGGATACAAATACCTGTCTAGGGAAGAGACACTATAGCAAGGTGTGCTCTCTCTCTCTCTCTCTCTCTCTCTCTCTCTCTCTCTCTCTCTCTCTCTCTCTCTCTCTCTCTCTCTCTCTCTCTCTCTCTCTCTCTCTCATACTGAAACAGGCTGTCCAGAAACTGTGATATATATACTTGCAATGTAGCCCAAATTGGGTTAATAGTGTGATTTGTGCTAAGAGTGTGTTGCATAGCTGTTATTGCAATTTGTGATACAAATGCTTATTAGCATAAGGTAACACCCCTTTTTGGTATTGTGTGCAATATTGGAAAATGAGGCCCTTAGTGCATCCAGGGGTAAATTATGTGCGGGTAATGAATTGTCCTAATAACATTTTTCCAAACAGTGGGGGGGGGGGGGGGCGAGAGAGAAGGAAATATTCAAATCTCAGGTTTTGTTTGGGAAACTCGAAATGTCACTTGGCCAAACCGTTTGAATTTCTATTTCATAGCGCTTAAATCATAAACCTTGGTTGTACCTTAACATTCTTATTACTTTTCTGTGTCTGTCTTGATTAGATTGGTAGTTCTGTAAAGCAGGATCTCTTATGTATAATTTGTGTATCACTACAGTTCTGTGTGCATTTAGCAGCACTATATAAAGGACTAATAGTAGTGACAGTGTATATTTATAACCCAACTTTTGCTTTTGCCATTTTTTTGTCTCAGCAGTAGTATTTTTCATAATGCATTAAACATCATCCTTTCAGGAAATTATTGTTGTTTTTTTTAGGATTGCATGCCACATTGCATATTTTTAGTTGAGATTTATTAACGCTAATGGTTTCAGCTCAGGAATGTTTCTCACCTGTGCTTAGATAAATCCATACTATACTCACCTTTGACTTTAGAGGTTAAATGGTTATGAGATTGTACATTTTTTTCCCACTGAGTATACAATGCTTGTTCCTTCTTCAACTCATTTTAATTCTGGTCTTTAGGCCATCAGCTTTTGTTTGCCATGAACCTAAATCTATGGAAATACTTTGGAGAAAGAATAATTTACCTGCAATAATAGTTCAGCCATGGCAGCATAATAGAAAAGTTATATACCCACCCTTCTGGGGGAAGCTGCATATTTTATTTCCTCTCAAGAGTATTTCATTCTGAATCTAAAGAGTTACAAGCATGTCTGTTTTCAGGATATTTACAATGAATATTTATCAGATTCATGTGATTTAAGAATAAGATTAATTTGCAGATTTTGGCTTTTCTGAAAACCAGAGCTATTTGTGATGCTCAGGAACTGGAACTGAATACCCAACTATAGATTTTCTCTACCCTAGGTAAAATAAAAGAATTAATGAGTATAATGAAAAGCTTGGCAGTTGGTTGCTTGGCACAGTTTTAAATTCTAGCACAGTTCTAAATTCTTCTGGAAAGCTGCTTCAGGAAGGGGGGGGGGGGGATGATAGGTCACATGGCCCATTAGTGTGAATCCGTGGAAAATAATTGAATATAATTAAGATTTTTTGATAGACTTTACTTTTTTCCCCCAGAGCTTGACTTTGCATAATGCTGAATAACTTAAAATTAAACAAGATATTCAGATTCATTTAAAGCTGGGACCCTTAATGGGGGATGCAAACCACTCTGGTTTTCAAGTTATCCACAATATCTGTTCATCAGGAGGATATTTGTAGAACACAACAAATAGAAATTCTGCTTGTACTTGTTACATGCAGATTTAACTGCAAGTTATCAGTGATTGCAAGCACATGTGAGGTAAACTCCCCTAGTATGTGCACTAGTTACATGCAGGAAGTTACACCTGCACCTAGCACTGCTTAATTTCTGTGTGAAAATTTACGTGTGCACAACTTTTACACACGTACCCATCGGGACTATTTTCAAAGAGCCATTGATGTGCAAAGAACTGGGTTTTATGTGTGTAAATGGCTTTGAAAATTACACTTCAGATATATTTGCATACATATGTTCCAAGACTAAGGCTAATTTTCATAGCTTGGTTAACTTTAAAATCACACATTTTTACAGTTATGAAGAACTGGAGTTGAAGACCCCTGATTTAAAGCAATATGGTGGGATTAAGGGATGAGCATTGAGGTTTTTCTCAGTTTGATTCTGCCCATGATCATCATTCTGGGGAAATGTATAACACTGACATAGAGGGGTCTATGTTCCAAACTTAACCAAAGTATGGGTTTTAATTTTTTTGCCTCTCTGACCTTCTCCAACTTATCTGGCTAACTATTAGCTGGATAAAAGTTAGCCAGATAAGTTGGAAGAGTTCCGGGATAGAATTGTTAGCTGTATAACCTATTCAGCTAACTCTGATATTCATAACTTGTCCAGTTAATTCCAGTTATGTTGGAGAGCAGACCTAAAGTCAGCTGGATACATTTTTATCTGACTATATTCAGCAGTGTGCCTTATCTGAAATACCCTACTAAATATGTGCCTTATCTGAAATACCCTACTTATCTGAAATACCCTACAAGTTAGATAAACCTTGTTTTAATGTAACTTTACGGTTCTATGCACTTGTTCAATGTTCTGTTTTTTACACTCCCTGTTATCTGTAAACCGGCATGATGTGATTGTATCACGAATGCCGGTATAGAAAAAACTTTAAATAAATAAATATCCATGACAATGTATCCATCTATCTTTACACAATACGAACTCTCTTAAAGTGTCAGTGTGTGGTAGCAGCTAAATACGATCACAACCAAAATGTACTGTAATACCACAATTCATCTGTTATGATTACTATCACCTCCAGTGAGGAAAATTATTTTTGTTCTCATATACCAGACCTCATATAAGGGCATAAGTTGTAATGCTAGATAGCATATATTAAGTCAGCCAGACTTTATAATCATGATGAATTGTGGTGTTACAGTACATTTTGGTTGTGTCCATCTATCTTTAGCCAGATTGATTGTCCACTTGCCATACTGCTGAATATTGACTTCAGAATAGCCTCAAGATGTATTATATTAATATGATTCTGTGTAAGTCATCAATTAGTCTCTCCTTTGTTATGCCAAAGCTATTTACATTTAGTAATTGATGTTATCTAGAAGTTTAATTTTTCTTTTTATATATCATATATCATGAGAAAATGATAGACTTAATAATCTGTAATATAGAATTTTTTCCTTCAATATTTTTCATAGGCTCCAGAGGTAATTAGGATGCAAGATAAGAATCCATATAGTTTTCAGTCTGATGTATATGCATTCGGCATTGTCTTGTATGAACTGATGACTGGGCAGTTACCATATTCGAACATCAACAACAGAGATCAGGTAAACCACTCTGATTTAATTGTGAGGAAGCAGACAATTCATTGCAGGCCAAATGAAAAGCAAAATTGTTATACTCCAACCTGTCATATATCAAGAGTATTTCCATCTAAGAGGTAGGGTTAAAGAAGTAGGTTTTATCTCATCCTTGGAGATGCGCATATTTTTTATATTCTGAACATTTTCTTTTGTAGAATTGTACTCACATAGTATACTTTAACCTCACAATCTCCTACCTTTCTCTCCATACACACCCTGAAATGTACACAGGCACTTGGAGAGCCATCATGAAAAGCTTGCAGTCATTTCTATTTTTTTTCTATTGCATTCCTAAAAATAATTCAAGAACTACAATGCCCTCTTGTGAATAAACAGAATTCAGTTTACTCTAAAGCGACTGTCAGGGCTGATAATTGACTTGGCACTGGATATCATTGTAAGAGTGATACTTAAGTATCTCTCATGCCAAAGGGCTGGGCAAGAGCAGCAGAAAATGACCAATGGTTCAGTCTGCCCAGGAAGCTTTTTTTTTTAGGGTAGTAACTGCCTGCTACTTCCCCATGCCTTTTGCTACTTCGAGCAGGTTACCACAGTTAACAGGAAATATTTATTTATAAAAAGGGTGATGGATGCATGGAATGCCCTCCCCGAAGAGGTAGTGAAGACATAAACAGTTATGGAATGCAAAAGTATGTGGGAGAAACAGAGGATCCCTACTGCTAAAGATTGGAAATGGAAAAAAGGGTGTTAACTGGGGTAACCTGCTCAAAGTAGCAGTTACTGTCCTTAGCAAAAGGCATGGGGAAGTAGCAGGCAGTTACTACCCTAAAAAAAAGCTTGCTGGGCAGACTGTTTGAACCATTGGTCATTTTCTGCTGTCATTTACTATAATGCTCTTCCAAAATTTTGCCACTTGAGGCAGCCACCTCAGCCTACCTCATTATAGAATAACCACTGACTAGGAGGTAGATTCAGGAACAACATCAGGAAATATTTATTTATAGAAAAGGGTGATGGATACATGGAATGCCCTCCCCGAAGAGGTAGTGAAGACATGAACAGTTATGGAATGCAAAAGTATGTGGGAGAAAGAGAGGATCCCTATTGCTAAAGATTGGAAATGGAAAAAAGGGGTGATGTTGTTCCTGAATCTACCTCCTAGTCAGCGGTTTTTCTATAATGAGGTAGGCTGAGGTGGCTGCCTCAAGTGACATAAAATTCCCCCCCCCCAAAAAAAAATACTGTGCAGCGGCTGCCTCACTTTGCCACAAATGTTAAAGGATGAAAGAACCATGGTGGCACCAGAAAGTGAGGCACCTGCGGGGTTCCCACTCCCTGCAGGCTGGAAGAAGAGTCCTATGTTGGTGCCGAAAAGTGATGCCACATGGGGTTTCCACTCCCCATGGGCCAGGAAGAAGTCACGTGGTGGCACTAGCACCAAAAAATGACTCACCCACAGGGTTCCCACTCCCCACGGGCTGTAAGCAGAGCCCTGGTGGTGGAGCCAGAAAATGATGCACCTGCAGGGTTCCCTCTCTCAGCAGGCTGGTAGAAGAGCACCATGGGCCGAAAGAAAAACTCCACAGCAGCAGCATAGATGGCTTGTGCCAGTAGAGCTTGCAGGAAGAAAAGAAAAAATTGAAGGAAAGGGGGCCGAGCTATATGAGAAAGCAGATAAGACAAGGCAAGAGAAGGCAGCGTGAGGGAAGGAAAAAGAGGTGAGTGAGATGGAGTCAAGGGAAGAGAAGGAGGTGAGTGTGCGAGGGGAAGGATGGGGCAAGTAAGAAAGAAGGTAAGGGGGCAAAGGGGGGAGGGTGGCAGGGGAGGTGGTGAGTGAAAGGGGGTGAGTTGGGGAAGGAGCATGAGTGAGAAGAGAGAAGAGAAGGGGGCAGAGTGAAAAAGGAGGGAAGAAAGGAGGGGTGTGATTCAGAGGAGTGGAAAGGAAAGGGGGTGTGAGTGAGATAGAAAAGCAGTGTGGCCCATCTCATCACATTTGGAAGAGAGGCCTCAAGAGCAGTGTAGCCATGGCACGAGAGAGAGGAGGAGGTCTTGAGTGTGTGCATGTGTGTAAGAGTAAGAGAGAGCCTGTGCGTGTGGGTGTGAGAGAGTAAGTAAGAGTTTGTGTGTGAGAGAGCCTGTGCTCTATGTACATATGTGAGTGTGTGTGTATGTGTGAGAGATCCAGTATGCTTGTGTTTTGTGTGTGTGAGAGAGAGGGTGTGAGTGAGTACCTGTGTATATGTGTGTATGAGAGTTTGTATGAGAGCCTGTGTGCTGTGTGTATGTGTATGAGAGAGAGAGAGGTGTGCCAGAGAGCCTGTGTTTGTGTGTGAGAGAGAGAGAGCAAGCCTGTCTGCGTTTGTGTGAGAACCTGCATGTGTATGAGAGAGCGTTTGCACAAGAGAGCATGTATGTGTGTGTGAAAGCAAGGGGGTGTGTATGAGAGAGAGTATATATATGTGTTTGTGAAAGAGAAAGGATTATGTTTGTGTGGCCTTTCCCCCAATCCATGACATCTCAGATTGACTGAAAATCAAAAGATCCTAGGTTTGAAGAGCGGGGAATTTCTTTTATTCTTAGTTTTTAATTGTTGTGTGTTGTTTGATGCTGTGGTGTAGCCAGAACTGATTTTTTTGGGTGGGCCCAAGGTTAACAAGAATGGGCTGTAGGCATACAGGTCTGAATCCTACTAGTTGTACTCCAATGGGTTCCTAAATAATCTATAACAGCCCCTATGCATCATGAGTGAAACTTTTAAGAATATTTTAACTCTTATTTCAAGCACTTACCAACATTAAAAATTCCCAATTAATCTGTATTATTTTTGTTTTTTATGTATGCAATTTATAAATACTCACGAATAGCAGGTAAAAAGCAAAGAACACTTTCTTAGCATACAGTCAGATGAATCCAGAACAAGTGGGTTATGCACCTCTACCAGCAGATGGAGATGGAGCATACTGATGCCACAGTATATATATACCCCTGCAGTGACATCAGCCTGCCAGTATTCTCCAACTCCAGCAGATGGTGGATGTACATCTTCCTTCTTGAGATTGCTTCATTTTGAAAAAGGAGAATTAAGAATATTACATTCGCTCCGCTCTCCTGCGGTGATACCAAAATGTCCCTCCTCCAGTTGAGAATTCCTGAAGTGATTTCCGTGGTCCCTCAGATGAGTGCCTTGGTCGGGTAGCTGCTTAAGCGGCTGAAAGGCAGTGGGTGCAGGAAGCTGAGCACGGCGGTGACGGCATATGCCCTTTCTCCCAAAGCTGGAGGCTGTCTCTGTGCTAGCCAGATAAGGCTAAACTCAGGCTAAACTCTCTCTCTCTCTCTCTCTCTCTCTCTCTATGTATATATATATATATAGAGAGAGAGAGAGAAAACAGGCAATATGGCAATATGTATCACTAACCAGTGCTTGTTACATAACCAATACACTCCTAATAGAGTGGGACAAAAGCACTTAGGAAGTCAAGGAGCTACTATGCGATTTACAGACTAGTTTTGTTACTACAAATCTTTATTCAAAAGGTACACACAAGTTCAAATGCTAAGAGTCGAAGTTCATAAGAACATAAGAAATTGCCATGCTGGGTCAGACCAAGGGTCCATCAAGCCCAGCATCCTGTTTCCAACAGAGGCCAAAACCAGGCCACAAGAACCTGGCAATTACCCAAACACTAAGAAGATCCCATGCTACTGATGCAATTAATAGCAGTGGCTATTCCCTAAGTAAAATTGATTAATAGCCATTAATGGACTTCTCCTCCAAGAACTTATCCAAACCTTTTTTGAACCCAGCTACACTAACTGCACTAACCACATCCTCTGGCAACAAATTCCAGAGCTTTATTGTGCGTTGAGTGAAAAAGAATTTTCTCCGATTAGTCTTAAATGTGCTACTTGCTAACTTCATGGAATGCCCCCTAGTCCTTCTATTATTCGAAAGTGAAAATAACCGAGTCACATCTACTCATTCAAGACCTCTCATGATCTTAAAGACCTCTATCATATCCCCCCTCAGCCGTCTCTTCTCCAAGCTGAACAGCCCTAATCTCTTCAGCCTTTCCTCATAGGGAAGCTGTTCCATCCCCTTTATCATTTTGGTTGGCCTTCTCTGTACCTTCTCCATCGCAACTATATCTTTTTTGAGATGCGGCGACCAGAATTGTACACAGTATTCAAGGTGTGGTCTCACCATGGAGCGATATAGAGGCATTATGACATTTTCCGTTCTATTAACCATTCCCTTCCTAATAATTCCTAACATTCTATTTGCTTTTTTAACTGCTGCAGCACACTGAGCTGACGATTTTAAAGTATTATCCACTATGATCCCTAGATCTTTTTCCTGGGTGGTAGCTCCTAATATGGAACCTAACATTGTGTAACTACAGCAACGGTTATTTTTCCCTATATGCAACACCTTGCACTTGTCCACATTAAATTTCATCTGCCATTTGGATGCCCAATCTTCAAGTCTTGCAAGGTCCTCCTGCAATGTATCACAGTCTGCTTGTGATTTAACTACTCTGAATAATTTTGTATCATCTGCAAATTTGATAACCTCACTCGTCGTATTCCTTTCCAGATCATTTATATATATATTGAAAAGCACCGGTCCAAGTACAGATCCCTGAGGCACTCCACTGTTTACCCTTTTCCACTGAGAAAATTGACCATTTAATCCTACTCTCTGTTTCCTGTCTTTTAACCAGCTTGTAATCCACAAAAGGACATCGCCTCCTATCCCATGACTTTTTAGTTTTCGTAGAAGCCTCTCATGAGGGACTTTGTCAAACGCCTTCTGAAAATCCAAATACACTACATCTACCGGTTCACCTTTATCCACATGTTTATTAACCCCTTCAAAAAAATGAAGCAGATTTGTTAGGCAAGACTTCCCTTGGGTAAATCAATGTTGACTATGTTCCATTAAATCATGTCTTTCTATATACTTTACAATTTTGTTCTTGAGAATAGTTTCCACTATTTTTCCCAGCACTGAAGTCAGGCTCACTGGTCTATAGTGACCTGGATCGCCCCTGGAGCCTTTTTTAAATATTGGGGTTACATTGGCCACCCTCCAGTCTTCAGGTACAATGGATGATTTTAATGATAGGTTACAAATTTTAACTAATAGATCAGAAATTTCATTTTTTAGTTCCTTCAGAACCCTAGGATGCATACCATCCGGTCCAGGTGATTTGCTACTCTTTAGTTTGTCAATCTGGCCTACTACATCTTCCAGGTTCACAGTGATTTCGTTCAGTTCATCTGACTCATCACCCCTGAAAACCATCTCCGGAACTGGTATCTCCCCAACATCCTCATTTGTAAACACGGAGGCAAAGAATTCATTTAGTCTTTCTGCAATGGCCTTATCTTCCCTAAGAGCCCCTTTAACCCCTCTGTCATCTAATGGTCCAACCGACTCCCTCACAGGTTTCTTGCTTTGGATATATTTAAAAAAGCTTTTATTATGAGTTTTTGCCTCTATGGCCAATTTCATTTCAAATTCTCTCTTTGCCTGTCTTGTTTTACACTTAGCTTGACAATGCTTATGTTTTATCCTATTTTCTTCAGATGGATCCTTCTTGCAATTTTTGAAGGATGTTTTTTTGGCTAAAATAGCCTCTTTCACCTCACCTTTTAACCATGACGGTAATCGTTTTTCCTTCTTTCCACCTTTCTTAATGCGCAGAATACATATGGACTGCGCCTCTAGGATTGTATTTTTAAACAATGTCCATGCCTGTTGAACACTTTTAACCTTTGCAGCTGCACCTTTCAGTTTTTTTCTATTTTTCTCATTTTATCAAAGTTTCCCTTTTTAAAATTTAGTGTTAGAGCTGCAGATTTACTTATTGTCCCCCTTCCAGTTAGTTTAAATTTGATCATGTTATGATCACTGTTGCCAAGTGGCCCCACCACCGTTACTTCTCTCACCAAATCTTGCGTTCCACTAAGAATTAAATCTAAAATAGCTCCCTCTCTTGTTGGTTCCTGAACCAATTGCTCCATGAAGCAATCATTTATTACATCCAGGAACTTTATGTCTCTAGCAAGTCCTGATGTTACATTTACCCAGTCAATATTGGGGTAATTGAAATCTCCCATTATTATTGCACTGCCACAGGAGGGGGAGCTACAGATATAACTAGGTCTAGTTCTAACAATGAGAGCCTAATTAAACCTAATACAAAGTTGCTCTAATGTTCCAAATGAAATTTAGAAATTAGAAACAATGTCTCACATTATTGACATCAAGAAACATATTGCTTTATGACTGTACAATAATGAATCTAACCACATGAGATGATACACTTTGAATACAGTTTAACAATCCCAGATGTAAGAATTCAAAACTACATAGACTGTTAGTCAAACTTATGCATAGGTAGGCTAATTCTATATCTAATGATGTACAGACTCTCTGGTGGCTGCAAGTTGGATACTATTTTCAGATGCTCAAAATAAATAAACAAAGAATTGCTATATGATTTAACATTCATTCATTCATAGTGTACTATGGATAAAGGTGAACCGGTAGATATAGTATACTTGGATTTTCAGAAGGCGTTTGACAAAGTTCCTCATGAGAGGCTTCTAGGAAAAGTAAAAAGTCATGGGATAGGTGGCGATGTCCTTTCGTGGATTGCAAACTGGCTAAAAGACAGGAAACAGAGAGTAGGATTAAATGGACAATTTTCTCAGTGGAAGGGAGTGGACAGTGGAGTGCCTCAGGGATCTGTATTGGGACCCTTACTTTTCAATATATTTATAAATGATCTGGAAAGAAATACGACGAGTGAGATAATCAAATTTGCAGATGACACAAAATTGTTCAGAGTAGTTAAAGCATAAGCAGATTGTGATAAATTGCAGGAAGACCTTGTGAGGCTGGAAAATTGGGCATCCAAATGGCAGATGAAATTTAATGTGGATAAGTGCAAGGTAATGCATATAGGGAAAAATAACCCATGCTATAATTACACGATGTTGGGTTCCATATTAGGTGCTACAACCCAAGAAAGAGATCTAGGTGTCATAGTGGATAACACATTGAAATTGTCGGTTCAGTGTGCTGCGGCAGTCAAAAAAGCAAACAGAATGTTGGGAATTATTAGAAAGGGAATGGTGAATAAAACGGAAAATGTCATAATGCCTCTGTATCGCTCCATGGTGAGACCACACCTTGAATACTGTGTACAGTTCTGGTCGCCGCATCCCAAAAAAGATATAATTGCGATGGAGAAGGTACAGAGAAGGGCTACCAAAATAATAAGGGGAATGGAACAGCTTCCCTATGAGGAAAGACTAAAGAGGTTAGGACTTTTCAGCTTGGAGAAGAGACGACTGAGGGGGGATATGATAGAGGTGTTTAAAATCATGAGAGGTCTAGAACGGGTAGATGTGAATCGGTTATTTACCCTTTCGGATAGTAGAAAGACTAGGGGGCACTCCATGAAGTTAGCATGGGGCACATTTAAAACTAATCGGAGAAAGTTATTTTTTACTCAACGCACAATTAAACTCTGGAATTTGTTACCAGGGGATGTGGTCAGTGCAGTTAGTATAGCTGTGTTTAAAAAAGGATTGGATAAGTTCTTGGAGGAGAAGTCCATTACCTGCTATTAAGTTCACTTAGAGAATAGCCACTGCCATTAGCAACAGTAACATGGAATAGACTTAGTTTTTGGGTACTTGCCAGGTTCTTATGACCTGGATTGGCCACTGTCGGAAACAGGATGCTGGGCTTGATGGACCCTTGGTCTGACCCAGTATGGCATTTTCTTATGTTCTTAACAGAACGAGGACTAAAAGAAGGTGTTTCTGTGGTTATGTTTCGCCAACCTGACTTCCTCAGGGGAAAAACCCTAATGAGTTGGACACCCACAAAAACGCTTATCAAGCTCCTCCCTTTTATTCACAGGAGGGGGAGCTACAGATATAACTAGGTCTAAAATGCCTATTGGCTTGATAAACCAGTTAAAATTGAGCATGTCATGGATCAAGTATGCAAATCATTCTTGAAATGCCAACTGCACTGTGCTTGCCTGAGGTTTATTTCCAGATTGTGAACCACTTAAGAAGACAGCTCTTCTGACACTTTGTAGAAAAAATATACTGGCAGCTGAAATTGGACTGAGAAAGTTTACCTGGTGAGATCTTGATCTAGAGAAAGAACATCTACGCTCTCTCCGTTCGGCCCCAACGTAACTGGGAGGGGCCCATGCACCAACAAAATCGGTGCGGCAGCTGGAATTGGACTGAGAAAGTTTACCTGGTGAGATCTTGATCCAGAGAAAGAACATCTACGCTCTCTCCGTTCGGCCCTGAAGTAACTGGGAGGGGCCCACGCGCCAACAAAATTGGTGCGGCAGCGGCGCGCGCGGCTTGGTCCGGCTTAGAACGGAGTAGAGGGGACGAACTTTTGACCTGTTTTAGCTGCCACAGAGTTAAGAAAATTTCACAGTTGACTGACTATATGCGGAATACCCTGTTGAAGAAAAATACATGATTTTCTTATTAATATGCCTTCAGAACAAAAGGGGAAAGTTAGGGTATATCCCTCAACTCCCCTTCCATCTCCTATTCAACAGGAAATAGCTTAGTATATGTCAGTGTCTGTGCTTAAAACTCCAGCAGCCAAGGAACCTGCTGAACCAGGTCATTTGGGAGGATGTGTCGCTGAGTCCCAATCTTGATTTACCACCTTTGCAGAAGGCGAATGAGAGTTCTCCTGGGAATATACTAATTAAACCACCCTTGCTAGGAGCCGAGGACTCCTTGGAATGCCTAGGAAGAGAACCTCCAGTAGCAGAGGAAGTTAGTGCAGGCCAGAATGAAGAACAACAACGAGAAGGAAGGCTATCCTTTGAGGCCGCAATTGGAGGAGAGATCTGGCAACTGGTGGAGAAGTTATGGAGACTCTAATTCGCCCTGCAGTGGTAACACTGGATCGAGTGTGGGACTTGATAGTTGTGATGTCCACCAATATTAAGGGGGTTAGAGAAAAAGATAGGGGTTAGAGAAAAAGATAGATTTCATAGCAGGGAAAAATCAACAGGACTTAGTAAGTATATAAGATGTGGTAAAACAAATCTGAGGATAGAATTAAAGTCCTGGAAGAAATAGGAGTAAAGAATTTGGAATTTCCGGCTGCTGTAGCAAAGGATAGGTAAATGTTATCCAGGTGCATAGAAATTTTTGAAAACAACTCCAAACGTTTAAATTTATTTATTTATTTATTTATTTATTTATTTATTAACTTTTATTTACCGACATTCGTGAAGCACATCATGCTGGTTTACAATGAACTCAGTTGGGAGATACAGTATAACAATATAACAATATGACATTGAAACAATATGATGTTACTAACGAAAAAAACAACAAACAATCCAAATCTAAATCTCCGTCTACTTAACTTCCCGAGAATTGCCAGGGAGGTGTCGATGGAATCGTTGCAAAAATTTCTAAAAGAAGTTTTGCTTTTTTCCGAACAAGAATTCCCAAGTATAAGTTACTGTTACTTTTTGCCTAAGAAAAATGTTAATTTGAATGTTTCGGAGCTACCTTTTCAAGGTAATTTGACCAATTTTCTTGAAAGTTCAAATAATCAGATAATAGATCGGGGTATATTATTGGTTTCTTTTATAAATTTTTCCAACCTTAATAAGGTAATGAAAAGAAAGTTTTCCAAATATCCTATCTCATATTATGGAAATCCAGTAAAGATATTTCCTGATCTATCCTTCGCCACGCAGTTGACGAAAAAACAGTTCTTGGAATATCGCCAAGATGTGGTATCTATGGGATTTATTTATTTATTTATTTATTTAATTTTATATACCGACAGCCGTTTGCACATCGTGCCGGTTTACAGATAACTTACAAACCAAAAAATATATAGGCAAAGCCTTTACAAGGAACAGTGTGTAACAAACAATAGTAACAGAGTAAATAAGTTGATAACTAAGGGAGGGAGGGGTGGGGGGTGATTGCGACAAAGGAGGGGGTAGGGGGGGGGTGAGAACAGATACATGAGGAAAAAATATGTACAGGGAATCAATGGGGAAATGATATGTACATAGGCTATATACAAAATTTGTCTAAGCGCATGGCCAACAGTGAAAGAAGTGAGAAGATGTGTGCGGTTCTGCTAGGTGCCAATTTATTATGTGCAGGAGGTTAAGTGTGGGGTTTGTAGTTCCTTCGAGAGGGTGGGTGGGGGTCCTGTAGTGGGGGTGTTGATATGAGAGGGAGGTTGGGTTTGAGTGCTAGTAGGTGATGGTGATGATTGGGGGTATGCTTGGAGGAAGAGCCAGGTTTTGAGTTTCTTTTTGAAGGTGAGTGTGGAGGTTTCGGTGCGTAGGTCAGGAGGCATGGAGTTCCACAGGGGTGGGCCTGCGAGGGAAAGGGCCCTATTGGTGGTGGAGATGAGTCTTGTGGATTTTATGGAGGGGGGAATAAGGGTTCCACGAAGAGAGGAGCGGGTGGGTCTTGTGGAGATACGAGGTAGAAAAGGTGGGTTTAGCCAGTTGTAATGTTCGTTAATAATACTTTTGTGGATGAGGGTAAGGGTCTTGTATATAATTCGTGAGTGGATGGGAAGCCAATGGAGATTAATGAGGGTGGAAGTAATGTGATCTTTCTTATTGACATTGGTGAGGATGCGTGCAGTAGCGTTTTGAAGGAGTTGGAGAGGTCTGATGTGGGTAGCAGGGAGTCCAAGTAGGAGTGCGTTGCAATAATCAATTTTTGAAAAAATTAAGGATTGAAGTACTGTGCGGAAATCATGGAAGTAGAGGAGGGGTTTGAGTTTTTTAAGGGATTGTAGTTTGAAGTAGCAGCTGCTAAGGATAGATTTGATATATGGTTTGAAGGTTAGTTGGTTATCAAGTATAACACCCAGGTTTCTTGTGTTAGAGAGAAAGTTAGGAGGCTGGAGAGTGGAGGGACAGGGTATGGGTGCATGTCTAGAGGAGATGAGGAGGAGTTCAGTTTTTTGCGGGTTAAGGGCAAGGTGCATGTCGGTGAGTAGTTGGTTTATGGAGGCGAGAATGGTGTTCCATGTATGGAGTGCAGTGAGTACAGTGTTTGTGAAGGGAATGAGGATTTGTACATCATCTGCGTAGATGAAGTGTGTAATACCAAGGTTGGAGAGGAGGTTTGTGAGGGGGAGCATGTAAATGTTAAATAGGGTGGAAGAGAGGGAGGATCCTTGGGGGACGCCACAGTCGAGATTAACAGGGGGGGATGTGAAGTTGTCGGTGAGGACTGTGTAGGTGCGGTTTGGAGGAAGGACTTTATCCAGGAGAGGGCAGTACCTGAGATACCTATACTGGTGAGAGTGTTGATGAGGATGTTATGATTTACGGTATCGAAGGCGGCGGATATATCTAGCATGGCAATGAGATAGGAGTTTCCGGCATCCATTCCTTTGATGATGGTATCGGTAAGGGAGAGGAGTAGGGATTCCGTGCTGAGGTGTTTACGGAAACCATGTTGTGTTGGTGGGAGTATGTTGGATTGTTCTAGGTGGTCAGAGAGGCGGGAGTTTACTAGTTTCTCAATGATTTTGGAGAGGAAAGGGAGATTGGAGATAGGACGGAGGTTGGATAGGTTGGAAGGGTCAAGGGAGGGTTTTTTTAGGATGGGTTTGACCACGGCTTGTTTCAGGGAGTTAGGTACCTGACCGTGTTCTAGGGAGCAGTTCACGATTTTGGAGAGTGAAGTGGCTATTGTTTTAGGAATAGCGAGTAGTAGTTTAGTAGGGATGGTTTCTGAGGGGTGGGAAGAGGGTCTCATCTTTTTTAAGATGTTTTCTATTTCTAGTGTTGAGGAGGGTTCAAAGGAAGAGAGGATGTTGGGTGTGTAAGGGGTGGGGGGGGTTATACTATTTGTGTTGGGGGAATTTTTGGTATTAGGGGTAAACTTGGCGGTGATGTTAGATATTTTGTTCTTAAAGAAGAGGGCAATTTCATTGCATCGGGTCTGTGTGGAGGGGACTTGGGGTGTAGACACGTTGGATTTGGTAAGATTTGAGACTAGGGAAAAAAGTGCCTTTGGATTGAATTGGAGGTGGTGAATTTTCTTGGCATAGTATTCCTTTTTTGTTGTTTGAATGGCGTTTCTATATGCATGCATGAGTTGGTAATAGATGGTTTTTGTGGCAGTAGTGGGATGTTTGCGCCAGTGTCTTTCTGCTGTTCTAAGTTGGATTTTTTGGGTTTTGAGTGTCTGGGTATACCAGGGTTTTTTAGATAATTTAGATTGGGTGATTGTTTTTTGAATGATTGGGCATAAGTTGTTAGCGATTTTCTGGGTAGTTTCTGTCCAGGAGGATATGGGACTATCTGCTGTCTCTAGGTCAATGTGATTTGGGATGTTGGAGCAAGCCGTAGCAAGCGTCTCTATAGGGCAGGTTTTACGAAATTGGAAGGATTTAGGCTGGGGAGGAGAGGAGGTGGAAGGGGTTGGTAGAGAGAGAGTTGTGTTAATGATGGAATGGTCAGACCAGGGAACAGGCAGGCATGTGGGGGAGTGGATGACGTTGATGAGTGAGTTGCTGAAAATGAGGTCAAGGGTATGACCGGCTTTGTGGGTTGGGGAGTGGATAAGTTGGGTAAGGCCCATTGCGTCTAAGGATGAGATGAAGGCTTCGCATGTAGGGGATTGTGGGGTGGAGTCGACATGCAGGTTAAAGTCGCCAAGGAGTATCGTGGGGATGTCGGGAGAGAGGGAGATGGTGAGGAGTTCGATGAGGGGGGAGGGGTCTTTTTCTAGTAGACCAGGAGGGGTATATATAAGGCAGATTTGTAGAGATTGTGATTTGAAGAAGCCTACTTCGTATTGGTTGGGAATATTGCAGGTTTGTGAGGTGAGCTTGAATTCTTTTTTGGCTATGAGGAGTAGGCCCCCTCCTCTTTTCTTTTTTCGGGGGATGGAGAAAATGTCATAGGTGTCAGAAGGTAATTGGTTAATGAGGGGGGTGTCGCAGGGTTTGAACCAGGTTTCAGTTACTGCAAAGATTTCTGGTTTGGAGTCAGTTAGAATATCATGGAGGAGGTGTGTTTTTTGTTTTAGGGATTGGGCATTAATGAGTAGAAGGGAAATGAGGGAGATGGTGAGGGCTTGGGAGGTGGGAGATATGGGGATAGAGGTCAGACGCCTTTTTTGAGTGTTGTGGTGGCTGTAGGTGGGGAGGGATAATTTTGGTGGCTGTAGGGTGGGAGGGCTAGTTTTGAGGGGTGTCCGAGTGGGTAAATGGGGGTAAATAGGGTGTCCGAATGGGTAAATGGGGGGGCAGAGGTAAGCGTGTGGGGGCATTATTGGGTGGAAGGCTAGTAGAGGTGTATTGGAGAGGAGGATAACTTGTGAAATGCAGGCACCGTAATGCAATTAAACAGATAAAAGCAATTGTAGTAGGTTAATGCAGGTGTATACACTGTACTGTAAGAGAACAGATTAAAGCAGCTTAAACAAACTAGTGCACTTGGTCGGATTAGTGCAGTTAGAGTATATGAGAAGCAGTTGATAGGAGTAATGCAGGTGAGTAGATTACAGTAAAGGAACAAAACAACTGCAGTTGAACATGGTAGGCAGGCAATTAGATACGTTAAATTATGTTATGAAGTGCAGATACTGTAAGGTAAGTTGGCTGAGAGAAGTGAGGTGAAGGGGGCACACTTACGTTTGATACGCTTGAAGTGACGGAACACAGTATTGGAAAATTTATCATAGGGGGGCTGAACTTTGTGAGCGGTCCATGGCCTGTCCTTAGTGGGAGTGTTCTCTTGGTGCGAATTCTTGTCCCCAAATGACAGGCGGCAAATTATGGCAGGGTGTTCTTGGCCTTAGTCAACTTGCTGGATGCAGTTTAGGAGGTATAGTGGGGTGCTGCTCGGGGCGAACCGAAGGGGCGAAACAAAGGGGCAGGCCCCTTTGTCGCGCTCCTTCGGCGCGAGACGCCCGGCGCGAGACGCCGGGATGAGCGAGGCTTTTTAAGTTCGTGGGGCGCCGGTGGATGACGTCAGTCGCGGCGCCTGGAGGCCGATTGGAAGCTGCGCCTGGGATCGAGGCGGTGGAGGACGGCCGGAGGGAGCGAAGGACCCAGGGACCTGCCTCGTGGTCGGCGGGGGAGCCCGTGTGGGGTAAGTGCAGAATCAAAAGGCCTTACCCCGACGGGCTTGAGCGCCGACCGCGCAGGCCTTGTCTGCTGCTGCTGCTGCCCCGAAGCCGCCGGTGCTGAAGAGGACGTCGCCGGGAGGAGCGAGGCTTTTTAAGTTCGTGGGGCGCCGGTGGATGACGTCAGTCGCGGCGCCTGGAGGCCGATTGGAAGCTGCGCCTGGGATCGAGGCGGTGGAGGACGGCCGGAGGGAGCGAAGGACCCAGGGACCTGCCTCGTGGTCGGCGGGGGAGCCCGTGTGGGGTAAGTGCAGAATCAAAAGGGATATTCCTTTATCTTAAGATTTCCTTGTAAGTGTTTAATAAAGAGAGAACAAGATGTTTTCATATTTTTTCTACCCGATCAGTTAAAATATTTTGTTGAACAGAGGAGAGTAACCACCTCCTCCCCACTTCCCAGTGAATAATTAGAAAAAGAAATAGCATAGAACAGTGAAGTGTTAATTTAGAAGTGTGGTGTTGTATTGTGTCTCCCAAATATCTAAAAACCTCTGTTTTCGGTTGACAAAAGTACTTGTTTCATTGATTATGACATAGGAAACATAATAATTACCAAATAATTATTTGTGAAGTTTATAAGTTTGGAAGGTTATTTACTGTACCAAACTTCTATGGATCTTTTGTTTCTGTTTTAAATTATGGAAAATCAATAAAGATATAATTAAAAAAAAAAAAAAGAAAAAATATACTGAAAGTTGAAATTTCAATGGCAAAGATAACCGCGCCGAGATTTCCTGCATTGCTTTCGCTCACACGCTCGAGAGAGGTATCCTCTATATTAGTTTCAAACAGGATACATGATATATTTGATGTCAATAATATGAGACATTGTTTCTAATTTTCTCTATGGAACATTATATCAACTTTGTATTAGGTTTAATTAGGTTGTCTTTGTTAGAACTTAGACACTTAGCATTTGAACTTGTGTGTACATATTTGAATAAAGATTTGTAGTAACAAAACTAGTCTGTAAATCGCATAGTAGTTCCTTGATTTCCTAAGTGCTTTTGTCCCACTCTATATAAACAAACACACTATATATATATATATATTTACAGAAATGTAAAAGGAGGCTTTTGTAGTGTAGGGCTTCCTTCTTCCAGTCTCTGCGCTTGGCATGCTAAAATTTTTGCTAATAGTTTGAGATCACAGTTCAATAGCGATATTGGTCTATACGACCCGGGAAGTAGGGGGTCTTTACCTGGTTTTGGTAGAACTGTGATATGTGCAAGGTTAAAGTCTATTGGAAAAGTGTTTTTATCTAACCCATCTCTGTAGAAAGCAGTAATATGATCTACTAATTGAGTTCGCAATATTTTGTAAAAATCATATGAGAACCCATCCGGTCCCGGAGACTTCCCAGATTGGACCGCCGCTATGGAGTGTACGACTTCCATGGTTTCAATGGGGCGGTTAAGAAATCCAACCTGTGTCTGTGAGAGCTGTGTGATTGAGATGTCCTGAAAAAACTCTGCTTCCGCAGAGCGGTTTTCATCCTGTTCAGCCTTATAGAGATGTGTGTAAAACTCCCTAAACACCTCACAGATACCCGATTTTTGTGTAACCAAGTTGCCCCTAGTGTCCTTCATATGTGATATGAAGGTTCGAGGCCATGCTGCTTTCACCACATTGGCCAGCAGTCGTCCAGCCTTATTTCCAAACTGGAATAGCGTTTGTTCCCCCTTATGCAGTTGTCGTTGTGCCCATGTGTGCAGTAGGGTGTTCAGTCGAGATAGTGTGTTGTAATAATCCATCTTCGAGTGGTTTGGGCTGGAAATCAATACCTTTTTGTGTTGTTGTAACTGTTGTTCCAATAAAAGAATGTCTGAATCAGCTTTCTTACGTAGGGTATGTGTGTATGATATTATTTCGCCTCTAAGAACAGCTTTTGCTGCCTCCCAAAAAATTTGTGGGTTGTCTGTGTGCTGTTGGTTGTGTTGGAGGTGTTCATCCCATTTAGTCTGAAGGAATCTCTGAATGCGTAAATCTTGTCTCAAGTAAGCAGGGAAACGCCATATTCTCGGTCCATCTCCATTATGTGTCAGAGTAACTTGGATGGCTACTGGGGAGTGGTCTGAGATGGCTTGCGCTTCAATGGTGGCAGATGTTATATTAGCAAAGTGAGCATGTGGAACTAAAATGTAATTGATACGTGAAAAGGAGGAATGTGCCCTTGAGACGTGTGTGTAGTCTCTCTCTGTGGGGTGTAGCACTCTCCATATATCCAGGAGACCTAATTGAGAACAGAGGTAAGCAATGCCCTTCAGCTTTTTGTTGGGGGTCGTTAATACCGGGGGGCTCCGGTCCATACTTGCATCATTCACACAGTTGAAGTCTCCCATAAGGAAAAGAATTCCCTGTGTGTGTGTTAATAAAAGATTTCCTAAATGTTCAAAGAAACTATGTCTGTACTCATTTGGGGCATATACATTGCAAATTGTAACCGGCTTGCCCTTCCACATGCCAGTGATCACAACATATCGGCCCTCTTGATCTATAACTTGTCCTGTGATGTTGAAATTGAGATTTTTACGAATCAGAATCGCTACACCCCCTTTCCTTCCTTGTGCGGCCGAAAAGATACATGTCCCCACCCATTCTCTACGCAGTTTTGCGCTGTCCGTCGGAGAAAGATGTGTCTCCTGTATGCATGCTATGTCAGCCCGTAAATGTTTCAGGTAGTTAAGTATTTTTTTCCTTTTAATGGGAGTTCCTAAACCGTTGACATTCCATGATATCACCTTATCCATTATCATAAAGTGCTCTGTATTTCTGGGGCACTAGCCCCTGATACTGTAGCGAATTAAGGTGCAGAGGAGCCCCAGCTCAACCCCCCTACATCCCAGCAACAATATACGATGATTGGGCTGGTTCTCAGTCCGTGTTGGCCCATATCCTCGGTAGTCTCCCACCCTATCTTCCCCCCCTCCCAGGATCCTTCCCCCCTTTCCCATCCCATATGCTAATCTTAGCCACTTCCACAGTGGCATGGGGATCACGTGTCGGTACGTGCACGGGTGTCCCACTCCTCTCCTAATGAATTTTGGGAGGTGTTATCCATGCTGTAAGCATCCCATACTTTTGTAAGCATATTACATCCCACCCCTGGTAAATCAAACAACATTGAAAGACTCCGTAATAGCGAGACTTCTATAACTGTTCGAAACTTGTATCCCTCTATCTACTGTGAGCTAGCCCAGCGTAGAGGAACCAGATCTGTTTATACCTTTTACCCAATTATAACATAACTATTCTCACTCATAAGTCACTGGAAGCTTTTTCTTGAGGTCCCGAATGTCCACCACAACTTCTT
Organism: Rhinatrema bivittatum; assembly: GCF_901001135.1. Lineage (NCBI taxonomy): Eukaryota > Metazoa > Chordata > Amphibia > Gymnophiona > Rhinatrematidae > Rhinatrema > Rhinatrema bivittatum. The sequence goes on from NC_042623.1 coordinate 128,943,586, forward strand.
GTAGGAGTGAAAGCTCTGTTCTAATCACACAACGTTCTTCCGCAAATAAGGGAAAAAGGAACAAAAACGGTGCATCTGCTGTTTACTGCATAGCGTTCTCTGGGACCAGTATAGTTGCACACAATGTTCTTCAGCAAATAAAAGAAAAAGGATCAGAAATGATGCATCTGCTGTTTATTGCATGCATCTGTTGTTTATTGTATATTTGCTTCTGGTGAAAACCATAGAGAAAATAACAAAATGGCAAACCTTTTGCCGTATTTCACAGCTCCCCTCTCTTTTGATGTCCTATGTTCAGCTGGCAGAGATAAAGAAAAAAGAACAATTCCATGAGTCCTCTGGCAACCTTAACGCAGTTGTTGTAGATATTTCTGAGCCGCCTCATGAGTGTCAAAAGTATATTGTTTATCTGCGTTCCATACTTTTAGTTTCGCTGGGTACAGCAGGGAGAATCGGATTTGGCGGTTGTAAAGCTCTGTGCAGACGGGAGAAAATGATTTCCTCAGTTCTGACACGCATAACGAGAAATCCTGGAAGACTCGTATCTTTGACCCGTTGTAGGCTATTTCTTTCTTCTGTCGGTACGCTTGCTAGATATCTTGTTTGTGGCGGTAGTTCATGAGTTTCGCAATGACAATACGCGGCCTAGTCACTCTGTCTTTTCGAGCTCCGAGCCTAAGTGCTCTCTCAACCACGAGGTTTCCTTGCAAGGTTGGTAGCCCAAGCTCCTCCGGCAGCCATTTTTCTAGTATTGCACACAGCTTACCATCGACCACACTTTCAGGGAAGCCCAAGAAGCGTAAGTTGCTTTTGCGATTTCGATTTTCCAAATCGTCTAACTTTTGTTCCAGGGCCTGTATCTGGGTGCCGTGCGATGCTAGGGAAGCTGGAACTGCTAAACACTCATCCTCTAGCGTTGAGAGCCGGCCTTCCACTTGCTCTATTCTCGGCGTGAGTTCTGTGATCGCTGAACACACTTCAGTAAGTCTCACTTCTATCCCTGCCAGTTTCTCTCCTATTTTTTCATCTAACGCCGCACATACTGTTTCTTTAATATCAGCTAGCGTTATGCTAGCAACTGCACTTTCTGCTGCGGGTTCAGTCCCAGCCGCCATTTTGGGCTCCGTTCCTCGCAGTTTCTCTTTATCTTTTTTTTGCGCTTTTTGCAGCCATTCCCAGTGGCGATTTGTGCATATATCGCACGATGGACATATGCTCTTACCCAGGCAGGGGTTCAGTAGTCCAATTTTCGCAGTTATGGGTCAGATGATAGCAGATTACGGGAGCGGACACCCGGAGCCTGAAGAGAACCCTCCTTCCGGCTCACCACCTATTTTTATGTTTTTATATTTATTTAAACCGTTTTGACTAAACTCTGTTTGTAAAAGCGGTATAGAAACACTTCTAATAAATAAATAAATTTGTGGTGGCAGAATTGAGAAAGGATGGGATCCTCATACACCTGTATTTGGACAACTGACTGATCCGAGCCAAGTCGTTGGAAGAAAGCTGCAAAGTGACTCACAAGGTGATCTCCCTGTTGCAGGAGCTCGGCTGGGTGGTAAACCTGGCCAAGACCAGCCTTCTCAGTCGTTGGAATACCTCAGGGTTCAGTTCGACATGAAGCAGGGCAAGGTTTTCCTGGGGGAAGCTTGAAATTCAGCAGTAGATAACACAGCTATGTCTGTTGCTGAACACTCTGCGCTGGACCTTATGCTCTTACCTGCAAGTACTTGGTTAATGGCGGCCACCACTGGAATTGGTCCTGTGGGTAAGGGTGTATATGTGTCCTCTTCAGCGTTCCCTGCTATCTCGGTGGAACCCGCAGTCTCTGGACTATTTGATTCGGCTCCTCCTGCCAATGGATGTCTCCTCCCAGCTGCAGTGGTGGCTGTAGGTGGACCATCTAAGGAAAGGACGTTCCCTAGCACCATCGGACTGGTTAGGTCTGACCACAGATGCAAGCCTCCTTGGTTGGGGTGCTCACTGTCAGGAGTTGATGGCATAAGGGTGCTGGAATGCAGAGGAGTCTTTCTGGAATAACAATCGGCTGGAAGCTACATGTTTGCAGTTCGGCAACAGACTTTAGGGCAGTCGGTCTGGATAATGTCAGACAATGCAATGACTGTGGCTTATATCAATCGGCAGGGAGGAACCAAGAGCCAGCAAGTGTTGCTGGAAATAGATCAGTTTATGGAATGGGCAGAAGTGTATCTCCAGATGATCTCAGCCTCACACTTAGCAGGAAGAGACAATGTAAGAGCAGAGTTTTTCAGAAGGGAAAGTCTGGACCCAGGAGCATGGGCATTGTCAGACGAGGCATTTCAGCTGATTCTGGGTCGCTGGGGTCCCCCATTTCTAGACCTGCTGGTGATTTTTCACAATACAAAAGTTCCGCGATTCTTCAGCCACAGGAGAGATCCGAAGTCGGGGATCGATGCCCTGGTGCAGGAGTGACCGGAAGTCAAGTTGCTGTATGCCTTTTCTCCATAGCACATGTTGGGCAGATTAATCCGAAGGATAGAGTGCTACAGAAGGATGGTGCTCTTGGTTGCTCCAGGTTGGCTCAGGAGGCCATGGTAAACGGATTTCTATGAGCTCCTGGGGGACTCTCCCCTTTGACTTGGCTCACAGGAACCTGTTAAGGCAGGGTCCAGTTCTTCATGAAGATCCAACTCGGTTTTGTCTTACGGTATGGTCCTTGAGACGGCTCACTTGCTGAAACGTGGATACATGGTGGCAGTGATATCCAATTTGCTTAGAGCTAGAAAATTCTCCATTTCCTAGGCCTATGTGAAGGTTTGACAGGTGTTCGAGGCCTAGTATGAGGATCGAGGTTTTCTTCCTCATTCGGCCAAGAACTCTCTCAGTTTGGAATTTGTCAGGCTAGCTTGACTAAAGGTTTGGTTCTTAATTCCTTAAAGATTTACGTAGCGGCTCTCACCTGTTTCAGGGGCCAGGTAAGAGGTGGTTCCTTGTCAGCTCATCCTTATGTGGTCTATTTCCTGAAAGGAGTGAAACATCTTCGTCCTCTCTTACAGTTTCGGGTACCCTTATGAAGTCTTCACATGGTCTTAGATTTCTTGGCAGATCCTACATTTAGACTGATGCGTAACCTGTCCTTGTGGTTACTGACTTTGAAAACAGTGTTTCTTGTGCCAATTTGTTCTGCGCAGAGAGTTTCTGAGCTGCAGGCCTTGGCTTGCCAGGAGCCATTCCTCCAGGTGACTCCAGGGACAATACAGCTGCGTGCGTTTCTTTCCTTTTTGCTGAAGGTGGTCACTGCATTTCACTTGAATCAGTCCATCCCCCTGCCATCTCTGGACAGAGAGAGTTGTAGAGGCGTATCGTCTGTTGTGACCCTTGGATATCAAGAGACATATAGTCCAGTATCTGGAGGTTACTGAGCCTTTAAGGAAAATAGATCACCTGTTTGTTGTAGTAACGGCGTTACTAAAGAATGAGAGCTGGCTTTGAGGGCTACAGTAGTTTGCTGGATTAAGGAGGTAGTCACGGCAGCCAACATATATGCTGACAAGCCGTTACCTAGTCAGGTTAGGGCTCAATTCACTAGGGTTCAAGCGGTGTCATGGGCAGAAGTTAGGTTGCTATCTCCCATCGACATTTGCCAAGCTGCGATGTGGTCCTCCTTACATACCTTTTCCAGGTATTATCGTCTGGACATACAAGCCCAGGAGGATGCAGCCTTTGCACATGCTGTTTTGACAGAAACGCAGGCAACCTCCCACCCTATTTGGGAGTAGTTTGGATACATCCGACTTGTTTTGGATTCATCTGACTGGACGATAAGAAATGAGAAATTACTACTTACCTGATAATTTCCTTTTCTTTAGGACAGTCAGATGAATTCAACTTCCTATCCTTGGCTGCTGAATGATTGCACTATGGTCCTTTTGACTATGTGTTACAGGGTTACTGGTAAGTGTTAGTCCAGTCCCTAGACTAGTGTTAATACGTTTCTTGTCTGAGCTCAGTGTTTCCTATTGGCTGAGTATTGACATGGTTATCTGCTTTTAATCAAGTTTTTTGCTAGTCTGTGCCCAGTTGGCTTTTGAAGAGAATACTGGCAGGCTGATGTCACTGCAGGGGTATACAAACTGACGTCACACTCCATCTCCATCTGCTGGTAGAGATGCATAACCCACTTTTTTTGGATTCATCTGACTGTCCTAAAGAAAAGAAATGATCAGGTAAGTAGTTGTTTCTCAATAAACATCAGATCCAATCAATCATGTCATAAAAAAAAATATATATATTCTTTCACGAATCCTCTTTTCAGATAGGCAGAGATTACCATAACTATAATAAAATAGCAATAATCATTAGAATGGGTGCAGAGCAAAACTATGACAGTTAACTTTACAACCCAACATAAAAAAAAAGCTACATTCAAATTCTGGAGTCACCTAACAAAAAAAAAAATATATATATCCCTCCATTGCCAAACATTTTGTGAAGTAACACAAACTGCTGTGAAAAAAAAGCAGCTAGAACCTTGCCATATCATATCATAACAGCACTGACTCTCAGGACTCAAATAACAGCAACCTTATGAAAAAAAAGCAATGTAGATACTACACCATGCCCTAAAACATTAATACACCTCATAATGGGATAACAGAATAAGCCAGACTGCTATAAATTCCCTCAGAGAAATTACATACTAGCAGCAATATTGCATCTCAGTCACACACAAGCAGAACACGGACTGACCCTTACCTAATACAGAAATAAGGGACTACAAATTAGAAATAGAAACATGTAAACAAAACTGAAATAGCCTGAGAAACCAGACTCTGAACAGTGGAATTCTAAAGAGCAAAATACAAAATCATAAGACATGCACATACCCAAAAATGGCATATTCCAATTGCTAAAATCTCAAAATAATTTTTTTTTTACCTTTTTTATCTGATCTTTTTATTTTTCTAATCAGTTGGTCCCGGCCTCTTTTTTCCACTTTCTCCTTGTCAGACTTTTCCTAATTCTTTCTCCAGTGCCACTCTTTCTGTTTCTTCGCTCCCCTATCTTCTTCCCTTTCTCTCTCTCTCTCTCTCTCACACACACACACACACACACACACACACAAAGGCTCATGTTTTTTCTCACATTCTCCTTTTCACACAAGCTCTCACTCTCACATGTTCTACCACACACACATGCTCTTATGCACATAATCAGACTCCCATTCTTTCAGACACAAACACCCATACTCAGGCTCCCATTCTCACACGCACACACTGGGTCTTACCACCAAACCTCTTCTTCTGCCTCCGCGGCTTTACTCTGACCAGCCTTCTTCTTTGCCGCCACAGGGATGGGCTCCCATGGTGGCCTTGCTTCGGTGGGACTGGACTTCTTCACCACCATGGGGATGGGCTCCAGTGGCAGCCTTGCTTCAGCGGGGCCGGATGTCATCGTCTTTGCCACCATGGGGTTGGATTCCTGTGGCAGCCTTACTTCGGCAGGTTGTCTCCTTCTTCTGCCACAGCGATGATGGAGTTGGCAGTGGCCGGGCCTCGTTGGTGTTGGGCAATCCTGTTTGGGTGGGCCTGAGCTGAAAGTGGGTGGGCCATGGTCCACCCAGACCTGCTTGTGGCTTTGCCACTGGTTTGAAGTGTCTGTTTTAAAATATTTTATTGGGTTTTGAGAACTTTTTAAAATTTTTCTAGTTTAATTATTGAATGTTCTGTTCATCAGCTGTTTTGAAAAAGATATTCTTCCTAATAGCATAGTTTTACTATTATGATTGATGTGTTATATTTCTTGATTTTATTATTCATTTTCCATTGTTGCATGCAGAGTTTGGCTTCTTACAGTTTCCAGTTCAGTTTATGTCTGCATGTTTCTATTTATACTTTATGGTGTCTTTATTCTATATTTGAGGGTCTGTCGGTGTTCTGTATGAGTGACTGAGGTGAGGTATTCTTCTTGCATGTAGTTTCTGTGTAGAGATCTATGGCAGCATGGCTTGCTCTGTTTTCCTAATGGAGGAGTATTGATGTTTTAGGGCCTGGTATAATATTTGTAGTGTTACCCTTTCATGTATAGGATAGTTACTGTTTGAGTGATGGCAGTTAAAGCTGTTTTTGTATGGAAGATTTACAATATTGTAATTGTAATTCATCTTACTCATGGCTTTCTGAGGGCCAAGCCCACATCGAAACATTTTACAATAGGCTTACTACCATATGGGTTCCATGTTCCCTTTTTTGCAGTGTTTTCGTTTGGCACCACAGCAGTGCATGTAAAAATAATATATACGTAATGATACTGCCAGAAGACTATGAATGTCCTTTTTTATATAAAATCTGATGTTTTAAATGCATAATTTTTTATTGTGTGTGGTGAGGGCTGGGAGGGGAGGGGATGCAAGGCTGAGATTCACCTTGGGCACTTAATACCCATACACAGACCTCCACCATTCACCCAGCTCCTACTTCTCCAGGGAGCAAATGCTGGGGGAATGAGGGAGGCAGGTCATTTGGTTCCTGGGAGTGTGGCAGGGTTGCCAGCTTCCTAATAATATTACCACTGCCAGTCATCTGGGAACTTGGACCCCTGCTTTCCCCCTTCTGCAACGTTTCACGTCACCAAAAAGGTCAAGGACAGCCCCCTCCTCCCATCCCTCTTGATGACTTTACCTGTGCTGTGTGTGGGAAGAAGGGGGAGCACCATCTCATCCCTTCACTCAGACAGCAGATTGCCTTGAGCCGCCCCTGCCCCTAGTTCTACAGTTTTTTTAGTCAAACAGGAAATGGAACCCAGGAGCTGAAACAGAGAACCCAATTATAGGGTTTGAATTTAAGACCAGACAGAAGGACATAGTCATTTCAGGATCATTTTCAAATTCATTTATACGAATAAAGCATGAGTTTGTGCGTCAGTGGCTTGTTATAAAACTGACCTGTCTCTGTATAGAGTAATGTTCCTTAATAATAACAATGAACAAAAGGGGAACAGCTAACAAAATGATCATCCCCAGTACGCTACATGTATCTTATACAATTTCTTTTTAATGTTGAGTGCTGGTATCATATAATCATTTGTTTGCTCAAACTAGGCATGTTTGTTTTTAAATATAATCATTTACCAGCCCTTCCACTACCACCCATCTTTGGCTGATAGTGTTGCTCTCTCTTGAATCTCTTATTTTTTAATTTTTTATAATGCATTTAAAATCAATTTAAAAATGTATAAATATGCACTTATGTTCTCTTGTGGGGATTTCTTGTTCACTTGTAAAATTCTCATTTCGTGATATAAGCCACTGCTTGCCAAAATTGCCCTCTTCTGAGCTTTGCCGTAGCTTTTTGTTCACTTTTTGTAGTCTCACGCTGTGGGTTATACCACTCTGCCAAAATTACCCTGCAAGAATGGCAAAAAGTTACGGCAAAGCTCAGAAGAGGGTGATTTTGGCAAGCAGTGGGTTATATCATAAAATGAGAGAATTTTAGATGTGAAAATAAATCCATGAAAGAGAATGTAAGATAAGTGCATATTTATACATTTTTAAATTGATTTTAAATGCATTATAAAAAAAGTAAAAAGTAAGAGACTCGAGAGAGCAACACTATCAGCTAAACGTGGGTGGTAGTGGAAGGGCTGGTAAATGATTATATTTAAAAACGAACATGCCTAGTTTGTGCAAACAAATGATTATATGATATCAGCGCTCAACATTGAAAACAAATTGTGTAAGATACATGTAGTTTACCGTGGAAATCATTTTGTCAGCTGTTCCCTTTTTGTTTATTGCTATAAAACTGCCCATATTTTGTGTGCATAAAATGTTGCACAGAACCCAATTTTGTATGCTTTTATGTGCAAAATAAAGGAGCGTTTTGGGGTAGGATTTGGATTTGCATGTATATTTTTTAATTTAAAAGTATGTACTTAAGTTCACATGCACAACTTATGCTCTACAAAGTGTTTGTGTAACTTTATGTGGGGGAGTTTATGCGCATCATGATACATAAATATCAAAAGACACATTCACTTTGAAAATTGGTGTAACTTACACACATATCTGCCACATAAGCTACCCACAGTGTTGTAAAATTACCCTCCCTAATAATAACTTGTCGATCTTCATTGCTTTTTTATTTGCTTTTTTCTGTTTTATTGTCCCGTTCTTTGATGTTCTACTTTGATGTATCTAACATTAATAAAAAGTAGCCAGATTATCATCTTTCTCAATATTATCTTTTTATAAGTAAAAGTTATGAGTAATTTTCAAAGTCATTTACATGGGGAAATTGGCCAGTCTGAACATTTTCCTCAGGGCAGCTAAAAAGTACACATGGGGTTCACAACTCTCATACTTATAGTTGTACTCAAAAGAGCAGTCTTTTGGGCATATTTAGATCAGAGGAGGAAAATAGCAGACACGCATGACCTTTTCAAAAGCAAGTACACTGTTTCCCTTTATCCACCCACAAAAGAGCAGATACAAACTACACCTGTGAGGTTTCCCTTTGGAAACTCAGTAAAGTAAATTAATTGAAACTGCCCACTTCTATCCTCAATTCAGAGTCCTTGGTGGATAGAAAGCTCACATGTGTTGTCTCAGGGCACAAACAAAAAAATCACATTTAACTGTTGTATGGTGTCTCAGGTCACAGAAAGCTCACATCTAATGTACAATTTATTTTTCTCTCTCTTGTACTACAAAGATTATTTTCATGGTGGGGCGAGGTTATCTGTCTCCAGATCTCATCAAGGTACGGAGTAATTGCCCTAAAGCTATGAAGAGGCTAATGGCAGACTGCATGAAGAAGAAAAGAGATGAGCGGCCCCTTTTTCCACAGGTTAGGAACACTCTTTTTCAATATGGTCAAAATAATAGTTCAGTACATTGTAATTCACTTAATTTGGGCTTAATTCATGGGTTTGGTCACTTAGAGGCATTTCTCTAAGAACCAATTTTCATGAATTGCATTTTAATGTGTCATTGTTATTTAATTGGAACACCATTTACTTATACTTTGCATATAAGATGTGGGATGACTGTATAGAAGGCAACTAAGATCTATGCATAATGTCTAGTTATGGATATTGGCATACATCATGGATATACTTATTCAGTAATGATATTCGGATATCCCTAAGGAAACAAAGAAAGCTAAAAGCTCCCTCTTTGAAGGAGAAGTACTTACTAGCTTATTCAAAATATCAACCTTCAGGCTCACTCTGTAATTAGGCAAACTTGAAAAGTGCTTGTTGATTTGAAACATCATTGTATTTCTGCCTTATAATAAAAGCTATTTTGATTGTACAATTCTGTGATATAAATGACTTTTATAAGTTATAGCATTATATTTGATGTAATGCTGAAGTTCCTTGGAATAGCACAAGATAACCAATATCTATATAGTGCTATTTATGACAAGCACTTATTTGATTATATCATGTGACATATGAAAAATTATTACAATGAAAAGCAATTCTAGGAAATCATTTAATCAAAAACGAAGAGAATGAGAGAGAGGCAGCAACCATCTTCTTGTAAAGAAATAAGGCTAACAAAATGAGCTATACATATTTATATTAATTATACTTACATGAGGGTGACTAGAGAATTTAATATCAGCTGGATACTTGAGGAAGTGGCTGTGTGAGGATTAGGGAAAAACATTGAATATCATATGAAATAAATTTAATTCCCCCAATTAAAAAAAGCATTAGAAAGATGCGCAAATCATTGTAGCTACAAGAAAAGCAGGTAATATTGAAGCTGCATTACCAATGTCACAAGAAGTGAAGAATTTAAAGTTAAAACCATCTTCCCTTCAGAGTGTTAAGGCTATCAGAAAGAGGGCACACTTTGGCATGGATTGCTTGCAAGACCAGTCATCTTTAGTCCAAATAGAGGCTGGTGACATTACCAGTGCTGTAAAAAGATGGAAATCTACTATTACTGCCTCTATAGATTGCATTGCACCTATGATTATCCTACAGATAGATCATACTAAATATGCCAAATGATTTATTGAATATCTGTGCAATAAGCAGTGCCTCCTTAGGAGGCATGAAAGAGAATGGTGGCATTCCCAGTCTTCTGAGGCCCTGTGTACTTATAGATCCTTCCTGGACTTTTATAGAATCCAGTGTGATTCAACTAAGAAAAGTTTTTATTATAGTCAATCATGTAGGGTAGGGAATAATCCAAGATATGTTTTTTGTTTGGTAAAAAAAAAAATTCTTTCTACTGTGCCCAACAATTTGTCTTCTGATGTCACAGGCCCAAATTCCTGTGAGTGTTTCATCAATCATTTTTCTCAGAAAAGTTTTTAATATTTGTTTCACTATCCCTATTGGGAAGAGCTGGGCCTTAGAAGCTTTGGAACATGTTGAGGTAAAATAAAGCAAATTTGAGACAGTATATCAAATTGAAGTTGCACAACTTGTATCTATTTTGTTCTTCCTCTTGTGCACTGGAGGTCTGTAATATGTCTGAAAGGAACTGAAAAGATCAAATTTGTCCTACTTTGACCACCATCATTAATCTCTCCATGTCTGAAGGTGAACTTCCTGAATCTTTGAAACGTGCATCGGTATGCCCGTTATTAAAGAAATCAGATTTGGATGTGTCTGATCCAACCAACTACCACTTAATCTTCTCCCTTTCTTTTCTAGCAAAAGTCATATAAAATGCTATTTTGAAACAACTTAATGACTTCATACAAGAGTACCAAGTGCTGGATCAGTATACCACTCTGACCAGATTTATATGTTTTAATGGTATCAGAGAATTTAGAAATAAATTTAGAAATAAATCTGTTTCAGTTTGGATTCTGCAAAAGTCTTAGTACTGAAATCTTTCTTTTATCCAGCATTGCTATATTTAGGATAGATTTTAATAGTGGACATTGTTTTGTTTTGGTCCTTTTGGATGTCTCCACAGCCTTAGAGACTCTTGACCATCACATTTTGTTATACTGTTGTGTGAATGTGGAATCTCTGGCAATGTTTTAAGCTGATTTAAATCCTATCTTTCGCATAGGTCCCACAGTATTTCCATTGGGTTGACCAGTCACAATGGCATCCAATAACAAATGGAGTCCCGCAGGGCGTGGCCTTGATGGCCATGCTTTTCAATGTTTATTTGGCTACTTTATGCACGTTATTAGCTGAGCTGTGGGATACCACAGTTACACAGATGATATCCAGTTTTTTATTCCTGTAGCCTCTTCCTGGTCCTCTACTTTCGGCTCATTATCCATTTGTCTTTCTGCCATCAGGCAATGGCTGGGACATAATGGTCTTGCCTTGAATATAAAAAAAAAACAAAACAGGACATGGTGCTGCTGAAGCATACCAGGTCCAAATTCTCAGTGTCTGAAATTCCATCTAATTTCATGTTTGAAAATATCACCATCCCAGTGGTTGCCCAAGTTAATTCTTGTAATTATTTTAGACAGGAAACTGTTTGTGTTAGCAAAGATTGCTGCAGTCAAATATAATTATTTGAAACTTTGATTTTAAGACCTTTGAAGAGGTTTCTCACAAAAGATGACTTTCAATTGGTAGTACAGGCAATAATCCTCTCCACTTAGATTATTGTATTGTATATTGGTTTACCTGCTTATGTGCTGCGCGGCTTGCAATTGCTGCAGAATTCTACCACCTGGCTCATATTGAAAGCATATATTTCACCTATTCTATGTGATCTGCATTGGCTACCTGTCGAAATGAGAATTTGGTACAAGATAGCCTTAGTTGGTCTTCAAAATGACTAGGACAGAGAATTTACCTTGGCTTAATGTAATGTTACATGTACATGTCCACAATCCATCAAGATCATTGAGATCCTCACAAAGAGGTTTGCTGGAGTTTCCATCTTTGCATAGTGTGGCGCCTGGTAGAGACAGAAGAGATCCTTTCCTGTTGTCACTCCTGAATTATGGATCACCTTACCAGCAGAATTGTGGTTAACAACTTGTGTAAAATTGTTTAAAAAGCAATTGAAAATGTCTCTATTTCATTTGTCTTTTCCGGACAATAGCAGTGCCATTTGAAAACATGGAGATGTATATACTGAAGCCAGAGCTGTGATGTCTGTTTTATTCAGTTTGTTTTTTGTTATTTTACTTTTATGAATGTTATTTTGTAAGCTCCTCAGAGCTTTTGTGATTGGGTGCCATATAAATATTTTAAATAAATAAATATTACATTGGTTAAGGAACTGGAGGCTTTGCTTACCTTAATAGAACAATTGCATTATATAAAATAACTTTTAAAAAAAAATCATGAAACAACAAAAGAACTAAAAGTGGAAGTTTCTGAGCAGATTGCTTAGCTTCTGATGTTCCAAAAAAGAGTTGAGATGGAAGAATGTATGGCAGCGATAAGACAAAATGACACAGCTCCAAGAGAAAAGTAAAATAACACGTGTATTAAAAAGAGATTTAGAATATCTCAGTAATAGAAATTAATGGCATATCTTGTGCATGGGGAACCTATTTTTGAATATCTATATAAGTCATGAAGTCCACGGGTTAATGAGTCCACGGGAGCCACACTGTTTTTAAAATGCGCATATTTCCACTCTTAAAAGTATGTGTGTATTTTGTATACGTGTAAAAGTACGCATTTATTTTTGTTAAAACATATACATGTACTTTTGCATGGATACTCTTTCTGATTCTGCAAAGGCAGGCACATTGTCTCCTAACCATTCATCTTGAAGACAAGCTCTGTCCCTCCCGTGGGGTTCGGTGAAACCTGCGCCACATGAGATCAGCACGGAAGTCTCTCCAGAGGGAGTACAATAGAGGAGCAGACTACCATAATGGGGTAAGTTCCTAGAGGATAATAGATGCACAAGATAAGTCTGTAGGGTAGGGAAAAGTGTGTGTTGGTGGCTAACTGACCAGCATGAAGGCTCTTCCACTCAACATGCTGTAGTTCACAGAAAGGAGAGTGACCAAGGTTAAGGAGCGTTCTGGCCCATGGTTACACTCTTCCAGATAGCTGGGTGAGATGCAGAGCAGTGGCAAGAAGTTTCTTGTCTGCTAACATCTACTATGTTACTACGTCACTAGGCCAAACTAAAAAGTGGTGGCTGTATGCAATGGATTCCCAAGGGAAGAACTTATCTCAAGAATGCAAAGTCCATTCTCAAAAGCAAGACAGAAGCATGCAGCATTTGTGGATTCCTAAAAGGCCAGGAAAGTGCCACATCTATGAGGGTGAAGGGTAGGGTGGCAGCTAAGGGAAAGAGCAATAATGTATGGCCCTTATGCTGCATCTCTCATCTAATTCCATATCATCCTTTCTTTCTTTCTCAACAGATTTAGGACCTGAAGAAAAAGGCCAGGGAACTGTGGCACAAAGAAGGGGAGTGACTAGAGTGGCTGCATGTCCAGCAGGAGGCACCCAGTGGTAAGAACACCTAACGTGCATCTCCCCGGTTTCATCATTGTCAACCAGTGTGCAGCAGGCCTCACATAGCCATTACTACCCAAGACTACAGCTCTCACTTCTGCTGCTGCCATGTTTTGGGAACTCACATTCTGATATGCCTTCTTTAAGTGGAATGGTGGCAAATACGAAAAGCCAGAGTGATTCATATAATACAAAGAGGCAGGTCTCAAATGACACCCACTGTCCAACTCATTTCTTACTCTTATTGTCTACTGGGACTCTTACCACTTTCAGTATGATAATACTTTTTCCCCACTACCAGCTCTGTTTCCCAGGTGGCCTATTTATCACCATTTCATTGCAGGTTAGATAAGAAATTTTCTCCTAGGATAAGCAGGATGATAGTCCTTACACATGGGTGACATCATCAAATGGAGCCCAGCATGGAAAACTTTTGTCAATGTTTCTAGAAACATTGGCTGGCACACTGAGCATACCCAGCATGTCACTATTCACGCGACTACCCTTCAGTTTCTCTTTTTCCACAAAGCTTTCGCCTCACGACTGTGGAGCTTGTGCTCTTTTGTGTAAAACTGTTTTATTCCCATTTTATCTGGTCGCACCGGGTCCCTCTTCTACCTGGGGATAGTTTCTAGGCATCGCGGTAAGTTTTTTTACGTTGTTTGCGGTCGATTCCCGACGGTGCTGCTTCCTGGTGGCTGCCGGTCATCGACCACACGCTGGATTCTTTTCCCCATGACGTCATCTGGTTTTTGCCGATGTCCCCAGTGCCCCCAGACTATGTCCATAACAGACCCCATGAGGTCTGTATTTTGTGCCTGGGGGTGTTGCACAACGTTCAGGGGTGCACCTTCTGTGCCCACATGACTACCAAGGGCCGTTGCGCACATCTCAACAAAATAGATAAACTGGTGCCAAAAAGTCTGAATCCTCGATTTCTTCATTAGGAGTGTCAACGCCCCAGGGACTTGAAGTTTCAGCAATCCCGGCTCCTGTGTTATCTTTTCCTTCGCCAGGTTCTCAGGTGGAACTGGGCGCAGGGGATAGCCTGCTTTCTGTGTCTTCTCGTTCCAGGTCTGGATCCTCGCCATCTCCCTCGACTCCAGGGAAGAACCAGGCCGAGCATAGCGAGAAGTGAAGAAAGCACCACCATCATCCTTCTCATAGTTCCAAGCTTGGGAAGGCACCGGCATTGACCAAGCTGCCCCTGAAGCGGCCCCAGCCTGAGGAGGCATCGCCTTCCATCAAGGCTAAGGGCCCGAGGCGATACCACTGGTTCCAGTGATCGGCACCGATCCCCCGTGGGGCTCTGACGGAGACCTGGTTTTGCTTCCTCCTCCTCTTCAAGCTATCTTGTCTTCGTCAGTATTTGAGGAGATGTTGAAGCGCCGTGTGCGGTTGGCAGTTGGCCGAGCCCTACAAGGCATTGAACCACCGGTTCCATCAGGGCCTCCATCACAACCTGCTCCATCAGTGCTTGCACGTTTGCTAAAACGGCTGGATTTACTACTCTGCGTACTGCCAACACAGCCTCTCCCGGTGCCCCGGGTGCGTTCGATGCTGCAGGGGGCACCAGAGTGGCCTCCTCAAGAGACTATTCCAGTGGCCAATTCCTCCAATGAGGAAAGACCGTCGGTTTCGATAGCCCTGCTCCCGCGGAAGGCCCCCCGATCAGCGGTGACCCGCTCGAGTCCTTCAGTTTCGGTGCCTTTGGGCCTTCAGTCCTTCAATTTCGGTGCCTTTGGGCCTCTCAATTCCTCCGGTGCCCACGGTGCCAGCGCCCATGCCCTTGGGACTCCCGGTGCCTTTGGGGTCTCAGCCTTGGGGAGTCATGGGAGCCCCCCTCTCTGGTATCCCCAAGCGTCTTCTTCGGAGGACTCCAAGAATTTACCCTCTGAGCTGTCTTCTCCGGAGGAAAGGCGTAAATCTCCACTGGAAGACTTGACACTTGCCGGCTTTGTACGGACTATGGTAGAATCTGTGCCATTCCAACTCTTGTCTGAGTAGGACTCCAGACATAAAATACTGGAGGTTCTCCAATTTGTGGGTGCCCCCAAAGAGGTGATAGCAGTGTCAGTATACAACATAGTTAAGGATCTGTTCATCCGGCTGTGGGAGCATCCTATTTTGGATCCCCCACTTAACTGAAAAACCGTTGAAGTTTATTTGGTGCAACCCAGCACGGGGTTTGAGCGCTGTCAGCTTCCACATCAGTCAGTGGTGGTGGAATCCGCTCTAAAAAAGGTGAAAAGGACACGGACCCATGCTTCCTCTCCTCCAGGTCGCAATCACATAGCCCTGGATGCTCTAGAAAGACAGCCCAGATTGCATGTTACCAGCTGTATATGAGCCAATACTCCAGAAACCTCTGGAAACAGGTTCAAGATCTGATGGAACGCCAGTCCTAACAGCTTCAGGAGGACTTCCTGAAAGTGATTCAACAAGGTTTGGAGTGTGACAAACATGAGGTTCGGTCTGCTTATGATGTTTTTGAAACAGCGACAAGGGTGGCTGCTGCAAGCATAGGAGCTTGGCACATGGCCTGGCTTTGGGCCTCGGACCTCTGGCCAGAAGTTCAGGAGCGTATTGTGGACCTACCCTGCACTGGTGAAACCCTCCAGCATCTGTCCGCCAGCACCTCAGACCCTCAGTCCTCTGGCAAGAAGTCATCGAGGCAGAGTTCGAGATGTCCCTTTTATCCTCCAGCGGGTAGGGCAAGGTCTCAGCTTGCTGCATCTAGGGCACGCATGTGGCAGCCGTGTGCCCCTCAACCACAGCCAGCCCCGCAGCAGAGCTCTGCCATGGGGTTTTGACTGGTTGAGAGGGAGTTTAAGCCAGCCACCTGTGCCCATGACAAACAACTCCCGAGTCGGAGGCCACCTGCAGTTTTTTGCAGATGACTGAATGTCACCTCAGCCATGGGTCCTATCTGTCGTTTGTCGGAGGCACAGACTGAATTTCCGAAGGGTTCCCCCAAAATATCCTATAACCCTCATGGGGGTTTTCGGTGAACCAGCAAATATTTCAAGTGGAGCTCTCTGCACTTATAATGGCTCGAGCTGTCGAATCCGTTCCATCAAGTCAAGAAGCAGCAGGTTTTACTCCAGGTATTTCCTGATTCCCAGGAAAACAAGAGGCCTCTGTCCTTTCCTGGTCCTGAGGGCTTTGAACAACTTCCTCATCAGAGAAAAGTTCAAAATGGTTTCATTGGGCTCCCAAATCCCTGTCCTAAGAAGGGGGGAGGGACTGGCTTTGCTTCTTCGGCCTAAAGGACACCTGCGCTCACATTGCAATCTCTCACCAGCCATCGGAAGTACCTCCGATATGTGGTGGGAGAAGAGCATTTTCAATATCGTGTATTACCCTTCGGCCTAGCATCTGCACACTGCGTATTCTTGAAGTACCTAGTGGTGGTGGCTGTTTCTCTTCGAAGGCAGCGGGTGCAGGTTTTCCCCTACCTGGACAAATGGCTCATCAAAAGCACTGCTGGGTCGGGGGGCACTGCAGCCTTATCAAGCCTCAATCCAAGTGTTGGATGGCCTGGGTTTTTTGATCAACTACCCAAAGTCCCACCTGCTTCCATCCCTACAGCTGGACTTCACCGGGGCCAGGTTTGACACAAGTCAAGCCATAGCATTTCTGCCATGGGACCAGGCACTGGCCCTGGTGTCCTTGGCAGCAGTGATCTCTGAGTTGCCAGGCCTCTGCCTACGAGATGCTTCGTCTGCTGAGCCACATGGCAGCGACAGTTCATGTTACTCCCTTTGCTCGGCTGCACATGCGCATGGCACAGTGGACTCTGTGGTCCCAGTGGCGTCAGGTGACCCAGGACTTTCGGGTGCACATCACAGTCACCCCGCCACTTCGTGATTCCTTATCGTGGTGGGAGACCCAGACCACCTTTCAGGTTTCTCCTCCTTAAGTCATCCTCACTACAGATGCCCCCACCTGGGTTGGGGAGCCCATGTTGCAGATCTCTGCACCCAGGGTCGGTGGTCCTCGCAGGAGGAGCAATATCAGATAAACATCCTGGAGCTCCGTGCGATCCAGTACACTTTATGGGCGTTCCGGGACTGCCTAAACAACAAGGTGGTTTTGGTTCAGACCGACAACCTGGTAGCAATGTGGTACCTGAATAAGCAGGGAGGCACAGGCTTGTTCCTCTTCTGTCAAGAAGTGGTCCAGATCTGTCCTGGGTTGTGTCCCAGGGCATCCTTCTTCATGCCACGTACCTGCCGGGAACCAAGAATGTAGTGGCAGACGTTCTGAGTTGCTCGTTCCACCCACATAAATGGTCCCTAAAGCAGGAGGTTGCGGATCTGATCTTCCAACTCTGGGAGATTTTGGATCTGGATCTCTTTGCTTCCCCTTGCAGCAGGAAAGTGGAGCAGTTCTGCTCCCTGTCTAGGGGGGACGGCAAGCTGACATCAGATGCTTCACTTGCCATTGAGCTCTGGCCACCTGTACATGTACCCTCTACTTCCGATGATGATGAAGACTCTCCTGAAGCTCCAACAGGACTGGGGAACCATGATACTAATCGCGCCCTATTGACCGAGACAGATCTGGTTCCCATTTCTGCAGGACCTTTCCTTCTGGGCTCCAATCAATCTGGGGACGTCTTCAGACGTCTTCAGATCTGATCACTCAAGATCAGGGCAAGCTACATCATCCCAAACTCCGGCATGGATGTTGAAAGGATGACTTTGCAGACCCTGGGCCTCTCGGAAGAGCTGGGCCTCTCGGAAGAGGTGTCTCAAGTCCTGGTGGAGTCCAGGAAGCCTTCCACTAGGAAGTCTTACAATCTGAAATGGAAGAGGTTCTCAGTTTGGTGTGAAGGACACAGGTTGGATCTTTTCTCCTTTCCACCTCAAAGCTTCTGGACAACCTGCTGCACCTCTCCAAGGCTGGTTTGAAGACCATCTCCATGAGGGTCCACCTCAGTGCTATTGGGGCTTTTCACTAAGGGGTGGATGGCTCGTCCATGTCAACGCAGCCTCTCATGGGGCGCTTCATGTGAGGCCTACTTCAACTCAAGCCTCCGACCTGACCCCCGGTGGTATCCTGGGACCTCAGAGTGTCTTAGCCCACCTCATGAGGGCCCCTTTTGAGCCCCTGCAGTCTTGTGACCTGAGGTATCTGTCCTGGAAGGTCATCTTCCTGGTTGTGGTCACCTCAGTGCGCAGGGTCAGCGAACTTCAGGCTTTGGTGTCATACCCACCTTATACGAAATTCTTTCATGATAAGTTGGTTCTGCATATGCAACCTAAGTTACCTCCAAAAGAAAGGAAAAATGCACTTTTGACTTACAGAGAAAATATCATACATCAAATCTTTCAATAATATAAAAACAATGTGTTTATTTCAAAACTATTAAAACAACCTTTCCTTTCCAATGTTAATTTTTTATATAAAATTGCTCATGTTAAATATTCCCCTTTGAGAGTATTAGAGCACTTCTCTCATAGAACTCTTCAACATATATAAATCTCCACACACTATTCTGCTGCTAAACTCAATCTCTCCCTAAAATATAGTACTTTATACATTAATCCCTGTTGATTATTAATAACCAAAAAACCCTACACTTCATGAAATTCTTAATGCATACATGCTCATGGTAGTGCTGTCGTTATTTAACAATGCTTCATTACAATGTTTAAACCACTCTTATGTGGTCTGCACTATCACATGTAGATATCCAAGATGCGTTTTCAAAATCCCTCATCTGTAGTGTTTCCCGGTTGTATGATATATATATATATACTCAAATGTATCACTTGTACACCATAGCCCATACCCAAGGTGTCAAGATTGGCAGTTCTAGCACAGGCCAAGAAAAGAAACACACAGATTTTGTCACTCCATTCCTTGGCGTTACAATTCATATGTCTGTCATTAACCTATCCACACTCTTCTTCTTCCAAGGTCTGGTTGCATTAGTTCTAAAGTCCAAAGCTATTATTGTCCAATCACTCTGCTACCTGCAAGAAGATATCTTGGCAGCTTCCCTTTGCCTGGTAGCAGAGCCGCATGTAGTCCCAGAATTATCTGTGTACCCAGGTGAGCACTAATGTGAGTTTTTCTGTGCTAGTATGCTAAAGCTTATATAGCATAATGCTTGTTAAGGGAGACGTGCTTTAGAAACTGCTTGGCAGAGTTAGTGCTTGAGGCCCGAGGCCTTGTAATGGCTGCCAAAAGACAAAGCCTTCGACATATAGTTGCTTGAGGAATGCATTCAACACACATTTTTTGTTGTGCCACAGTCCACAGCTTGAAGCCTGGGATGGTTTCCTCACTGCTAGCTGCATTTCATGCCATGCTTGCGGCTGAAGCCTCTAAAGGAAAGCCTTCTGCTATTACTGTTAACTGGAGGCCTAAACTATGATCCAGCTCTCACAAATTTTATTGTTTGCCTACTTGCAGGAGAAGAAAGTAACAGAGACTCTGAGGAGCCTGGCTGTAGTCACACAGGTATAGCACATCATGTGGCAAGGCTAGGGTGGACATCTGCAGTCCAGTCAATAATGTAGGAGTGAAATATGCCTTCATAGCCAGCAGCTGATCCAGAGTCACCACAACCCAAGATGGAGGAGGATGAAGAAGAGGAGAAGGTACAGGAGGAGCAGGAATAGCTTGAAGGTGAGCGCTTCCATTCCTAGGAGAAGCCAGGCATACCAGCACTGTCCATGAAGAGGAAAAGGTAGCACAATCTCCTATGGTTGTGCCTCGTGCCATTCACAGCCTGCAAAGAGAAAATAATGGTGCAAAATGACAGGCTGGCCAACCTAGTGGAGAGTGTGCAGCAGAACTGCATGACAACAAATGTGCAGCAGCAGATGTTGCACCACATGGATTCCTGGTGCAGCAGCAGGGGCCTATAACTGGAATGCTATATTGGGTCAGACCAAAAGGTCCATTCCGGTATTCTGTTTATTTAATCATCATTTCTGTCCATAAATGAATGATTAGATAGACTGTGGATGCAGTACAATGGCTATCTAAAACACTGCAGGAACAGAAGGGAGGCTCAAGCATGGAATCTCCAGTTAAAATAGACCATGCACACCGTGCTTTGGAACCACAGTGAAATAATTTACGAAGAGATGTGCTAGTTAATTTCCATGACTTTTTAATTAAGGAGCAAACCCCGAAGAAAGCACAATCTCTTGGGAAAATAATATGGGAGGGTCACTAAATCAAAATATATAGTGATCTCTGTCTTAACCTGAAGAAAAGAAGAGATTTGAAAGACATGACAAATAGTTTGAGAAAAGAGAATGTATGAAATTGCTGGCTGTATCCTTTTGGACTGACTTTTACAGTAAGTGGCACCACATACCATGTGAAAATTATGGCAGAAGTGAAGGAGTCCTTTTGGAAGATGGGGCTACTATTAGAGAGAGAACTTTCCAGAGCAGCAAATAAGACTTTAGTCCTTTTTTCAAAGCAGGACTTCTCTTAGTGGTACATGTTCCCAGTTCGAGCAGTAGGGCACAGCAGACAACTGAGAAGAATGTGGATCAAGATAATAGCTTGAAATGAACTGACAATCTATAAAATTTTTCTTTTTTACAAGTTACAATGATTTGTTATTGCTTAATAGAGGCTAAGATGAGTATGATCTTTTTGCATAATTTTTATTTGCTTGAATAAGAAAACTAAAAAATAGAGGTATATAGAATAAAAACAAATTGTTTCAGTTTATTCATTCATTTTGCAGGTCATAGTCATTCATCAGGTTCATCACAAATGAAAAACATTTTGTTCATTTGATTAATTTTTTTCATTTTACATTTGTCATAGGTATGATATCTGTGCTTTGACATAGTTGGCGCAGCTTAGTAAGTGAACCTACAGGGCTCATTCTTAACAGCTGGCAAATGTGCCAGCTTCGCTTATACCAGCTACCTTTCCTGCAGGTTGAACCCTGGGTTCTGGCCGCCAGCAGGACTTAGGTAGGTCCCGGGGTAGTCAGGAGCACAAGAGTCCAAGGCCAAGCAAAGTTCAGGGCAGGCAGCTGACAGCGGATACCAGAAGACAGGCCAGAGATCGGTACAGGCAGACAAGGTGAGGTCAGGTCCAAGGCTAAGGCCAGGTACAGGCAGCAAACAAGAATAGTCAAGATCCAAGCAGAGGTTAGAATCTGGGAGGCAAGCTGAGAGAAGACGAAGAGAGTCAGGACAAATACAAAGGACAAAGACAAGGGTAACAACAATGGCAGGGTACAGCTGGGTAAGGCAGACAAGGCAAGACAAAGGCAAGGCAAGGTGGACAGGAACTCAGGAACAAGGCAAGAAAGCATAAGAAAAACAGGAGCAGGAACACTGGAATGAAGGCAACATGCACTGAGGCACAAGGCACGTCAGGAGACCTGTTCCTGAGGTGTCTGATGCTTTTTCAAAGGAGCCTTTTAAGAAGGAGGCTCAGTGACATCATCAGGGAGTACCGCGGCCATCTTCCCACCATGGGCCCTTTAAGAGATTGAGTGTCGGGTGTGCACGCGCCTGGGGAAGCCGGTGGAGCGGTTTCCCATAGACGCATCCCTGGCTAGATTCAGCAGTACTTGCTTTGCTGATGGTGTCGGGGATGAGTGAGGTAGCTCACAGGGCTGTCCCATGAGCTGCCGAATATCATAACATTAAACTCAATGGAGGAAGGCCCCAGTTACTGCAATGTAAAAGAAAAAAATGGACCCAACTTGTCATGCAGCCCAGGCTCAATGCTGGGGCCTGTTGCTGAGGCCTGGGCCCAAGACCAGGCTGGGCCCCATTGCCAAGGCATGGGCTTTACCTTGGATGCTAAGGCCAGATGCTGAAGCACAACACAAGGTCAGGTCCCAACATCGAGGCCTCAACCTAGGCCTAAGTCTGACGCTGGGGTCCGGCAGGTCCCAGCCCAAGATCAGGTCCTGTTGCTGAAACTCAGACTTAGGCATGGGCCTGAAGCTGGAGCCCAGTCCAGCCCAGGTTCAGGATCAGACCTTTCGTCATCTTCTGTCTTCTTCCAACAGATGAAAATATCGCTGTCTGACCAGAGCACATGCCACAGTGACGCTACTGTGCCAACTTCCTCCTGAGTAGACTGCAGCATTTTTATGTATGGCTGTACATTTTAATGGCCTTACATCAAAATGGCGCTGTCCACCTGGAAGGAAGGCGCTTCAGTGGCATCACTGCAGCATTTCCTCCAGGCGGACAGCGCCATTTTCATTTGTCAGAAGAAGACTGAAGGAGGACAGAGGCCTTCACCTGGGCCCAGGCCCGGGCCTAGGCCTGAGACTCTGTGATGGAACCCAGCCTCTGGCCAGAACCTGATGTCGAGTCCCAGGCCTTGGCAAATGGACCTGGGTAGGGTTTGGGCCTGGGCCTTGGTGGTGGAATCCTAACTAGATGACAGGATTAACTGCTGGGAAAGCAGACTGCTGTGGGACAATCTAAAGGGAGAGCAGACTGGTTCTTCTGGAAGCCCTAACCCTGAGGACAGGGCTACCCTAAACTGCTAAGACGAGCAGACTTTGTATGTTTTGGAGCTGTACTGCTGAAGGAAACAGACTACATACATTTTCTATTACTGTCTGCAATAAAGCACTTCTGGTTGAGAATTGTTTTGTGTCCTGCTGCTTCTGTTCCCAGTTTGTATCCAGAGCCAGATTGTCAACTCTGTTACACCCTGGCTAACTTACAGAGTCATTTATCATTTCACATTAGGGCCGTGTGTTAGTATGCAAATGCAACATTTGTTATGCAAGTTGGAGGAGTTTGGGCAGAGTTAATGGAAATGAACAGCTCCTAACGTTAAATGTAATAGAGTAATGCACAGCAATGTGGGTTTTAATGCCAGAAATAATTACACCTTTTTTCTGTGTGTTGTGCCTGTGATAGCTGTGCATTACTGGGAAAAGGTTTAATCACATATGCCATTCGGGCAGGAGAGAGACTTTACATATGAATCAAAATGTCATTCTCTATTTATACCACTCTAAGAGGGGACACTTTTAACTCGGAGTAGGGTTTGGAAGGGTGGTTTTACATACATTTTAGGAGGTACAAATAGGAAAGTATACATCACTAAAGATTTTCTGTCATTTCAATTGATGAAAGGTACAAGAGGAGTTGATTTGTACAATATACTCTACGTAGCTTGTTTCACTCTCTACTAGCTTGTTTGAAGCTAGGTAGAGAGTGCATTGTACAAATCAACTCTTCTTGTACCTTTCATTAAATGAAATGACAGAAAATCTTCAGTGATGTGTACTTTCTCTTAGGACAAGCAGGATGGTAGTCCTCACAAGTGGGTGACATCATCTGATGGAGCCCGGCACGGAACACTTTTGTCAAAATTTCTAGAAGCTTTGACCAGTAGACTGAGCATGCCCAGCCTGCTACTATCAGCATGTCCACGCAAGGTCCCCCTTCAGTCTCTTCTTTTCCGAGGTGCAGTTGCCTCATGGTCCATGGAGCTCCAGTTTTTTCGAATTTTCCTTCAATTGTTTCGATCCCTTTTTTCTATCCTCGTCAGGTCCCCCTTCGCGGTTGGTGCTCCCTCGGTATGGTAAGACTTTTCGTCAGATTTTTGCTCCAACTCGCAGTCGATTCCCGACTCCCCATGTCGCAGTGTCCATCGGTCATTGACCGTGCGCCGTGTATGTTTCATGGCATTGACCGGTTTGCGTCGGTGCCCACAGACCATGTCCATCACAAATCCGCATGAGGTTTGCATCCTCTGCCTGGGGGCCTCGCACGATGTCCATGGGTGCTGTCTGTGCGACCAAATGATATCCAAAGGGTGTTAGGCACTCCTCGACAAAATGGAGAAACTTTTTGGGACCCCGAAATCCTCCACACCTGCGTCAGTTTTTTCGACACCCAAGGATCGCGGAGAACCGTCACAGTCGCTCCCTCTTGCGACCCCTCAAGCTAGCACTCCCAAGGATCGGGGCGAAGGAGATCGATCTTCGGTGGTCACTCCCCTCCCCCAGGGCTCAGGGTCATCGACTTCCTCAGCACTGGGAAAAGATCGGGCCAAGCACCAGAAGCAGTCCCAGAAGCATCGGCACTGATCACCGTCCAAGCACGGTTCCGGTTCTGGAGTGGCATTGGCGACTGCCAAGCTGCCATCGAAGTGACACCAGCCATCGGAAGACCCATTCTCCAGTGCCCCCAGTAGCCCGAGGTGTTCCCCATCGACACTGGTGCAGGGCGCAGTGCCACCTCGGGGACCCAAGGATGAGCCGGTGACTCCTCGTCCCCCTCCATCAGTCCTGATCACCTAGGACTTCCAGGATGAGGTGGACCACAGGGTGCAATCAGCGGTGCTCAAGGCACTGCAAAGCATTGAACTGCTGGAGCCACCGGCCCCCATACCAGTGCCCGAACCTCTGCCATCGGTATTAGCAGCCCTGCTGGAGCGTCTGGTCATTCTTCTTGGCGCCCTACTGATGCAGAGAGTGCCCAAGGGGCCCTCGATGCCCCATTAGCCACCAATGCCACCAGAGCGATCTCGATTATCGGATCATCCAAGGAGGAAGATGTGGCTGGGACCATGCGCCCTCGCCCACGGTTCCCCAAGCTGTTGCTGGACCCCTCCGGCTTACTATGGCTGATGATCCCCTCGATGCCGAGGGACCCATCAGTACCGTCGGTGTCCCTACAGCCTCTGAAGCCTTCAGAGCCTAGGGCATATATTCCTCATGGCCCTCGCCCTCGCTCCCTGGCCCAAGTGAGGAAGAGGGTCCCTATGACCCTTGGGGTGAGGATTTCACAGACTTGTCTTCTGAATATTCTGACGACCCCCTCTCGGAACCTTCTCCTCCAGAGGAGTGGCGCCGTCACCACCCAAGGACCTGTCGTTCGCGGGGTTTGTCAGGGCTATGGCTGAAGCCATCCCCTTTCAGCTCCTCATGGAGGAGGATGCACATCACAAGATGCTGGAAGTCCTCCAGTTCATTGACGCTCCTAAGGAGATTGTGGCAGTTGCAATCCACGATATTTTTAAGGAACTCCTCCTTCGCATGTGGGAACACCCCATCTCTGTCTCCCCAGTTAACAGAAAGGCCGATGCCACCTACTTGGTCCAAGAGAAGGCAGCTCCCCCACCAGTTGGTGGTCATGGAGTCTTTCTTAAAAAAAGGCCCGGCGGTCCCGTACCCATGCCTCTGGGACGAGAGCATAGAGAACTCGACGCCATAGGGAGAAAACTTTTCCAAGGCGCCACGCTGGTTGCCTGCATTGCAGCCTACCAACTTTAAATGACTCAGTACAACTGCAATCTCTGGAAGTGAGTCCAGGATTTTGCGGAGCGCCTTCCTCAGCAACAGCAGGAAGCTCTTGCCGCCATTGCTTACTGGGTCTGGAAGCAAGAAAACACAAGGTGCATTCCACCTATGATATCTTTGAAACTGCAGCCCACTTTGCCACTGTGGGCATCAGCACCAGAAGGATGGCTTGGCTCCGGGCCTTGGACCTGCAGCTGGAGGTCCAGGATAGGCTCGCCGACCTCCCCTGTATAGGTGAGAATCTGTTTGGGGATAAGGTCTGAGATTCGATGGCGCAGCTGAAGGACCAGCAGCTATCTGCTAGTGCCTCAGAAGGGCCATCCTCAGCCAGGAAATCCTCCAGGCAAGTTTCTCGTAAACCCTTCTACTGGCAGAGGAAGTATTACCCTCTAGCCGCTCGAGCTCTCACACCTCGAACCAGTTCCAGGGGTCGCCCCCCGCCAGCTGTGGGCCTGCAGACTCCAACTGGCGCCCCAGCAAGCCCCGGTCTCTATTTTTTGACTGGTGGCGAGGGAGCATAAGTCAGCTGGCAGTTCCCCGGCGCCTGATCCACCAGTCGGCGGCAGGCTCCTCAGCTTCGCCTGGCACTGGGAAGAGATCATGTCGGACCGCTGGGTCCTCTCCATTGTCTGCCAGGGGTACCATCTGCACTTCAGAGACCTCTCCCCCATGTTCTTCGTGGGGTTCATCCACCCATTTGGTCGTTCTTCAAACGGAACTCTATGCCCTCCTTGCATCAGGCGCAGTGGAACTGGTCCCTCGCAAATAAATAACAGGGTCAAGGATTCTACTCGAGGAATTTCCTCATCCCGAAAAGGAATGGTGGCTTGCGCCCCATTCTCAACCTCAGGGTGCTGAACAAGTTTCTCATAAGAGAAAAATTCAAGATGGATGGCCTACACATACAAGGCCTTTGGACCGCGATGGAAACATGTTGCCAGATATACTTTCTGGAGCTTCGGGCATTCAAGGATCAGTTGTCATCAAAGGAAGTTCTGATCAGGACGGACAACCAGGTCGCAATGTGGTACATCAACAAACAGGTTGGCACTGGCTCATTCTTCCTCTGCCAAGAGGTGGTACAGGTTCGGAACTGGGCCCTCTCCCAAGGGATGTACCTCCTGCCAGGTTAGCTCAGTGTGCTGGCAGACCGCCTCAGCCGGTCCTTCCAGCCACACGAGTGGTCCCTCAACCCAGGGGTGGCGACCGACCAGTTTCGACAGTGGGGTACGCCAGATATGATCCTGTTCGCATCTCCTCTCAACCACAAGGTGAGCAGGTTCTGCTCCCTAATGGTGGGGAATGGCCTTCCGGCCTGTGATGCCTTCTCCCTTCACTGGGGGCAGGACCTCCTGTATGCGTACCCCCCTGCTGCTCCTGTCAAAGACTCTGACAAAGCTTCAGCAGGACAGGGGGACCATGATTCTCGTGGTGCCCACCTGGTCAAGGCAGGTTTGGTTCCCGCTTCTCCAGGACCCGTCAGTGCGTGCGCCCATCCCACTGGGAACGGCACCTAATTTCATATCACAGAACCATGGCACCCATTGCCACCCCAACCTTCGGGCACTGGCCCTCATGGCTTGGATGTTGAGCCCTTAATCCTCCAGCCCTTACAGCTCTCGGACTGTGTTTCCAGGGTTCTGGTAGAGTCCAGGAAACCCTTGACATGGAAGTCCTACAGCTCCAAGTGGAAATGTTTTTCCATTTGATGTGGGGGGCTCGGGGTAGACCCCTTCTCGTGTCCTCTTCCCCAGCTGTTGGACTATCTGTGGCACTTATCTGAGTCTGGACTCCAGACCAGTTCTATCAGGGTGCACCTCAGCATGGTAAGTGCTTATCATCGAGGTGTCGCTGGTTCGCCCATTTTGGTCCAGCCCTTGGTTGGTTGTTTCATGCGGGGTCTCCTCCAACTGAAGCCCCCACTTTGACCACCGGCAGTATCCTGGGACCTCAATGTCGTCCTGGCACGACTGATGCGGCCTCCCTTTGAGCCTCTGCAGTCCTGTGACCTGAAGCTCCTCACCTGGAAAGTCATATTCCTGGGAACGATCACTTCCACTCACAGGGTCAGTGAGCTCCAGGCTTTGGTTACCTACACACCTTACATGAAGTTCTTCCATGTAAGGTGTGGTTCTGCGTACGCATCCTAAGTTCCTGCCCAAGGTGGTGACTGATTTTCATATAAATCAGTACATTCTTTTACCCACCTTTTTTCCAAGACCCCATTCCCATCCAGGAGAGCGGGCTCTCCATACCCTGGACTGTAAACGGGCTTTGGCCTTATACTTAGATCACACAGCAAGCGATAGATAGTTCACCCAGCTCTTCGTGTCATTTGATCCCAACAGGCTGGGGATGGCGGTGGGAAAACAGACCTTATCTAACTGGCTGGCGGATTGCATCACCTTCTGCTACACACACAAGCAGGCCTTCAATTATCCAGCAGAGTGAAGTCTCGCTCTGTGTGGGCGATGGCGGTGTTGGTGGCTCACTTGCTCTCCACACATTTGCAGCCTATTACTGCCTTGACAGAGATAGCCATCAGGACAGCGCCTTAGGTCAGTCCGTCCTGCGCAACCTGTTCCAGACCTGAACCCAACTCTCTCTGCTCATGCTTCTTGTGGGAACCAGACCGTCTCCTGTTACCCACAGCACCGCAGTTGTGTTATGCCCATTAGCATCTCGTTCAGCCGCTGTTGGTCACTGTCATTGGAAATGACGGTCTGGAGCTCTGTACTCACCCAGGACTACCTGGGTGAGTACAGAGCTCTCCTAGGACTACCATCCTGCTTGTCCTAGGAGAAAGCACAGTTGCTTACCTGTAACAGGTGTTCTCTTAGGACAGCAGGATGTTAGTCCTCAGGAATCCTGCCCACCTCCCCACGATGTTGGGTTCTCCTCAGTATGTTATTTTATTTTTTTGCTCGTCTGCTTTGCTGTGTTACGAGACTGAAGGGGGACCTCACGTGGATGCAAGGATAGTAGCAGGCTGGGCATGCTCAGTCTGCTGGTCAAAACTTCTAGAAACTTTGATAAAAGTTTTCCGTGCTGGGCTCTATCAGATATGTCACCCACATGTGAGGACTAACATCCTGCTGTCCTAGGAGAACACCTGTTATGGGTAAGCAACTACGCTTTCCTGTTTGTACCTCCTAAAATGTATGTAAAACCACCCCCCAAATCCCACTCCGAGTTAAAAGTGCCCCCTTTTAGAGTGTTATAAATAGAGAGTGATGTTTTGATGCCTATGTAAAGTCTCACTCTCTCTTGCCCTCCATATGCGATAAAAACCTTTTCCCGGTAACGTGCCTGCAGTGTATTAAATAGCGCAAGTGAGATACAATTATCGCTCCTTGCAGAAATTACCTATGCAGTGTGGGAGCAGGGAAATTATCCTAACCACACCCTCTTTTTTCTTTTCTTTTTTTTTTTTTAATCACAGGTACTATTTCTGCTATATTTATAGCATTTTGATAAATCTAGGGGTAAATGAGACCCTGAGTTAGAAGATTTAGAAATATTGAAAGGTGGACAGGCAAAGCCATCCCTCATCTTTGAAGCCATGGAAACTTTACTTGTTGAGTCCAGAAAGGAGCAACAAGAATCATTATTCCTGTCTCCTGTCATAATTTGAGTAATGAATTTGAGATGAGAGAAATTGGGGGGAAAAGTTCACATAAGGTTCTTGTTCCATTGAATGAGAAAGGCATCTTGTGCAAGTGCATCTTTTGCTCATCTCTTGGAACACTGTAGGGGAAGCTTGTAGTTCCATGGAGATGTGAATAGTTTATGAGAGAGTTTCCCCAAAGGTGAAAAGTTTTTGCACACAGTGATGAAGAGACAATCTGTGAGGTTGAAGACGACAACTGAGAGAGTCTGCTAAGACATTTTCCTTTCCTGGGAGATAAATGGCACAAGAATGAATGTTTTTTTAGATTGCTCATTTCCATATCTTGACTGCTCTCTTGAATAATTTTATTGAACCTGTACCTCCATGCTTATGTAGAACATTGCTATTTGATTTTCTATTTGAATTTGAACTATAGATTATTTTATCAAGTTTTCAAATACTCAGAGTGCATTGAAAATGGCCATTATTTCCAAGAGATTGATGTGCACTCTGGTTTCTCAAGTCCAATGAGAATAAACATCATTTAGATGAGCACCCCAATCAAGAAGCAAAGCATCCGTGGTTATCACATGCTGTATCCTTGACATATGAAACGTTTGACCTCAAAGAAGATTTTGTGTGTCCAACTGTCACTGAAGATCTTTTGGGATTGGGATCTTCCTGGATAACAGGTAAAGATGATGTTTCCAACAAAATTTGTGAAACCATGCCAATGGTGTAACATGGACTTTGGCTGCCTTGTGACCTGACATCTGCATGAAGGCCATTGATGTCACTGATGAATGAACTAGAATGAACTGTCCTGACCAAGTAGTACTTTCTTTGTTGTGCAAGACCATCCTTTCCCTGAATGGAAT
Organism: Rhinatrema bivittatum; assembly: GCF_901001135.1. Taxonomy (NCBI): domain Eukaryota; kingdom Metazoa; phylum Chordata; class Amphibia; order Gymnophiona; family Rhinatrematidae; genus Rhinatrema; species Rhinatrema bivittatum. Next base: position 128,973,761 of record NC_042623.1, read on the forward strand.
TTAATTGTGGTGCTGTGAATTCTAGGGAATGAAATGAAACTTCTTCAGACTGAGCTACCCATTGTAATGAAAAACTATCAACTTGACACATTCCCCATAAAGACACCGCACAAGCTTTCTCCTGGCGGAAGTCTGCTCCCAGAGACGTCTCTTAAAAATGACCAGCCCTAAGTGATAGGAACTTCGAACACCATTCCCATATCCTCTATGTCAAAGATAATCCTGAAGGCCCCCCCCCTTACAAAACCTCCCCATCCCCCTCCCTCCCCCTTCCACCCCAGCCCCCTTAAACTTCACCCTCTCTACAACCAAAGACACATCTGGGTACTCTCTTGCTATCACAGAGTACGAGGTTCATAGATGCACTAGGTGCCTACTCTCAAATAGTTAAAAAAAAAAAAAAAAGAAGAGACCAAGAGGGGAATAACAATCATTTCAGCCGATCTCCCACACACCTAATATATAAGGCACAAGGTTACAGTATATCGGCAGTATTAGCCCTAGTAATCTTTATAAACATAAAAAAAAGAACATAGCACAGCAGAGAGAGCATATAGAACTGCTGAAAAATAAGTGTCCCAATCATAGCACTACCTGCCAAACGTACTCAGGGCCAAAAAAGGAAAAGAGTAAAGTAACAGGGTCCACAACAATTAAATCAGGCCATTGTAGAAATTGAGATGCAAAACTGATGTCTCCGGCACATCAGAAACTGAAACCAGAGTCCACAGTAATGATTTGATTTCCAATGTAGCTGCTGCAACAAAGAAAAGAAAAATTAACTAGAGACAGGCAATCCAGCTGAAAAGGACAAAATAAATCTGTCCTGCAACAAACTGAGGTAGATTGCTCCAGCGGAATTCAAAACTGTAAGACAATGGTCAACTTTCTGCTGCCATGAAGCGGAGTCAGGAGCCAGTCTCTTCAACTTCACATTGCGGCGACGTAGCCAAAAAATCTTTAGCTGCTTGCACAGTCACACCATCAGATTCCCTGCTCTGTCCATACCTTCAACTTAACCGGGTAGATTAATGCAAATCGTAACTGTCTCTTCGCAAGCGTGGCACAGATAGGTTCAAATTCCCGGCGCTGGACTGAAACCCTAGCCGAGAAGTCCTGAAAAATCAGTATATGACGGCCTTTGTAAGTAAGCTCTTTACCTTTGCGATATGCCTGTAAGATACGCACTTTATGCGCGAAGTTTAAAACTTTTGCGAGGACTGTTCGTGGTCTGGACTTATCCATCAAGAAGGGGCCCCACATGGTGCACACACTCGATCCATAGCTGATTAGTAAGGTCGACCAGGCCCAACTCCGCTGGCAGCCATTTTTCTGAAAGCTCATGAAGCTTCCCATCAGAAAGGGCATCAGCGAATCCAACAAATCTCAGGTTAGACCGACGGGAACGGTTCTCCAAGTCGTTGATTTTGGCTTCATGCGCGCTGACAAGTTTTTCTAATTTGTCCACTTTGGCGGTCAGAGCTAATTTGTCGTCTCCTACTAGACCAACCCTTCCTTCTGTGGTATCCAGGTGTGCGTGGGATTTGGACAGAGAACTTAAGAACATGTGAACATGCCATACTGGGTCAGACCAAGGGTCCATCAAGCCCAGCATCCTGTTTCCAACAGTGGCCAATCCAGGCTATAAGAACCTGGCAAGTACCCAAAAACTAAGTCTATTCCTTGTTACCATTGCTAGTAATAGCAGTGGCTATTTTCTAAGTCAACTTAATTAATAGCAGGTAATGGATTTCTCCTCCAAGAACTTATCCAATCCTTTTTTAAACACAGCTATACTAACTGAACTAACCACATCCTCTGGCAACAAATTCCAGAGTTTAATTGTGCACTGAGTGAAGAAGAACTTTCTCCGATTAGTTTTAAATGTTCCACATGCTAACTTCATGGAGTGCCCCCTAGTCTTTCTATTATCTGAAAGACTAAATAACCGATTCACATCTACCTGTTCTAGATCTCTCATTATTTTAAACACCTCTATCATATCCCCCTTCAGCCGTCTCTTCTCCAAGCTGAAAAGTCCTAACCTCTTTAGTCTTTCCTCATAGGGGAGCTGTTCCATTCCACTTATCATTTTGGTCACCCTTCTCTGTACCTTCTCCATCGCAATTATATCTTTTTTGAGATGCGGCAACCAGAATTGTACACAGTATTCAAGGTGGGGTCTCACCATGGAGCGATACAGAGGCATTATGACATTTTCTGTTTTATTCACCATTCCCTTCCTAATAATTCCCAACATTCTGTTTGCTTTTTTGACGGCTGCAGCACACTGAACCGACGATTTCAATGTGTTATCCACTATGATGCCTAGATCTCTTTCTTGAGTGGTAGCACCTAATATGGAATCTAACATTGTGTAACTATAGAATGGGTTATTTTTCCCTATATGCATCGCCTTGCACTTATCCACATTAAATTTCATCTGCCATTTGGATGCCCAATTTTTCAGTCTCACAAGGTCTTCCTGCAATTTATCACAATCTGCTTGTGATTTAACTACTCTGAACAATTTTGTATCATCTGCAAAATTACCTCACTCGTCATATTTCTTGTCAGATCATTTATAAATATATTGAAAAGTAAGAGTCCCAATACAGATCCCTGAGGCACTCCACTGCCCACTCCCTTCCACTGAGAAAATTGTCCATTTAATCCTACTCTCTGTTTCCTGTCTTTTAGCCAGTTAGTAATCCACGAAAGGACATCGCCACCTATACCATGACTTTTTACTTTTCCTAGAAGCCTCTCATGAGGAACTTTATCAAACGCCTTCTGAAAATCCAAGTACACTACATCTACCAGTTCACCTTTATCCACAGTTTTTAAGATCTGCAATTTGTGAGGAGAGGTCATCAAACTGGGACGCTAAGGCTATGACAATTGCGGAGGTAAGATCCACTATACCCTCCTGTGGAGGCAGATTCCAATGTGGCAGCCATTTTCCCCTCTATGGTGCTCAGCTTCTTCTCCTTTATAGTTAAATGGATGGACATACCTCAGTGTTGTACCCCTTTTCACCTCAAGGATTAACTGTAGCTACCACCGAGGAGTTAAAACAGTTGAAAAGGAAGGCTTAGGATTCAGATGGTATTGGATCTTGAGGCAAGGCCCCCAGAGCCACAGGAAACATGTCCTCCCTATCTCACTGCATCACATACTTTTTTAACAGAAATATTTACGATGATTAGTCAATTCCTTGAATATCTAGTTCTCTTGGGTAGACATTTTAATTCAACAGCAGATCCCAGTGTTGCTACTAAGCTCCCACGAATATCTGGGAATCAGACATCTGTTACTGGAATACCATTTCTCTTGAAAGAACTTTAACTATTGAATGTTTGGAGGGAGTAATACCTGGGTGAGTTAGATTTTTCCTTTTATTCTGATTCTCACCAGAGTTACTCTCTATTGATTTTTTTTAATATCACATACCCTATTTTCTATGGTGCTAAAGCGTCTACAGGTAACTTTACATTTTCTGATCATGCACCTATATCTATTAAGCTCAGGCTGGGTGCTTCTTCCTCAACAGCATTTAAGTGGAGCCTAAATACTCATTTATGTTATGATAAAGATTTTAAATTATATCTTATATGTAAATGAGAAGAATATTTAGAATTTAATGTTTCTCCTGATTTTTTTCCAGATATGTTATGCAAGGTTGGGAAACGTTGTTATGAGAGGCACTATAATTGCCTACATAGCTGGGTAAAATAAGCTTAGAGATAATGAAATTTTAAGACTCAATCGGGAGATGACTAGACTTAAATTTCTTCATATCTCATCATTGCAAATTTCTGTTAAAATTCAACTTGCTGATATTAGACATACCTTAAACCAATTACTCCACCAGAGAATACTGAGATCTTATGGATTTCATAGTACATTGTTTTGTTATGGTAATAAAGCTGATAAATTCTATCACTTACAGGGGGGGTGATATACAACAGCGTCTTAATCTACGCGAACAGTATTGGATTTTTACCCTGCAGACAGTTGATCCAGGGGGACTGAACGAGAAAATTAATTGGTACACCTTAACGTAATAACCAATGTGTGAAAGAATATTAGTGCTTTTTATTAACATGATCTGATGGTGGACTGTATATGAAGGTTTAGAACTTGAAGAGAATAATTCAACAGAATACTTATCATGGGGTATTAGAAAACTTAACAGAGGACTCAATAAAATGCTTCTATCTCGACTAAGGATTTAACCCGGAGACTTTAAATATGCAACTAACGACCTGATAGAAGACTTAACATGGAGGAGCGTAATGTCAGGTAGACGACCTGTTAGAGGACTTCTCTATGCACCCGTGAAGATGATTGACACCATATTGACGTCAGCTCCGCAGGAAGTGGATATATACCCTGCCTTTTCGCCATTTTGAATTAAGCGGGTCCGAGAACGGACCGCCAAAAAAAAGTGCATGATTAAGAAACGCCAGTTTTGCCGTTTTGGGAAAGTTTTTGAACAGCTCTAATTTGAAGGATGGAAGGATTGACAAGATTCAACCCCTGAAGCAGGACCCTTGGTGGTCTGAAACGTGACACGTCGGGACTTCATTTTTGACCTCAGTTTGAAGCTAAGTACTGCAATTTTTGCAAATGACTGTTTCTTGATACAAAAGCTTTTTGTGGCTTTGTTTGAATTTACTGATTTAATTTCCCGTGGCAATATAATTTTCGAAAAATTTTAATAATAATAATAAATTAAAGTGACCTCTCCTACATTGGGTCTGATTGTTAGACAGATCCCTTTGGTAACGGTCCTACAAAAATTGTTTTTCATATGTGGCGTATAAAATTCTGAATAATTGATCCAAAAACCATATTCTATTGCTGTGTATGCGTACTCCCGGTTTTTGGAAGCTGGGCTTATTTTTTGTGGGTAGATGAATGCCAGAGGCACAGGCAGAATAGAGATATAGCACAGGAAACGGTGGCCATCTTAGAGAGTAGTGCAAGTAAGAGCAGCACCCTGTCAGCTAGCACTTCCTCCCACACCTCATTATGCCAAAACCATTTGCCTGCAAAGAACCATCTCCCTTTCCACAGGCCATAGCCAAAGCAGCTGGCAAGAAAGACCCACTGCTCATCATGGCAAAGGAAACCCCCCATGGTATTTCACAGAGCCCAGACCAATGTGCTGGCATATTGGGTACTCAAGTCCACTGTTTGGCCAGATGTAACCAAGCTAGCTCAGTGCTACCTTTTCTGCCCACCAACCAGTGTGCCCAGTGAAAGTGTCTTCTCAATGACAGGGAATATTGTGAGCCTTCATTGCTCAAGAGGAGTTACATGCTCTCATGGGCCTTTGGGCACAATCTACTAGGGGCAGAATCTCAGTTTGTTTCACCATAGGAGATTTGTAAAGCACCCACTTGGTCCTCCTTGCACACTTTAACCAAGCATTATAGAATGAATGTCTGAGCTCAGGCATCGTCAATATTTGGAAAAAGTGTGTTGCAAACAGGTCTGGCAGGTGCCCACCCAGTTTAGGGAAACTTGGGTACATCTCAGTTGTCTGGATTCTACTCTGACAGCATACAGACATGCTACTGGCTGGTACAAGAAGAGGATTCACGTATACCAGCCTCTTCCCCAATGGGTTGAGATTTTGGGTTTTGAAGTCAGTATTGACTTAGGAGAGAGTCCACAGCAAGGAAAGTGGTCTGAGTGACAGGACAGGCAGAGTTGGGTACCCAGCAAGGGTTGAGGCAGATGGCACTCAAAACAGGGTTGGTCCAGGCAGTCATCAAGGCAGAGTCGGTATCCAGGCAGTGGTCAGGGCAAGCAAAAGTCAAAGCAGGTTCAGTAACCAGGCACTGGTTGAGGCAGTGAGAGATCAGTCAGAGGCAAAAAGGAGAAGAGACAAGGGCAAGGAAGGAATAGAGACTAGGCAGGGGTGAGGTAAGGAACTGGAACAAGGCAGGAAGCAAGGCAGACAGGAGCGAAGGCAAGGAGCAAGGCAAACAGGACTGAGACGTAGCAATGAACATCAGTTGATGCAGGAGGACATGTTGCAGAGGCACCAGTTGTCTCGCTGGGCTTTAAAAGGGCTCCAGCGTGTGATGTCATTGGGCTGCGGCATAGGCCTTTTAACTGGTGGCCATGCGTGCATGCCTAGGAGAAGCAAGTGCAGCATGGTGGTGTGTCAGGGTGAGTGAAGACTGTCCGTGGCTTGACTACCACAGACTGCTTTCACTCACCCTGTAGACTGCTCGGATGGAAACTATTCTGTTTGTAAATACTTCAGATCTGTTTGGTTATTCTGGTTCTTTCTTTGAACAGGGTGATCCATATAGTCTCTGGGTTGCTGCTTGGTTCATATCCCCTGCTCGCAGTTTATAGGGAGTTACAGTTTTGGTTCATGTATGTCACTTGTTACATGTTATACTGGCAACTGCAGGTAGCACATAGTCTTAAGTACTGTAGTACAGTAAAGCATCTCTTTTCAGTCTCCATCTGCTGGTAGAAGAGGAAAACCCAGTTGTCTGGACTTGTCTGTGGGACTAAAGGAAAGAAAATTATCAAGTAAGAACCAGTTTTCCTTTACATGCATAACTGTTGGCCTTGCCCTGAAATGTTCCTAGATTGCCTTTTTTTTATGTGCATTTGTATACATGAAATATAAAGTACACAAGTACACTACTTAGGTGTTACACTCGACATGGCCTTATCTATGTGTGATCATTTCAAAACTGTTGTAAAATCAGCATTTTTCAAGCTAAAAAACTATGACTTCTACACAGGCTGAAGCAATTACTTGATCATGACACTTCCTGGATTACACTGCAGACATTAATGAAGTAGATATTAAGACCCGTGCACAGGCATACATATGCGCTCATTTGCCACATTTACTTCATTGTGCAGTTCTAGCCCGCCCACTCCCCACCCCTTTTGGTGAAAACATTTTTTATGTGCGCACAGGAAGATACACGTGTACCCGGGTGGGTTTTAAAATTTGCATGGTGTGTGCCGCGCCAAGTCACACACATCTCCCAGCTTCAGCGTGCGTGGGGATTTTAAAATCTACCAGTATTAACTCCTTCGTTCGATTACTGTAATGTTCTTTACATAATCCAGAGCTCTGCTGCAATCCCAGTCCCTCCATTGGCTACCTTTATTTTGGTGTGGAAGTACAACATTGCCTGTCTAATACATAAGCTTTTGAATAACCCAGAGAATGTATGGGTAAGTTCTCTTCTGTGTAATTATCAACCATCCCACTGCTTAAGGTCAGCCAATAAGGGTCTGTTTGAGACTCCTGTAAATCTCGCTCATCTTGTTGAGACCCCAAGACCGTGCTTTTTCCGTGGCTGAACCATCATTGTGGAACTCGCTCTCAGAAGGAATCAGGATAACATCAGCTAAGGCTAGATTCAAAAAATTACTAAAACCGTTTTCTGTTCAAGGAGGCATTTAGCATTAACCATTAAAACTCTGGCAGAGCATTTGTTGAGATGCTGAACTTTCAGCCTGTGTTTTACTATATACTGTATGTTAACGTATTGGCTAAACTCTGAGCCTTGTTTAGTTTTTGTCTTTTGTTTGAATGTAAATTTTATGAATGTATATTTTGAGACTCACTTCGAACTTTGTAGAAGCGGGCTATAATTTTTTAAAAATAAATACAAACTAGTTATACATGTACATACTAAGGGCCTGATTTTAAAAAGCATTTACTCGAGTAAAAACCAGGTTTACTGGGGTAAATTCACTTTACTTGAGTAAGTGGGTTTTTGAAAATTGCTACAATATATGCCATTGACTTGTCTATAGGATTTACTCATATAAGTGCACTTTACTTGAGTAAATGGCTTTTGAAAATTGCTACAATAGTAGCTACATTTACGCATGTAACTCCTTTTGAAAATTACCCCCTATTTTTATACATGTAAGTGTTTTGAAAATTCACCCTGTAATAAAGATTTTTGTTGCATATATGCAAGCAAGATATTAAACTGATAGCCTTGTAAGTAAAGCTAAGACTTTTTCAATATATGCCCTATAGAAGAAATTTTGTTTGACAATTCAGCAAAAGAAGGGTTATGTGCTTCTCTAAATAAAGAAGTACATAACATATGGGATAGTGAGATGCTTGGATAAATGGAAGAGGGATGAAGAAATAGAAATAACACTGGAGGAGTTACAAGCTTGCTTTAATCGGATTAAAGATACAACAGAAAATGTAATTTTAAGAAAAACAATGCAAATTTTTGTGACAAATGTACATATTTTAAATGTGGGCATTCAAAGCACATTTAATTCAATCAGATAAATGTATCAAATGTTCAGTTCATAGAGAATCATATTTATATAATTTTTGGTCTTGAAAATACTATCTTTTTGGCAGAAATTACTTAGATATCTTTAGCAAGTTGTTGTCATCTCTGAGGATGTGTCTCTTTGAAATATTTGATGGCTTGAGTCCTGAAAAGCAAGAAGGAAACATTTTATTTGGGAAAGCCTTCTTGATACCAAAAATAAACAATTTTATCCTGTTGGATGTTGCCTGATCAACCTACTATAACACAATGGAAATTGAGATTACATAAATTATTGTTTTTTGAGCACTTGATGGCAAAATATTTAAGCATAAATATATGATGCTTTCTTAGAAGTGTGTCCCATCAAGCAAGAAGCATACTTTTTAACTCTTGAGTGGGAAACTCTGGAGCTTTTTCTTGGTTAGATTTTTTTTTAATCTATTACTTTATGAATCAAGTTTTCAGTTAAATTGGGGAAATTACACTGGGCCGGATTTTAAATGCCCTGCGCGCGTAAATCCGGCCGGATTTACGCGCGACTATTTTGCATAGGCCGCCGGCGCGCGCACAGCCCCGGGACGCGAGTAAGTCCCGGGGCTTCGTAAAAGGGGTAGGAAGGGGGCATGTCCGGGGTCAGGGGGCGGTTCGAGGCAGGACTGGGGCATGGCGCCAGCCCGGGGGTGTGGTCGAGGCCTCCGGACCAGCCCCCGGGTCGGGTGATGGCGCGCCAGCAGCCCGCTGGTGCGCGCAGATTTACGTCTGCTTTCAGCAGGCGTAAATCTGCCACAAAAGGTAGGGGGAGTTTAGATAGGGCCGGGGGGGTGGGTTAGTTAGGGGAAGGGAGAGGAAGGTGCGGGGGGGGGGGTGGAAAGAAAGTTCCCTCCGAGGCCGCTCCAATTTCGGAGCGGCCTCGGTGGGAACAGGCAGCGCGCGCCGACCCCGGATTTTATAAGATACTCGTGGCTACGCGCGTATCTTATAAAATCCAGCGTACTTTTGTTCGCGCCTGGTGTGCGAACAAAAGTACGCGCTCGCGCAAAATTATAAAATCTACCCCACTGTGTTTTTCTTTGCTTTAGGGTGACATATTGATATTGAGGGGAGGAGAACGAAGGGAATAAAATGTATTCATATAAGTGCTCTTGTTATGTTCATTTTGAATATCTTTTTGAAAACTTAATAAACCAGTTTTGGGGAAAAAAACATGTTTTCCAAATTTTTCAGATTTTTTTTTATGGGTTTTTACATCTCTCTACCTGTGGTTAAAGAAGAAAAAAGTTATATTTGTACAGTATTTATGTAGATCACTATTTATTTATGCATTTCTTATATACCGTGAGTCAGAACACATGATTCTATCTTTACGGTTTATAATATAGCTAAAAACAAGTAAGAAACATGAAATACAATAAAATTAATAAAACAATAAGAATAATTAATTAAGTTAAACATAGTACTAAAAGAATAAAATAGAAAGAAACTCAATAAAAAGAGCATAGGAAAATTTCGTGTGGAGTCCAACTGTCAGTGATCTGTTAACTCTCGGCTCCATAGGCTTCTTAAAAACACCAGGTTTTCAGGTCTTTCTTAAATAGTTTCAAATCCTCCTGCATTCTCAACTTTGGAGGCAAGCTCAAGGGCCTCCATTTGAATACTGGGGACAGTGCATGTGTCATGCATATTCATTGGGGTAGATTTTAAGAAAGTGCGCCTTCGCGTACTTTTGTTGGCGCACCAGGCGCAAACAAAAGTACGCTTGATTTTAGTAGATACGCGTGTAGCCGCTAAAATCCAGGATCGGCGCACGCAAGGCTGCCGATGTCGTGTAGCCGGCACGCGCCGAGCCGCGCAGCCTGCCGCCGTTCCCTCCGAGGCCGCTCCGAAATCGGAGCGGCCTCGGAGGGAACTCGCTTTCGCCCTCCCCTCACCTTCCCCTCCCTTCCTCTATCTAACCCACCCCCCCGGCCCTATCTAGACCCCCCCCTACCTTTGTCGGGGGATTTACGCCTCCCGGAGGGAGAAGTAAATCCCCGCGCGCCAGCGGGCCGCTAGCGTGCCGAGACGCGACCTGGGGGCGGTTCCGGAGGGCGTGGCCACGCCCCCGGGCCCGCTCCCGAAACGCCGCGTCCCGCCCCAAAACGCCGCGCCGATCCGACACGCCCCCGACACGCCCCCCTCGAAAAACCCCGGGACTTACGTGAGTCCCGGGGCTCTGCGTGCACCGGTAGGCCTGTGGAACATAGGCGCACCGGCGCGCAAGGCTTTTAAAATCCGCCCCATTGTGGATAGCCTGAAAACCCAACCGGCTAGGGATTCCTAATGACAGATTTGGGAATCACTTCTTTAGAATGTTTTATCTGTAATACCACTTTTGGATCATGTTTACAAATGATGAATGAAATGATTTTGCAGCCTAGAAAGTAGATGCTTAGTTGTTTGCTAGCAGTATATTATTATCCAGTATAAATAGAGATTACTCATTTTTTAATGATTTTATTGAATTTTGATTTAGATCACTTTTTTGAGTCCACATTTTTTTTTGGTTTGATATTTTGAGATTGCAACATTTTGATTAATGTTGTTAGATAATAATCCATGAGAGGAAAAAACTGGTATTGTTGGCATTATCTGGTTCAACCTATCCAACAATCATTTGCACATTAGCAGATACTCTTATAAATATGTCTGTTAATCACTGCTGCCTATTGTTTTATTGAAACATGTTTTTATTCATTTCAATAACCAATTGAGTGAGCAAATAGCTTGTAAGTAACTGGACATTTAGAAATAAAATTTATGGTTCGGGAGCACGTGCGCATGTTTGCCGGTGCCGCACACATGGATACAACAATTTTATAACATACGCATATGTTATAAAATCGGCTATACGCATGTACATGTTCACAATTTTATATTAATACCTGCATCTGCAAACATATGATGACTCGAGTGCCTAAGTGGAGGGAATTTTAGTAGCTACACGTGCTGATGCAATTACCTCTTTCCCCAGTTTGTTCCCAGTTCGGCCCAGTAAAGGAGAGGACTTCCTAAACTCCCCAAGTAACTTGCCTCCGTTTTAACCTATTAGCCCCGAGCCTTAAAACCCCGCTGACTAGCCTAGTGTTTTTTTGTTATATGACTTACACCCTGTCCATAGCAGAAGAAAAGTTACGCAGTAGGGGTCCCCGGCGCTCACTTGTGCACATAAACATTTACGCGCATACTTCATGGTGCAGTCCCTGCCCCTTTTGGGGAAAAACATTTTATGCACGTACCCATGCAGGATTTAAAATTTGCGCAGCGTGAGAGTTGCGCGCGTAGGGGTTTTAAAATCAACCAGGATGGGTAATTAGTATTCTAATTTTTGATCTTTTTTTATCCTAGTGCCTTATATTGTATTATCTTGTTACAGATTCTTGCCTCAATTGAGCTCCTTGCTCGGTCATTGCCAAAAATTCACCGGAGTGCATCTGAGCCCTCTTTGAATCGAGCTGGCTTCCAGACAGAGGATTTTAGTCTGTATGCTTGTGCTTCTCCAAAAACACCCATCCAAGCAGGAGGATACGGTGAGTTCACATTGAACTGAGGGAATACTTGTTTTGTACTCATTCCAGAATCAAATATGGTTAGGTTCTTGATATGTGAAACTGGAATTGTAGAACTCAGTTTTTTTTGCCAACAGTGTAGTACAGAATCACCTCACATCAAAGAGCTAATGATTGATTTTTAAAAAATATGCACGTGCATCCATGTGCACGTGCTACCCAGCACAAGCACATGGACGTGTGATTTTATACCTTGCGCGATCCTGCCACCTCCTCCTCCTCAGGCTGTTCTATCCTCAGCAGCTTTTGAGGAGGAGTTAGAGAGGCGCGTGCGGTTGGCGGTCGTCCAGGCCCTGCAGGGCATCGAGCCTCCGGTTCCACCGGGACCGCAACCGCCACAAGAGCAGATTCCGATGATGCTTGCGCCTCTCCTGGAGCGGCTGGATATGCTGCTTGGTGTATTGCCGATGTAGCCAGCTCCGATGCCCCAAGCCCCTTCACGGTTTAGGGGAGCATAGCTGCTGCCACTACCTGTTCCCATTCTGATGAGCGATTCTTCGGATGAGGAAGGGCCATTGGGGTTGATGGCGCCCAGCTTGCGCACAACACCCTGTCAACCTTTAGCTCTCCTGGGGCCCTTAGTACCGATACCTTCGGTACCATCAGAGGTATCGGTGGCCCCGAATTCTTCCGGTGCCATAGGTTCCACCTTCGATTCCACCGGAGACCGCGTGGCCCCCTGACTTGACACTTAAAGGTGGGCACTCTACCCTCGCATCTCCAGACGTTCAAAGTGAAAGGGATGCTCCCTGTGATCCCTGGGAGATGTTAAAAGTGGTAACTTCTGACTAATTAACTCAATGAATACCAGCTTCAAATAGTTTAAAATAGATTTAATAATGAAGGAAGGCATTGATTCCTTCATGGAGAAGCGACACAAAACAAGTGGAATATAAAGAAGTTACCACTTTTAACAGAAGGGAAGGCATCTTTTTCTTCTACAGACAAATCGGAGGATTTGCCCCGGAGGATCAGACAAATTGGAGTCTTCCCCGGAGGATCGATCTTTTGCGGGGTTCTTTAAGGCCATGGCGGAGTCAGTGCCTTTCCAGCTTTTATCGGAGGAGAATTCTTCACACAAGATGTTGGAGATCCTGCAATTTCTGTGGCTGTTCCAATCCATGACATCTTTAAGGAGCTGGTAGCCCAACCCTGGGAACGGCCCATCTCTATTCCTCCTGTGAATCGCAACACGGACGCAGTCTATCTGGTCCAGCCTACCACCAGTTTTGAGTGTCGGCAGCTCCCTCATCAATCGGTGGTGGTGGAATTGGCCCTAAAAAAAGCAAAGAAGCTTCACACTCATGCCTCGGCCCCCTGGGCCGTGAGCATAGAGCTCTGGAAGCTCTTGAACGCCAAGTGTTTCAGGGCTCTATGTTAGCGGACAGGATCACTTGCTATGAACTCTATATGGGTCAGTACTCCAGGAACCTCTGGAAACAAGCCCAAGAGTTGGGAGAACACCTCCCACAACAATTTCAGGAGGAATTTTAGAAGGTTGTGCAGCAAGGCCTGGAATGTGATAAATACGAGGTCCACTCTGCATATGATGTTTGAGACGGCTATGAGAATTGCCATAGCAGGCATTGGGGCTCGCTGTATGGCTTGGCTTCATGCCTCCAATCTGCACCCCAAAGTCCAGGACTGTCTGGTAGATCTGCCTTGTATGGGTGAAAACCTGTTCAGGGACAGGATTAAAGGGGCGGTGGCACAACTGAAGAACTCACAAGCATAACTCAATTGGTTTACTGGTGTATCTTTCAAAACATTTCAAATAGCCACATTTGAAATATAAATATATATATAATATATTATTTATGTAGGACCCACACTCTCAGAGTTTGTGTATCAATCAAACTCAAAATGGTAATAGGTCAACATGTTCCTGCTTTACTCTTAACTATAGATGCCGATAAGGCGTTTGACCTCGTACACTGGCCGTATCTATTTAAATTAGTAGCTCATATGAAATTTGGCCCCTTATTCATTAAATGGATCACTAAATTGTACGACTCACCAATGGCATGTCTGAAGGTGAATGGGGTTATTCGGAGACTTTCCAGGTGCAAAGAGACCCGCCAGGGGTGTCCTCTTTCACCGCTCCTATTTGCACTCTTTTTAGAGCCATTTGCTATCAGAATTCGCAATAATCCGAAAATCCAAGGTATGGATATAGGTGGCTTTTCCTCAAAATTGGCACTATTCGCCGACGATATCTTGTTCTCCATTTCCGATCCAGATCTGTCTTTGCCAGAGATTGTAGCTGAGATATCGAGGTTGAGTTTGAAATCGAGGTTTAAATTAAATTGAGACAAATCGGAGATTTTTAGTATCTCTGTTCCTCCTGATTAGGTAATAAGTCTTCGGACAGCATACGCATTCAAATGGCCACCCCGAAAGATAAAATACTTGGGGATCTATCTTGGCAGCTTGGAAGACCTCTTCAATTTGAATTACACTCCTTTATTAGTTAAGATCTTCAAAGAATTGGAGGAGTGGTGCAGATACCATATTTCATGGATGGGCAGGAAAGCGGTGCTAAAAATGAATATTTTACCGCGTCTTATATATCTGTTCCAGACCCTCCCGATCACAGTACCACAATCAGAGCTGAAGCGTTGGCAAGGAAGATTGCAGAAATTTATTTGGGGAGACAGTCTCCTTGAGTATCCAGGAAAATATTGAACCTATCAAAAGGTCAAGGAGGTCTAGGGGTCCCTAATTTGCTGTGGAACCATGCGGCAGCTCACGTACCATTTTAGAATGGCACAAGACCCCCAATGGTTAAGATCTGGATAAAATTAGAGCAGGCAATGGTGGGAGATATGCCACTACAAGCACTCATATGGCAACCTCGTACTACCTGGTCACCACTCTGTATGTCTTCATTGCCATTGTGGACTACTCTTTTTTTTTTTTTTTATTATTATTTATTTGTGCAATTTTACAATTATTCAAGAAATCTTGTACAGAAATCAGGAAAAACAATGTATCTTAGTCGGTACTATAACATCAGTATCGTCTAATTTAACCATGTAAAAGTAAATGAAAGGAAAAGAATTTCTCTTATTGTTTCCCTGAAGAGATCCACAAAAAAGAGGACGGATCTTTTTCTTGCGAAATATTTCCTGCTATGGGAAGGAAGCGCAAACCGAGGACATCTTATCCTGCTGATCCCTCGGTGAGCACTCCGTCCGGCCCGATGGACGCCCATGTCACACGCAGCACTCGAGAAGCGGGAGACCAGCTGTTGCAGAGTGGGGGAGGGGAAGTAGAGCTCCCTTCTTTGCCTGGCTCTATGTCACCTTTGAGTCCCGCTGTGAGGACTCCACCGCTAGATCCAGCAGCCGGTAGAGATGCATCACTGACTGGGGAGGATACTCTGAACCGGAGTGGTCATGATTTCCTCTCAGCAGGAGCAGGAGTGCTGCCGACGGCTGCTTCCAGCCCAACAGACGATCAGAGGCACGGCGGTGAAGGAGGAGGAATACCATCGAGGGAAAATGCTATGGCTGCTACTGCTTCTTCCATGAGGGCAATACCATCAATGGTAAGACCTCAGGTTTTTTCCTTTGAAACTTTGTGGGAAGCTATCAATGATATGAGGATAAATATTTTACAACAACTAACTCCAGCAATGGAGCAACTGAGAAGATTTGAAGAGAAGTTAGAGGTGTTTGAAAAGTCAAATATGGAGATAGACCAACAATCAGTTACTATTAGGACTGAGATAAAAATGATTCAGCAAACGCAAGCAACGATTATAAAAGATAATAAAATTATGGGACAAAAGATTGAGAGTCTAGAGAACTATGCAAAAAACAGGAATGTTAGATATATAGATTTCCCACAGTTACCAGTGAGATCGTCAAGGGAAGTTTTTAATAGATATATGCTTGAAACATTAAAAATCCCAGCTGATCAAAGTCCAATGATTTTGAAATCATTTTATTTACCAAAGCCCAGAACACCGGCAGAAAATCAAGGAAATGGATTAGAGATGGAAGCACAAGCGATTGACCAACCTCTGAATATAACAGCATTGCTGGAAACATCGGATACTGAAATGGCTGTTCCTGCAACTTTGATTGTGATTTTTGCCTCAGAGATAGACACTTTTGAGACTGAGTATAAAACACAGAAATGAGAGATTTCTTGGTTTAATGGTCCAAGCCTTTCCTGACTTGTCCCGTGAGACACAGAAGAAAAGGAAGGCCTTTCTCCTTTTGAGACCTCAGGTCTTGTTAATTGGGGCTAGATATTTCCTTAAATTTCCATGCAAGTGTGTGGTTAAATATTTGCAAAATACTTATGTTTTTTTCGATCCACCCCAGTTAACACAGTTCTTAGTTGGTAAGATGCCACTGGCCATAGACGATGTACCCTGAAGGATCCCCTATACCTCACATATAAATAAATATGGGGTGCTGTTAATAATCCGGAATTACCTGTAATTTGTTTATGACTATATTGTGTGTGGACTACTCTTAATATGTGGGATAAGTGGAAGGGGAGATTTATGGGCTCTAAAGTTTACTCCTCAAAATCCTCTCTTTGCCATAATTTGGCTTTTCAACCGGGGATCCACTCAAAAGCCTTTGCTTCTTGGAAGGCCAGACAGATTGACACTATAGCACAAATTTGGGGACCCTAGGGGATGTATTCTTTCGAGGATATATGTAGTAGATATGGACTAAGTACTTGTGACCAGTTTCAATATCTACAGCTTTGGCATTTCTTACTCTCGACACAGGTACGGGGAAGTCTGCACCAAGGGGTAACCTTTTTCGAAGGGCTCTGTAGGGGGGCCAACAAAGTGTCTAAGGTTATTTCAAACTTATATGGGTTCCTGAACTAAAATCCATTGGATAAACCCCATTTTGCTAAGGCGTGGGAAAAAGATCTAGGAGTGGAATTGGAACCGGAGGGATGGTGAGACATTTACCAGGGACTGGGAAGGGGACTGATTGCATCTTCCTTAAAAGAAAACTGTTACACATTGTTATATCGCTGGCATTACAGTCCTATGTATTTGCATAAAATCTACCTGACCTAATCAGGGGTATGCTGGAAGGGTTGCCAACAAGATGGAACTTACATTCATATGTGGTGGTCGTACCCATATATTCAACAGATTTGGCAGCAGGTGTTTAAATGGTTATCAGAGATGAGCCCCTCGGATGTGAGATACAATTCTTGCCAGGCTTTGTTGTATGTTTCTGAGACCATAATGGCACAATCCACTAAGCACCTGGATTACTATGTCTTTGTTGCAGCTCAATCGGGCGGATTTTAAAAGCCCTGCTCGTGTAAATCCGCCCGGATTTACGCGAGCAGGGCCTTGCGCGCCGGCGTGCCTATTTTGCATAGGCTGCCGGCACGCGCAGAGCCCCGGGACGCACGTAGGTCCCGGGGTTTTCTGAAGGGGGCGTGTCGGGGGCGGGGCCGAACGATGCAGCGTTTTGGGGGCGGGACGTGGCGTTTTGGGGGCGGGCCCGGGGCGTGGTTTCAGCCCGGGGCATTTCGGGGCATGGCCGCGCCCTCCGGAACCGCCCCCGGGTCGAGTCTCGGCGCGCCAGCAGCCCGCTGGCGCGCGTGGATTTACGTCTCCCTCCGGGAGGCATAAATCCATGGATAAAGGTATGGGGGGGTTTAGATAGGGCCGGGGGGTGGGTTAGGTAGGGGAAGGGAGGGGAAGGTGAGGGGAGGGCGAAAGAAAGTTCCCTCTGAGGCCGCTCCAATTTCGGAGCGGCCTCAGAGGGAACGGTGACAGGCTGCGCGGCTCGGCGCACGCCGGCTGCCCAAAATCGGCAGCCTTGCGCGCGCCAATCCAGGATTTTAGAAGATACGCGCGTATCTTATAAAATCCAGCGTACTTTTGTTTGCGCCTGGTGCGCAAACAAAAGTACGAGAACGCGCTTTTTTTAAAAATCTACCCCAATGTGTTTTAGCTAAATATTGGGGAACCCCTGCTATACCCCAATTATCTGAGGTACAGAAGACTGCTTTTGATCATTTTGTTTATGCCAGTTGATCACTGCTAGCAATTTGGCGGATGCATAGTACAAAATTAATTTGTGCGCCCCTAGACCCCCCTGCTCCTTAGGCTGAAACAGGACTCTCCTGGCTACCTGATGAGGTTGTTTCCAAATGAAAGAAAACAGATGTTTCTGCCATTTTTTCAAAAGCTTACTAGGAATCAGAATGGCAACGTCTGGAACAAATAAAAAGTGGTAATATGTTAATTTTTACAGTGGCCAAACGAACGAACCAAGAGAGCCCCAGGTATTCCCACACTCACCATCTTGAAAGACAGTTTTTACCATGTGGGCATAGTTAATTGTAAACAAATCATCCACATTTTGGCCCCCAAAAATCCTCAAATATTTAAGATGGCCGGAGGCCCACTTGAAAGGAAAAGCCCGCTGGAGGACTAATAAATCTGCAGGAGGGACCGATACATTCAGAATTTCAGACTTTTCAAAATTAATTTTAAACCCAGAAACCTGGCTAAAACCTTGAAGTTCACTTATCACTGCCCTAAGGTATAATTCTGGTTGAGATAAGGTAAACATAATGTCGGCGAATAGGAAAAGCTTGTACATCCCCCTCTCCAATTCTAACCCCCAGGATAGCATCAATACCCCGAATCCTGAACGTTAACAGTTCTAAAAAGATGGCAAATAAAAGAGGTGACAAAGGGCACCCTTGCCTAGTGCGTGACTCAGTGAACAAAAAAGTGTTCAGAGTATTCGTCGTTGACTTTAACATGCGCCTGAGGGCAATCATAAAGTTTAAGAATCCATGTAATAAAACAATGACCAAAGTGCATTTTTTTCAGGACCTTAAATAGAATCTCCCGATGCACCATATCAAATACTTTCTCAGCACTGATAGACAATAGAACATTCGGAGCATCACCCCTGCAAGAAACCACAAAATATCCACAATCTTGTGGATGTTAGCGGTCATTCGATGAGGGATAAAGCCTGCCTGATCCATGTGAATCAAGCTACTAATAAATGTGTTCAACCGATTCGTAAGCACTTTGGCCAGTATTTTAAGATAAAGTGAAATTGGCCTATATGAGCCACACAAGGTTGGTTCCATCTCAGGTTTAGCCAATACAGTAATCTCCACTAAATTGATACCCCCAGGAAGAGAAGCTCCTGTTCTTAAGGCATGAAACATGTTAGTCAAAGGAGCTGCTATTTGAGCTGCAAAAACTTTATAAAATTTGGGAGAAAAGCCATTGAGGCCCAGAGATTTATTAACTTTCAGGTCCTTAATGACCTGTAAAACTTCTACCGATTGAATCTCGCTACCTGGAGATAACTGAATCTCGCTACCTGGAGATAACTGGGCAAATCTAAGTCCCCCCAAAAAAATCATCAGTGTCCTTCATCTGAATACCAGAATCATAGCTGTACAATTCACTGTAATTTTGAGCAAACCGGTGTCTGATATCCATAGTCGAGGTTAACAGTTGACATCTTAAATCTTTAACTTTGGTAATATGATTCATGCATTCCTGGGACTTCAACTGGCAGGCCAATAATCTCCCCGCTTTGTTGCCCCATTCGAAGTGTACCTGTTTAGTCAAATTTAACTGTGCAAGAATATCAGCATCCAATGCCCACAAATCCTCTCTGAGAGATAGGATCTGAGAATAAACGGATGTCTTAGAATGCTGTATATGCTGAGGTTCAAGTGCAGACAGATTAGAAAGCAGCACATTTTTCGAACACGCTTTCTCCTTTTTCTGAAAAGACCTCCGAGAAATAAAACGGCCCCACAAAATAGTTTTTTTTTTTGTTTGTAATATTTTTTATTCATATACAACCAAATATCTCATAAAACAAGAATAATACAAAAGTAACATCAAACAGCTTACATACTTGGTTGTTCTCTATACAAGGTGGTCTAATGGATAGATTGTCCCATCACCAATCCGACCAACAAATAGATACTTGAAGAATAACAAGATAACGAGGTCTACAAATCCCACAGTATTGTCTCCACCCGTAGTCCCTTCCCAGCCCAGTCCATCCCCCCCTCCTTCCCCTTTTCAGCACCTTAATCTTACAGGGTAACGCATATCAGTAAACATAACAGTAAACAGAACCGTCACCGTACTAGGACAGTTTGCAAGAATGTTGTGGCACCAAAACATATTCACATGGTTAGCCATACTTCTAAAGACAGTATTCGTAATACTCTTACAGAGTAACATTGCAAATTGGAGATTGAAGTTCAGCCAGCGCTACTCGGAGCAGCAGGCTGGCGTAGATCTTTTGGCATTAATTTCAAGAATGGTTGCCAGATGGTAGTAAACAACAGCTGTTTTTTCTTGGAAAGTAACGAAATAGATTTCTGTTCTAGAAGGTATAAGTCCAACATGGCATCCAGCCATTCCTTCAGTGACGGAACCGTTGGCGATATCCAATGACGGAGAATGACCCGCAGAGTGATTAATCGGCTTTTATGCAATAGATGAGAGTGGAGACCCGTGATTCCGCCAGGCCGAATAGGAATCCCCAATATGCATAAGGATGCTCCCAACGTCACAGTACTATATTGAGCCCCTCCAATACACTGGAGAATGGAGTCCCAAAACTTGCGTATAGGCTCGCAAGTCCACAGACAGTGTACAAGAGTAGCATTGGGTTGATGGCATTTATGGCAGGTATGAGTGTTGGAAATTCCTGCTAGAAAGGCTTTCCACGGCCAGATAATCACAAAATAGTTTTAAGATATTCCCAAAGAACAACAGGGGACATTCCATCCACATTATTAAATAAAATATATTTCTTAATCACCCCTTGTAATGTGGTACAAAACAATTCATCAGCCATTAAGGAATTGTTAAGCCTCCAAAACCGGCACCCTGCATCCAAATCGGTGAGAGATAGCACCAACCAAACCAGGATGTGGTCAAACCACCTTATGACCCCAATATCCATACCAACTATCTGAGAGGATATTAGCTTGTCCACTCAAAGATGATCTATCCGGGAATACACCCGGTGAGTGTTAGAATAAAAGTATAATTCCGCAATTTAGGAATCCGGTGTCTCTAAATATCAACCATGCCCCATTTAGTCATTAACTGCTTAAATTGACATCTGGGTCCCCTCGGCATTTGACCCCCTCCCCCAAAAGAGTTATCTAATTGAGGGGCCATAGATAAGTTAAAATCACCACCTATAATCAGCTTCCCCTCCACCCATTTATCAAGTATCATGGCTAAGACCTCAAAAAAAGGGCTTTGGTCATGATTGGGTGTATAAACATTATCCAGAGTTAAGCATTCGCCCCCCACTTCAATGACAAGAATAATGTATCTTCCCAGAGGATCACCATAGCTCCTTGTTATGTGACACACAAACTGGACGGAAAAAAGAATGCCCACTCCTGCATATTTGTGTCCTTGAGAAGCCACCGCAAATAATTTTTGTGGTAGGTGGACAGAACCATTAGGTACTCATGCCTCTCGAATAAAGGCTATAGTCACCTTCTGGTCTACTAAGTCCACATATAATAGTTTCCTCTTCCTATAGGTATTGAGACCCTTTATGTTCAAGGAAAATATTTTTATAGAGGCCATTGTAGTAGTCTTAAAAGGATAGTAGGGTAGGCTCCCAGCAAATCCCCTCCTAATCCCAACATAAAAATAAGTTCAAATTCTGAAGGTGTCCCACCAGTACACACCCAACACCCAAACTCAAGGTCCATTAGCATGTGGCCTGGTTCTCCACAACACCCTGAAAGCATTTTCAACAAAGAAAGCCCATACTCAAACACCCCTCCTCCCACACACCCCTCTCCCTAGAAAGGACCTGCTCATACTCTGAGCAGAAGATATTTATTGGGGTAACTGTAAGGCCCCAAGACCCCCTCCCCAGCAGCCTAAGCATAGCAGAAACCTGCTTATAAATGAAAAATGAAAAAATCAGCTCTCAAATACACAGCACAATAGACTAACTGCCCATGCTAAACCGCCTAAAGGCAGAGATAAACTAAGCTAACAGTATCAGGCAGACATAATCAAAACATTGAGTCCTGGTTTGCAGAAGGGCCACCCGACTGCCACTGGAGATATCGACCTCCTTTCTCCACATGCTGCCAGCTAGGCCGATCTTCCCTGTGCGTTGTTGTGGGAGTGTTCGTCGCTGAAGGAGTAGGAAGCTCAAAACCCAGTTCCGCTAAAATGGCCTTAGCTTCCTCCACTGATTTAGCTTTGCGGGTGGATTCCTGCACCATGAACGCCAAGCCAAAAGGATAAAGCCACCAGTACCGGCAATTTTCTTTATGCAAAAGCACTGTTACAGACCTCATCTCGAAGCGCTTGCATATGATTACAGAGGATAGGTCTGCAAAAACAAACACTTGATGGGAGTTCCAGACCCAAGCTTTATTTTTCTGTACTATATTAAAGATCTTATCCTTTGCTGCAAATGAGTGAAAGCACACTAGGTTGTCCTGGGGGGCGGTTAGTTTTCTGTGGCAATATCAGTAAGCCAGGGATAGGCCGAGGCATCCTCAGTCATGTAAAAAGGCACAGAACTGCAGGATCTCATTTCTGCAATATGAGTTTTCCACATTCTCTGCAATGCCCCGAAAGCAGAGGTTACAACGCCGTGATTTATTGTCCATACCTTCCAGTTTGTCAGCGACAGCAGTGTTATCGGTCCTCAGTGTATCATACTGCTTGTGCAATTCCTCAATCTGTATAGCATGTGCATCCAGAATCGTGCCGTTCTCATTCATGTGGTGGCCTGTTTCCAGGAGCTCTTTCCTCAGCTCCGACATCAGTGCAGTCGTCTTGGCTTTATTTGTTTTAATGTCTTTATTGAATAGCACAAAACCATTCGCGAAATTCTGCTCGCGATGGTAAGTCTGAAGCCAGATGCGAAGGAGAGAGAGAGCTACGAAACGGTCTTCTGCAGCCAGATCAGGTCCGCTCGCAGGCCTCACGGTGCCATCGCCACTGCCAAATCTTCCCCAGCCTTCGAAAAGGAAAACTTGTTTTAGATCTATAGTTTTCTATTTGGCAGTCATATCTACTCTTTTTGCTGCGGTCCAAAGCAAAAGATGCGACAAATTCCCCCACAGACTGCTGCAATAAAGTTGTAAAATGGCTTTCGGAAGACAAGAGCTCTGTTTCAGGCAGCCATTAAGCTTGGTGACATCAGCAAACCCCCCCTGGTCACGATTTTTGTTATTGTCTCATTTCTTGATCAAAGAGAACACAGCTTAGACTGCACATTTTCACTGATTTGTATCAGTGTGAATAAGTCTTTGCAATCAGCAAATCAAGCAGATGTCAACACACAAGCAGCCACAAGGTTATATTTTTACACAGTTCATACTATCATTATAGATGTTCTTAAAATTTTTTAAGAATAGCTTGGACCTCTGATGTTATTTGTTAAGAACATATAGTGCAATGCTGGGAGAAGCCTGCATTATTACTTTAGCATACTAGGTTGGCAGTCCTTACTCTGACTGTATCCAGAAATCCACTCTGCATACCTTAAGGTACATTTTTAGTGAAATGCAAGAAGTATGGGACTATAACTGCCTTTTCACTATTTATTCATCTCTTTTCATTCTCTTAGTCTCCGGATCCTGCTTGCACTTCAGGAAATCATCTTTCCTCCTGGAAGGTCTGAGGGCTCTGACCTTGAGCCTTAGACACCTCCCAAGATGCAAGGCTGAACAAAAGAACAAGAGCCAAAGTGGGCTCAATGAGTTTTGTTAAATACCCACCTTTACACGATACCTCATTGGAAAGTGTCAGGGCATAGCCACTACACACATTCTTAGGGTCCTTTGTTTTCAGTTATATTTTCCCTAAGAATTTATCAGTATTTATTACAGCAAGAGCAAAAATATTTACCTTGAAAAATGTTGATTTCTACTGATTTCTTCTGTGTTTGTTCTAGATATAATAAGCACTGATAAGTTCCTGAGTCAAATAAAATAAAACTGAAAACATTCTGCATCTGTGAAGACTGATGCATATATAGTAAGGGACACATGGTAACACAATCATGTCATGTATTATAAGATTTAAATCTCTGAGTTCAGGTGGTTTCATCTTTGCTGAAATGGTTTATCACCTGATGCCCTTACTGTAATTACCATGTTGACATTATAATAGATTGTTTAACGTCTTATTTATTGGATTTTTGATTAGAGAATATAAACCGAATTTCTGTATGATATGTATATTCTCAATATGGGATTTTCATCCCATTTAGGCTTTCTGTAATGTTGAGTCTGTCTTCAGCTTCAATTATTGTATGTAACTTTTTTTAACTGAGTTTCTTTGCCTTTTTCTACAGGAGAATTTGCAGCCTTCAAGTAGTCACCACCACCACAACACCTCCCTCACTTTTTAAGTCTTGTGGCCCCATTCTGTCTTAACACCAAGACATGATTCTGCTCCTCAAAACATAAAATAAAACACTGAAACTAAATTTGAGCAGAATGAACTTGACTGTCCAGGAAATGGGATCACTCTCTCTTTAGAAGCCCGAACACTCTTCTTGCATTGTCTTCTCTTCAACATTCAAATCTCCATGTACGTTCAGAGAAGCAGAACATACCATTTCTAGGAACAAAGGGCATGTATTTTGACCTTTTGGCAATTGGGCATAATGGAAAGGAAACATGCAGTTTAGGGAACTGGCTTTGGAAGATCCACTAATTATTTCAACTTATATCAAAAAAGCAGCAGATTCTCTGAGAGAAAACAACTTGGCACTAAAAGAATGAACCTTAAGATGAGCACTCCTCATGACTGGGATTGTTGCTGTGCTTTATTAAATTATTGGATTACATGCAGTATTTCTTTTGGTCTGGCACAAAGATGGATGCATGTGCCATTCAAAGATGCTACATTTTAATTTTGTTCCAGTTAATTTATACTTTTTCTTCTCATTTTGGAAGAGGAAAAGATTTTATGGGCATGAGGAAGAAGCCCTTTCTAGAAAAGCAGAAGCTGCATTATTTTTCCCAAAATGATGCTTTTGCTTGTCTAAATGAGTCTCTTTCTGATCTCTCTTGCTGTTATCTTACAAAAAAATTGAAATTCATTTTCACATAGGTCCAGCAACAAACTAAAGGTGCACATGGAGCAACTGATTGTAATTATATCTGTCTTACTGCTCCAGGACAGATTTTGTTGGCAGAGATTTCTTAGTTTGCAGGTCTGCACTTTGAAACCATTCACAAATTGGTTTCTTGTCTTTGTTTTCTTTGTTATTTTTGTCTTGTAAATATTGTATTTTCAGTCAGAGTATAATACAATAAGTAACTAATGGTGGCAAATTGGCCCCAAAGAAAACTTGCAAATTAAGCATTGTAAACCTTCTGAAACACTGAACGGGAAATCTATTTTTGGAGATTGCCTGTATTATAAACCAAGAAATCTCTAGTCAATGTATCTTCTAAATGAACAGAAACATTTTGAAATATGTATTTTTTTCTTTTTCAATACAATAAGGTTTACAATAGCAGTATTATAATCCAGAGAAGAATCTCTAGGAGCTAGTAAATTTTGGGAGGAAAAAGGGCAAGTGACATAATCTCATGTCTTTTGACCCTTCTCTCACTTCGCTCTTTTAGGTAATACTGCTTAATGCTAAAAGTTCTTTTTTGTTATTTAAGAAAAAGGGTTCTGCCTTTTATAGGCATATTTGGATTTTGTTTTAAATCATTTTTTTCTCACAGTTAAATGTTCTCATAAAAACTTATGTAAATGATGAACATCTTTTGACTTAAGCAAATGATTTGATTTTAAACAATTCGGGTATGCTATTCACTAAACCTGCACTGATCCTTCTGTGCCTCTTGCTTTCACTGATTCATTTGATTGGTATCAGTCTTCCTTCTTTCATTATCCAGATTTTGCAGCCAGAACTCAAGGTTGTTCCAACTGAATTATTTATTTTTTTTCTTTTCATTTCTAGGCTCCAAAACCAATTAACTTTTTTATGTTCAAAACCATGACCAATATACCAGCACATCGTTTACTTCCAGTTGAATAATATGCTGTACAATTTTTGTAAAGCTGGTTTTAGATAGATAATATTTAAGGGGCCTGATTTTCAAAGTTATTTACATTCCTGAAACTACATTTTATGTGTATAATTGGCTGTTATAAAAGAACTCATGCTCGGTTCACATAAAAGTATTCACATAAACCAATTTCATCCATGCTTTTATGTGAACTGGAGATAGTTGGGGGCAGTGTTGGGACTTTTGCATATGTGTATATTTTAATAATTATTGGGTACATTTTTAAAGCCTGGCGTGCACAAATACCGGGAGAAACACACGTGGCCAGGCTGTGCGCACACTGAGCGCATTTTCAAAACAGCCTGGCTATGTGCGTTTCTCCCAGGATGCGCAGAAGTGCTGGGGTCTGTGAAAGGGGCGGAGCAAGGGCCAGCAGCCATTAGGCCCTGTCCCGGAGAAGCGCGCACCAGCAGCTGGCCGGCGCATGGAACTTACTTCACCTCCGAAGAGGAAGTAAGTTTTAAAACAAAAAAATTTGAATAGTTAAGTGGGGATTAGGGGTCAGGGCAGAAAGGGGAAAAGGAAGGAAGGGTAGTTAGGGGATAGGGAAGTTCCATCCCAGTCCGCGTGCACTGATATAAAATTGGGTGCACATGTGTGCGCGGGTATCGTATTTTATAACATGCGCACAGCAACACACACAAGTTATAAAATTGGCGCCTTTGAAAATCTACTCCTATGTGCATAAATTAATCTGCTGCACATGTCATGTAGTTGATAGAGCAGGCATAACTTTCTGTAAGTTAATTTGTGCACATTTCATGCCACTTACCCAGAAATTTTCAAAGCAAACCTACGCACATAAGTTTGTTTTGAAAATTTGTGTTAAAGTCTACGTGTAAAAGGTATGCACATTTTTTTTTAATATTCCTTTTTGTAACAACTCAAAGCAGACTACATTCAGGTACTGTAGGTATTTCCCTATCCACAGAGGGCTCACAATCTAAATGGGTCATTTACTAAAGGTTTTGGCCCATTTTGTGTCTATGGAAAAAATGCTTAGTAAATAGGGCCCTATGTTTATACTTGAGTAATGGAGGATACAGTGACTTGCCCAAGGTCTTAAGAAGTGTCAGCAGGATTTGAACCCTGGTTTGCAGCCTGCTGCTCTAAACACTAGGCTGCTCCTTCTCCAACACACAGTTATAAAATTGTTCCTCCTATGTCAGGTACTGGTCTGCAAAAATTGGATCATGTAAGACAAAACATAGAAATGCTTTCTCTGTGGAGCTCATACCTTTTGCTATTCTTCTTGTCAGTAACTGTCCTCTTTCCTTTGCCATGATGTGGAAAGTTGGTTACTGTTTTTTCAGTTCTCTCTTCTTGTTTTCAGAGTTAAAAGTGGAGTATAAAAGGTTCTGCAGCTGTTATGAAGCCAGCTTCTTGCTTGTCAGACTAGAGGGAAATATGACGTCAGCTCTGCAATGAGTTTCCTAACCAGTTATATGTGGATTGTATACTTGCAGTTCCTCAACCTCTGCATGTGCCACTACTGCATCCCTACCCGGCTTGTCCAGCCTGTCCACCCCAACCCCTCCCCCCTAGCCTTTTGTGACACAAAGAACACACTCAGTGCTTTCAAAATTTGATATTTATTTGGTTACAATAAGTCTGCAGCAATCACAAATCAGCAATCAAATTTTCAATCATGTAATCAATGACAAACCTGACTAAACTAGTGAATAACCCCTGGGCTGGCTGAGCCTCTGCCCATATAAACTTCATCCCACTGAAAAACCGTTAACACTTAATCAAGTACCATTAACAACATGGTGATGGCCATAGAAGTCTGAACCCATCACATAAATCATAGTCAACGTAGAGGGTAGAGCTGTTGAAACTTGGGCTCTGGCACCAGTTCTCAGCATTGGACTTCTGGTCCGTTGAAGCACTACAGATGCAACAAAATTACTCAGAGGATAGACTTTGGGTGGCCATTGAAGTGCACCAAATTGCTGACTTAATTCATACAATGCATGTAATATGGAAGACAGGAAATTACTTTACTGCATGTCCCTGCCCATAACATTCTCAACATACCACTAAGTGTGGATCATGCACTGCCATCCCTGCCACAGCCTGAGAGCCCCCCACTGTTCACATTGCAAACATGTAACCATAAGCCCTCTATTGCCTCCTGCAAATTGCTAATAAAAATGTCTAGTCCCACATTGGCCAAGTGAACCCCATCAGGCCTGTACTGCCCAGGGCAGCTTTCATCGATAATGTCATGTTATACAAGAACCCCCAATGGAA
The DNA here is from genome assembly GCF_901001135.1 of Rhinatrema bivittatum. Classification (NCBI taxonomy): domain Eukaryota; kingdom Metazoa; phylum Chordata; class Amphibia; order Gymnophiona; family Rhinatrematidae; genus Rhinatrema; species Rhinatrema bivittatum. The sequence goes on from NC_042623.1 coordinate 129,002,010, forward strand.
CCCATACATTTTTGCATCCACCTGTTCAGCTTTCTATAGGTTTAGGCAACGACATAATGTGATCTCTCATCATGCCACACCCTACGCAGGATGATGAAGGAACAGACAATGAATAAACCAGCAGTAGAGATACTTTTTGTTTTTTCTGTACTAATTCCTTACTGAGGAGCTCTGTGATTTCATTTCATCTTAAATGGAGGATAATGGCCCAAGGGCCAGACTGCGACTTTTTCATCTGCAACATCAATGGCAGTAGCTGGTCCCACCGCATCCACATTAGTGATAAGCCACTGCTTGTCAAGCCCAAGAATTCTCCCAGTGGTTTCAATAATGCTCTCCTTTGGGCCCAGTGAATAAATGAGTGCACGCAAATCCAGATTCAGTGGGGGCCCAGCACATTACTTGCAGTGGAGCAAATAGGAAATAATACATATATTATTCGCATTAGAGTGCAGTACTACTCAAAATTAAGGCCTAATATATAATTTGTATCACCCAGACCGCCACTCGCCAAAAGGCACAATTTGGTCCAGAGGCAGGCCCAGATCAGCTGTTGTAGTAGCTACCCCATCTGAAATGAATGAATGGCGTACTCTGATACATCCAATCCCAGGCTAACCAAACATTTCTTTAATATTCTTGCAAGCTGGCATCTTGATAGTGGATGACCATCCTCATGAGCTAGCAGAAAAATTCCACCCTGAGGCCTCTGTATCATATATTTGTGTAAAACGTTTACTGGACAAGTCTTGCAGCTAGGGAGGTACTGTAGCATTATCTGCTGGCCCTGCCCCTGCTGGTCAGTTTTGGACCTGCGAATTAGCATCACCACTCTGTCCTTATCATATGAACAAGTCACTTAACCAGAAGCCTGCCGACTCTCTGGCATAGGAGGACTGAGTGACCAATTCGCTAACCCAGAAGGCACTTAAAAAAAAAAAGCCAGAGAAAATGTGCAGCGAAAAAGGTAAGCTTCATACACATTACAGCACCTAAGATGGACCACCTCCAATAGTGCCTACAAACACTCATGTATAAGAGTGGAGGAGTGGTTAGGGCAGCGGGCTATGAACCAGGAGACTAGGGTTCAAGTCCCACTGTCGCTCCTTGTGACCTTGAGCAAGTTGCTTTACCCTCCCTTGCCTCAGATACAAACTTAGATTGTGAGCCCTCTGGGGATAGGGAAATACCTGAATTTAATCCACTTTGAAGTGCTGAAAAAGTGCGAAAAGTGGAATATTAAAACAAAAAAATTTAAATCTTCTTACAAGCCCATCTATGCATCATACATTGTATGACAAAATTACCCTAGAGAAAAAAAACTGATTCCCGCAAACTGACATGACACTGCTGATCTAGACCTTCCTTTCTCTTTGCAAAACAGAATATATTGAATAACAGAGTTAATCCTAGGAGGGAACTGAAGATGCAACCTGCTACTTGACAAACTTGTGAAATTCCATCAGGGCACTGAAGTATCAATTCTGAGTAGCTAGGGTTAGAGAATTCATCAATATGTCCCAAGCAGTGTTTGACCAAGTTTCCATACTTGTTGAGGAGGGGCAGTACCTTCTACCTCCTGTGCAAGATGCCAGGTATCTGAAATATGACCACTTAAAATGGAAAAGGGCATCAGCAATGGCATTTCTTTCTCCGGGCACATGCAAAGCTCCTGAACACTACTTCCTTGAGCAGACTGGCAACTCTTCCTTGAGCAGACTGGCAACTCTCGGCATCCTGGCCTGTTGATGGCTTCCACCACCACCATATTATCAGACCTAAAAATTACAGATTTTGTGCGTAATCTGTCACCCCAAATGTGTAGAGCTACTAGGGATGTGAATCGTTTTAGGACGATTAAAATTATCGTCCGATAATTTTAATATCGTCTTAAACCGTTATGGAACACAATACAATAGAGATTCTAACGATTTATCGTTATAAATCGTTAGAATCGTGAGCCGGCACACTAAAACCCCTTAAAACCCACCCCCGACCCTTTAAATTAAATCCCCCACCCTCCCGTACCCCCCCCCCAATGACTTAAATAACCTGCGGGTCCAGCGGCGGTCCGGAACGGCAGCGGTCCAGAACGGGCTCCTGCTCCTGAATCTTGTTGTCTTCAGCCGGCGCCATTTTCCAAAATGGCGCCGAAAAATGGCGGCGGCCATAGACGAACACGATTGGACGGCAGGAGGTCCTTCCGGACCCCCGCTGGACTTTTGGCAAGTCTCGTGGGGGTCAGGAGGCCCCCCACAAGCTGGCCAAAAGTTCCTGGAGGTCCAGCGGGGGTCAGGGAGCGATTTCCCGCCGCAAATCGTTTTCGTACGGAAAATGGCGCCGGCAGGAGATCGACTGCAGGAGGTTGTTCAGCGAGGCGCCGGAACCCTCGCTGAACGACCTCCTGCAGTCGATCTCCTGCCGGCGCCATTTTCCGTACGAAAACGATTCGCGGCGGGAAATCGCTCCCTGACCCCCGCTGGACCTCCAGGAACTTTTGGCCAGCTTGTGGGGGGCCTCCTGACCCCCACGAGACTTGCCAAAAGTCCAGCGGGGGTCCGGAAGGACCTCCTGCCGTCCAATCGTGTTCGTCTATGGCCGCCGCCATTTTTCGGCGCCATTTTGGAAAATGGCGCCGGCTGAAGACAACAAGATTCAGGAGCAGGAGCCCGTTCCGGACCGCTGCCGTTCCGGACCGCCGCTGGACCCGCAGGTTATTTAAGTCATTTGGGGGGGGTTCGGGAGGGTGGGGGATTTAATTTAAAGGGTCGGGGGTGGGTTTTAGGGGGTTTTAATGTGCCGGTTTTGCGATTTTTCGATTTTTCACGATTTTTCACGATTTTTCACGATATTTTACCCCCCCAAACGGCAACAATACGATTTCCTCCCCCTCCCAGCCGAAATCGATCGTTAAGACGATCGAGGACACGATTCACATCCCTAAGAGCTACAATGATTAGAAATAGCTCAAGGAATGTAATGTCCCTGGTTAAACCCTGCTGGTGCCAATTGTTGGGCCATGCCTCAGCACACCGTGCTCCTATAAAGTTAATTCTTATCCACCCTGCCCCCGGATGCATCAGTACAAAGTTCCAGCTCACTGTTATAAATGGACAGAGAAGGCCACAATGCTAGCCCATCGAAGTTCTGCAAGAATGATAATCAGATGTCAGGGTCATCTTTAATAGCTCATGTAACTCTAATGAAATGATGTTGCCTCACTGCCCCTGCTTAGCTATGGCCAAACACTGAGTGAAAACTCTGCCCATGGCCAGACTGTACTGGCAAAAGTAAGAAGGCCTGTAAGTACCTTGTTTTAAATCTAGTAGCACTTCACACAGCTTTCCCAGTTTTTCTTGTGGTAGCCTAAATAGTCTAGTCTGAACATCAATCTCAATGCCAAGGAATACTAAGAATGGGGCTGAGCCCATGTTTTTTTCATATGTGAGAGGGATATCAAACGGAGACGTCACGCTCTGGAAATCCGACAACAGGTTTTTGCATTTGGCAATATCCTTTCCAACAAACAGGAAGTCATCCAAATAGTGAATAATGGTCCTGTTGTCCGTGATTTGCTCCACAACCTAGTGTAGAAAAGTACTACATTTTTTCAAAATACACACAGGTTATAGTGCATCCTTTGGGCATGAACTTATCAAAATAATAACCAACACCAAATGCAAAACCAAGAAGATGAAATGAGTCTAGGTGGACCAGAAGCAGGCAAAAAGCTGATTCAATATCTGCCTTTGCCAGTTTCACCTCCCCACTATGGACTCTGCTGATAGAAATTGCCCGGTCCAGTGTGGCATATTGTACCGAGCATAGTTCAGGGGCTATGAAATCATTTACGGATACCACTGCAGGATGTGAAAGATTGTGTATGAGACGGAATTTTCCTGCTTCCTTCTTCAGGACTGTCCCCAAAGGAGAAACAATCATGTGCGGGGGGGGGGGGGGGGGGGGGGGGGGGATGTCTGGGAATGGCAGTGCTATCCAGCCTAAAGCAAGCTCACTTTCAATCTTTTGTTTAGCTATGGCCTCATACTGCCTTAATGATCGAGCATTATGACAGGAGGAAGGGGGATAGACAGAGGGCCCATTATATGGGATGGGAAAACCTGAGGCAAATCCTTCCCTTATGAAGCTTGCTGCCTTTCGCAAAGGGTAGCTCTCTAACCACAGGATTAATGCGCCAAGTCTAATTGGCACTGTCGCCAATGACCTCGTGGGACTGCATAATCAGAACCTCTTCTGTCCCTAAGACTCTTGCACTGGGACACAGGATGGGGGCTCCACATGTGGAACGCAAATGCTTGAATCTGCATAGGTTCCATGTGCACTGGCCTGAATTGAATTGCTTACAAGTTTGTCTCTCCACTCCATTACCGGGATTTCTAAATTGCCCTGCCTGTGAGGCAGTATATGACCGTTCAGTAGTATATGACACTTCCGAGTTACCAGGCCTCAGTAGATTCATCTTGTCGAGCCAAAGGTCTATAACTCTGTGATGCCAAGTAATGGACTGGTTATGCATAACTTTGTTGTAATTTAACCAAGCCCACCCCCCAAAATGCCTGTGAGCCACATAATTATATCTAAGTGATGCCCCAAGTAAGGCTCTGTTTGGGTTCTTTCTCCAACACTACAGTCATAAAAATGTAAAATGATGAGATCCAATTACTGATTAATTTGTAAATGCAGGGTTTCTTATCTTTGGCTTCTGCCCCAGCTGATTTGTCTTTTGTATCACTACAGGTTCCCTCACTAACAGAGACAATATGGCTATGAATTCACTTTTCCATTTCTTTTTTTAAATTTTCTTGGGCACCCCTTTGGCAAGAGAATTCATCCCACATGTCGAATCCTCCAAGGCCCTATTCTCATGCTCAGATGGTGATGCTGTCATTACCGCCTTGGATCTGCTCTCTCTTGGAGCTAGTATCACCTACCCCCATACACCGCTAATACTTTTGGTTTTCCTTTTTAGCAGATTTCTTTATATTACATTTTTTAGTGCATCACACATTACTTTAACCATTTGGACTCCCCACCAGAGGAATCATCAGAGGATGAGCCCATATCAGAAGTCTCCCTGCGGCTGGACTGCAAGAAGGACGTAGACCTACCTGAGTCAAACACCACCTTCTGCTGACCCCCTCTGCCGTGTCTTCTCTGGTACCATGCCACCTGGCTTGCTCACGAATTTCAAAAAGTAGATTGTCCAGGTCCTACCGCTCCTCTGCTCGAGCTGACTTGCCCCGCCATCTTGGGGAAGGGGGGGGGGGGGGCAGGGTGCTGCAGCTACCGCGGATTTGCAACTACTCTTGTCTCTGCTCTTTTTCTGAGCCCTAGCCAGCTTTGTGGCTGTCTTTACCATTGTCTTATCTCACGCCTTGCTGTTAGCCACTTTCTTGGCAGGCATATTATAAACTCGATGGGGGAGACAAGCTAGTATTGAAAAGAGACAAAAGAAAAGCACATATGACCCAGTGCAATGACTCCAGCCCAAAATTGCTGTAGTCCACAGGATCACACACTTCTCTTTTATTCATTCATATGTATATCTCTACTTTTTTTTTATAATTAATATATCACATAGAAGCTGGCAGCTGACAGGAGGAGATGACTAACCGCCTCCTCTAAGATTACTTTTATGATCCTTACTTTGCGAATATGCTGCTAAATTAAAAAAAAAAAGAACCAGTGAAATTCTGATCCTGCTGCTGTGCTATGGTCCAAACAGAACCTCCATGACTCAGAAAGACATGTTACCTTGCTGACGCTGCATCTTCCTCCACGGCCGTGGTGCACGCTATGATTCTCCGTTGACCACCTCCCCATTCCTGCTATCACTAGCTCGCAGCCTGAATTGTCAGACACCAATTCTAACATGAATGAAGCCTCCTCTGCAAGCACTCTGTGCTTGCAGAGGAGGCTTGACCAAGTTTATGAAAAATCCTCCAAAAATGGGGTAGAAAGGTTTGGAGGTTGGCAAGTCTGAGGATGTCCCTCTCCTTCAATGGCCTAAGCCAGGGTTTGGTCAGAGAGAAGTGAAATTATATATGTCACTGAAGCTGGCTGGTTGAAGTTCGAAGTGGATCAAATGCTGGTTAATAAACCTGGTTAATAAACCTCCTACAGGCTTTGGGATTACCGTCATATTGAAGAAGAAGTGGCAGATGTAGAGAGGGAATATTCTGGGTTATAGCGACTGAGCGTGGTAGAGGTGGCATGGAGGTTGCTGTGGGCAAGGATGAATGAGCTTGTTTTAATTGCTGAGACAGGTCCTGCAGCACTCCAATCATCTTATCTTGATTTTTTTGCTGCTGCAAAACTCCTGGAGGAAGTCAGGGAGCGGTATATCAGCTGGGTTCATGGCCTGAGCAAACTGTAATGAGGTAGCCCTCCAGCTACTCCTCTGGTCCTTTGGGCCTGTCATCGGCTGAGATGTGAACTAGTTGGGCCACTGTTGGATTGGTGCTCCCTGAGGTGCGAGCAGATCTGGCTCCAGTAAGTGGCAGCTGATGCAAGATGGTAGTGTACACAACCAAGGAAGGCGTAGTAATCAGTCAGGCAAGGATCAGGGCAAATGGTGTCCATTCATAGAAAAGAAATACCAGGCCAAGTTTGGGGCAGGCATCAAGCAGAGTGAGGTCAGAACAGTCTGGGTCAAAGCAAAACAGAAGCATGAAGAAGTGAGTACTCAGATACAAGAATAACAGGACCTGTTGCTCAGGCAATTGTTGAAGCAAACTGGGCTTCCTTAAATATGTCATCAGGGTACACCACAGGATATCCTGATTCAGGCCCTATAATGCTCAGTACTTCCTGGATGTGCTCCTAGTCAGCTTCAGGATGCAGGGCATAGCTAGGATGCTGGGAGCCACACTGGGATGCCACAGGGGAGCGCGAGACACCACACCGGAGCTAGGAAAGAGAGGTACTGAGGGTTGGCTGCAGTGCAAGCTACTGTGTTTGGAGATACGTTACAAATGCTGATTTGCTCCTTTGATGATACTTTGAAAAACTGCCACTCCTGCTCTTGGTTTGCCCCATTGTAGGTCCTTGGTCTCTTCATGCCACTTTTGGTGTTACATGTCGTCATACTTCTGATGATATCTACTCACCAGTTTCATTAGATATGATTAGAAAAGCCAATTTGGGAGCTCAGAATTGGTTGCATTGCTTCTTTTTTTGACTATAATGAGACATGAATGAATGAATGAATGAATAACATGAACAAATGAAATTTTTTTGTTGTACAAACCAAACCAAATGAATGTTGGTGACCTAGAAACAAAGGAATGAACTGAATTGAATTTTTTTGACACTGCATAGGACTAGAGAAACTAACTTGAACCCCCATCCAAGTGCTTAGAACCATTTCACCCCTACCAAATGATTCTGTAAAAGAATTTGCTTACATAGTCTGGATTCCAGAAGCAGTTTTGCAGGAGAGGTAATACTGGCCCAGAACAGGAGATTATAGTCAGGGATGACATAAGGAACATTTCTTGGAGTTACTATCCCCAGATATAATTAACACCTTTTGCTTTTTTCAAAGGACTCAAAAGAAATTCCTTTTGATACTTTAATGCTCCAAATAGCATCTGTTTGGAAGACTCAGCATCATATATAATAACAGTATCAGAAGCTAGGAAATATCAGGCTGAGGGTCCATCGTAGTACACATGTATCAGTAGTAGAGACAGGGAATAGAAGACATGGACTCTTGAGAGAAAGACAGAGGTAATTTTAAAACTCCCCTTGGATATATTGCTTTTCTTGAACTGAAAGCACAAGATGGGTTAGAAAATGAAAAAATGAAGTAGATACAAGATAAACTCACATTTGAACTAGAGCGAGACAATTTAATATTTGCTTTGCTTGTAGCCCAGAACAAACAAAGCTATTGCATAGATAGCCTGATCTCCTGTGCCCAGCCTAGGCTGGATTTACTCTCACCAAAGGACTCAACTATTAGATCCCAGGATGCGAGGAAGGATACAGCTTCAGAACAGGGGCTAAAGTTTGTGACTCCATTGATCTTGGACCCTTGTGGGTTCCCCAACTGTTACACCAAGGTTGGAGGTCAGGAAAAATTGATGTTAATTGACAGCTAGAATTAGTTTTATAGACAGAGCTTCTCCCACCACAGACTTGAAAAATGTAGAAATGCATGAAATTCATGCTGTTAATGACAGTTTCCAAATGTGTGCCAACCCAGTTATAATGGATATCCCTGTGCAAAGTAAACATAACAATGAAATGTTATAAACCATTGTCTCCACTGTAGTAAAGCCTCGGGACTTACACACGTCGCCGGGCCTTTTTAAAATAGGCCCGGCACGTGTAACTCCACTGGATTTATGCACACAGAGCTTTGAAAATCTACCCCACCAAGAGTATTTTAGCATGGGTTTTCCAGCCCTAAAACCTATATTATATACCTGTGTAAGGTTATCACCGAAAAACCTGTGCTTGGCTTAGTGCGGCAAATTACGTCAGCCTCTTAAGAAGACTGTGCTGAAGGCAAAAGCATCACACAAAAAATCTCTTTAATCCTGTAATCATATGGGTAATATCCAGACAGAACTGAGAAGGTGAATACCAAATTGGTCAGTGCAGACAACAGAATGGGAAAGAATGTCTAGACAGTACAAAAGAGTCAACATGCAAATGCACAAACCATAAAATTACAGAAGCTGGAGAATGATCTAAAAAGAAATGTGGAGAAGTGATTGTGATAAATAATGCCACTGAAGCAGAGCATATGCTTTGAAATGTGATATTCTTTTGAGCAATGACAATGGCAAAATAATTCCAAGTAGTAATGATTTTAAATCATTTTATTTGCAAGCTATATAAATATTTTGCAAAAATTATAGACTGGGACCTATGATTATATTTGTAAGCAATTATTATGCTGGAAGTTATAAATGTTAGGCTCATGTATGACGGCCCTTTGATTATTGCACATTTCCATGATTAATCTGAATTGTTTTGTAATTTTTTTTTCTGTCATTTCAAAGAATGTCTAGAAACGTTTAGAGGAGTCACTGTCAAATAAATGTATTGCAAGGAAAGGCGAGAATCATTGCAAGCTGTCTGCGCATGAAAAGCAATGCTAGGAGGCTTTAAAACTTTTCACAATTAAAGAGCATAATCCTGGCATGACACATACATTAGACCATTCTCTCTGTTCATGCATTCCCTCCCCCAACAATTAGACACCACATCATTTGTTATTCCATTTGAAGCTTTTAAAACTCACATATATAACCACCAACATGAGGGTACACGACAACGTTACTTGCTTTTTCTAACCTTATCACTAAACATTCCTAACAATGAAGAAATTAGGCCACAGCTTCGAATATCTTTTATAATGCAGCACTCACCACCAAGAAGACTTTTACTGTGTAACCATATAGTTATTCTCTTTATCACCATTATTCACTTTGTAACCCCCCCAGCATCAAACTATGGGGGTCATTTATCAAAATGCGGTAAGGCGTTTTCGCATGCGTTAAGGGCTTATCGCATGCGAAAAAGCCCCGTTTTCGCATGTGATAGGCCTTTAACGCATGCGAAAACGTGTTTACCGCATGCGATCGCACCATATCGTATGGTGCGATGCAAATGCAAAAACTGGGAGGAGTAGGGGCGGAGAGGGGATGCAAATTCAAAACCTGGGCGGAGAGTGGGCTGGGTTAGCCTGCCTGCGAAGAGGTATCGCAGAGCCATATCGCCAATTTTAACAATACCTCTTTCAGATGCGTTAGGCTCTGCGATAGCAGCTGGGACCATGCGGTGAGTACCTTCGCCATTTGCGATGGGGTCCGTTAGCATACACCACGCCCCTTTTGCTTTCGCATGCGGTACGTACCGCATTTTGATAAATCCACCCCATGCCAAGAAAAATGTCTGGTGCACAGGACAGCTGCCATTTGTTTATTTACCACATCCCTATGCTGGCCACATTCATGGCATAGCTCCTTTTATTATTTATTTTCTCACACCTTCCCCAGCCACCCGTTATTATAAACAAGCTAAAACTAATGTCCATTACCAGCCCAGGTCCACCATTTAAAAGGTACCTGAGCACCTCACCATTTTTCATCTTCCTTTTTGGCTGCCCTTCCTGCTGTGACAACACAATCCAACTTTGGCCCCGTTCATCTAAGCTACTCAGGAAGGGTGTGGCGGGAGGCTGTTCACATCTGCTATCCCCTTCCTTCTGCCCTGCTACTGTCTATTGTTTTACACCCCAGAGATCCCAATGGTTAGAAGTAGGGACCCATCCCAACTAAATTGTGAACTATGGGGTGGCCAAAAGTGATGGCCTGGTTATGCCTTTCTGGCCACCCAGGGTTGCTGTAGCAGCTTAACCCTGGCACTCGGCACACATTCGACCACTCCCCCTGTTCATGTGCTGCCTCTCACCTCCCTCCCAATTAGACACCACACCATTTGTTATTACATTTCAAGCTTTAAATAACCTGCATATATAACCAACATTAGGGTACACGGCAACTTTACCTCGCTTATTCTAGCCCTAACACTAAATCTTCCTGACAATGAAGAAATTAGGCTACAGCTTTCAATATCTTTTATAATGCAGCACTAACTGACGAGGAGACTTTTACTGTATAACTGTATTGTTATTCTCTTTATCACCATATCACCATTATTCACTTTGTAAGCATCAAGCCATGCCAGGCAAGATATCTGATGCATGGGACAGACGTGCTGTGCTGCCCCCACCTTATATTTATTTACCTCATCCCTATGCCGGCCACATTCCTGTCATGGATCCTTGTATTATTTTTCTCACACCTTTTCCAGCAACCCATTATTTGTGGTCTGGGTACTTGGCTATTATAAACAAGCTAAAACTAATACCCATTAACAGCCTAGGTATCCACTATCTAATGGCTCCTGAGCGCACCGCCATTTTTCATCTTCCTTTTTGGCTGGTGAGTTGCCACCACAGGAGGGGCTAGTAACCCTTTTTACTTGGGCTTGACTCCCCCCTTCCATAGTGACCTAAGACCATTTTGATGGCTGGCTGCATGCCCATACTGAAAATATCCAGGCTTGTATCTGACAGGTGTACTCCATCAGTCCCAAATAAACCTGTGCAATGAGTCATCAATTCCTCATAAAGTATCCACTATAAAGTAGCTGGCTTCTTCCTTATTCACGTTTTTCTTGCTCTTCTCTATCAGTTTGTGACTCTTGGTTTCCTTCCAGTCAAGTCTAGAATGATATGAAACCAGATAACCACACCCTTCCACTGTGCTCCACTCATTGTCCAAGCTCTTAATTATTATTATCAAATTGATTTCTTTGCATCATTAACTCTTTTCTCCCTAATTGCCATTTTGATGCCCAATTTTCCAGTCTCACAAGGTCTTCCTGCAATTTATCACAATCTGCTTGTGATTTAACTACTCTGAACAATTTTGTATCATCTGCAAATTTGATTACCTCACTTGTATTTCTTTCCAGATCATTTATCAATATATTTAAAAGTAAGAGTCCCACTACAGATCCCTGAGGCACTCTACTGCACTCCCTTCCACTGAGAAAATTGTCCATTTAATCTTACTTTCTGTTTCCTGTCTTTTAGCCAGTTTGTAATCCACGAAAGGATATCGCCACCTATCCCATGACTTTTACTTTTCCTAGAAGCCTCTCATGAGGAACTTTGTCAAACGCCTTCTGAAAATCCAAGTACACTACATCTACCGGTTCACCTTTATCCACATGTTTACTAACACCTTCAAAAAAGTGAAGTAGATTTGTGAGGCAAGACTTGCCTTGGGTAAAGCCATGCTGACTTTGTTCCATTAAACCGTGTCTTTCTATATGTTCTGTGATTTTGATGTTTAGAACACTTTCCACTATTTTTCCTGGCACTGAAGTCAGGCTAACCGGTCTGTAGTTTTCCGGATCGCCCCTGGAGCCCTTTTTAAATATTGGGGTTACATTAGCTATCCTCCAGTCTTCAGGTACAATGGATGATTTTATTGATAGGTTACAAATTTTTACTAATAGGTCTGAAATTTCATTTTTTAGTTCATTTAGAACTCTGGGGTGTATACCATCTGGTCCAGGTGATTTACTACTCTTCAGTTTGTCAATCAGACCTACCACATCTTCTAGGTTCACCATGATTTGGTTCAGTCCATCTGAACCATTACCCATGAAAACCTTCTCCAGTACGGGTACTTCCACAACATCCTCTTCAGTAAACACCGAAGCAAAGAAATAATTTAATCTTTCTGCCATGGCCTTATCTTCTCTAAGTGCCCCTTTAACCCCTCGATCATCTAACGGTCCAACTGACTCCCTCACTGGCTTCTGCTTTGGGGTATATTTTAAAAAGTTTTTACTGTGAATTTTTGCTTCTACAGCCAACTTTTTTTCAAATTCTCTTAGCCTGTGTTATCTTAGCCTGTCTTATCAATTTAACTTAGCCTGTCTTATCAATTTAACTTGCTAACACTTATCATTATCTTATTTTCTTCTGTTGGATCCTTCTTCCAATTTTTGAATGAAAATCTTTTGCCTTAAATAGCTTCTTTCACCTCCCCTTTTAGCCATGCCGGTAATCGTTTTGCCTTCTTTCCATCTTTTTTAATGTGTGGAATACATCTGGACTGTGCTTCTAGGATGGTATTTTTTAACAATGACCACGCCTCTTGTACACTTTTTACCTGCTCCTTTCAGTTTTTCTCTAACAATTTTTCTCATTTTATCAAAGTTTCCCTTTTGAATGTTTAGCACGAGAGCCGTGGATTTGCTTACTGTCCCCCTTCCAGTCATTAATTCAAATTTGATCATATTATGATCACTATTGCCAAGCAGCCCCACCTCCGTTACCTCTCTTACAAATCATGTGCTCCACTGAGAATTAGATCTAAAATTTCTTCCTCTCTTGTCGGTTCCTGAACCAATTGCTCCATAAAAATGTAATTTATTCCATCCAGGGACTTTATATCTCTAGCATGTACCGATGATACATTTAGCCAGTCAATATTGGGGTAATTGAAATCTCCATTACCGCACTACCAATTTGGTTAGCTTCCCTGATTTCTCTTAGCATTTCACTGTCAGTCTCACCATCTTGATGGTACAATACTCCTATACTATAGTCATCCCCGACACACAAGGGATTTCTACCCATAAAGATTCAATTGTGCATTTACTCTCAGGCAGGATGTTTATCCTGGTGGACTCTATGCCATCCCGGACATAAAGCGCTACACCGCCTCCCGGGTGCTCCTCTCTGTCATTGTGATATAATTTGTACCCCTGTATAGCACTGTCCCATTGGCATATCTCTGAGATGCCAATTAAGGTGTGCTGTTGTCATCAGCCTTGGTGGGGATCAGCTGGTCACTTTGCAAACTTCTATGGCCCATCCATTTTACAAAAGCATTTTCTTATGGTATTCCCAGCATTTCACCACCTAGATTTTACCAGTCTAGGCAACTTGACATCATTATTTTGAAGTGGAAGTGTGACAGTGCCTTACCGTCATTTTATCTAAAAAATTATCCTTCCCCGGGTGGCTTTCCACATGAGTATACTTCCACAGCTGTAGCCATGCATAAAACGTTACCTCATTACAAGCCCAGCAAAAAACCCTGCATCCTTCCTCATTCCTATCCGCCTTAGATTTTCTTAAGAATATCTGGAAATTATCTCCTAGTGCCTTTACTAATTATGAGCCTCCTCCATCCCATAGTTATCCCTGAGCATTTGTTCCATCCTTCCATTAATTTCCTTTATCATGAATGTCCAAGTGGATGCTCTAATGGGGCATTAATGTTTTATCCCATGCCTTGAATAGCACCAGGATGATACGGGGAACCTTGTCCCTTCTGATGATAGCATCAACTGATCTTTTGTTGTTGCCACCTATGTCCCTTCTGCTGTCCCTGCAGCAGAAGAAATATGAAACTTCTATTTTAATGGAAGAAATGTGAAATTAAATTTAGTATCAGTGTTCTCTGTGTATGGACAGCTGGTTTTATTCACCTATAACACCACCACATTTCATAATCTGACTAGTTGCCAAAGCCCCTTTCCCATTTTGCCAGTGATGCTGTCCAATTTTATTTATTTCTTCCTTCCATCTTTATTTTTAAGACGGAGTATGAAAAACAATTAGGATCCTCATAGCCACCCAAAGTATCTTTGCTTTCTGATGTTTCAGGGTTAAGTATGGCCAAGTTAATGAAACTCCTCCCAGCTTTTCTGGAAGGGCAGTATATCCTAGTAGCAATAACTGTGATCAGAATAGATTGATCCCTCCCTTGGGTGGTTATGACACCCTACATGTAGTCAAATAATTGAATTTTCTTCTAAATCTTCCAGTAGCCCTTCCATAAAGTTTTTGCTTTGCTCAGTGCTAGAATCCAGACCCCATTACCATGCTGGGATCCTCATGACTCACCACTTTGCCACAGATGTCAGTAACCTGCATTAAGACAACTGTTAATGTGGCAGCACATTAATATTTTGCTATAAAATACACTTATTCTGGAACATTCAAAACCCATTTCTCGTAACAGCTGTAGCAGCCTGCCTGAGTGTGGGGGAGGGAATTTATATACCTTTGTCTATCTCACAATTAGGATGCAGTTTACTAATGTGTACAGCTCGAGCTCAGTGACCTTTGTTGTTATTATTAAAATATTTTTTATCTGTCTATAGCAGATAAACTGTGCCAAGCTTTGAAAAATCTGCTTTATTCCCCAACTTCCTACTGTAGCCAACTTGCAGCCCCAGCTCTGACAATGACTGATTATACCCTTGTAGGTTGACTAAGGTAACTAAGAATACATGCCTTATGTACATATGAATGCATATGTGCACATGATGCTCCCACTTCCCTCTTTGTACCTACAAATTGTACATTTACTTAGTACTACTAGAACTCCAGATCTGCATAATCTTTATTTTTAACTATATGCTCAGAATGTGACCCAGTTCTTCGCCCAAATAATCATTAACCATCGACACCACTTGAATGTTTGCCTACAATTAGGTTGAAAGCAGAATTTAATGGATAGTTAACTAAAATCGTGGGCCTCTTGGCTCCAGCCTAATTATCTTGTAAGTAGTAGTTAATTGCTGTTTGTTTGAAACCTTTTGTTCATCCTGTGCTCTGCAGACATCACTGTCTGACCCCCACCCATTTGGTTCATAAGCTCCCTGGCCTTCTCTTGGTCACAAATTCCTGACCTGCTCTGCTCTAATTATGGCAAACTTCATCTCTACCTTTTTACCCTACAGTTGGTTTTTGATTGGAGCATTCATACTACATGTCCTAACGCAATTTCCAAGCTAGTTTTGGAGAAGCTTCGTACAGATGCGAATATACTTTCCCACAGCATTACTCTAATCTCACAATTGTAGGATAAAGACCCATTTCCAGTCGCTATGTGTTAATTCATACGCATATTGTGAACCTCCCCAACTTTAACATTCCTACAGGTCACAAAACTGAGAATTGCTTATTTTCAAACTTTTGTTTGAGGATAATTGTTGTCTCTCTGTTTAACCAGCTTTTTCAAAGAAGACCGTAGCTAGCTGTGATGGTAAATGAAACCATCCTTGAATTAATATGTTAATTAATTGAAAGACTGTTGGTATTATAAAATAAATCAATCTCCAGAAGAAACTTTTAGAACTATGCTTTTCTTACATTGCCCTTTAAGTTATAATTTAACAGCAAATTAACCTCCAGAAGTTTTGCAAAATGTAATTGAACTATTATTTTCTTGTACTGTATGCTCTTGTTATTTATTGACTCTTTGAAAGTACAACTTGTAGACAAGTTTAGCCAAAATTAATCTCATCCTAGCAAAATAACTTCTGCATGCAGCATATAATACACACATACTCTCTTCCCCGTGATACCTGGTGTTATCAGCTTTTTCCAGCAACCCCTATCTGGTGAATTTGCTACTATTCAGATCCTTTTGTAAAAAATGCAGTTTATCATTGCTGGGGAACCCATCCATTTGCCAGTCTTTGTATATATATAAAACAGCTACTTATACAATATACTATCACTACTAGCAATTCAGATTACCTGCTTTACTGCTCCTGGCTAAGTGCCAAAGCCCATTCCACATCATGCCACAGATAACTACTACTACCTATACATCTCTGCTCCGCATTAAACCAATTGGATATAAATTAACTTGTTTATAAAACTCAGAGGCTAATATGGCTCTCACAGCATTTTTCTTCCTAAAAGAGGATAATCATCTTAGGCATTCTCTCACCTCTCCCCCCATTCTGTGTGTGTATGAATCTGCTGTGTGTCTGCACAACACACAACAAACCCATCTTCTCTGTTCCTGCAGTCTACCTGATCTTAGGGCCAGAGGGTGCCCTTTGCGCCACCATCTAGCCAGTTTTGATCATGTTGTTTCCCTGCTGCATCCTGCATCCCTCTGGTCCCCTGCCTTTCTGCTATATTGTGAATATGTTGTGTGTGTGCACTGAGAAAGAGACTGAATGAAGGGGGGTGCAGCACAATAATTGTTCTCTCAGGGCAGCAAAAAAGCTAGCATTGGCCCTGCTCTATCTGGTCCCTCACCGTCCTTTGCCATTCCTTCTGCTCTCTCTCTCTCTCCCCTCCATTCCCTCACTGACCAGAGACTCTATCTGCCTCTTCTTTATTCCCACCATCTGCTTTGCTGCTTCCTAGGCACTATTGCCATGTAGTGAAACTGAAAATCCGCCTCTGTCCAGTCTACACTGCGTTACTGTAGTTTAATAACTACATGTGCTACATATACAATCATCTTCTTCCACGTCCTTTAGTCCGTTTCTCACGTTGAAGATTACTATATAGGTAACCCCATGTATCTGATATTCAATTGCTATGCATCTGTTGCACCCTGGATTAATCTCCTCTCTTGTTCTTCAGAACAAGAGAGGTTGGCACACAGTGCTGTACTGGGACTGCCACAAACCTTCTCCTTTATAAGCACTGCCTAGTTGTCCTTATACTACAAGAAACAAACAGGATTCCCAGCTGAACCTCTGAAAATGAAAAACCTTTGCCTCCCAGCCTCTTTCCTGCTGCTTTAATCTTTTGTCCCCTTCCCTCTGCCCTGCCACTGAAGCATTCAATAGTTAACTTCCACCTGCCTGCTTTTTTTTATCCCCTTATCTTTCACATCCGCCCCATACCGGCCCTGAACAACTGGCTCCTGTTATGCTAATCCCCCATCCCCCTCCTGTACCTGCTCCTCCTGAATTGTGTCCCACCCTCTATTGTTTTACACCCCAGAGATCCCAACGGTTAGAAGTTGGGACCCATCCCAACTAAATTGTGAACTATGGGGGTGGCCGAAAGTGAACCAGAAGCGGCCATGGCAGCTCAACGTACACCATTAAGGAGGCGCAACCAGATGACCTAGTACTGAAAGCAAGTTGTCCTTACTGTGTCAAACCTTTTCCCCCCCCCAACCCCCATCACAAACGAGCCCCGACTTCTCAACGTGCAGGCTGACAGGAGAAAGCAGGCGGGACTTTTCAGTTTCCTAAAGTAGCTCTTCCCTTGACCGGAAGCATGGCTTTCCGGAAGTGGCAGAAAGATTTTGCAGCAATGTTGTGAACAGTAATGGCGGAGGATGCGCCGGTTGTGGGGGCTTCGGGTAGAAGGGTAGTGGCCTCGCTCTCGACCGCTGCCGTACGCCTCGCCAGACCGCCGGCGGCAGCAACAACAACAACAACCACAACAACAACAACAACAAGGCAAGGCGCGGCGAGCCAGACCTCGGGAGGTTGGACTCGGCAGGTCACTTGCAGGTGAGCGGCAGCAGCAGCACTTGTACGATTCATTACAGCGGAAGCCTTTCAACTGCCGAGGGTCTTGTCTCCCTCTTCGTTTTTTGCAATTTTCCTTTGCACGTTTGCTCGGTTCTCTTTTGTAAGCCTTTTAGCAATTCCTGGTTTTTTTTTGTAATTTGCCCCCTAATTCCCTACGCTGTTAGGAATTTCAGATTTGACTTCGGGTTGCTCTTGCTTTAGTTGTGGTTTGTTGCCTGCAACTAAAGTATTTTCAGTCTTGTAGTATTTCTTAATATATTTTGCCAGCTTTAACTTGTATTTTGTTTTCATTTCTTCTGTTTGTAGTCAGCTTTATTGGTTGGTTATTGAGTGAGCCTTTTCAGCGACGTTTTCTGTTTTTAAAACCTTAAAATTGGTGTCTATAGTTCGGCGCTTGGGTACTTAAAAATTGGCACAAGATGTGGCTTCCAAGGGTCAGAAAAGGGAGAGGAAGGTTAAGTGGATAGGAAAAGTGCCTGTTTGCTTGGGATGAGGAGGAGGTGTAAGAGTAGGATGCAGAAAGAGGAAGAAGCTGAAAGAGGTTGGATAGTACTTGGAACAAGGAAACGTGAAAATAGAGGAAAAAAGCAACCCCCCCTCCCCATAGTCAATGAATACTAAAAAGAGAAAAATTAGAAATCCCCCCCCCCCCCCAAAAGCATGATATTCTAGATAGTCTCAGTGCAGCTCCCCTATGGATTTCTTTTGGGGAAAAGTCCTAAATTTGTGTCTGCTGTGTGCCCCCCTACCCTGATCACTCAGCTTTAGAAGATGGAGACGTTGTATGCATCCCCGCCCCCCATGACTTACCTCCACACACACAGGTCGATACTGTAACGTGCGGTTGAAGATTTCCCATCTGTAACGTGCTGGGAGCGCACAATTCGGACACGTAAGGCGATCCAGCGATACAGTCTCCAGTTTCACGCGTCCTTAGCGCTTCTTAAAACAGACGCATAACCCTTTCCGCACGCAGCATGTATATGATATGTAAATGAACGAATTAGCTGTATAATGAAGGAATTAGCTATTCCCCTCCGATACTGTGACGCGCGCTCAGATTATCTCCTTTGTAACCCGCTATTTTGCCGCGTCCTTAACCTGTTAGTTTACCGCCTACCCTCTACTTGGTGTTAGTGTGGTGTTCGAAAATTAAAACGGGAATAAAGTGTAAAAAATGGGGGTAAAACCGTAAAGTGTAAAAAACATTGCAGCGTAAGTTGTTTATATATATGTATAAATACCTGTCACTTTCCGAATCCCCCAGGCGTGCGGTCATAGAGGCGGGAGCCGGCGGGCGGATGGGCGCCCGTTCATCCAGGTGGCGGCGGCGGGAGCGGGTGGGCGCGCGTTGGATCCAGGCGGTGGTGGGAGCCGGCGGGCGCGTGTTAAATCCAGGCCGCGGCTGGGTGGGCGTGCATTCATCCAGGCAGAGGGAGCCGGCGGCGAAAGCGGCCTCCGGCTCCCTCTGCCTGGATGAATGCACGGCCCCCGCCGGCAGTGAATGAATGCCCGTGCGATTTCGGCGCTCAAGGCCCCGTCCGGTCTCCGGTGCAGCCCCAGTCCTGTCCCCTCCTCCCGAAGCAAAAAAAACAAAAACCTGAAAAAGTAGCAAGGCTCGGGCCTGCTACGGTAGTCCCTTCTCCCTTCTCCTCTCCTCCCGATTTCGGCGCTCAAGGCGGCCGGGTGGGTGTGCATTCATCCAGGCAGAGGGAGCCGGTGGCGAAAGCGGCCTCCGGCTCCTTCTGCCTGGATGAATGCACGGCCCCCGCCGGCAGTGAATGAATGCCCGTGTGATTTCAGCGCTCAAGGCAGTCACATGTCGTGACGTCACGCCTTGAGCGCCGAAATCGCATGGGCATTCATTCACTGCCGGCAGGGGCCGTGCATTCATCCAGGCAGAGGGAGCCGGAGGCCGCTTTCGCCGCCGGCTCCCTCTGCCTGGATGAATGCAAGCCCACCTGGCCGCCATGAGCTCCGAAATCGGGGGGAGAGGAGAAGGGACTACCGTAGCAGGCCTGAGCCTTGCTACTTTTTCGGTTTTTTTTTTTTTTGCTTCGGGAGGAGGGGACAGGACTGGGGCTGCACCGGAGACCGGACGGGGCCAGGGCAGGTGAGCGGGGGCTGGGGGAAAGTTTGCCGAGCATCGGGGAACATCCACTTCCTGGTACCTGACATTTGAAATGACAGATACCAGCGCGGCCGTGAAGAGTTAGGCCCGCGAACCCAGGATACTGTATAGGCGCTCTATACAGTAAAATGGGTTGCGCGGGCCTAACGCTTGCCTAAGGCTTCGCAGCCGCGGCATGCATTTGCATGCAATTTGAAGAGAGTATTGAGCGGTAGGTGAAGAGAACTGTGCGTGCGGGGAACGAGGGTGCGCCTGACACTGCCGCACTGTTTCTACCGCGGCCTTAGAGTATCGATCTGACAGTTTGGCAGAGCGAGATCCATCCCTTTCAAAGTTATAATGGGAAAGAGGAAGGTCCACATACTGAATGATCTATGTTTCTATGCATTTGTTTTAGTAAAACCAGTTGTGAAACAAGCAAAATTCACAGGTTCCTTCAAAAACCTACCACCACACAGGCTGGCCAATGCAGAAAGGTGTGTTGAGCTGAGTGCCCCTTTCTGCCTTCACTTCAACTTGCATTTTCTGGGGCCGATGCAATAAAGTCACGTAGAAAGCGGGCACTGAACTGTCAGGGCCCGCTCTCTTAACATGCCCGAGGCGCCCTCAAGGGGGGTGCCATGCAATATTTAAATTAGGGGGTTGTGTTAGCTTGCGCTACCCTAGCGCCTCCTTGCTAACGCGAACCCAAATGGTTTTCTTGACTGCTATACTGTTAACCGGCAGTCGGACACGGGTAGAATAGGTGCTAATCAATCCCCTAATGCAATAAGGGGATTAGCACATATTCAATGTGCGTCCAACGTGGAGTGAATCTAATAGTGCTCATCACATGCAAATGCATGTAAATGAGGTTATTAGGCATTCATAAGAACATAAGAAAATGCCATACTGGGTTAGACCAAGGGTCCATCAAGCCCAGCATCTGTTTCCAACAGTGACCAATCCAGGCCATAAGAACCTGGCAAGTACCCAAAAACTAAGTCTATTCCATGTTACCATTGCTAATGGCAGTGGCTATTCTCTAAGTGAACTTAATAGCAGGTAATGGACTTCTTCTCCAAGAACTTATCCAATCCTTTTTTAAACACAGCTACACTAACTGCACTAACCACATCCTCTGGCAACAAATTCCAGAGTTTAATTGTGCGTTGAGTAAAAAAGAACTTTCTCCGATTAGTTTTAAATGTGCCCCATGCTAACTTCATGGAGTGCCCCCTAGTCTTTCTATTATCTGAAAGAGTAAATAACCGATTCACATCTACCTGTTCTAGACCTCTCATGATTTTAAACACCTCTATCATATCCCCCCTCAGTCGTCTCTTCTCCAAGCTGAAAAGTCCTAAACTCTTTAGTCTCTCCTCATAGGGGAGTTATTCCATTCCCCTTATCATTTTGGTAGCCCTTCTCTGTACCTTCTCCATCGCAATTATATCTTTTTTGAGATGCGGCGACCAGAATTGTACACAGTATTCAAGGTGCGGTCTCACCAAGGAGCGTTACAGAGGCATTATGACATTTTCCATTTTATCCACCATTCCCTTTCTAATAATTCCCAACATTCTGTTTGCTTTTTTGACTGCCGCAGCACACTGAACTGACGATTTCAAAGTGTTATCCACTATGACGCCTAGATCTCTTTCTTGGGTTGTAGCACCTAATATGGAACCCAGCATTGTGTAATTATAGCATGGGTTATTTTTCCCTATATGCATCACCTTGCACTTATCCACATTAAATTTCATCTGCCATTTGGATGCCCAATTTTCCAGTCTCACAAGGTCTTCCTGCAATTTATCACAATCTGCTTGTGATTTAACTACTCTGAACAATTTTGTGCCATCTGCAAATTTGATTATCTCACTCATCGTATTTCTTTCCAGATCATTTATAAATATATTGAAAAGTAATGGTCCTAATACAGATCCCTGAGGCACTCCACTGTCCACTCCCTTCCACTGAGAAAATTGTCCATTTAATCCTACTCTCTGTTTCCTGTCATTTAGCCAGTTTGCAATCCACAAAAGGACATCGCTACCTATCCCATGACTTTTTACTTTTCCTAAAAGCCTCTCATGAGGAACTTTGTCAAACGCCTTCTGAAAATCCAAGTACACTACATCTACCGGTTCACCTTTATCCACATGTTTATTAACTCCTTCAAAAAAAGTGAAGCAGATTTGTGAGGCAAGACTTGCCCTGGGTAAAGCCATGCTGACTTTGTTCCATTAAACCATGTCTTTCTATATGTTCTGGCACTGGCACTGAAGCCAGGCTAACCGGTCTGTAGTTTCCCGGATTGCCCCTGGAGCCCTTTTTAAATATTGGGGTTACATTAGCTATCCTCCAGTCTTCAGGTACAATGGATGATTTTAATGATAGGTTACACATTTTTACTAATAGGCCTGAAATTTCATTTTTTAGTTCCTTCATAACTCTGGGGTGTATACCATCCGGTCCAGGTGATTTACTACTCTTCAGATTGTCAATCAGGCCTACCGCATCTTCTAGGTTCACCGTGATTTGATTCAGTCCATCTGAATCATTACCCATGAAAACCTTCTCAATTACTGGTACCGCCCCAACATCCTCTTCAGTAAACACTGAAGCAAAGAAATCATTTAATCTTTCTGCGATGGCCTTATCTTCTCTAAGTGCCCCTTTAACCCCTCGATCATCTAACGGTCCAACTGATTCCCTCACAGGCTTTCTGCTTCGGATATATTTTAAAAAGTTTTTACTGTGAGTTTTTGCCTCTACAGCCAACTTCTTTTCGAATTCTCTCTTAGCCTGTCTTATCAATGTCTTACATTTAACTTGCCAACGTTTATGCTTTATCCTATTTTCTTCTGTTGGATCCTTCTTCCAATTTTTGAATGAAGATCTTTTGGCTAAAATAGCTTCTTTCACCTCCCCTTTTAACCATGCCGGTAATCGTTTTGCCTTCTTTCCACCTTTCTTAATGTGTGGAATACATCTGGACTGTGCTTCTAGAATGGTATTTTTTAACAATGACCATGCCTCTTGCTGCTCCTTTCAGTTTTTTCTAACAATTTTTCTCATTTTATCAAAGTTTCCCTTTTGAAAGTTTAGCACGAGAGCCTTGGATTTGCACACTGTTCCTCTTCCAGTCATTAAATCAAATTTGATCATATTATGATCACTATTGCCAAGCGGCCCCACCACCGTTACCTCTCTCACCAAGTCCTGTGCTCCACTGAGAATTAGATCTAAAATTGCTCCCTCTCTCGTCGGTTCCTGAACCAATTGCTCCATAAAGCAATCATTTATTCCATCCAGGAACGTTATCTCTCTAGCGTGTCCCGATGATACATTTACCAGTCAATATTGGGGTAACTGAAGTCTCCCATTATTACTGTACTACCAATTTGGTTAGCTTCCCTAATTTCTCTTAGCATTTCACTGTCCGTCTCACCATCTTGACCAGGTGGACAGTAGTATACCCCTATCACAATAGTCTTCCCTGACACACAAGAGATTTCTACCCATAAAGATTCAATTTTGTATTTAGTCTCATGGAGGATGTTTATCCTGTTGGACTCTATGCCATCCCGGACATAAAGCGCCACACCTCCTGCCGGGTGCGCCTCTCTGTCATTGCGATATAATTTGTACCCCGGTATAGTACTGTCCCATTGGTTATCCTCTTTCCACCATGACTCTGAGATGCCAATTAAGTCTATGTCATCATTCACTGCTATACATTCTAATTCTCCCATCTTACTTCTTAGACTGCTGGCATTAGCATACAAACATTTCAAAGTTTGTTTTGTTTGTATTTTCATTCTGCTTTTTAATTGATAGGGATAAGTTAGAATTTTTTAGCTCAGGTGAGTTTTTAGTTACAGGCACTTGGACTATTTTTCTAATTATTGGAACCTCACTGTCGGGATGCCCTAATTCTAATGCATCATTAGTATCCTTTGAAGATACCTCTCTCTGAACCATGCGCTGCTGAACGACTGTCGGCTTTCCCCTTTGTTCTAGTTTAAAAGCTGCTCTATCTCTTTTTTAAAGGTTAGCGCCAGTAGTCTTGTTCCACCCTGGTTAAGGTGGAGCCCATCCCTTCGAAAGAGACTCCCCCTTCCCCAAAAGGTTCCCCAGTTCCTAACAAAACTGAATCCCTCTTCCTTGCACCATCGTCTGATCCACGCATTGAGACTCCGGACGCACATTTAACTGTCATCTATTAACGCTTGCCTGGAGCAGGCATTAATAGCTGTGCACATCAAAAAAAAAGTACAGAAAGGCAGAAAAAACTGCTTTTCTGTACTGCCTCCTACTTAATATCATTGCGATATTAAGTAGGATGAAAAATAAAAGAAACAAAAAAAAAATATATTGACAGTCGGACTCATCACGAAAACAGACACTGAGTTTATCGGCATCTGTTTTCTACCAGCGAACAACCGAGTCACGAAAACCGATGCCGGATTTATTGGCGTCGGTTTTCGTGGCTGTCTGCCGGTAAGGAAAACCGGCATCGGTTTTCTTGACTCGGCTGTCCACTGGTAGAAAACAGATGCCGATAAACTCAGCCGATAAACTAAACTGCACAGCGCCCTCTCATGGAAATCCCATGCAAATGAGAGCATTAGGCCATACTCCCTGATGCAGAAAGATTGCATCTAGCCAGTGCTCCTTTTTTAGCACTGGAAACAAACTGGCACTTAAAACCTCTAAAAAAAAAAAAAAAAAAAAAAAAAAAAAAAAAAGGGGAAAAATGTTTTATAAAAGTTTTAAAATATCCACAGATAAGTCTGTTCTTCTCTGGTCACCCATGCCAGATAAGTACTGAATTGTCCAGCTAACTGGCAGCAGCTTCCCACAGGGGCGGTTCTATAATGAGGCAGGGTTAGGCGGACACTTCAGGCTGCAGAATTTTGAGGTGGCAAAAAATGCTCACCTTAAAACACCCGTGCTTCATCTGCTGTATGCCTCAAACAGTGCCCTCCCCGGGGCCGATGCAATATTTATGTGCAGAAAGCGGGTGCTGAACAGTCAGCACCTGCTTTCTTAACGAGCTCCCCTTGGGGGCGCCATGCAATATTTAAATTAGGAGTCGCGATAGCACGGAGGCGCTAGGGTCGCTTGCGTGCCCCTAGCGCCTCCTTGCTAACAAGAGCCTGAGAGTGTTGGCAGTCGCTGGTTAGGAAAACAGATGCTGAGTTTATCTGCGTCGGTTTCCCTAAATGCTGCACAGCCAGGGGTTCAGGAAACGGACGCTTGTCAATTGAGCGTCCGTTTCCTGCACCCGACTGCCGGCACTTTTGTTTTTTAAAGTTAGTTTACTTTAGTTTTTCCTCCTACTTAATATTGCAACAATATTAAGAGGCAGTACAGAAAAGCAGTTTTTTTCCCCCTGCTTTTCTGTACTAGTTTTAGGAGCGCTTGGCTATTAACTACTCCAGGCAGGCGTTAATTTCTGATCGCTAAAATGTGCATCCTAGATGCACATTTTTTTTTTCATTGGGAGTGAATAGCTAATAGCTTCCTTCACATGCATTTGCATGTGATGAATGCTATTAGATGTTCAATCCGCATTGGACACGCGTTGTAGAGGTGCTAATTCCCTCATTGGACTGTATTGCATCAGGCCCACCCCTCTATTTGCACACATCTGGAAGAAAAAAAAAGGTGAGATGTATGTCACCGAGGTGCAGGCACCACTCAGGCTCACTATTTTCTGCCACCTCCCTGCTGCTTTGGCCTTTGGCTGAGCAAGGTCCCTGCGGGTTGCATTTGCAGTCTAGGATTGCCAACTGTCCGGGTTTTCTCCGGACTGTATGGAAATTAGGGGGAGTGTCCAGAAGCCAGGAAGGAGGATAAAATGTCCAGAAAGTGTCCGGATTTTAGCCTTACAAGTGCAGCTGGAGGGGGGGCTCTCTCTTTCAGGCTGCTGCACCTCCTCCTGCCCAGTGTCTGCTCCTCTTCTGTTGTTCCTGCAGAGCGGTTTGCACCGCAGGGTGCTCCATAAATATTATTTATTTATTTATTTATTTATTTTAAGTTTTTCTATACCGGCATTCGCGATGGGTATCGCATCATGTCGGTTTACAATTAACAAGTGAAGAGGTAACAAGAGGTCATAAATAACAATAAATAACAATAAATAACATAAATTATAAAGGTAGTAGTAATAGTAAACAATATACAAGTGAAAGTTAAGAGTTGCAGTTACAATAAAACAAGGGAGTAATATAACTTGGAACAGAGAAAAGAAGCAGGGGTTTTAAACTAGATACATATGATACATATATGCCTATCTATGCATTTGAGGTGATAACGAATTGCCCTAATGCTGTGGAGTTAATTGTTATATTAAGGTAAATATGGAGTCCCGGGTGGTTTAAATAGCTAACATTTGTTCTTCCCAGCGAAAGGGAAACAAGAGGCACTGGCTGCAGGAGCAGCATGCTCATAGCTAAAGGCAACTAACCTGGGAGGTGGGGAAACCCGAAGAAGAGCAGCCAGACCCCCTCACTCAAACTCCATCTCGCAAAGCCTTCTATAACATCGGGTAGAGTAGGAAGTACAAATCAGAATCCCTGCCCAAAACCACCTACCCCACGTGCCCAGAGAATAGCACCCATTTTGCCTGGGTGCTGGCAGGTGAAGACTACAGGGCATCTCCTTCATCCCATTGGTGCGGGCCTGGAAAAAGAGGTGGTGTTGTGGGCCCTTGCCAGTGGGATGAAGGCGGTGCCATTGCAGTGGTAGGAGCTGGCTGCAGCAGCTTTGGAGAAGCACGAGCCGCAGATCTGAAGAAAAGCAAAGAGCAGGAAGTCTTACTGTCAGGCCTGAAGAATAGTGAAGATGCAGGAAACCAGGTGGTGGGCGGACCCATGTGGTCGAAGAAAAGCAGAGGAGTAGGAGATCTATTGGTGTTGAAAGTGTGAGGCCCAAGAAACAAGGTAGCAGTATTTGACCCAAAGAAAGAACAGCAGCAGCCTCAGCCTGTACAGCCCATAAAAAGTGGAGTTGTCCCATGGGCTGAACTGACTGAAAGAGGAGGCTGCTATTGCGTGTGCTTCCAGAGAGGGAGAGAAAAGCGTGTGTGTGTGTGTGTGTGTGTGTGTGTGTGTGTGGGGGGGGGGGGGGGGGGGGGATGATAGTGAATGACTGTGTGTGGGAGGGGGAGAGTGAGTGTGTTTGGGGGAAATGGGAAGTGGATAGTGAATGACTGTGGGAGGGAGGAGAGTGAGTGTGTGTGTGTGGGGAGTAGATAGTGAATGACTGTGTGAGAGAGGGGGGAGAGTGAGTGTGTATGGGGGAGGTGGGGGTGGATAGTGAATGACTGTGTGGGAGGGGGAGAGTATGTGTGTGGGGGCAAGTGCAGGAGAAGTGTGTATGTGGGGGAAGAAAGTTTGTGCACACAACAACCAACACTACCATGCTTCCTCCCACCCTGCTAATCCAAGACATCTTCAGGGCATCTGTAAATCAAATGTTCCCAGGTATAGAGAAGAGGGTATAAAGTCCCACCTATAAAGCCCCACAAATAAAATCCAACTTTTTAGAATTTTGTTATGCAAATAAAAACACTTATCAAGCACTACTAAGATCTGCAATATTAGCCACGTTTGGGACTTTCTGCTTTAGGGGAAGAATTGTCTGCAGCGTTAATCTTGTCATTTCATATGAACTTTACTTGTGTGACTTTTTAATGACTAGCTCTGTCAATTAGGATATAACAGCAAGGAGTGTTTTAGGTTAATGGTTTCCAGTTTTTAGACTTTGGAACCCATAATGCCATATGGGTTAGAAATGACTTTGTTTTGCAGGGTTTTCTGGTTGGCTCACAGCAGGGTATGTAAACATACAAGTTCTTGTCGGTGATATTTTTACTTTGGACTGGACTTTGAATGTCTCTTCCCCCCCCCCCCCCAAGTAAAATCTGTTATAACTGCATAATGTTTAATTGTGTGTGGGGAGGGCTGAGGTGCCCAATACCCTTGCACCAGCCATAGGAGAATCATGAACTCACCGGGCTTCCTCTGCTTGGCTTGGAGTGGCAGCAGTTTGATGTGGCTGTGAAGTGATCACTGGGGCTTTTATTGATCACTCTACTCCAGTCCCTGCCTCCCCTGAATCCTGAGTGTGGTACTTCCAGATCTGCTGTTTTGGGTGGGGTGGGGGGAAATGATATTTCTAGAGATTTTCTTCTGTGCTTGGGCCCAAATGAAGGTTTGTGTAGCTCTAGCGAATGCTGCAGATTTTTTTCTGAGGCCAATATGTGGTAATTGTTTTGGCCAGCTGTGGTTGCTGGAGATGGATGATGCCTCCCAGCTGGGGCTGAGGAAGGGGTCAGTACTCCAGGTTATGGAGAAAGTGAGGAGACTGGGGCTGACAGAAGGGTCAGCACTCCAGGCTGGGTAACAAAACTTTAGATGCAGTGGTGGTATTTTACCTGTTCTCTTCCACTTTATAAATTGAGTATCTGTATCATTGGACCAGTAGCGATTTTAGTGTATTACGTTTTTTGTAAAATACCAGTGACTTAACAGGATGCTATGTACATATTTGAATACATTTTGAAACTTCAAGAATTAAAAAAACAAACAAACCCCAAAAGATCCCATCTAGACTTAAGAATAATTTTAATTTTCTTAGTTATTAGAAAGTTTGTGTGATACTGATAAATGATAAGTATTTATGATGCTTCCTAAGGGCAGGTTACAAGAACAGCCATGTGTAGATGCGGAAGGATAGTCAGCAAAAATCTTTGTATGTTCTGTTTGTCAGCTATTTTGAAATATTTATTATTTTTATTAGCATGGTTTAACTATTATAATTGATGTTAAATATTTCTTGATTTTATTGTTTGATATTTTATGAGGCATGGAGATGTGCATAGAGCGCCTGGCTTGTTGTGGTTTCCAGTTCAGTTTTTGTCTGCACATTTCTATGCATGCTTTATGGACTCTTTATTCTGTATTTGGGGGTTGGTATGTGTTCTGCCTGTGTGACTAAGGTGAGGTTTTCTGTTGGCATGTAGTTTCTGTGTAGGGTTATATAGCAGCCTGTCTTGCTTTGCTTTCTTAATATAAGGTGCATTGGTGTTTTAGGGCCTGGTGTAATATTTGTAGTCTTGCATTTTCATAGGTAGGGTTGGTATTGTTTGAGTGCTGGCAGTAAACTATTATGGTATGGGAGGTTTACTATATTGTAATTTAATTTTACTCTTGAATTTCTGAGGGCCAAGCCCACCCAACACAGATAAAAATGAGATCTAATACCATATGGATTTCAAGTCTCTTTTTTTGTAGGGTTTCAGCAGGAATATAAATGTAATATACATGTTGTTTATAAGTGATATTTTTTACCTCAGACTATCATTGAATGTCCTTTTTTCATGTGAAATCTGTAAGAAATGCATAATTTTTAATTATGTATGGAGATGGCAATGTAATACCCTTACACTGGCCCTGATTGGAAAAACAAAAATGAAACATTAAAAATAAACAGAATGAGGCGTGGGTAGCACATATGCTACTAGTGGCCCTGGGTGGGTTGTGGGTGACAGGGAAAAGGAATACAGGGAGGGAAGGGGTGAATGAGAGGGAAAGAGGGTGTGGGAGAGATAAAAAAAAAAAAGGGAGGTGGGGTGAGAGGAGAAAGGGAAGGCAGGTGAGTGAGAAGGAAAGGGGAATATGAGTGGGGAAGTAAGGGGAAGATGGAAAATGAAGTGAGAGGAAAAGAGGGGGGAGTAGAGAGGAAGCAAGACTGTGTTGGAGAGAGGGCATGAGTGAGAGAGTGCGTGCTACAAACAGACTCCACCATTATTCCCAGGTCTCCAGGGGGCAGGTGCTGGGGAAGGAGAGGGAAGCAGTAGGCTGGGTTCCCCGGAGTGTGGCAGGGTTGCCAGCTTCCTAGAAATATCACTGACACACTATCTTCCACCACGGTAATAAAGGAAAATACAATTCCCTAAAAATTGTGAAACAAACCAAAAAATTAAAGGGAATCAAATTATCTAAGCAATAAAATACATTTTTATTATATATCTCAACTTAGCATTTTTTTATTTTTTTTTTTACCACTTGGCCCAAGAATTTTGCACAAAAGTTTTACATATCGAACAATATTCATAATCCAAAAAACCCTCAACACTCTCAAACCCATATGAGATTAAAAAAAATATATATATAGCAGACATACCATACATCAGACTCAATCTTACAACATTAATCACCACATTCATTCCAAAAATAAACCCTTTAATAAATCTCTTTCAAAAGAGAACTCAATAATTGTTAATTTTCAATTTGTATCACTCTTAACCACAACCCTCACAAAATAGATACAATGTATACAAAATTGGTTTAAATATATCCACTGGTATGTACAATCTTTTTCTAAGGTGTACCCCAACAGAGGCCACTGTTTCGCTAAATGAGCTTCATCAGGGGGATTTGTTGGTCAATTACAAACATAAGTCCCAAAATTGCTATCAGATCATTTGTTCATTTAACAACGGGTTGAAGTTGAGGGTATATTCTTATGGATGCTGTTTGCAGATAGTCTCTCATGGTAAAGAAGAGGTTTATCAAAATACAGTACTGGAACTCTGCTGTAATTGGAAAAAAATAGAAAAAGAATCAATGATGAAAACCCCAAAAAGATAATGAAAAAATAATTTCACAAAAGACTAGCAAAATTGCAATACTTACAAAGGCAGTAAATGTATTTACTTCTATGCCTCCTGATTTCACATTGACAATCAATAATTTATGAGCCAGAATATATTTTCCATGCTCTATGGAACGGAACACAAAACCATCTTAAAATGATGAATTACAAATGAACCCGTTTTGCATTGGTTCTTATTAACTTATGTAAAAAGACCCTTTTGAAAATTACTATTCCCCGCCACTGAAGGCAAAAGTAGTTTACGCTGTGAACAGCATACGGACTTTAACCGGTGGGGGTGGGGGGGGGGGAGGGAAAGCATATGGAAGGATTTAATTCTGAAATCCTCTTGCAAACTTTCATGCACGTACTCTGCACCTGCTTCAAAAGCAGATGAAAAGTACACGGGAACACAAGGTAATGGCTTTCTCCCGCCAGCCCGAGTTTTCAAAAGCACACACTGGGCAGCTACCCTTTGAAAATTAGATTGCAGGTCTGCAGATACCGGGGCTGGTTTTCTGCAGGGTCACAAGTTGCCAACCTGGAACTTGTTTGAACTTGCTTCCTTTTTCCCCATTGCAGCTGGATTGTAAGGTGGATTGGCTTTCAATTATGAGGGCAATTTAGAAAGCTTTGGTAATTGCTCTCCCTACATATTCAGTTTAGCTCAAACTTGTATGCATTATGAATGATTCTGGAGTGCATCTCATTCTTTCTTTTGTTATGGCGTGCAAACATTTAAAGAGAAGTATGTGGGGGTCAGAGAAACCTTTTGAAAGGTTGGGAACCCCTGGATCAGAGTATGGAGTTCCACAGGGTTCATTACTATTCCTCGTTATTCAACATATATCTGGAAACCCTAACAAGAATCATTGCTATATTTGTAATTTTACGATCTAGTAAGCTAATTGTTCCAATAGGCGTCTTTCTGTTATGGTTGGTGACAATATCAATGCTGCCAAGAGTCAAATACACAGTTTAGGAGTCAAAATTGAAGCAGAATTATCGTTAAACTACAGGTTTATGCTGTGGTCAGAAATGGTTTCATGTACTTATACCAGTTATAAGCAATTAATTTACTATTTGCCCAAGCGATGATAATTGTAATTTTCCTAGCACGTAGACAGAAGGGGTCCAGGACCAGTGAGTTATGCACCTTTACCGGCAGATGGAGACGGAGCAAACTGACATCACAGTATTTATACTCTTGCAGTGACATCAGCCTGCCAGTATTCTGTCTCCAGCATTTCCCTACTGGGGATTGTTTTAATTTTTCTTCTATTTCTTCTTCCAAAATCTAATTCATCCTCCTCTCCTGTGGTGATACCAAACGGTCCCTCCCTCAGTTGAGAACTCCTTAGGTGATTTCTGTGGTCCCTCAGATGAGTGCCTTGGTCCAGTAGTTGTTTTTTCAGCCGGCGTAGACTTTGCTACCTTTCAGCTGCCCAAGCAGCTGTTGCAGGAAGCCGAGCGTTGATGGCATATGCCCTTTCCCCCTGTAGCTGGAGACAGTCTCTGTACTCAGGCAGGAAAGGCTGAGCTTAGGTAAGGAAAAAAAAAAGGTTATTTGTTTTTTATGAAGTGACAGGGTGGCGAGAGGTCATAGTAGGGCTATTTGATAATTCCTGTGAAAGAGTATGGTCGAATGAACCCCGTCTCAAGGTTTTCCTGGATGTACTGAGATATAGCCTTAGTTTCTGGTAGAGACAGGGTATACTCCTAGAGAGAGAGAGAGATGTATAAGGAGGTTTTATGTGTAGGGCTTCCTCTATATCTGGTCTCCATGCTCAGTGTGCAGTTCCAACATTTGTCCCAATCGAGGCTTAAGGGATGTGGGCAGCCTGGTGGGTTGAGCAGCTTTTATCTGCTAGTCCTTGCTCAGAAGCTTTTCTCCTATGTGCTGCGTGGTAGGCCGTGACAGTGCTTTGCACGCTTTGCCTGTTCATTTAGTTGCCCTCTTCAGGAGCGTCAGTTCAGGCAGTGCATCTGGTTGTGCATCCAGTTTTTGGATGCTTACGTGGGCATCCAGGTTGAGCGGTGTCCAGGCTAGTGCGCGCTAAATTGTGTGCTTAGTTTGTGCGCGTTGCTTGGGTGCTTATCTTTGGGATTACTAAAATTGTGGATGCTTAATTTTTAGACTCCTAATTTATGGCTGTAGTAAAAAAAAAAAAAGGTGGCTATAGCTAAGAAATCTAAGCACCTGTCCCTATGCGCTGCCTGCCATATTCTGGCATCTCAGGGGCTGGCGAGCCCTCTAACTTGTGCCAGCACTGTTTGGAGGCTCAGGGAGATTTATCTTCCTCTGATATTACTAAACCTGGTTCTTCCCAGCCTGCTGAGTGTCTGGATAAAGACATGTCAGGAGGAACACCTGATCTTGGAACTCACTTAACTGGTTCATCAACAGGGGAAGGTAGCTCAGTGGGTGCAGCACAGGTGCCTCCTGGTTTTGATCTTTCTGCCTTTTCTTGGGTAGAATTTTTTTCCAAGGGTTGCAATCCTTTTTTCAGGTGCAGTCCTCAGCCCAGCTCAGTCTTGCCAGAGCAGAGCCGCAGCCTGTTGCTGCTTTTAAGAGAGGGAATACACCTAGATCAGCAGTAGAACTTCCAGATAGTGATCTAGATGCTGCAGAGTTTGAGGCTGATTCTGACTCCCTGGAGGATGGGGAAATTCCTCCTGGACTGGAACCGTATAGGACTATATTGCGGTCCTTTCTTAGAGATGAGCTGCCAGCACTTATTTCCCAGTCTTTGAAAATGCTGGGAATGCCTGGGACAGATTCTAGTTCTGAGCCAAAGAAAAATCACATTTTGGTCTCCTTGCATAAAGCCTCTTGTTTTTATCCTGTGTTGGAGGCCATTTAGAAATTGATTGATCTTGAGTGTGGTGCCCTGGAGGTTAATTTCAAAGGGGGGTGGATTTTGGAAGGATCCAGTGGTGAGAGAACTTCAGACCCCTGATGGAATATGCCATTGAGTTCCTCCCTATGGCCACGGAACTAAGCTGGCTGGAGGACAGTCTCTGGAGCTTTTTTTTTTTTTTTTTCCAGATGGATTGTCCTCCTGAATTAAAGATGAACTAGCCAACCAACAACTGCCTGACTCCCTAGACGCCCTCATTGTTCTGACCGGGAGGATTGACTGGCGGCTTCAACAGCGGGCTTGGAAGTTGCGAATACTGCACAGGCAGGGGTTATTGGTCCTATCATTCTCACATCCTAGTACGCCAGCTTTGGCGTCAACGCCTGCTTCAGTCCATCTGGAGGAACCCATGCAGCTTGGGCAGAGCCACATCATGTTGGAGGAGAAGCAGCATTGCCCTTCCCTGAGTCTTTGTTTTTACTGTGCAGGGAAGGGACATTTTCTGGCACAATGTCCCATAAAACAGATAAACTGCTGAGCCTAGGAACCAGTGGTGAGATGTCCCTAAGACTATACTGTTCCCATTCCCCAACTTACTCTTCTGATGGAGATCACTTTGGGAGATCATGTATTCTCCACCCTCATGTTAGTGAACTGCGGTGGCCGGGGGAACTTTATAATGAAGGACCTGGTGGATCATCTGAAACTACGACAGTTCCCAGGGACCCACCATTAATTATCTCTTCCATCGTTAACGACTGCCACACTGTGCCTTCGCACCGGTGCCCTACATTTAGAGGAGATAACATTGTTCATCCTTGAGAAGGCTGTACACCCAATTGTGCTGGGATTGCCCTGGATGCAGCTTCATTCTCCCGGTTTCAACTGGGGAACCCTGCAACTAGCAAACAGGTCGATACAGTAACATTGAGTTAATGATTCCCCGTCTGTAACGTGCTGGGAGCGCACAATACAGACGAGTAAGGCCATTCAGCGATACAGTCTCCAGTTTCACGAGTCCTTAGCGCTTCCTAAACCCTTTCCTAAACCCTTTCCGCACCCAGCATGTAAATGAACGAAAAAACTGTATAATGAAGGAATTAGCTATTCCCCTGCGATACTGTAACGGGCGCTAATATTATCTCCTCCGTAACCCGCTGTTCTGCCGCGGCCTTAACCTGCTAGTTTACCGCCTCCCCCTAGTAGGAGTTAGTGTAGTGTAGTGTAAAAACATTGCTTACCCGCCCTGGTCCCGTCCGGTCCCCTCCTCCCGAAGCAAAAAAAAAACAAACGAAAAAGTAGCAAGGCTCGGGCCTGCTACGGTAAGTGTAAAAGTGTAAAAAACAAAAAACCTGGGTGCGCTGGTACCTGTCATTTCAAATGACATTTGAAATGACAGGCACCAGGAAGTGTAAAAAAGTGTAAAAAACAAAAAACCTGTGTGTTATATAAAAAAATAAAAAAATGTTAAATACCTGTCGGAGGGCCGTGGGTCCAGGCGGCCGGTGGGCGGCGGGCAGCCATCAGCGGCATCCGGTAGTCCCTTCTCCCGATTTCGCACGGGCGGGTCGGCAGCCGGGGGGGGGGGGGGCGGGCAGCCATCAGCGGCATCCGGTAGTCCCTTCTCCCGATTTCGCCCGGGCGGGTCGGCAGCGGGGGGGGGGGGGGGGGGGCAGCCATCAGCGGCATCCGGTAGTCCCTTCTCCCGATTTCGCACGGGCGGGTCGGCAGCGGGGGGGGGGGGGCGGCAGCAGGATCCAGCATGTTCGATCGGGCAGGCAGGTAGGTGGCAAAATAAAGATGGCCGCCTGCACGGGAAAAGCGTGCAATTGGCCGCTGAAGACGTGACGTCACACCCCGTGACGCCAAACGTCGTGACGTCACGTCTTCAGCGGCCAATTGCACGCTTTTCCCGTGCAGGCGGCCATCTTTATTTTGCCACCTACCTGCCTGCCCGATCGAACACGCTGGATCCTGCTGCCGCTGCCCCCCGGACCTCGCTGCTGCCTACCCGCCGCTCCCGGATCCTGCTGCCGCCCCCCCCCCCCGCTGCCGACCCGCCCGTGCGAAATCGGGAGAAGGGACTACCGGATGCCGCTGATGGCTGCCCGCCCCCCCCCCCCCCCCCCCCCGCTGCCGACCTGCCCGTGCGAAATCGGGAGAAGGGACTACCGGATGCCGCTGATGGCTGCCCGCCCCCTCCCCCCCCCCGCTGCCGACCCGCCCGTGCGAAATCGGGAGAAGGGACTACCGGATGCCGCTGATGGCTGCCCGCCGCCCACCGGCCGCCTGGAACCACGGCCCTCCGACAGGTATTTAACATTTTTTTTAATATAACACACAGGTTTTTTGTTTTTTACACTTTTTTACACTTCCTGGTGCCTGTCATTTCAAATGTCATTTGAAATGACAGGTACCAGCGCACCCAGGTTACTGTATAGGCGCTGTTACAGCGCCTATACAGTAAAATGGGTTGCGCGGGCATAACCCTTCCCTAACGCTTCACAGCCGCGGCATGCATTTGCATGCGATTAGAGGAGAGTATCGGGGAGTTAGTGAAGAGAACTGTGGGTGCGGGGAGGAAGGGTGCGCCTGACACTGCCGCACTGTTTTTACCGCGGCCTTACTGTATCGAGCCGAAAGTCGGGTCTTCACTGCCATACCTCTTGTCTCTGTTAAGTTCGATCTTTATCTCCTGTTCCACTAGCCATGATCTTTGTGGTATTGCCATTGCAGTATGTTGATTTTGAGGATGTATTTTCTAAGAAGAAAGCAGAGACTTTACCAGAGCATTGACCCATCAATTGTGCCATTAATATTATTCTAGGCACTACCCCACCTCAGGGATGGGTATACCCCCTGTTCTCTACCAGAAGCTAAAGCTATATCTCAGTACATCCAGGAAAACCTTGAGAGGGGGTTCATTTGACCATCCACATCCATAGGAATGATCAAATAGCCCTACTATGACCTTCTGTCACTTCATAAAATACAAATAACCTTCCCCCCTACCCACCCCTCTATATCCACCTTCCTCAGCATGGTGAAAAACCACCATATCTCACATAAAAATAACATTGTCTAATCTTAGATTTTTGGGGTCCCTCTAGACACACAAGGGCCTCATCTCCCAAACTTTAATTCTCTCTAAACCTATTAACATAATAAAGAAGTGAACTGTTCAACTTATATCAACCAAAGTCCCTTGAATTGTCCCAATCCATTGCAATATAGCAGTAGGCTAATTCAAAGTTCACAGCCTTTCTGCAGCACTAGCCCAAAAAAGTAAAGAGAGAGAGAAAAAATCCATTCTTCTGTCCAAAACAGCACTGGAGTAGATTACCAAACCATCCAATCCTTTTCCAAAAATGGATAAGCCATACCATCCAACATTAGAGATGTGAATCAGAACCGGAATCGGTTCGGATTCCGGTTCCGATTCACATGTGGATTTTTTTGCATCAGGCCCGATCATGGTTTTGTTTATCTGCTGCGCCCGAGCCGATAAACAAAAAACCCACCCGACCCTTTAAAACTGACCCCCCCCCAAAAAAAAACTTTTTACAGGTACCTGGTTGTCCAGTGGGGGTCCCGGGAGCGATCTTCCGCTCCGGGCTGTCCTCCCGCTCCCGGGCCGTTGGCTGCCACTAATCAAAATGGCGCCGATGGCCCTTTGCCCTTACCATGTGACAGGGTATCCGTGCCATTGGCTGGACCCTGTCACATGGTAGGAGCACTGGATGGCCGGCGCCATCTTGTGCTCCTACCATGTGACAGGGGCTGACCAATGGCACCGGTAGCCCCTGTGACATAGTAAGGGCAAAGGCTATCGGCGCCATTTTGAATACTGGCAGCTGATGGTCTGAGTGCAGGAAGTCACTCCCGGACCCCCGCTGGACTTTTGGCAAGTCTTGTGGAGGTCAGGAGGGTCCCCCAAGACTTGCCAAAAGCCCCTGGTGGGGCTTTTGGCAAGTCTTCTCTCACTACTTATAGCAACCCCCAAACAGTACTTTTCAGTTCTACCAAAAAAAAAATAAGTCAAGAAAACTGACCAGAAGTTTTAAGACCTGCCCTCACAGGGGCATTATGTCTAAGATAGATGACCATGAGCTTTGCTATCACTGCCTAGGGTCTAGACCATGACCAACTGAATTGTGCAGCCTGTGAACGAATGGGATAACTTCCTTGAGGCCCTCTACTAAATCTGCATTGTGGAGTTGTCATTCTTCCTCCTCTTCTCAAAGTTTTGACTTAAGCAAAGAGTATTCCGATAGGGAAGAACAAAGTGAGTTGAATTGGAAAAATTCTAGTCTGCAGCGACCTCAGTTGTCTGATTCAAACAAAAAGTGCCATCAAAATCAAAGCATCAAGAATAATTGATGCACTTGGTGCAAAAAGAAACAGAACCTTCAACAAACCAAAAGCAATTGATACCTCAGCAGAAAACAAATGCAGAAGCATTGATGGTATTGAAGCGCTTTGAGAAACTGGCACCAAAAACACACGTCCTCCGGTGCATCCAGTAAGCACCAACCGGAAGAGAGGTCCCATGAAGCATTGAAGTACCACTCAGTTGAAGTACCATTGATGTGTCTGATGCTCCTTGCATCGACACACTTGACACACAGGAACTCAACACAAGCATTAATGCAAACGTTGCCGATGCCATCTGCATCGACATCCTTGGTGCAAAAGTCTTCAACGCATCTAGCCAAACCTGTACCGGTGCAAACAACTCATTCTACCTCGATGCACAAACCATCCATCGCCTGATGCATCAAAGGCATGTACATCCAGAACAGGTCCATTGACTCATCCATTGATGCAAGTCATCACAGAATCCCTCATTTCCATGCAAGAGTCTTTCTCAGATGATGATCAACACCTTTCATCAAAATCTAACTGCTCCAGTTCTTCAAAAAGACTAAGACAAATGGAACAGCATCTTCCACTGCTGGCAGTTTATCCAAAGCAATGATATACTCAGGAGACCATCAGTACTGTGGGACATTAAGCACCCTTACACAGCCTCCTTTTGAATCGCTAGATACAGCTTATTTGAAATACCTGACATGAAAAATTCTATTCTTGTTAGCTATTACTTCCACTCAAAGGGTCCGTGAACTGCAAGCCCTAGTTCACTATTCCACCTACTTGCAATTTTTTCATGACAAAGTAGTACTAAAATGGCATTTGGAATTTCTGCTGAAAATTGTTTCTGCATTCAATTTAAACCAATCAATCATATTCCCTACATTTTACCCCAAACCTCATGCACATGAGAAAGAAAAGACATTTCACACAATGGACTAGAAGAGCGCATTGGCATATTACAAATGCCGTATTCACAGGAAAGTGTCCCAACTCTTCATTTCCATCAATCCCAACAAGCTGGGAGTATGCGTAAGTAAGAGAACGCTGTCTAACTGGATTATAAACTGCATTCAACATTGTTATTCTACTGCTGGACTTGATCTCACTAACCCAGTCAAGGCTCAACAGGTTAGAGCAGCTGCTACTTACATTGCACACCTCGATGTTCAAATCAAGGACATCTGTAAAGCAGCTATTTGGTTGTCTGTGCATATCTGCACCTCACGTTACTGTCTGGACTCTAGCCTCTACAGATAGATCAGTGGGGAAAGCGGTGCTGCATCATCTCATTCACAAATGGTCTGGTATCTATGCCGGAGTCCAGGTTGCTCAACAAAACCACTCCGCTGCGACCCTTAGCTTGGGTTTCCCCACAGATCATATCTAATTCAGCCCGGCTTATCGATGGAAAAGAGAGAGCTTGCTTACCGTAAATAGTGTTTTCCATAGATAGCAGGATAAATTAGACATGAGATGCCTGCCCTCTTTTCTAGACAGCAGACTATCCTACTCCATCAGCTTTGAAATAGACTGAGGAGACCGAGACAACTCCCTCATGCTCAGTAGAACTCAAAGCTCTACTAGCTTGGAGAGAGAGTTCTGGTCAGTGCGTCTGATGTCACCCGCAGATCATGTCCAATTCATCCTGCTATCTATGGAAAACACAGTCTATGGTAAGCAAACTTGCTCCTATTTCAGTGCATTTTGATTTGTATTTTTTAGACACCAGAATGTAAAAAATGTATAATAGTGTGAAGACTTTTACCAAGGCACTATACAATGCAAAGGGTTTTATAATATTTACTGGAATTTGGTAAAGGTTCTGCTCTCTGGTCTTATATAGTTAAAATCTGACCACAATACTTTTTTTTTTCCCTTCCTGCTAAACCAGTCTGGACTAGTGGAAGATATCTCATTCCACAGCTGCTGGAGATAGAGGCCACACCTTTTTTCCCCTTGTGATCTCATTGCTGGCTATAAGGGGGATGTGGACTTAGACAGTTTACAGTAGTTTCTATCTCCAGCAGTTGCGGAAATAGGTCTTGTTAAAAAAAATATATATCCTCAGAAATCCCAGAGCCAATATTTGCTCTCAATTTGGTTGAGCAGCTCCTGCTCCCAGGACAACAGCTCTGTGGGACTGATTTTCCTGGTGGTGGGTACCCCAGGGTGTATTCCAGGTTTTCCTTCAGGGACTGTGGGTCTCCATTGGTAGATAGATTCCCAGGGTGTATACCTTGGGAGCCTGTGTATGAGAAAAAATTACCAAAAGCACAACTGCAATCAGGAGACAGGCAGTTCTTTTTTGTCACCTTTATTGTTCTTACATACGCACGGGAAACCAGCCAAACACTGACTTCAAAATAACATGGCAGACTGTAGGTTTTTAAATAGTCTTTCTAACTTAGGCAAGCAATTAGATTTTAAAAGCCTTGTGCACGCAAAAATGGCCATTTCCACACATAAGTGGCCCGAGCAGGAGCTACACAAATTTTAAATAGCCAGGAAAGGTGCGCAGACATTGATGTACATGCGCCCAGAAAAAGTGGGTGGAAAAAGGGGCAGGGCATGGGCATTTCAAAAGCGGAGCCAGCACCGACGCGCATAGCCTATAATTTTCCTCGGCTGGTGCGCGTAAGATACGCACGCCACTTTGCTACTGCTCCTTGTTAGGCGCAAGAGTGGTGAACATCACCGGGGGGGGGGGGGGGGGGGGGGAGACTTATAGGGCTCAGTCTGATACTCCATATATGGACCATTGTAAGGGGCACTTTGATTCTGGGTGAGTTTTCGGGAGATGGGTTGGGGTTAGGGGGGTGGTGTTACAGAGACATTCAAAAGTACACACAGATTAACTCCTTTTCATCACTTATAAAGTTTAAAAATTCTTTATTGAGGTCCATTTTACAATGGATACCTCTGAATGTGTCTGTAACACCACCCCCCCTAACCCCAATCCAGCTCCCGGAAACTCATCCCGAATCTAAGTGCCCCCTTAGAATGGTCTATATATAGAGCCCTAAAAAGAGTTTTTCTCTCTCTCCCCTGCAGTGTTCACCAGACTCCTTGCGTATGTATTATGTATTTGCGTACAGCTCCAGACATGCATGTGGAGAGTGGGTTTTTTTTTTTTTTTTTTAATCTACCTTTTAATTAAAGTTTAAATGATGAAGACATGCACATTCCCCATCTCTTCCCTTTTCACCGGGAAAGCTAAATTAATCTTGTGAATGTCTCATGGGAGATCATAAACACAGTTTCTCTTTAATCAAATGTCAGAAGTGTAAGATACATTTCTGCAGCTTATCTTGTACCAGGCTCCCACTACCCCTCGGGCCCCACAAATATCAATATATTCTTTTATGAATCCTCTTTCCAAAAATGCATAAAACTACAATAAATCAGCAATAATCATAAACAGATTTGCAACAGGTGCAGAACAGAGCTAGGACATGCAAAAAAAAAAAAAAAAAAAAAAAAAATCAAATTCCGCTACATTATTGCACCTCGAGGTATGAGAGAGAGGGCGCCTCTACATAAAAATCAATAAGTCCCACTCTACTTATACCACTGTAAGAGTGGGTGCTTTTAACTCAGTGTGGGGTTTGGGGAGGTGGTTTTTACATACACAGTCTGAGGTTCAAACAGCAAATTTGACATCACTGAAGATTTTCTGTCATCTAAATGTGTATGTAAAACCACCTCCCTAAGCCTACCCCACACCGTTAAAAGTACTCCCTCTTACAGTGGTATAGATAGTGACATATTGATTTCTATAACGAGGTTCTGTCTCTGTGTGTGCGTGTCTCTCTCTCTCTCTCATTGAAGTGCCTGAAAAAGTGGAAGGACATGCATTTCTGCTTCTCTTTCTATCTCTGGTTTTACACTGCATAAAGTGTCTGACTTCTTGGGGTATCCAGTTCAGGGTTTTTTTTCTTTACATTTCTATTTCAAGGACTTTTGAGGTAACATGGTTTCACCAAAGGAAGTTCCTATCCAGCAGGCGGATACAGTACAGTGCGCTCCGATGGAGCGCACTGTTAGACGGCATTTGGACGCGCGTTTTCGACGCGCTAGCTTTACCCCTTATTCAGTAAGGGGTAATAGCGCGTCCAAAACGCGCGTCCACCCCCCCCCCCCCCCCCGAACCTAATAGCACCCGCAACATGCAAATGCATGTTGATGGCCCTATTAGGTATTCCCGTGTGATTCAGTAAGTAAAATGTGCAGCCAAGCCGCACATTTTACTTTCAGAAATTAGCGCCTACCCAAAGGTAGGCGCTAATTTCTCCGGGCACCGGGAAAGTACACAGAAAAGCAGTAAAAACTGCTTTTCTGTGCACCCTCCGACTTAATATCATGGCGATATTAAGTCGGAGGCCCCAAAAGTTTAAAAAAGTAAAAAAAAAAAATAAAAAATTTTGAAATAGGCCTGCGGCTCGCGGGTTGAAAACCGGACGCTCAATTTTGTCTGCGTCCGGTTTCTGAACCCGTGGCTGTCAGCGGGCTTGAGAACCGACGCCGGCAAAATTGAGCGTCGGCTGTCAAACCCGCTGACAGCTGCCACTCCTGTCCGAAAAGAGGTGCTAGGGACGCGCTAGTGTCCCTAGCGCCTCTTTTTACCACCGGGCCTAATTTTAATACATTTATTTACTGTATTGCGCGCACAGGAGAGCGGGCACTTGCCTGCTCCCCCTGCATTTTTTACTGTATTGGCCCGAAACTAATTAGATTTTTTTTTTTTTTTTATTGGGTGTCTAAAGCAGTGTTTCCCAATGAAAGAGAGAGTGAGAACACTGTAAGAGGGAGAATGACTATATATAACTACCACTGTAAGAGGAGCATTTTCAACTCAGGGTGGGTCTTCCTAGGGTGCTACAGACACTTGCGCCAGCCCTGCTGCTTGTGGCAATTGGAGGAGGCCAAGAGCAGGGCAGCACACAGTAGAGCTCACAACCTGTATAAAAGTAAGTGACTGCTACTAAGTGGAACAGGGGTAAGTAAGGAAATAGTTTTTGGGTTTTTTTAATTTATATTTTATTAACCATGGTTTATGTAATACAAGTGTATACCAAAAAAAGGAAAAACGCAAAAAAATTCCTCTCTCGCTCGGCACCACTCAAAACCACACACAATACCACAAGATGTGTCTATATCGCATCAGCAAGCCTGACGACGTGCTTCCCTGCTCGTTTTGTAAAGGGAAGCGGTCAGGTCTTTTAATCATCTGCGGTGCAAGTCAATTTCAATGTGTATAATATTTTTTCTTTTCTTTTTCAAATTAAATATTTTTCAATTTTTGTATATATGTTTTCAACTCTCTGTAGTCCCAATCTTTCAAAAAAGGAAAAAGTTATCAGCTTCCTTCCTTCCTTTTTTTTGGTATACATGCGTAATCAGATGGAGAAATATTATAAATTGTTTTTTGTCTCTGCAATGTACTTGTATGGCATGAAATACTTCCTATTTCTCTCTCTGCTCGTCTCTCACCAAACCCAATCTACAGCGCTCTTCTGTTGCCCTTAGCTCCATTTCCCCATCATAGCCTTCCCCTTCCTCTTCTGTTCCATCATACTATAAGATATATGCATACTGGGTCAGACCAAGGGTCCATCAAGCCCAGCATCCTGTTTCCAACAGTGGCCAATCCAGGCCATAAGAACCTGGCAAGTACCCAAACATTAAATAGATCTCAAGCTACTATTCCTTATTGATTAATAGCAGTTTATGGATTTTTCCTCTAGGAACTTATCTAAACCTTTTTTAAACCCAGTTACCCTAACTGCCAAAACCACATCCTCTGCAATGAATTCCAGAGCTTAACTATGTGCCGAGTGAAATAATTTTCTTTGATTTGTTTTAAATAAGCTATTGCTAACTTCATGGAATGCCCCCTAGTCCTTCTATTATCTGAGAGAGTAAATACTTGATTTACATTAACGTTCAAGTCCTTTCATGATTTTGTAGACCTCTATCCTATCCCCCCCTCAGACGTCTCTTCTCCAGTCTGAACACCTCTAACTTCTTTAGCCTTTTCTCATAGGGGAAATCGTTCCATACCCCTTATCATTTTGGTCGCCCTTTTCTGTACTTTCTCCAGTTCAACTATATCTTTTTTTTTTTTAGATGTGGCAACCAGAATTACACACAGTATACAAGGTGCGGTCTCACCATGGAGTGATACAGAAGCATTATGACATCCACCATTATATTTGCCATTCCCTTCCTAATAATTCCTAACATTCTGTTTGCTTTTTCTGACCACCACAGCACACTGAGCTGCTGATTTCAATGTATTATCCACTATGACGCCTAGAACTCTTTCCTGGGTGGCATCTCCTAAAATAGAACCTAACATTGTGTAACTACACAATGTAACTACACTACTCCTCCCCTTTTCCATCCACAGAGAAATGGATTGGGGCAATGGAGCTGAAGGCCACAGTTTAAGCAAATAATAAATATAAAGTAAAAAATAGAGTACATTATTGGTTTTTATTAATAATAAAGTGCTGGGGCCAATGAGGTGTGTGTGTGTGGTGTGGAGGGGAAGGATGATGAGCAGTGGCAGGGGTCTGGTGTGCAATGAATTTCTTTTGTTTATGTAAGTGTGCCTTAGGCTGAAAAAGGTTGGGGAAACTCTGGTCTAGAGAATTAGATCAAGAAAGAGCACTTGATGTGATTTAGTTGGATT
Organism: Rhinatrema bivittatum; assembly: GCF_901001135.1. Taxonomy (NCBI): domain Eukaryota; kingdom Metazoa; phylum Chordata; class Amphibia; order Gymnophiona; family Rhinatrematidae; genus Rhinatrema; species Rhinatrema bivittatum. The sequence goes on from NC_042623.1 coordinate 129,046,594, forward strand.
TCAGCAAAGCTTTTGATATGGTCCCAAATAGGAGGCTCATGAGTAACATGAGAGGCTTAGTGGTGGGCGCGGTGGGTGCCATGGTGGTGGAGTGGATTAGAAGTTGATTGACTGACAGGAGGTAGCATGTGATGGTAAAATGAAACCTACTCTGAAGAAAGAACAGTGTTAAGTGGAGTGCCGCAGGGATCAGTTTTGGGACTGGTTCTGCTCAATATCTTCATGAGTGACTTTGCGGAGGGTTTAGAGGGAAATGTTTATTTTTGTGGATGATTCTAAAATCTGCAACAGAGTGGACATACCTGAAGGACTGGATAGAATGAAGAGTGATTTTAAGAAAACTTGAGGAGTGGTCGAAGGCTTGGCAGTTGCGATTCAAAGCAAAGAAGTGCAGGGTCATACATTTGGGGCAGGGGCAAAGGAACACGTTTTTGATTGGGAGGGGGCAATCAAATTCCACCCCTAGCTCCACCTCGAATCCATCCCCAATCCCACTTTCAATTTCTTACTTTACATTTACAGTTATGCAAAAAACATACATAAGAAATGACTATGTCATGTAGTATAATTATTCATTCCCAGACCAAGCAATAAAATGCTTGATGCTAGAGAACCACATGACACAACTTACATTTCTGGTCCCCTATCGGAAGCAAGAACAAGGAGTCAAATTGTTGCATTCTTGCCATGACTGTGCCACCCCCAAAACTGTGGTGCTCTAGGCAGTTGTCCAGTGCTTTCATTGGCCCTGTACAATCTCCCACTCATTGCTACCCCCTCAAACAATGTCACTCCCACTCTATTTACCACCCTTTCCCTCTTATTCCCTTTTTCCACCTTATACCCCTTCCCTTTCCTTTCACTCACATCTCTCCTTTCTTTCCTCTTACTCACATTCTTCCTTCTCTCATCTCTTCTCCCTCCTTATTCACATCCTTCCCTCACTCTTAAGAACATAAGAAATTGCCTTGCTGGGTCAGACCAAGGGTCCATCAAGCCCAGCATCCTGTTTCCAACAGAGGCCAAACCAGGCCACAAGAACCTGGCAATTACCCAAACACTAAGAAGATCCCATGCTACTGATGCAATTAATCCAAGGGAACACTTGTGCTCTGGTGTTGCTTATGTACGGTGGCTTTATTCAAGGACCTCCCAATGATGGGTGCCCTTATCTTTCGCCCCGTCTATTATTCTTTATTATCTCAATTTTTTGAAAACCATTTTTCTTAATTCTCTGCTTCTGCAGTAATTTTCTTAAAAACCCCTATGCTTCCCGTTTTTTGAGGCGACCCGCTGCTGATGTGCATATACTTATCACAGCTTCCGCCTGAAATCCTTCTCACGGGTTCGCGTCTCTTAGCCCGACATGGGCCATGTTTCGGCACCTCCGTGCCTGCTTCAGGGGCTACGGGAGGGGTGTGCCGTGTCCTGGCTAGGTACACGGTAGCTGTTACGGCTTCAAATCTAAAGTTAACATCAATAGCCTTTGTTAGATTGTCTCATCTACAAAAGATCCTTTTCTGTATACCATTAGCACCGTTTAACACTTACTGTTACAGTGATCGTATTTCTGCGTGGACAGCGCCTATCTTCCATGTCTAGGGCGCGTTCGCCTATTCTAAACGTTTTATACTTACCGCGGGTCACCACCCCATCCTCACTCCAGATCGAGACTACACTCAGTGTTTGCAATTAAACTAATTACCAATTACGGGGCCCTCCTCTAGGGAGCTGTGTGTTTGATTTTTTTAGAAAAAGGGCGTGATCATGCTAATTGTGGTCCCACCCTGTTACTAACAATGTCTTTCAAAAACGCCTACGCGGACGTCATGGGAGACTGACCACTCCCATGTCCGCTCTTTTTTTCTTTTTGTCTCTCTCTCCAATTATACTGGGGAGATCCCGTTTATTTTAATGCCTGTGTGCTTGTGGTGTAAACTTGGGTGTACACAACTCACTGCCCTGGGGAGACTCTTATGATTCTAAACCCGTAGCGGTGGCTCCTCTTTCATCTCCATATGGCTGCTATCCTCACTGGGTCCCCGCATGCTGCATAATAGCCGACATCATATGTAATTATTAAATAAAACTAGACCTCTCTATAATGGTATTGCTCGTGTGTATGCTTGTGTGATTGTATTTCTTCATTAACATCCAATCCTGTGTGTATGTTTGAGGAAACTCTCCTCTCTATTGACGCTGTGTTCTATGCTTCTGTTCACTGTAGTGAAAAGTTGTACTTTAGGTGAACACTGTCCAATCTATCTCACGATTGAGACCATTGGGGGTGGTGGTATTCCAGGTGTAGATAAATCTCTGCTCCATTTGTACTAGTTTTAAGTTCAAATCACCTCCTCTTGGGTGGGGCTGTACCTGGTAAATAACTGCTACTTGGAACTCTTCTGGGGAGTGACCTACTTCTACCCAATGGTCAGTGAGAGGTGCACCTTCAACTTGATGTCTGAGGCGGCTGACATGCTCTTGAATCCTATTCTTCAATTTCCTCATGGTCTTCCCTATATAAATTTTGGGACAGGGACACCACAGCGCGTAAACAACTCTTGTTGAGTCACAATCATATGCTTGCTGGAAACGATAAGGTTTTCGTCCTGGTATATTGAGAGATGTGCCAACATACACAAAGTTGCACGCACTGCATTTTCCACATTTTTTATGGTTACCTTGTTGATCAGGATATTCCAGTCCGGGAAGTGACAGGTTCGAGTGGACTATGTGATCCTTGAGGTTTCTGGCCTTCGTAAGGGCGAACATGGGTTTCTCCTGAAATTCAGGGTGGATCTGTAAAATAGCCCAATGTCTTAAGATGCTCTTTTTTATCAACTGTGTTTGGGGTGTGTATGGTAACACACACACCATCCTTTCATTCCTTTGTGGAGTTTTAGGTTCCAGGAGTAGATCTCTGTTGGCCCATCTGGCCCTTTTATAAGCTCTCTTAACTACCACTGGGGGATATCCTCGTTGTAGGAACCTGTTGGTCATTTCTTTTGACTGGATCTTGTATTCCGTTGTAGTGGAGCATAGCCTTCTCAGACGTAAAAACTGTCCGACCGGTAAATTATCCTTGAGATGATTAGGGTGAAAAGATGAATAATGAAGTAATGTGTTGCGATCAGTGGGTTTCCGAAAGATAGTGAAGTGAAATCCTGAATCTGTCAGTGAAATCTGAATGTCCAAAAAAGAAATGGTTTTGTGGTGATATTGACTGGTAAACCGCAGATGTGGATTACAGCCATTTAACCACTGTATGAATTCATTCAGTTTTTCTTCGCTTCCTTTCCAGATGAAGAAAATGTCATCTATAAACCTCTTCCATTTCTCTACATAGATGTAATATGGACTTGTATAAACCCACGTTTGTTCGAATACTGACATATATAGGTTGGCCAGGTCTGGTGCCATAGTGGCACCCATTGCTGTGCCTTTAATTTGTTTATAAAAAGTCCCAGCGAACATAAAGTAGTTTTCCTGTAGTGCTATACTGGCCAACTCAACTATGAAAGCATTCGGGATTCTATGATCATGATTCATGATTAGCATGATCACGCCCTTTTTCTAAAAAAATCAAACACACAGCTCCCTAGAGGAGGGCCCCGTAATTGGTAATTAGTTTAATTGCAAACACTGAGTGTAGTCTCGATCTGGAGTGAGGATGGGGTGGTGACCCGCGGTAAGTATAAAACGTTTAGAATAGGCGAACGCGCCCTAGACATGGAAGATAGGCGCTGTCCACGCAGAAATACGATCACTGTAACAGTAAGTGTTAAACGGTGCTAATGGTATACAGAAAAGGATCTTTTGTAGATGAGACAATCTAACAAAGGCTATTGATGTTAACTTTAGATTTGAAGCCGTAACAGCTACCGTGTACCTAGCCAGGACACGGCACACCCCTCCCGTAGCCCCTGAAGCAGGCACGGAGGTGCCGAAACATGGCCCATGTCGGGCTAAGAGACGCGAACCCGTGAGAAGGATTTCAGGCGGAAGCTGTGATAAGTATATGCACATCAGCAGCGGGTCGCCTCAAAAAACGGGAAGCATAGGGGTTTTTAAGAAAATTACTGCAGAAGCAGAGAATTAAGAAAAATGGTTTTCAAAAAATTGAGATAATAAAGAATAATAGACGGGGCGAAAGATAAGGGCACCCATCATTGGGAGGTCCTTGAATAAAGCCACCGTACATAAGCAACACCAGAGCACAAGTGTTCCCTTGGATTGGTGTGTGTTAATGTATTATTACTGAAGGGAAGAGGTTGGTTAATGTATACTGATGCAATTAATAGCAGTGGCTATTCCCTAAGTAAACTTGATTAATAGCTGATAATGGACTTCTCCTCCAAGAACGTATCCAAATCTTTTTTGAACCCAGCTACACTAACTGCACTAACCACACCTCTGGCAACAAATTCCAGAGCTTTATTGTGCATTGAGTGAAGAAGAATTTTCTCCGATTAGTCTTAAATGTGCTACTTGCTAACTTCATGGAATGCCCCCTAGTCCTTCTATTATTCGAAAGTGTAAATAACCGAGTCACATCTACTCGTTCAAGACCTCTCATGATCTTAAAGACCTCTATCATATCCCCCCTCAGCCGTCTCTTCTCCAAGCTGAACAGCCCTAACCTCTTCAGCCTTTCCTCATAGGGGAGCTGTTCCATCCCCTCTATCATTTTGGTTGCCCCCTTTCCTTTCTTCTTCCATCCCCTCTCTCTCCTCCACCCCCATCTCACCCTCCTGCCCTCCCTTCTCACTCACTGACTCCAGTCCAATCCCATCCCCTCTCCACACACACCCAGGCCTTCTCTTTTTCCCTTGCACCCCACCCACCGGGTCTTCTTTGGCACCATGGGGTGGTCTTCCTGCCTGCTATGGGTGGGAACCTCACGGATGCATGACTTGTCCATGCTGCTTATGGGCAAGTCATTGCCAGCAATGGTCTGCTCATGATTCAGAGAGCAATAATTCAAAGGAGCAGAATGCAATGAGGGGAGTTTGAGACTAATGTGCACAGACCTGGGAGAGGGACCTTGGGACGATAGTGATGGTGATCTGAAGGCAGAGAAGCAATGTGACAAGGCGATAACTGAAGTCAGAGTGATGCTGGGCTGCATAAAGAGAGAAATAACCAGCAGAAAAAGGAGGCGATAATGGCCTTGTATAGGTCTTTGGTGAGGCATCAACTGGAGCACTGTATTCAGTTCTGGAAACTGAATCTCAAAAAGGATAGAGACAGGATGGAAGAGGTCCAGAGCAAGGTGACCAAAATGGTGAGTCTGTATCGGAAGACCTGTGAGGAGAGGCTGAAGGCTCTAAATAAGTTTTCTTGTCCTCCTGCTAGACCAGTCCATACGTATGGAATTTCCTCCCAGAGCAGCTAACAGAAACAGAGACTCCTCTTTCATGACATCACTTAGAGTTTTTAAGGGAGGTGTGGTTATGGTCCAGACCCAGTAGTCTCTGTCTCCAGCATGTGACTGACAAGACAGATGTTGCTCCCAGAGTCAAAGTTTATCTGTGGCCTGCTTGAGACCTTGACTCCTGGGCTACCAGTGCGTAGGGGCTGTCTCCCCTGGTAGAAGTCTGCACCTGGGGAAAAAACATTTTTCTTAATTTTACCCATTTGCCTATTTGAGTTCCCTCTGGTCCTCTCAAAGTTTCTTTGGGCTATTGAGTACTCTGGCAGGGAGGGGTTCCTCTCCTACCCTGAGGATTGGAGCCCTGAGGAGATTAGCAGGGCTGCTATGTGCTCCCTATGTCTTTCTTTTCTTTACTTATTACTTCTTCTTGTTTTCTCCTCCTTCCCTGGCAGGCTTGATAAAGTTTATCCCCCACCCCCCCCCACAAAAAAAACAAAAAAACAGCAAAACAAATAGGAAGGGGAACCCACAGCGCTGAGACTCCAGTGAAGGGGTGAGTGCAAGCGCACTCCAGGCAAGGGAAGAAGCAGCAGGCCGGGTGGCCAAGTGATTATAGGGGAGTGACACTGCAGTTGCAGCCATGGGTGTTAACACTGCAGCTGTTTGCTAGCAGCCCAAAGGAAAGCACCGTGGTTGACTAAAAGCAGCCACAGGTGGAAGCTCCACAGTTAGCAAGGGAGCAGCCAAAGAGGGGAGCCCACAGCCATGCATGGTGGAACTGCGGGGAAAGCAGCACAGCAGCAGGGGAGCTCTCTGGGCTCCTTCCAAGCTTTCCCGATTTCATAAAAAAAATAGAAAAGGGGAGGTTTAAGGGCAAGTGGCAAAGAAGGTCCACTTCCCTGCTCACCCTTCCTCTCCTTTTTTAAAAATAGAGTATTCTAAAAGAAGGGATCGTGAAAAGGCCATGATGAGAGGCCGCAGGTTCAGGGTCTGTGGGACAAAGAAGGTCCCCCACGGTGATAGGCTCCTTATGCCCAGTTTGTGACTGGGAGGAGGCGCAGCACTCGCAGGAGATCTTGATCCTCTGCTGGCCAGGAAGATCAGAACAGGCAGGGGATCTGTTGGGGGGGTGCAGGGGAAGCCACATAGGGAATGTCATAATGCAAAGGTTTGCATATCCTTTGCTCACTGGGCCCAGAAGAGTGGGCTCCCTGATGCTTTCCCAAGGGGGAAACTGAGTGGAGGACTAGGAGTCCTGCCCACCACACAGAGAGCTCTGGTTAGAGGACCCAGTAATGAAGTCCCTCAGGAATTTGTTCACCTGTTGTAGCAGGCCTTCTCAGCCATTCAGAAGCAGGGACTTGATCTTGTTCTTCCCTAGCCTGGGCCTTCCAGTTTCCCAGGAGAGGACATCCCCCTCTCAAGAAACCTAAATCGTAAAGAAACTCTGGCTTGTCAGCCCAGACACTTGCCCAAGGTTCCAGGGAAGAATCAAGATCAGAAAGGAATTCTGATTAGTCTAGGTTCCCAGAGTGCCTTGAGGAGGGGATTACTCTATAGTTGAACAGTAATCGATGGTAGTGTGCGTCTTCCATAGGGACAAGTTAACAGCACTCATAACAAATGGGATGTCCACCCTTAAGATACTGGACCCTCGGGGGGGGGGGGGGGATGATCAGATAGAGAGGGATCTCATATTACAGGGCATCCATAAGCCTTCAAAGATTTTCCCCCAAGCACCCCGCATTGAGGGCCATGATGCTGACAGAATGATGCTTCACTCAGGGGGACTACAGGGAGTATAGGAATACCACACATGGATATCTATAATTGATTAAAAGAATTTAATCTGATAACCTTATGATATAAATTCATTAGTTTAAGGGAACAATTGATTACACTTTTTCGGAGGTAATCAATCCAGTTTTATTATAGCAGCATAAGTATACAAGGTTTAATATGGTACCGATATTCCTTTTGTTTGTTTTTGGTTTTAGTTTGTTACAGTTTCATGGCGCAAAGCACTGCTATGAAAGAAACAGAATTTATATGCCTTATCTTCAAGCCCAACTTTGTGCTTGTTACTGAAAGATAATTAAGCCAGTGTTATCTCACTCTTAACCGGTCCAGGCCACTTCTGTAAAAGTCCAGGATTTTTCTCAACACCATGGGTAAATCAAGCGAACCCAGTATAATGGATGACGGAACCCAAGGTCTCGCAGACATCTCCGTGAGATTATATGACAGCAGAAACAGGGTAAAGACATTCCTAGCTTTAATTCTTTCAAGGGATAGTTGGCCAGACTCCTTTTTGGAGGAGGTTGCTGAGTATGAATCTCAGTCTTGCTTGCAGGTTCACAAGTGTAGTGAATTTGCACCATCAAAGTTCTGAAAGCAAGCTCTTTAGGATGATCCCTATGTAAATCTGCAGTCTGTATAATTGAGTCCTTTTCTCTGTTGGAAACTCATTAGATATTCAGTTTTGTAGGATCCAATATTAATCTTGATTGGATGTTATCACCTTCTTCTATAGAGACCGGATTGATGGAATGCAAATAATGTCGTCTGAGTCCAGATGCATATGAATGTGCTCATTGCACATTAATGATGTCCATAAAGTTCATGGCTTGGTCTCATGGCTTGATATCAAGTTTTCACCAAGGACATGCTCACAGTTCTTTTCCGGTGTTCACTTTTCACACTGAAGTAGATTTTAAGAGCTGCATATGTGCGCACTTTTGCCAGCATGCGCACATAGACGCGGCAATTTTAAAACATTTGTACATATTTTAAAATTGGCTGTTTGCGCGTACATGTGCGTATCATTTCATATTGACGTGCACATTGGTGCAAATGCCGCCTTGCTCACATAAGTGGGTGGGGGGGGGGGGGGGATTTTCCTAGACATGCATGCCAATGCAATTATCTCTTTTCCCAGGTTGTTCCCAGTTTGCCTCAGTAAAGGAGAGGACTTTCTAACCTCCTTATCTAACTCACTTCCCTTTTACCCTATTAGACCCAAGCCTTAAAACCCTGCTGGCTAGCATATTTTTCTTTATTTTACAAATTACACACCAGCCATAGCAGAAGTAAAGTTACGTATAGGGACCCTCACTCATGCTCAGACTTTGATGTAGTTCTGGCCTGCCCAGACCATGCCCACATCCCACCCCTTTTTATTTTATGCGCATACCGGCGCGGGTTCTAAAATATGTGCGGCACACACTGCACCGAGTCACGCACGTATCTCCCGGGTTCAGTGTGTATAGGGGTTTTAAAATCTACCAGATTGTGAGGTGCTGACAAACGTCTGATACGGAAGAACAAACGCAATGTCTTCTCTTTTGTGTGAATCACAGTCTTATATGAATTTGCCAAGATTATCAAGTGGTTAAAGACTTCATCTTTATGTTGCTTGGCTTGCACTTTCTCCTAGGACAAGCAGGATGATAGTCCTCACATGTGGGTGATATTATCTGATGGAGCCCAGCACGGAAAACGTTTGTCAAAGTTTCTAGAAACTTTGACCAGCAGCCTGAGCATGCCCAGACTGCTACTATCCGCGTGTCTACACAAAGTCCCCCTTCAGTCTTTTCCATGATGCAGTTGTCTTGCAGTCGTAGAGCTCTTCATTTTTTCTTGTTTTCTCTCGATAAGGTTTGGCTTCTGCTGTTTTCCTCGTCTGGTCCCCCTTCATGGTTAGTGCCTCCTCGGTGTGGTAGGTTTTCTATTGCCTTTTTTTCCCAACTTGCGGTCGATTCCCAACTCTCGCCTTGTGGTGACCGCTGGTCTGCACACACCGGGTATTTTTCATGGTGTTTTGTTGGTGCCCCCAGTTTCCGCAGACCATGTCCTCTGCTTCGGGGCCTTGCATGGCATCCGTGGGTGCCATCTATGTGATCAGATGACCCCCAAAGGACATTGGGTGTGTCTCAATATTTTATTTTTATTTATTTATTTCGAAATCTTTTATATACCGCGGCACGTTAATAACATCACCTCGGTTTACAATAAACAATTTCAGCAACGAGCTTTACAGTCAATATGATAATAAGGTGTACATAATATGTCAAAAACACATATAAATAAAAATAAAAACAATTAACAAATAACAACTAACAATTAAATTAATGAAAATCATATATTATAGTTAATGGTAGGACTAGTAGAGAGTGGGATGTAAGAGCCAGGAAATAAATAGGCGAGTGGTAATGGATCAATAAGATGGAGAAACTTTTCAGGGCCCCGAAGTCTGCTCCTTTTACTCCTGCGTCTGTACCATCAATGCCGAGAGGTAACTGGGAACCTTCGGAAGCACCTCCCCTGGCTGTTCCTCTTGCCAGTACCTCCAAGGTTCGAGGGGACAGTAATAGATCCTCAATGGTCTCACCACTCGACTGGACATTGGGATCTTCCACGTCCTCTGTGCCAGGGAAAGACTGGGCCAAGCACCGAAGGAGATTCCGCATGCATTGCCACCAGTCTGGATCATCTGAACATCCTTGTGGGCTTCCCTTCCAATACCCGAGGGACCTTCTGTTCCCCAGTAGCCACTGATGACCTCCACCGGAGTGATCCCAATTCTGGGGTCCTTTGAGGAGGAAGATACGGCTGGTACCGTGTTTCCTAGGCCACTGTTCCCTGAGCCCTTGCTGGGTCTCTCCAGTCCCCTCGATGCCAGGGATCTGTCGATTCCCATGGTGCCCTTGAGGCCTTCGGAGCCTAGGGCTCATGCTCCTCACGGACCTCGCCCATGGCATGCTGGTTCCAGTGAGGAGAAAGGGCTTTACGACCCTTGGGGTGATGACTCCATGGAGTCGTCCTCTGATTATTTGGGTGACCCCCTCTTGGAGCCTTCTCCACCGGAGGAATGGTGCCAGTTGCCCACTGAGGACTTGTCGTTTTGTGGGGTTTGTCCCTTTCAGCTGATTATGGAGGAGAATGTGGGACATAGGATGCTGGAAGTGCTCCAGTTCGTCGACCCTCCCAAGGAGATTGTGGCGGTTCCTATCCATGATATTTTCAAGGACCTCCTCCTCCGCATGTGGGAGCACCCCATTTCTATCTCCGCCGTCAATTGAAAAGCAGACACCACCAACGTGGTGCAGAGGGCCATGAGGTTTGAGAAGCAGCATCTCCCCCACAGTCTGTGGTTGTGGAGTCCACCTTTAAAAAGGCCCGGTGCTTTCTTACCCATGCCTCCACCCCTCCAGGACGTGAGCACAGGAAGCTTGATGCCCAAGGCGCCATGCTGGTGGCCCGTATCGCCGCCTATCAGCTTTATATGACCCAGTATAACCGCAATCTCCGGAAACAGGTCCAGGACTGCCTCAACAACAGCAGGAGGCCCTCTCGGCCATTGCCCTGCTGGGTCTCGAAACAGGAAATCATGAGGTGAGTTGCACCTAGTATGTTTTTGAGGCAGCAGCCTGCATAGCGGCAGTGGGCATCAGCGCCAGAAGAATGGCATGGCTCAGAGCCTCTGACCTCTGGCTGGAGATTCAAGGTAAGCTAGCCGATCTCCCCTGCATAGGTGAAAACCTCTTTGGGGATAAGGTCCAGGATGCGGTAGCACATTTGAAGGACCATCATGATACCCTTCAACAGCTGTCTGCTAGCGCCTCTGAAGGCCCGTCCTTGGCCAGAAAATCCTCCAGGCTTGGTTCCCGGAAGACTTTTACCGGCAGAGGAAATATTATCCTCCAGCCTCCCAGGCTCGTGTGCCTTGCACCAGTTCCAGGGGCCATCATCGTCAACAGCGAGCACCTAGATCCCTAGCCAGCCCCCCCCCCCCCCCCCCCCCAGCAGGCCCCGGCCACTGGCTTTTGACTGGCGATGAGGGAGTGGAAGTCAGTTGACCATACTCTTGACATTAGATCTCCTGGTCGGAGGCAGGTTCATGAGCTTCGCCCATCGCTGGGAAGAGATCACATCGGACAGCTAGGTCCTCTCTCTCATCTGTCAGGGGTACCGTCTACATTTCAGCCAACTCCCAGAGACTTCTCTCCCATGTCCATCATGGGATTTGTCTGGCCAACTGGTCATTCTTCAGACTGAACTCTCCGCCCTACTTGTAGCTGGCGCAGTGGAACCAGTCCCTTGCCATCAGCAGGGCCGATGGTTCTATTTGAGATAATTTCTCATTCCAAAAGAGAAATGGTGGCTTGCGCCCCATTCTCAACCTCCGGGCACTGAACAAGTCTCTCGTAAGAGAAAAGTTCAAGATGATCTTTCTAGGCACGCTGATCCCACTCCTCAGGGGAGGAGACTGGCTTTGTTACCTCGATCTCGGAGGTTTATGCACACATTGCAGTTGTCCCCAGCCACCGGAAGTATCTCCGCTTCATGGTGGGGAAAGTACATTACCAGTACAAAGTGCTGCCCTTTGGTCTGGCATCGGCCCCCCCCGCATTTTTACCAAATGCCTAGCGGTGGTGGCTGCCTACCTCAGGAGTCGCTTGGTGCACGTGTTCCCCTACCTCGACACCTGGTTGGTCAAGAACAACTCCCGCTCCGGAGCCTTGCATGCTCTGACCATGACTGCAGACACTGCAGACTGTGGGGTTTGTTATAAACTTCCCCATGTCTCAACTCTGCCAGTCTCCTCACCTGTACTTCGTAGGCGCCAGGCTGGACATGGCACAGGCGAAAGCTTTTATGCCCAGAGACCAGGAGATCAACCTTGCCTCACTGGCTACCCTTGTCTGAAACAGCCGGAGGGTGCCAGCCTGCCTTCTATTCCGCCTGCTGGGCCACATGGTGGCCTCCGTCCATGTCGCCCCTCTGGCTCGTCTCTGCATGAGGGAGACCCCAATGGTGGCAGGCTTCCCAGGATCTAGAGACACTTTTTGCAATTTCTGACCCTCAAAGAGAGTCTCTATCCTGATGGGAAGATCTTTCCAACCTGGAAAAAGGACTTCCCTTCCAACCCTGTCCACCTCAGGTGATTCTCGCCACCGATGCTTCCCTTCAAGGCTGGGGAGAATGGTATCCACACGCAAGGTTTCTGGTCTGCCTCCGAAGCCCACTCTCAGATAAACGTTCTGGAGCTTTGAGCAATTCGGTATGCTTTGTGGGTGTTCAGAGACCAGTTGTCATCCAAGGACATCCTTATTCAGATGGACAACCAAGTTGCGATGTGGTAGATCAACAAGCAGGGCGGCACGAGTTGGTTCCTCCTCTGCCACGAGGTGGTACAAGTGTGGATCTGGGCCTTTTCACAGGGAATGTCTCTGCGAGCGACCTACCTGCCAGGCCATCTCAACGTGCTAGCAGACCTCTTAAGATGTTCCTTCCAGCCGCATGAGTGATCCCTCCAACCCAGAGGTAGCGGCCGAGCTATTTTGCCAGTGAGGTATGCCGGATGTGGATCTCGTCACCTCCCCACCTAACTACAAGGTGAGTAAGTTCTGCTCCCTGGTGCTGGGAAGCAGCCATCCGACCTGCGATGCATTCTCCCTTCACTGGGGGAGAGATCTGCTGTATGCCAACCCCCCTCTGCTGCTCCTCTTGAGGACTCTGCTGAAGCTTCAGCAGGACAGTGAAACCATGATATTCGTGGCGCCTTCTTGGCCCCATCAGGTCTGGTTCCTGCTTCTGCAGGACCTGTTGGTATGGGCACCCATCTGGCTGGGGACAGCGCCTGATCTCATCTCGCAGAATCAGGGCACTCTGCACCATCTGAACCTCCGGGCACTTTCCCTAACGGCTTGGATGTTAAGCACGTAGTCCTCCAGCCTTTGGAGCTTTCGGACTGTCTCCCCCTGGTCCTGGTGGCATCTCGAAAACCCTCCATCAGGAAGTCCTACAGCTTGAAGTGGAAAAGGTTTTCCATCTGGTGTGCGGACCATGATTTAGATCCTTTCTCATGCCCCCTTCCCCGGCTGTTGGACTACCTGTGGCATCTGTCAGAGTCTGGACTTCAGACTAGCTCAGTCAGGGTGCACCTCAGTGCGTACCATCGAGGGGTCACTGGCACACCCGTTTTGGGCCAACCTTTAATGGGCCATTTCATGCGGGGCCTCCTCCAGCTGAAGCCCCCTTTTCCAGCCTCCAGTTGCATCTTGGGACCTCAATGTTGTCCTGACGTGGCTTATGTGTCTTCCTTTTGAGCCGCTGCAATCGTGCAACCTGAAATTCCTCACCTGGAAAGTCATATTCCTGGTGACATTTACTTCGGCTCGCAGGGTCAGTGAGCTTCAGGCTCTGGTTACGTACGCACCATACACAAAGTTCTTTCACGATCGTGTGGTCTTGTGTACGCATCCGAAGCTTCTCCCTAAGGTTGTAACTGATTTTCATATCAAACAGTCCATTGTTTTACCCACCTTCTTCCCGAGGCCTCATTCCCACCCAGGAGAACGGGCTCTTCATACCTTGGACTGTAAAAGGACCTTGGCTTTCTACCTGGATTGCACTGTCAGCCACAGACATTCCACCCAGCTCTTTGTGTCCTTTGATTCCAACAGGCTGGGAATGGCGGTGGGTAAGCAGACCATGTCGAACTGGCTGGAGGATTGCATTTTCTTCTGCTATGCGCAGGCCGTCCTTCTGCTAGCCAGTAGCGTAAAGGCTCACTCTGTGCGGGCTATGGTGCCGTTGGTGGTGCATTTACATGCGGTCCCCATCGTCGAAATTTGCCGGGCTGCAACCAGGAGTTCTCTTCAAACATTTGCAGCTCATTGGTTGGGTAAAGACGGGCGTCAGGACAGTGCCTTTGGTCAATCCGTCCTGCGCAACCTATTCCAGGCCTGAAGCCAAAGATTCATGCCTTTGTCGGAACCAGACAGTCCCCTTCTGATCTACAGCGCTGCAGTTGTGTTGTGCCCATTGGTACCTTGTTCGGTCGCTGTTGGTCACTCCGGTTAACGGGGACAGTCTGGAGCTTGGTATTCACCCACATGTGAGGACTACCATCCTGCTTTTCCTAGGAGAAAGTGCAGTTGCTTACCTGTAACAGGTGTTCTCCTAGGATAACAGGAATGGTAGTCCTCAGGAATCCTGCCCACCTCCCCACGGAGTTGGGTATTCCTTCCAGTTTGTTGTTTTGTTTTTTCACTCGTACTTTTTCCTTCTATGTTACGAGACTGAAGGGGGACCTCAAGTGGACACGGGGATAGTCGCAGGCTGGGCATGCTCAGTCTGCTGGTCAAAGCTTCTAGAAACTTTTACAAAAGTTTTCTATGCCGGGCTGCATCGGATGATGTCACCCACAAGTGAGGACGAACATCCTGCTGACCTAGGAGATCACATGTTACAGGTAAGCAACTGCGCTTTTTGATTCAGTCTATGTGTATAGCTGCAGGCCTTAAGTTCAATGATGCACATCCTTGTTTAGAGTCACTGGTGTTTACCTTACGGGGGGGGCCTTATGAGCAGAATATAACCTCTACCAGGGAAAGATAAGGATGATATCTTTAGTCCCCAAAGTTGATGCCCTAGTGTCAGCAATCACCTGAAAGACAACCATTCCAATTGAAGACAGGACCTCATTGAGGAATATACAGGATAGGAAAATTGATTCCATCCTCAAGCAGGCCTTTTCCACCAGTGCTTTGGCCTTACAAGCCTTCATTTGTGTGGGTACAGTGGATGCAACAACTCGCAGATTCTGAGGAGATGGCTAGAATAGAATCTGGAGTGACATATTTAGCAGACAATGACCTAATAAGGGTGTTCTCTTGGGCAGTAGGATCCGAGGTGGCCACTGGGATGCTGCTAGGGCTGTGTAATTGGGCAGCAGACACAGTTTAAAAAAAACACCTTGGAAAATTGCCCTTCAGAGGAGTATCTTTTGTTTGGAGAAGAGCTGAAAAGGCTTGTCAAGGATTTAGGGGAATCTAAGCCTGGGAAACTACCGAAGGATAAGTATTAATTGTGTGTTGGAAGTTCGAGACACCAATGCTTCATGGGTGACTGAGGGTTCCAGGCAAGTAGATATGCAGGGCAGCAGTCCAGAAAAAACAAGTACCAGTTTTTTTTTGGGGAGCTGGAAAGGCTAAAGTCGATAATCCATCAACCTCTGGCTTGGGATACACACTATAGTGATGTGTTGGGTTCCCTCTAGATGATACCAGTAGGTTGCCTCTGCTATGCAGAGTGGATCCACATTACTACAGATCAATAGATCCTGGACATTTGGCAGGGCTACGCACCGGAATGCATGAAGCAAGTGCTGAACATCTTTAGTATCTCTCTGCACATTTCCAGTCAGAATAGAGGTCATAAGATGGATGCTGAACAAGCTGCAGCTCCTTCAGACCATAGTGCTGGTGCCATCTCAGGAGTGGGAGCAAGGTAAGTGCTCAATTTATTTCATGGTACAAAATGAGGATAGCTCATTCTGGCTAGTTCTGGACCAGAAGGAGGTCAACAGATGCCTACATGTACCATATTTCCAAATGAGACGTTAAGATCAGTAATGACCTCTGTGACTTCTCTGGATCTTACAGAAGCGTACTTCCACATTCCCATTCAGTCTTTCTTACAAAGCCTATTAAGGTTCTGTGTTTCAAATCAGCATTTTCAGTTCCAGGCATTACCTTTTGGTCTAGCCACAGCACCCAGGACCTTTATCAAAGTCACAGTGATGGTGGCAACTCCCCTCCGCAAGAAGGGGGTCATGGTACATCCTTACTTTGACAATTGGCTCATAAGGACCAAGTCAGCACAGGAGAGCCACAGGCAGGATGAATGCCAAGATCAAGAACTTCTTCAGTCACTGAACAGAGACAGATTCCAGTGACACAGATGTGCTCCTATGCCCTTTTCCATGGAACAGTCTTCTCTACATGGCCTCTAGTGGGTAGGACAATAAAAAATTGAAAGCAACCCATCCATGGTGATACTGGTAGCCCCGCACATGCCAAGGAGACCATGGTATGCAGACCTAGTAAGGCTACTCATGGATCCTTCACTACATCTGCCCAAGGGGTGAAGGCTCCTACAATGAGGCCCAATTCTGATGGAGGACATGTTCTCTGATGGACTGGCCCTTGGAAGGGCACAATTGCATAGCAAGGGCTACTCCTTGACAGTGATTTCAACCATGCTAAAGGCATGAAAGTCCACAACATCGTGGGTGTCCACTAGAGTTTGGTGTGTATTTGAAGAATTCTGAGGAGAGCAGGGCATCTCTCCATGGAAGATGGGGTTACCACAGATCTTAGAATTTCTACAATTGGGCTTAGTGAAAGTGCTGGCCTCTAACTCTCAGAGGGTGCAAGTAGTGGCAATGGCATACTTTAGGGGAAAGGATAGAGCACACAGATGGCAGCCCACCCAGATGTGGTGTGGTTCCTGAAGGGAGTGAAGCAGATTTCCCCACCATTCAGAACTTTTGGTTCCCCAGTGGGATCTCAACTTAGTCCTAAGGGCCTTGATTAGGCTTCCTTTCAAACCAATGAAGCAGGCCTCTGTGAAAAGTCTCTCTTAAGAAAGTCCTCCAGGTAGCAATCTCTTCGGGGTGGTGCATCTTGGAGCTACAATCCTTCTTCTCCTCCAGACACAGTAACATTCTGGCCAGTGCCTTCCTTTCTTCTTAAGGTGATGTCAGCCTTCCACATCAACTATCTGTCTCCTTACAAGCCTTTACTGGTACAGAAAGGAAAGATGAAGGTCTGCATAAGTTAGATGTGCAATGCACTTTACTAAGGTAACTAACAACTTTAGGAGGACAGACAAGCTGGTCACTGAAAAGGGGAAATGGCATCCAAGGCCACCCTAGTCAGGTGGATTAAGGAAATTATGGCCTCAGCATTTGGAGAGTAAACAAGCTCCAGGAGGCCTGAGGGCCCACTTGAGGCTTCTGCAATTTCTCCAGAGGACATCCACAGGGTCACAGCTTGGTCCTCACTGCACACCTTCATGAAATACTACAGGCTAGATGTGTAGGCTAAGACAGACTTGATCTTCAGAGCAGAGGTACTGAGGAGAGCGTTCTCTTCCTCCTGCACCAGCAAGGGGAAGCTTTTATTTATTTATTTAAACTCCCATATGTAAGGACTGATCTAATAGGAGAACAAGGAAGTTTAAATTATGGTTACCTGATAATTTTCTTTCATTGAGCCCTGCTAGACCAATCCAGATTCAGCGCAGGAAGCCACGGGCAAGTACAGGTTCTAAGCATATCATGCAAGGAAGCCTGCCAGGGCTCTCTAGTTTTGGGCTCTCTCTTTTTTCCCTCTTTGTATTCACCTTTGGA
Source organism: Rhinatrema bivittatum (assembly GCF_901001135.1). Classification (NCBI taxonomy): domain Eukaryota; kingdom Metazoa; phylum Chordata; class Amphibia; order Gymnophiona; family Rhinatrematidae; genus Rhinatrema; species Rhinatrema bivittatum. The sequence goes on from NC_042623.1 coordinate 129,064,170, forward strand.
TGTACTTGGAGCACTATACACTTCCCAGTAGTAGAGATTTCAAATTGGGCATTGAGGTATTTCTGGTGGTCACAGAGCTTTGACAGTAGTCAGCTGGGATTGGATAGAAACCACATCTCCCTTACAAAGCCCTAAGTGACATCATGAAAGAGGTGTGTTTCTGTGTCTGTTAGCTGTGAGGAAGGAAATCCCATATGTAAGGCCTAGTCTAGCAGGATTCAAGGAAAGAAAATGATCAGGAAAGCATAATTTAATCATATCCTGGAGAAGAGGAGGTGTGTGGAGATATGAAACATACCTTCAGATATCTGAAAGGTAATAGTGATACACAAACATCAAACTTTTTCCATTGGAAAGGGAACTGTACAATTAGGGATCACAATATGAAACTCCATGGGGGATGACTCAGAACCAACATCGGGAAATATTTCTTAATAGAGAGGGTGGGGGATGCTTGGAATGCCTTCTCAGAAGAGGTGGTGAAGATGAGATCAGTAATAGAGTTCAAGAGGGGCATGGGATAATCACTGTGGATCCCTAGAGGCTACAGGATGAAAATGAAGAAATGGGTTAACCTATATTCACTTTGGGTGTAACATTTCTGTACAGAGCAGCAGTTACTACTTTTATTAGAAGTAATGAGGGTAAAATGAATGGAGCAGCAGTTGTTACTACCCTTAATAGAGAGCATGGGGGTAACCTGCACAGAGTGGCAGTTACTACCATAAGCAACTTGCTGGGCAGACTAGACCATTTGGCCTTTATCTGCTGTCATTTACTTTGTTACTATGGATCTGTCTCTGTTCTGCCTATGTGACTGAAGTGAGGTGTTCTGTGTATGGACTATTACAGGCTAGCTTGTTATGTTTTCCCAGTAAGAAGTATGTTGGTGTTCTAGGGCCTGGTGTAATAATTGCAATACTACCTTTTCATAGGTTAAATGGCATATTGTATGGAATGGGACTACCCTGGGGTGGGGCCATGGACTTTAATTCCCTAAGCACAGCCATGCATGTGAGTACAGGTGCCTTTTTTTCCCCCTAGAACACACTGGGATTAATAATGTTATTGCATGCTTAATATGCCCTGCTTAAGAGGATTTGGTGATGTTATATTTCAAGGATTCTGTTTACTAAAGTTAAAATACATTTTCAAAAAAATTGTTGGTTTGGGGAGGAGCCAAGAAGGCGGCTTGACCTATGCCCAGCGCTGCCCGCTCACTATTTTCCTCTAAGAATTTTCCTGGTCTTTTTGGTCAAAATGCCTGTGAAGAGAAAGGGGAGAATAAGAACTTATCCCTCGGTCTCCTGTATCCTACCCAGGCAGAAAGTTCTGCAGTACTCGGGAACAGCATAGCAATTTGGGGCCCAGGTGCCAGCTGCCAAGGTGAGTAAAGGAGAACCCTCCCCGGTCTCAGAGGAAGTCTCGCTGAGCCCCCAGGATGAGCATCAGCCACCAGCTGCATGGACAGCCATGTCACTTCGCCCCATGTTGAGCCCCAAGGAGGGAATTCAATTGTCTGTGGTCAAGGGAGCAGTTGCTATGGAAGTGCCTGTGCTTAGCTCCTCAATGATCGATGGGGAGAGAGCTAGCACTCTGCTGTCAGCTGATATAATCACCCGGGCGGGGAGTGGAGGTGAGATACTAACTGCCGGGATTCTCCTACCTAATGGTTTACCACCTTTTTCTGAGAAGCCTGTGGTGGTTACCCTAGACTCTTAGTGGGACTTAATGTCTTCTATGCGAAAAGTTTTTTCAGATTGCTCTTGAAAGATTAATTCACTATCTCAGCAAGTGGACGCTATTGTTAAGCATAATGATTTTCAGCGGCAGGAAATTTCTGATGAGTTTAAAAGTATGGAAGAAGAAATTCAACATGTTAAGGTGTTCAGTCTCCGATTATTCAAGACTGTAACGTCTTAAACAGGAAAGTGGAGTTTATAGAAAATACTTGAAGGTGTCTAAATTTGCGAGTAATTAATTTGTGGGAGAAATTCCATGAATTACTATAAGAAGATATTTCCTTGATGTTCTGGAATTTACCACTGAATCAGCTCCCCCCCTGGATAAAGTGTATTTTCTACCTTCTCGCTCTAGTGTTCAAACTCAGATTTCTCCTGCAGCTTCAAATAATTTATCTGATTTTTTTTTTTTGAGTCATCTAATTATGACATAACTGAAGGAGCCACTTTGCTAATATCTTTACTGAAAAAGATCTCAGTATGGTTATGAAGTGATTTCTTGAAATAACTAAATCAGTTTTCATGGGGCAAAAAGTCAGGAATTTTCCAGATTTAACTAAATCGACTCAAGAAAGAAGGAAGGGATTCTAGGCTTTACTCCAGGATACCTTAGCTATTGGAGCAATCTTCTTCCTAAGGTATCCTTGTAAGTGCATTGTCAAATGCAACAGAGATAATTATGTATTTTTCTCACCAGAACAGCTTAAAAGTTTTATTGACTCCAAGAAGATTATGATCCAAGCAAGTAATGTCTAGGTTAATCATCCTTAATGAAACATGTGCATGCCTTTTAAGCTATGTTATAGCTAATTTTCTTGTTTCCTGCAATTTTTCTCCCTATGTTTACTGATCTCCTCCCCACATGTATTGTGGTCTAAAGGGTACTGGATTTTCCTGTATAGAATTAGCTAGCTAAAAGTATTTTTCCTTTTTTATATACACCAGATTTCTGTACAAAGTGGATACTTTGTTTGCAAGTTGAAAAAAGCATAAATACAAATTGTTGGTTTGCGTTCAGAATATCATTTATCTGTACTTGCTTGCAGGTACTTTATCCATGGGGTTTGCAAGGAAGGCAACAATTGCCATTATTCCCATGACCTTTCTACCAGCCAGTCCAAAATGATCTGCTGGTACTATCAACAAGGATGCTGTGCATACGGAAATCATTGCAGGTGAGCACCTTTTCTCTCTGTTCTTGTCTTTTGAAGTTATCTAATATTATCCACGACAGGTTACATTGGCAACAAGGTTCCATATTTTCACCATTCTTGAGGAAAATAGTTAAATAGTTTCTTATCTATAATTGTTCTTTCAGAGTGGAGGAGTAGCCTAGTAGTTAGAGCAGTAGGCTACAAACCAGGGAAGCCAGAGTTCAAATCCCACTGTCACTCCTTCTGACCTTGGACAAATCACTTCGCCTTCTATTATTGCCCCAGGTACAAATTTAGATTGTGAATCCTCAGGGAACAGGGAAATATCTACAGTACCTGAATATAATCTGCTTTGAAGTGGCCAAAAAGTGGAATATAAATTTAAAAAAATATAGCAGCAGGACAACTATCAATTTTAATGGATTATGTGACTCTGACTTGTGTTAGTGTAATGGACATTTCTAGTGCTTTCTAAATAAAAGCTTGTGAGACCACAGGGTTTCTGTCAGGGTCAGTCCTTGGATGTCTGTGACATCATCAGATGGAGCCTGGCACAGAACTTCGATATTAAAGCTTCTAGAAGCTTTGAGCATGTTCTGCTGATCATGTACAGCTGTGACCACTCCCCTGATTCTCATGTAGAGCCCCTCTGTCCCATCTTTTCTGTGGAGCCTGTGTTTATGTTTTTCTGTCTCTCATACACAGCTGCTGCTGTGAAAGTTTCTAGAGCTGCAGCAGCTGTTTGTTTTTTTTTTTATGCAAGGTCTCACAGGTTGTTTTTCACTATATAGTCCTCTGGTAGATGATTTTCTTTTCATAAGGATTTAAGTTCTCTTAATTTTCTTTGGCTGGTTAGTACACCAGGTCTGGGGCTCCAGGGCGACATCAGTATATGTGTGCATGTAGTGCCTATTTTTCATCTTATTCCTCTGGGTAATGCCTCCCTTTGTGGCTGATTTCAGTCCACTGTGACCCATTATCGGTGAGTGCTTTGTCTCAGACTGCTCCTTTGGTGAGACTGTGACCCTCAGCAGGCATAGTTCTTGGTGGTAGCTTCTAGATTTTGAGAAATTTAACCTGACTGATAAGCACAGAAATAGCACTGGACAATGATGGGGCATCAGTATCAGGGAGGGGGACGTCAACTCCTGTCTCTCCTTATTGCCAGGCAACAGGCAGGATTAAGAAGCATCATCAGATCCAAAAGAGGGGATATTTCATTTAAATTTTATTTAAGACTTCTATACCGCCACTCATACTATAGTCCTGGGGGAATTCTGCACTACTGTGACGTGCAGAATTTCCCCCTGCAGAATTGCTAAATTCTGCGCAGAAAATAGCAGAGGAAACCCCGGTATGCCGTGAACGGAGCGAAGATGAAGGCTCTGGTATGCAGTTCGCAGTGAAGATAGAAGGCCCCAGTGTGCCACGAACGGAGTGTGCTCCACTCATGGCAAAGATGAAGACCCTGGTGTGAGAGAATGTGTGTGTGTGGGTGAGAGACAGCATGGGAGGTAAGAGAGCGGTGGGGATGCTTGAGTGTGGGTTTCAGAGAGAGAGAGCCTATATGAGGAGATTGTGAAGGAGTGTGTATGTGGGTGAGAGATTGGGAGCTTGTGTGTATGAAAAAGGGATCGTGTGTATGTGAGGGTGCTAGCCTATGTGAAGGGATTGTGTATGCGTGAGACAGAACCTGTATGAAGGGGTGCATGAGAGAGAGACATTGGTAGCCTATGTGAGAGTGTATGTGAGAGAGAATGGGAGCTTGTGTGGGTGTTTATACAAGAGAGAGGGCCTTGTATGAGGAGTTGTGTGGGCGCGAGAGAGTGAGGGAGCCTGTATGAGGGTGTGTGTGTGTGAGAGAGAGAGAGAGAGGGACAATACTGAGAATGGGGTCAAACTCTGGGACTGGCAATAGAGTGGAAGGGGTTGAGCCTAGAGGTGGAGGGGAGAGATACTGGCAGGTGGAGGATTTGGGGCCTGAGAGGGCAAAGTGGCCAGAGGAGTAGGGAGAGCGAGTGGAAGGGACACTCTTCCAGTGAATTTCTAGGGAAATTCTGCTCAAAATATTTAAAATTCTGCATCTTTAATATCTTTTTTCTATATTAATTTATTATTATTTATTATTAATAATTTTTATATACCGACTTTTAATGCAGGCATATCAAATCAATTTAAAATGTAATTACTTAAAAGACTGTAAACTGTAACAAACTATAACAAGCAAGCTGAAAAATAAAGGAGAACAAATAAAAGAAATATTGTACTGTATTAAACCTGGGTTTATCTTACACTGCTTTAATAAGAATGGGCCCTTGTTGCAGTAGGTTCGGCAGATGAGCTAGGCAAAGCGGGCCGTCTGTCACCAACCTTTCCACGGCTGCCGCGGCCACTCCGGTGCCACCAGAATTACCGAACCAGGATGGTCCTCTATGCGCTGGAGAACGCGCCCGATCAGGGGCCTTGGAGAAAAGGCATACAGGAGGATTCCAGTTGGCCACTTGTAGACTAGGGCGTCTACTCCTACTGCTCCGATTTCCTTCTTTCGGCTGAAGAACTGGTCCGTCTTGGCGTTGACACAGGGCACCATGAGGTCCAGTTGGGGAACCCTCCATCGGGCACAAATGTGATTCCAACCCTCCCGGGATAGTTTCCACTCCCCGGGATCCAGCTGTTGACTGAGGAAGTCCGCCTTCATTTTGTCCTTGCCTGCCACATGAGAGGCTGCGATGCCTTCCAGATGAAGCTCGGCTCAAGCGAAGAGGAGGTGTGCTTCCTGTGCCATGGCCAGACTCCTGGTTCCTCCCTGGCGATTGAGAAAAGCCACTGTGGTGATGTCCGAGAAGACTCGAACCATTCTCCCCTGCATCAGAGACTGGAATGCCATCAACGCTTTGCGAACTGCCCTTGTCTCTAGGCGATTGATAGACCATGACCATTCAGGTAAGGACCAGGTTCCCTGTGCCGCATGTCCGAGGCACAGTGCTCCCCAGCCTTGAAGGCTTGCATCCGTTGCCACGCTCACCCAATCCAGGACTTCGAGGGGCATTCCCTTCTATAAGCTGTCTTCAGACAGCCACCATTGCAGGCTGGACCTGATTCGCTGTGATAAAGGCAGGGGCAACTGGTATTGCTCCGACACTGGGTCCCACCGCGACAGTAGATCTCTCTGCAACAGTCTCAGGTGAGCGATGGACCAAGGCACCAATTCCAATGTCGAAGCCATGAACCCCAGAACTTGTAGGTAATCCCACACTCTGGGGATTGGAAGCTGTAACAAGAGATGCACTTGTTGCTGCAATTTGTACAGCCTGTCATTCGTGAGAAACAGCCTACCTTAGAGGGTGTCGAAACGAGCTCCCAAATACTCCAGACACTGAGACGGAGTCAGATGACTTTTTGCTTCGTTGATTACCCAGCCTAGGGACTGGAGACACTAGATCACAGGAAGAACTGTCCGCTCGCTTTCCTCTTCCGACTTGGCTCGAATCAGCCAATCGTCGAGGTAAGGATGGACAATTATCCCTTCCTTCCAGAGGGTCGCCGCCACCATGGCCATCACCTTGGTAAAGGTGCATGGAGCCGTTGCCAATCCAAATGGCAGCGCCCGGAACTGAAAATGCTGACCCAGGATCTTGAATCGTAGGAATCTGTGGTGAGCGCTGCGAATTGGGATGTGTAGATAAGCTTTCATCGAACCACTGCAATGACTGTTCAAAGTGTTTCCATTCAAAAATACAGCACCTTCAAGCAGCGATTCGCCTTCTGTAGGTCCAGGATGGGTCAGAAAGTGCCCTCTTTTTTGGGAACCATGAAATAAATGGAGCACCGTCCCCTCCCCGTTCCTCAGACGGCACAGGGACAATCACCTTCAGGGTCAGCAATCTTTGTAGAGTGTTTTCTACCGTGGCTCGCTTGTTGCGGGAAACTCATCGCGATTCCACAAAGGCCGGCATGAGAGGCCGAGAAAATTCTAAGGCGTAACCTTCTTTTATCACCTCCAATACCCAGCGATCGGAGATGATCCTTGCGCACTCCTCATAAAATTGGGACAACCTGCCCCCGATCATCCCGTCCGAGGAGTGGGCGGGCCTGATTTAATTGGGCAGGCTTCCCATTTCCGGTTCCCTGACTGAAAACACCACTGGCAGGACGACTGGAGCCGCAAAAGGACTGTGTATGGGAAGAGGTCTGTCTGGAACCAGAAGGTGGAACATTCCTCCCCGACCTGCTTTTTCGGAAATCCCGAAAACGGGATCGAGAACCGAATTATTTCCTGTAGGGCTTTCTGTCTTCCAGCAGTTTATTGCCCTTGGAATCCCCCAGAGATTTCATCAGCTGATCCAAATCCTCTCCAAACAGCAACTTCCCTCGAAAAGGCAGACTGCACAGTTGCGACTTGGAGGAAGCATCCGCTGCCCAATTGCGGAGCCATAGGAGTTGTCGAGCTGCCACTGAGGAGACCGTAGTCTGGGCCACCGAACGCACCAAGTCATATAAGGCATCCACCATATGTGCTACCGGCGCCTCCAGACGAGCCGCCTGACAAAATCCCAGAAGGCTATGGGTCTTGCGTTTTTTGAATCCAGCAAAAACACGCTCTTTGCATCATGCTGGCACGCACTGCCGCCCGAAGTCCTAAGAAGGATACCTCGAACACCCGCTTCAGATGCAGCTCCAGCTTGCAGTCCTGCACATCTCTGAGAGCAGCTGCTCCTGCCACTGGAATGGTCGTCTTTTTGGTCACCGCTGATACAGCCGCATCCACTTTAGGTACCCTGAGGCGTTCTAAATGTTTCCTCCATTAGCGGGTAGAGTTTTTGCATCACCCGGCTGACCTTAAGCCCTGCCTCTGGGGATTCCCACTCCTGGCTGATGAGCTTTTGAATCTTCTTCGGGATGGGAAAAGCACTAGGTGGACCCCGGAGACCGTCCAGGACTGGGTTCACTCCCTCGCTGTCGGAATCTTTCAGTGAGGGTCTCACCCCCAATTCCTCAAGCACCTGGGGAACAAGGGGGCGCAATTCCTCCCTCTTAAACAGCTGGACTACGCAGGGTTCGTCCCCCTCTGCACTAGGTTCTACCGGATCCTGATCGTCGTCGCCTGTAACTACATCTGGAGGGACCTCCGCCTGATCTGCAGTGGTGTCCCTCGGGGGGGGGGGGGGGGGGCGCGGAATGGAGTCATTCCCCTGCTGGTCGACTTCACCCGCTAGATCCTCCCTAGCCGAAGTTGCCCGGGATGGATGACCATCAGTTCGCAGATGGGGACGCTTGGGAACTCCCCACCAAATACGCTGCGAAAATTGGCCCCAGGAACGCTGGAGAGCCATGTGGGAGGTCGAAAAAGAAAAAACAAAATGGCTGCCACAGAAAAAAGCTCCGGAGCTAGCGGTAAAAATGAGGCAGGGAGCCTAAAAACGTCCTCTGACGTTCTTACCAGGCCTGAAACACTCTTCCCTCCTCTTCTGGGGTCTGCCTGGCTCTGCACCACCGGGCAGATTGAGTTACCCTGAGAGCGCGGTGAACAGGGAACTTGGAGCTCTTTTTTTTTGTTTTGTTTTTTTTACACAAAATCTTTAACTTCTACTAACAGAAAAAAATAAAGCCTAAGCTATGAATAATAGAAAAAAATCCCCAAAGAAGCTCCTTCCCTGTACCACAGATACTGGGGTGGGGGGAAGGAGCCTTCGGGTCGCTGAGGGAGCCAGTCCCATGTCTATCAGGGGACCCAGAACCACACGGGCTAGCACCTCCAGGGGTAACCAACCCCTGTTCGCCCGGTTCTACTTGAGGGATGGTCCAGACACTGAACCTAGCACCTCAGGGAGCAAGAAAAATCCGTCTCACCCAGAGCTGCAGGAATACACGACTACCATCTACTGGAGTCAGAGAAATACTGATGAGCTGCAGGTGGCACACTTGGGATACCAGGGCCTCGAAGCTTTGTTCTCTGTCTCCATCTGCTGGTGGGAGTGTATAACCCACTGGTCTGGGTATGTACAGGAACCAGTGTAACAATTGTGGAGCCTTTATTTTGAGACAAACCACCTGGAAACTTAGGGCTTGCTCCATTTGTTCAGAACTCTTTTCCATGAAAAAGGAATTGGCTCACCTTAAGGCTGAATTAGCTGCAATGAAGAAAATATCAGAAACTAACAAGGAATCCACACCCACTCTACAGTATAATTCAGGAACCATTTCACCATTACAAAGGAGAACGCAAAAGCCCATGAAAAAGTGGTTTATATTGTGCAGGGGTAGCACAAAACATGTGACCCAAAGACACCCATCCTTCACAAGTGTGAAGCCCACATTCTCTCCCCCCCCCCCCCACACACAAGTAGCAAACAGCAACCCAGGAACAAATGGTTTACTGTGCACTCTGATAGAGTAAGACATGCAATGAGGAGATACCCACCCTCTCAAGTGACACAAATACAAAATGCCGCCTTTGTACTACATAATGAAGAAGCTAAAGCAATGGATATTGAAGAGGTATCTGACAAGAAGGAAGAAACCCAGTGCATGCAAAAATTCCAGAATACAAACAGTAACCATCAGACCAAGCTCATTGTGCTAGAAGACTCCATCATCAGAGGCACTAATTTGGGAACACTATAGTTTAAAAGCTTTCTGGGATCTTCGGCCAGTAGAAATGCTATTCAAATAGTCAATGCGATCAAAGAAGTAGGCAATGACTATGGAGTTGATATCATCCATCTGGGAACCAATGACCTTTCTAGAAATAGCATCCAAGTGGTACAGAGAGACTTCTAGTCTCTGGCAAAGCAGATTAGTCACATAGTGAAGACTATTGCCTTTGCAGAAGTCTTACCTGTTCATGGAAAGAGGAAAGAGAAACAAAGCAATATTCATAAATTCAATACATGGCTCAAAACTTTGTGCAAGGAACAAAGGTTTGGATATATTGGAGGCTGGGGCAATTTATGGAATAGAAAAAGACTCTGTCAAAGATGACTTACATCTGTCTGTGGCAGGAAAAAGGACTCTAAGGGATAAATTCAAATCCTATGCGATAAGGTATTTAAATTAAATGATGGGGGTGGCAGGAGGACAGTGGAGCATCTCCTCCCCAACAACAACAAAAACAAAACCAAAAACAAAGGAAAAGGGTGAAGGGGATAACAAAAGTCAGTTGAATAAGACAAAAAACAAGTCCAAGAAAAACAGTAAACAGACTGGCAGATGTTATAACACACTCCCTGGTAGCTGAGTAGATAGAGTTCTCAATGAGCAGTAGAGAGAGGATAGGTATTAACAGTCTGTAATCTTCGGCAGAGGAGACCCGTTCCACAATGGTGGTGTAGGTACCGATGCAGATGAGCAGCGAGGAGCTGTAGATGGACAGACTGGGAGAAGTTGTACTCACATTGTTTCGCCGACTTCAGATCGTTAGACACGATCACCCCAAGGTCTCTCTCTCCTGCTACATGCACATCAGCAAAGATCATTATGTGCATTGGAGGAGTCACAAGGGGTTGGAAGAGAAATTAGTGAGAGAGGGCAGAAGTGGAATACCAAACATTGTGGGAATTGATGGTGGTGTAAGAATGGCAGCTAGGCGATAAGGATGTGCATGAGCAGCAAAGATAGATGAATATCATTATGGGGGTGGAGTTGTATGAGCAGATTAGTATGAGTGAATGACTGTCCATTTTTTCCTGCTCTCTTCTGTATTCCTTTCCCTACAATCTTCTCCCCCAAAAACATGCATGTGGAGGAGCAGCAAGGCTTGGAGGCATCGCAGGGATGAATGGAAAGGGTGGGTTTTGGAGACAACATAAGGAAGGACACAATAGACTATGGTGTACTAAGGGAGTAGATGGTTTGCATGAGGAAGGATGAAGAGTTTGGGGCTCAATTTATTATTTTTATTAATTTAATTTATTTAGATTTTTATATTTCGCTTTTCGCACTTTTTTTCAGCACTTCAAAGTGGATTACATTCAGGTACTGTAGGTATTTTCTATCCCCACAGGGCTTACAATCTAAGTTTGTATCTGAATTGTCAACAGGGCAGGGGTACAGCTTGATATCACAGGGCTTGGCATCATTATAATAGGGAATTGGACTTGCCCATTCTCTCCACCATTGCTATCAGTAGCATCATGAGGGTAGAAATATAAGGAGGAGACTTTATGATTTCATGACATCACTTAGGAGGAGGTGGTTCAGGATGGAAGGCGGGCAGGAGGTGGGGATGAGGAATGATGGACTATGGAATGGATGGAATAAGAGGGAACAGTGTGGGGATCATGGGCTGATGGGGGAAAAGGGTGGTACAGATAAAGAACAAGAGAACCATAAGGTTGGAACAACGCTTTGTTGGGGGGGAGGGTCCCCACTTGCAGAGAATTGCTAAGACAGAAGGCAGTGAAGAGTGAGGAGCAGCAGCAGTGGGGATGAAGAGGAACGACACAATGTAGGGATATGCCGCTCTGCTCATAGCTAAATTTATCTTCATTTGGGTCTGGCAATGTGTGCAGAAGTGCAGTTGATTTATACTTCTTCAGATGCTCCGTATGGAATCTGACAGTTGAATACAGTCATCTCATTATAATGGTATAATAGTTTTGGCTTCTTAATCCCCAAAGTGGTTACGGTTCATTTATACCTAGTTGTAAACAGTTCTTAACATTTTCTTTATATAGCACCATTTATTGTGATTAGCAGTGCACAGCCTAAACATGGTTACATCACTTAGAATGAATAGGCCAAGGCAGTCATGCACAATAGGTAATAGGATTTCTTGTCAGAAAGCTTGCAGTAGGAAGAAATGTTAACATATAAGAGAAGAAGGTGAGGCAGATTTTTAGCAATGATGTCCTTGTGTAGATCACAATGGAGGTAATGGGTTTTATCCATAGTAATGGACTACTCTGAATAACTGCAATGATGTATGGAATATCAGATTCACTGATTCCATACTCACATAGCCAATGTCCCACTTAGTCCCTTTATTGGATGTAATTTGTATTACAGATACGAGCATACAGAAGCTCTGAAGCAGGAAGAACTAATTGCTGTAAAGACCTTGTCTTTTGCTTCACCGGATTCCACCTCTCTCTCTGACACAAGCTGTGATGTGGCAAAAGAGGCAAATCACAAATTGGAGGCTGCCTCCCCATGCTTTAAAGACTGGGTGAATGCTGTAGAGTTTGTTCCTGGACAACCTTACTGCGGACGTGGTAAGCTCTTTACGTTATTGCTAGATTCAGGCAATCAACAGGATAGCATAAGATATTTGATACCTGGCAGTGAGGCTATTTTTTATTTCTGTGATCGAGCTGATTGATACAATAGAACTGTTCAAGCCATTTTTCTCTAAATATATTTCTCTCAGAAGTAGTAGAAACATAACCACACATGAGTCGTGACTTTCTTGAGTTAACACGGAATGTTCTGTTTGCTTTTGAAGAAAATCAGGCATGCACAGTACTTTCCTGTGCATCACCAGCCCTACAGCTCCTCAGTTTAATTTTTTTATGCAGTCAATACTTGGATGTTCCTGAAATGGTTCTACGGCTGGCAGGTATAATTTTTTTGCTTTTTTCTTAATTGTCTCTAGTTTGTTTTTATGGCTTATACTCAGTAAAGTTTACTGATGTTTTCAGTGCTTACCTCTCACCACCAGCTTAAATTACTCTTTTTTTTTGCCTATACAAAACTAAATGATGCTTGCAGGCTGGCTGAACATTTTCTTCCCAGTGTATCTGTTTTGTCTTTCTTAACCTCTCTGGTTCATCAGTTCTCCACATATTGCCAAGAAGATTATGTCTGTTTTCAAGAGGTGCCTAAATAGCTCATAGAAGATGTTATTATAGAACATTGTTGAGTACTACATATTCTTGGGCAAAGCTTGTGTTGTTTCTGAGTGTGCTTTCTGCATAAAGGTGTTATCAAGAGCAAACTAGACTCCATGCTCTCAAGTTTGTTATTAGAGAGTTCAAAGCCAACATCAAATCCTAAGTAGAAGGCCAAGAAAGCCAACCATGTTGCTGGTGGTCAGGCCTCTTTGAAATGGACCTCAGCTGTTTTACCTTGAACCAAAGACAGGCCCTTGAGCCAGACCAAATTGTGCTCTCCCATGCTTGAGTTATCCAACGACTCAACTGCCAAGTCAAAAGCAGTCAAGTGCTGAAGCTTGAACAGAAACAGATGTGCCGCAGTCCTCAATGCATGGCCCCAAAGGATCTGATGTGGTGGTAGATTTCCATGCTCCAAGGTATCTGCATTTGGAAGACTCTTCTTCTTTCTGCCCAACCTCTTGCTTTTGAAGAAGAAAAAGATTATGGTGTCCTAAGCCGTATAGGTGATATCTTTGAGGAAATTTTGTCCCCTGAGAGGCCTATGGTGATCTTGCTCCTAGATACATTTAGAATAGAGCAGACAAAATGCTCTCCAAAGCCTTTAATTGATGTCTCAAATATTCTGAGGCACTTTTAGGCAGTTGAACACACTCTGCTCAAGCTGGTCCATTCTCAGCCTCACCTGGAGGAATAAGAATCTGAGGAAGAAGTTGACTCTGAACTCATCTGTTAAGATTAGTGCTGGAGAGACCTACTCCCTATACTCTACCTCCCCTGAAATCTTCTATGATACTGCCAGGCAATTGTTCAGATGATGTTAAGGTCATTCAATATGATTTGGATCTTGCAAGAGAGCTTAGTACCCCTTTGCTTGGTATCTCAGATTACCTGGATTCACCTATCTGCAAATCTACCTTTTTCCCCAGAGGTGACTCAGATGAGAATGTGGAAGCATCCACATTTAGTGCTTCCTGTTAACAAGAAGCCACACATAAAATACCATGTCCTGGCATTTCTAGGATTTGACCGGGTCCAGCTCCCTTACCACAGTGCCATGAACAAATCCATGTTCAAGAAGTCTATGAATGGGTGATCTCTTGCCTCTGTTTAGGCCTCCTTATGCCATCAGATCTGGTCCTCAGATTTACATTGTTCTAGTCTCAGGGTTACTGCTGCATATTGTTTTGTCTGTAGATGAAACCCATGACAACTTCTTTTTCTATTATGAAGTATTCCAGTCTCCCTTGCTCAGAACAACTCCAAAATGTTCCTGGAACACAGCTTCTCTATTGCCTTCCTGCAGACTTGCCAATGCCTAAAGTCTCTGGCTTTTCTAGATCTTGGTGTTTTGTTTTTTTTTGTTTTTTTGTGAAAACGAATTGGTGGTCTGCATGCCATTTGTTTCACCCAAACACACACATTTTTTTTCTTCTCTGCTAGTCTTTATTGCAACTTTTATCTTCATCCATGGGTTTTATAACATTTGTAGGGGGTGTACTATCCTTTGAAACAAAATAGAAATGCCAATGACATTTTTCATTTCATTCTATTTTCAAAGGGAAATAAAAGAAAAATGAATCTATTTTGTTTCTTGTTCCATTTTTAAAAGAAACTACCATTAAAAAAAAAATAAAACAAAACCCAACCCTCCAGGCTCCCACTCCCTTCTCAGATTTCCCTTAACTTATTGTGCTGATGTCTCCCGTCCTGGAGGTGGGAGGGCTGGGGACAAGAGCAATCCCTAGTCACACCTGCCCCATTGATGCAGTTTCTAATTATGGTGCCTGTGGACCCAAAATTTTACTGTATATCAAAATGGCACCAACCAACCAAGAAGATGCCTCTGCCATTATGAAAAACTGCATTGAAAGGACAGAATTGACTGGGGCTCACTCCTGCCCCTGGGAAATCTGGTATGGGGGGGGGGGGGCTATTTTTAAAACAGGCGGATGGGTTTTGATTGTAGTGTATGTTGTTTTACAATATTGTAAAATAGCTCATACTTAAACCAAAAGAAAAAAAAAAACAAAGGGAAATGTGTTAGAAGCTATACAGTGCCTTTTCTATTCCTTTTCTATTATCTAGTAATTTTTCTCTTAGGAACATCTTCCTACTCAGATATGAAATAAGGTTGTTCTTCCCATCTTTTCCCCATCCCATCCCAGCACAGTTTCTAGTTCCCTTTGGAAGCATCCACCTGGAGGATGGAATTTCTTGCTGAAGTCCATGCTGTGGTGTATAGGTTCCTCACATAGCATTACTTCAATTTCTTGTGGACTTGGTTGAACTCTTTATTTCATACTACTCAGTTTTGTGTGCCATTTTTAATCAGATCTATCAGTGGGTGGCTATTTTTGAGAAATTGGAAATTAAAAATAAACATGGAAAAGGGGGCATTTCTAGGGCTAGCAAAAGTTTATTTGAAGTGGGTCCCAGATAGGTAGCTACAGTTTGGACCTAGCTGACTAATGGCTTTACCTGTCCATTCCCTATTATGTATCCTAGATCTTGTGTTTCCTTCTATGCTAGTGTACATTTCAAAGCACTGGCTTTCAACCCTGCATCCTGGAGTGATTGTAGGATGGCTGCTAGCCTTATTAGATGTGTTGACCAGTTTTCACTCTGGACAACCATATCATTGAGGATAATCTTGATAGGGCTTTAACATGAGGTTCATGACCATCTGGAATGTCATCACTATCCTGTGAGGTCTTAAAAGTCTCTTTGGACTCCAAGCAAGAAAATCTGCCAGTAACATTTGGTTAAATCAAACATTGAGCTAACATGAGAAATGCCATGCTGGTTCTTAATAATGGTCCATTGATTCCTGTATACTATGGGGCGGATTTTAAAAGGCGCGCGAATAGCCTACTTTTGTTTGCGCTCCAGGCGCAAACAAAAGTACGCTGGATTTTAGTAGATACGCGCGGAGCCGCGCGTATCTGCTAAAATCCTGGATCGGCGCGCGCAAGGCTATGGATTTTGTATAGCCGGCGCGCGCCGAGCCGCGCAGCCTACCCCGTTCCCTCCAAGGCCGCTCCGAAATCGGAGCGGCTTCGGAGGGAACTTTCCTTTGCCCTCCCCTCCCCTCACCTTCCCCTCCCTTCCCCTACCTAACCCACCCGCCCGGCCCTGTCTAAACCCCCCCCTTACCTTTGTCGGGGGATTTACGCCTCCCGGAGGGAGGCGTAAATCCCCGCGCGCCAGCGGGCCTCCTGCGCGCCGGGCCGCGACCTGGGGGCGGGTACGGAGGGCGCGGCCACGCCCCCGGACCGCCCCGGGCCGTAGCCACGCCCCCGTACCCGCCCCCAAAACGCTGCCGACACGCCCCCGAAACGCCGCGACGACCGGGCCCGCCCCCGACACGCCCCCCTCGGAGAACCCCGGGACTTACGCGAGTCCCGGGGCTCTGCGCGCGCCGGGAGGCCTATGTAAAATAGGCTTCCCGGCGCGCAGGGCCCTGCTCGCGTAAATCCGCCCGGTTTTGGGCGGATTTACACGAGCAGGGCTCTGAAAATCCGCCCCTATGTCTAACAGTGGCCAATCTGAATCACTTGGAATTATTGAGCAGTTCTTAAGGCGAAAATCCCTTTTCTTGCTTATTCTTAGATGTAGGAGATAGCGATTCCTTCACCTGCCTGGCTAAATTGTTAATGGACCCCTATCCTCCAGAAACTTGTCCAAACTTTTTTAATAAACCCAGCTATACTATAAATGTTAACATCCTCAAGTAACAAATTCCATAGCTTAATTTTCATTAAGTGAAAAAATACTTTCTTAAATGTTTAAAATCTGTTATCAGTTAGTTTCATGGAGTGTTCGCTGGTCCTAGTACAATTTGAAAGAGTAAATAACTGTTCCCTATTAGCCTGTTCCTCACCAATCATGATTTTAGTAACCTCTATCATATTCCCTCTGGCTTTTCTCCAAACTGAAGAGCCTTAACCTGTTTAGCCATCCTTTATGAGAAAAGCCATTTATCCCCTTTATCATTTTTGTTGCTTTTCTCTGTACCTTTTTTAGCTTTGCTATATCTTTCTTGAGAATGGGCAACTAGAACTATATGTAGTACTCAAGGTGTGGTTGCAGCACATATATTTACAAGGATATTTTAATATTCATGGTTTCATTCTCTCTTCTAACATTCTATTTGCTATTTTTGACTGCTGCCATTCATGGAGGTGAAGTATGCAATGTATTGTCCACAGTGACATCAAGGTCCTTTTCTTTTGTGGTAGCTTCTCATATGGAACTCAGAATTGTATAGAGATGGGATTCGTTTTCCCTATGTACATCACTTTTGTATTTGTCCACAGTAATTTCATTTGACATTTAGATGCCCAATTCCCCAGTCTGGCAAGGTACTCTTATATTTTAATGATTTTGAATGTTGTCATCTGCAAATTTGATGACCTTGGTCATTGCTGCCTTTTCCAGATCATTAATGAATGTTAAACAGTAGTCTCGGTACAGATCATTGGGGAACTCTACTATTCATCTCTCAATTTGGAAAATTGACCATTTAATCCTACTGTTTGTTTTTTGTTATGTAACTAGTTGCTAATTCACAATAGGATATTACTGTCTATCTCATGGTTTTTTAATTTCCTGATACACTTTATCAAATGACTTCTAAAAATCCAGATACATTATATTGACTGGCTCACCATTATTCACGTTTGTTTATAATTTCAAAGAATTCAAATAAATTTGATTTTTGTCTACTGCTTGTTTTTGTTATGATACTGCAAATTGCCCAGCACAGAGCTCTGATGGGCAGTATATAAGAACCTGTAAATAAAATAAAATTTGTAAGGCATGATCTTTCTTTCTTTTCTAAATCTATACTGGCTCTTCCCTGATTAAACAATACCTATCTGTATTTCCAGTAATTCTGTTCTTTACAATAGCTTCTATCATTTTGCCTGGCCACTTGTCTGTAGTTTGCTGCATTACTACTTGAGGCCTAAAAAAACAGTTGGTGTTAAATTGGCTTCTCTCAAATCCTCAGGTAAATTGGCAGATTTATATGATAGGTTGCTGATTACCAATATAAAGTCTGTATTTGCATTATTTGAGTTCTTCTATAAATCTTGGATGAATACCATCAGGTTCCTAGTGATCTGGTAAAATTTAGCCTTTCCATTTTCACTAGTACATCTTCCGGTTTGAGTGAATTATTACCTTCAAAGAACTGTTCAGGCATTGGTATCCCACCAAAATTCTTTTCAGTTATGTTAGTAAGAGTGGTAGATATAGATGTAAATATAACTAAATGAAGGCTGAAGCAAAAAATTAATTTGTTTCTCGCTTTTGATGCACTTGAAAAAGATGTTATCATTTGTGTTTTGCCTCTGTGGCAAGTTTCTCCTCAAATTCTCTCTTGACTTGCGTTATTCTGGTTTTTCATCTAACTTATCAGTGCCTATTCTCATTCATGTTTTCTTTATTTGGACCTGCTTTCCAGTTTTAAATTTTAATAACCTCTGGGATTCCTCAATCTAGTGTTTAGAGCAGTGGGCTGAGAACTGGGAAAGCCAGGGTTCGAATCCTTTTGACACTCCTCGTGACTGTTGGGCAAGTCACTTGATCCTCCATTGCCTCAGATACAAACTTAAGGCCTCATTTAGTAAGTATTTTTCCCATAGGCACAGAATGGGAGAAAAGCCTTAGTAAATCATATTGTAAGCCCTTTGGGGACAGGGAAATACCTACTGTCCCTGAATGTAATTTGCCTTGAGTTACCAATGAGAAGGCTTACCTGAGACAGTGGAGGTTGAAGTGACTTTCTCAAGGTTATAAGAAGTTTAAGCAGGATCTGAACTCTGGCTTCCCCAGTTTTCAGCCCGCTGCTTTAACCACTAGACTGAGGAATCTGACTGGTGTAATTCAGTAGCCCTCCTCCTCAAAGCAGAGTGCTCAGTGAGATTCTGCATTAACTCGTGGAAGATACAATTTCAGGCTATTCTATGGCATGAGTAGATGAGCTGTTAGACTAGTTACCAGTTGGAGAAAGCCACGTATTTCTCAGCCGTTCCTGGAATCAACGAAAGGGAGAGAGATTTTACATCTAGTTCAGTGGAGTGCAGCATCTGGTACCAGGGGTAATGGAGAAGCCACTTGTCAATAGTTATCACAACACAAATATGACACTCACTGGAAGGAAATAAATAAAACTAGTACAGTAACATTTAAATTTTAAAAAGTGGACCATGCCAGAATGAGAAAATTAGAAGCAAACTAAAAGAAGCAGGTGCAAGGGTTAAAGGTTAGTATGAGGCGTTGAGACTGTACTTTTAAACATATTAGGAGAGTTTCTTTCAGATGGAGATTATACTTTAACCATAGTAGGAACTATATGAAGTAATAACCTTAAACACAGCTATATCGCAAGGCCAGAACTGAGTTACGCAATCCTGAGGGACTGCTGTTAACAGAACTGCATTTGCTGGTCTGTGAGCAGGACTTGAGTATTGTTTGGTTTTTTTTTATTTTTGTCTGTGAAAGTCCATGTTTTAATTTTGCAATAGAAATTGTTTGAGGTTTGAACTATTACTGTCAATGAATATTTTGAGCTAAGAAAGTAGTTTGTGAGTTCTGAATTGATTCTGCATGTAGTTAAAAATTAAAATTTAATTCTGAATGTGTGTGTGCTGGGAAAGTAATCACTGCTGTTTTGATTCCCACCCACCCCAATCACATTTTTTTTAAAAGTATAGATTGACACAATAAAGAGGATTGTTTGTTACACTAAAAGTCAATTAGGGATTTATAATGTTTGTTTAACCCTGATTTTTGTAATTGACTGATTTTAGTTCTATTGCAGGTCATTAAGCTAACAAAACACAACTAAATTTGATTAAGCATAGCAGATTTAAAAGTTTAACAGCTCAGCGAAATTAAGATGCAGACAGAGGTTCAGCAGTGAGATGGAGGCTATCTAGTCTTTTGCATTGGGTAGCACATTATATTTATCTACCTATTGGCAAGAGGTTGTATGTGTGCACCTGGTGCAAAGAGCTCCTGGCTCTCTCAGATATGAGTCTGGTTTCTGGAGACCAGAGTGGTAGAGCTGGAAGAGCTGAGGCAGACCGAGGCATATGGAGGAGACCTTCAAGGACATAATAAATTAGTTCCAGCTTCAGGCTGGCATCCTCAATGCTGCTTTGGAGAAACAACGTTATCTTAAAGGAGACTATCATCTTGGTGTGGCTGGAAGTGATTCTATAGCTAGGACCTGCCTTCCAAGTGATGAGGTATTCCCTCGCAGAATAACTATCCCCACGGGCATGGGAGGTTGGATCTGCTGTTGGCGATTTGACCTTAATGCCCACCAGCTGGGTGTCTGGTGGGCATTAAGATCACTTGCCTGTCTGGTGCAAAGGTAGCAGACCTCGTGCATCACCTAGATAGCATTTTAGAGAGTGCTGGAGAGGAGCCAGCTATAGTGATTGGTAGCAATGACAGAGGGAAGTACTGGAAGCTAAATTTAGACTTTTATGTAGAAAATTGAATTTCAGAACTTCCAGGATACTTAGAAATGCTGCTCTTTCCATATACAGAACCCCAGAGACAAGCTGAGCTTCATTGTGTAATGCATAGATCTGACATTGGTGCAGGGAATTAGGCTTTGATTTGTTAGGAACTGGACAACCTGTTGTGATGATATGGGTTCTGTCTTAATCAGGACAGAACCTGGCTGCTGGCACTAACATTACAAAAGAGACAGAGCGACTTTTAAACTAGATCTTGGGAGAAAGCTGATAGTTGCTCTGAAGTGCATGGTTCAGATGGAGATATAAGATACCTGCAAATTATGACGGTATATCCCAGTAGAGAAGCTGTACTAATGGTTGACATCACCCAGATGGATGTAAAGAGTATGCATGACATTTTGCTGCCTGTGTCATCTGCCAACAGGCAGGTTATGAATACCCATAAAAATAGAAATACAAGTAAAAAAAAACATGCTTTAAAATGTCTGCATATGAATGCCTGAAGTCTGGCAAATGGGCCCGGCACTTCCGAATGTGCAAACCATGCAATTGCATGGGACGGAACACCCGAGAGTGCAGCGGCTGTGATGGAAGGGGGCCCAGAAGAGGGAACAGTGAGAGGCCTAAGCAGCCCTCGGTGGACCCCATCCCACCAGCAGCGGAAGAAAGCAGAGGCCTATGCGGCTGTCAGTGGACCCCCCGTCCCAATGGTGGCGGACGAATGGGAAGACCCATGCGGCCACTGGCGGGTAGAAGGAAATGGGAGCTCATTCTGCGGTACCTCCTCATGTGCAGTGCTAGCACTTCCTTTATGCTCATCTCGCATTACCCTTGGCCCAATGTGTTTTATTGTTTTGGCCTGTATATGGTGTTGCTGTGATGGAGATGTCATCTCTGAGAATAGTGAATGCAATCTCAATTTCGTGTACATTTCTGCCTTGTTAAATAAAAAGGTTGAAGGAAGACCAAATGTCTGCCAGCATGGTTTAATGGTGAAGTGAAAGAGACAATTAAAGCCAAAAAAGGGCATCTTTAAATTTATTTTTTTTTTACAGCAGATCGAAATGAGGAAAATAGGGAGGATCATAAGCACTAACAAGTTAGATGTAAAGCTGTAATTAGGCAGTCCAAGAAAGAATTTAAATAGAAATTTGTCACTCAAGTAAACAATAATAAATACTTTGTCAAGTACATTTTGAAGCAAAAAGCCAGTGAGAGAGTGTTGTGAACCAGAGTAACTGAAGCAGGTTTATCAAATGATAAACACAGGAAGAAATAGATTGCATTTCAATGCATTTACTTAACAAGCTGTCAAAGATAGTAACAATTACACAGAATAGTTACACAGGTATGATACTGGAAAAACAGCAGTTACATCAGTAGTCAGTATCAGCAATAAATGTTCAACACAGTGCTCATAAGAATCAATGCTTGCATCCCATTGCTGGTTATGGATTCCTGGCAGCAGTGGAATGTTTGCAGTGAGCCTCTTTGTGATATCGTACCAGTCACTACCCAGCCCAAGGTAAAATCCAAAGATGTTACATGGACGTCTCTGTTTTATAATATAGAATTAAACATGTATATATGAACATCCACCTAGCACAACCTGGTATAATGGATTGGTTTTTCATTACATTCTCTAGCTCAGTCTGAAATAACATCCTTTGCCTGACAGAGCCTGATTTTCACAGCTTGTTGATAAAATTCTTTAAGTTGAATTATAAACAAATCTGTGAACAGGTGCTGGACATCTAACTATGGAAATATCTATCACTAGCTGTATTGATGCTGTCTTACATGGTTCTCTACACTCCATCCTTTGATATTTAGATTCTTCTCATGGTAGTGATTACAATTTATTTAATGAGCTGAAGGTAATGAAACATCTAGCAAGTATAGATAAAAGCATAGAGAATGAATACAGTAAGACAACACAGTATAATGAATATAATAAATGGATGTATGTGCATTTTGAGTTTTCTCAATTAATTACAAGCAATGTTAAATATGAGAGAAGAGATGAAACATAAAGCAAAAGTATTTTTCTTCTGCATAACTATATTTCCAGTTTCCTTCCCAAAACTACCTCATAATGATATTTTAGTGCTTCATATTATCAGAAGACTTACGTCTCTGATTTTATAAGGTCATATAATGAACTGAAGTTCTTTGGTTCACAAAGGTAGGCGTATAATCTTTTGCCAGCTCTATCCAGGGAGAGTCAAGCTCAAGAACCACAGATTCTATCCTTTGACTATCAGTAAGAGAATCCCCAGATTTCTATGTAGTTTGGGGTCTTAGATTGCATTTCTTTACAAATTCCCTCTTGACCACGTGAGACCCAGATCCAAGTGATTTCACCACGGAGATTAAAATGATAAAGCATTTCATCATTCCTCTGATTGTTTTGGCTAGGTGGACAGTACCATACACACGCTGCAATATTCTTCCCCATCACACCTGGAATTTCCACCCTTAAAGATTCTGCTGTACATATAGTCTCCTGCAGGATCTTTATCCTATTGGACTCTGCCATCCTTAACATAAAGCGCCACCCAGACTACCCTCACCAAGTTGATCTACCCTATCATTGCGATATAATTTGTATCCTGGTACAGCACTGTCCCATTGGTTATTCTCCTTCCACCAGGTCTCTGAGACCAATTAAGACTACCTCTTTATTCAGTGCTTACATATTCTAACTCTCCCATCATACTTTTTAGATTTATGGCATTAGTATACTGACATTTCAAGGTATGTTTTTTATTAATACAAACAACTTTCCTAGCAGTTAATAGAGATAGTATGGAATCTTTTAACTCCATCTGTTCTTTACTTATAGGTTCATAGGCATGTTTATTTATTTATTTAAAACTTTTCTATACCGTCATTCAGTTAGGTACCATCATAACGGTTTACAATAAGGCACAAATATCAATACTGGAAACAGATAATAAATTCTATCACTAAACATGTGCCAAGACTTTACAGTAACATAGATCGTTATAAATATTCATAATTGGATGTGTTATATCATGTCCATTTTTTGTAACAGGTTTAAAATAGATAGTTTATATAAACTTATTCTTTGGTGAGCAAAAATATTAAAAAATAGAATATATACCCGTGTAGATTGGGGTAGTGTGCTTGGGTGTTCTGCAGATCGCTTTCTTTTTTTCCCCTGTGTTCTACTCTCCTTTCTCTTTGTTGTACGCTTGTTTAAATAACCATGTTTTTAAATGTTTTCTGAAGGTTTTGATGTCTCTTTGTAAGCGGATCTCGATAGGCATGGAGTTCCATAGCATAGGACCTGCTAAGGAAAGTGCTCTTTCCCTTACTTGGGTTAGTTTAGCTGTTTTAATTGAGGGGATGGTCAGTAAAGCCTTATTTGCTGATCTCAGGTTTCTGTTAGGGACGTGTACGAGGAAGGCTGTTTGCTTTTACTGGAACTTCTATATTGGGATGCTCTAATTCCTCTGTTATTTTAGTATCCTGTGAAGATACCTCCCTCTGAAATGTGCTGCTGAGCGACTGTCAGCTTTCTTCCATGTTCTATTTTAGGAGATGCGCTCTCTTTCCTTTTTTTTTAAAGGTTAGTGCCAGCAGCCTGATTCCACTCTGGTAAGGTGGAACTTATCCTTTTGGAATAGGCTCCCTCTTCCCCAAAATGTTGCCCAATTCCTAACAAAATTAAAGTTATCTTCCCTGTACCATGATCTCATCCATATATTGAGTCTCTGGAGCACCATCTGCCTCTGGGTCCTGTGCATGGAACAGGGAGTATTTCAGAGAATGCTACTCTGGATGTTCTGGATTTCAACTTTTTACCTAAAAGCCTAAACTTGGCTTTCAATAACCTTCCTTCCCACACCTTCCTATATTATTGGTTCCCAAATGTACCATGATAGCCATCTCCTTACTAGCACTGACTAAAATCCTATCTAGGTAATGTGTGAGGTCCACATCACAGAGGGCAGGCAAGTTACCAAGTGTTTGTTACCCCCACCAGTCACCCAGCTATCTACATTCCTAATGATCAAATTACTAACTGTGATTGCCAAACTATCCCTTCTTGCCTGGACATAAGCCCTTGGAGACTCATCCTCAGTGCAAGAGGATAATACATCACCTGGAGAGCAGATCCTAGTTACAGGATCACTTACTAGTTACTACTACATCAAGGTAATGCTGTCTGCCAAGAAACCTTGCTTCTCCAAGGCAGCATAAAGACTGCCAGACTGGAGTTGGGACTTGGCTACTATGACCCCAAAGATCTCCTCTATATACTTCTCCGTCTGCCTCAGCACATTCAAGTCTGCCACTCTAGCCTCCAGACATCAGACTTGTTCTCTGAGAGCCAGGAGCTATTTACATGGGGTGCACACATACAAACTCTCACCAATACACATGGCACTTGATGCAAGTGACTGGAAGGCCCTATCTTGCTGCTGGACTGCTGCCTGCATAATATTGTTGTAGTCTTAATTTAGGTTGTTAAGGGAGTAGGAATATGTAAACTAGCCCTTTAAATGTATGTGATATATTTAATTTTAATTTGGCAATGACTTGCAAGGGAACATAATTAATCTATTGATAAAAGTTGGGTCACTTCCTTGTTTTAGATAAATTCCTGATTGATTTTTGGTGGAAAAATATCTTTCTTAAATGGGAAAAGTCTACAAATCAAAGAATATGCTGAGGGGGATGGGTGAGAGGGAAAGAAAGACACTAAAAATTACTTACCTTTCCTTTTTTGTTATCAAACACACACACATAACTTACTTTTGATTCTTTGATCTAGGCTCAAAGATTAATGGAATGATTAGTGGGAAAATGAGAATTGTCTATTACTGTCTGTTTATAGTTTTTAGAATTTTATGTTTTGATATTTTTAATTGTTTATTTTATGCTGTATGTTTATATATACTCCACTTAGTCCAATTTTATTTGTAATTTGTGGTTTATAAGTTTTTAAAATAAAAATTACCTACCTTTAGACACTTTAATTTATTCACTCCTTCACTGTCTGCTGATTGGTCCCTCTACTGTCAGCTGTCAATGAAAAGATAGTACCCTTTCAGAAGGCTATCCTTTCAGAATTCTAAAAGGGGATTGGTCCTTTTACTGACAGTAGACAGTAGAGGGACCAATTAGTCAGTGAGGGAGTATTTCTACCCGAGCATATAAGACTTTCTCAGATTGGCGTTCCCTGGGTGGTGGAGGAGGATTTGGAGGGCTCCTGGCATTTATTTTTTTGAAGGCAGATAGGTGGGTGGGAGGTGATCTTCCTGCTGAGCCAACTAATTTTGAAGGCATGTAGATGGGGGGAGGGGGTTCTGCTGATTGCTACTGCTAATATTTTTTAAGGTGAATGAGAGGAAGGAGGTCCCATTGCACACCCAGTTTGACTCTGTTAATTTAGGAAAGAAGAAGGGAGGGATTTTGGGCCACTTGGGGTGGGAAGAAAGGATGACTCAGCCCACCTGGGCAATATTAATGTGGGAGGGGTTTGACCAGGCCTCCTCTTTACTGCAAGAAGTTTGAGACCTGCTTCTGACCAGCAGTTAAAGTTCCCATGGTAAGCAAGCTCTCACGCTAGGCAACTTCTCCACTAGCGTGCCTCCTTGCATTGCAGAGTAATAGCTAATATGTTCACTACCCTGAAATTTGAATGTGCCCTCACTAATCATAACACAGATTTTAACTCCTGCTTTGCCACTTGATTTCTTGGTGATAAAACCCCTATTACATACCGGGTTTTGGTTAGCACCAAGAAACATGCTAAAACAGGAGTAAAAAGACATTCTAGGTCAGTGCCGCTTATTACATTATCCTTAAACAGAGAGAGAGAGCCACAAAACAATATTTAAACATTAAACCAGAGATCAAAGGTAGATCTTAAAAAGGTAAAATAAAAATTCTAAATGTTTATAGACTACACTCTCCTCTTTTTAAAAACTGATAGATTTATATATCAGAAAAAGGAAAGAAGAGGCAAAATATTTGTAACCAGATCAGAAAAATTATAGGAATGGTACAGTGGGAAAGGGGTAAAACCACTAAATAAGTATTTTTTTTTGTCAAAATCATTTTTATTAAAGAGCAACACAGGTACAATCAAGAACCAAACTCTGGGAAAAAGAGCACAATGCGAATCAAAGAGTAGCAGCAGAGCACATTACAAGAGCAATTCCCCAACATAACAAGGTCAATTGGAACACCACCCCGTGTACTCTCCTTTTGAAGTCCTCCAGACCAAGAGAAGCAAAGAAAAACTCCAATCATATCCCACTGCCCAGTCACAACACAGACAACCACAAACACTGCACACATTACATACTACCCCCTCCACGACTAGTATTGCCCAACATTTGCAATGAAGAGACATCTACCGTCCTTTCAAAGTGCAACCCCCTGTAATAGACAATGATCACAGATCAAGGTTCAGGTCACAAGACAAACCAGGTGGCGTAAGAGTTCCAATCACTTCCAAGAGGACTGATATCCAGCTGCAGTTAAAGTGGATTGAAGCTCTGATGGTAATAGGTCATAACAGGTTGACCAACAAGACTGGTATAGCAGATCCCTTTCTCTCTCACTGTTCAGGGCAACCAGCCGTTCCATTTGCATGGAAAATGCCAGCCGCCCAAACCAGGCCCGCAGGTTGGGTGCCATATCTGGTATTATCCAGTCAGCTAAGATAGTGCGGCATGCCAGCAGTATTGCAGTATGGCCAAATTTATCCAAGGACAACTTGTAAAAGGGAAGGGCTCCTCGTTAAACCAGAGAGAAGCAACTTGCCCATCCAACCAATAGAAGAGCCAGTACATTGAGCTACTACTGCAAGTACCTGCATCCAAATGGTTGTAGAACAGGGCAAAGAAACAACCTGTGTGCCAAAGAACCAGTCACTTGATGACATTTAATACATTTAGGTGAGGATAACAGTCTCGTCCGACAGCGTCTAACATCGTCACAAAAAATATGGTGCAAGATCTTAAATTGTAACTCTTGAAGGGAGAGATCTGGTAGGCTTTTAGGCATAAGCTTAAAACAAGAAAGCATGTATGGAGTAGGAATATCCACAGTCCACGCCTCAGTCCAATATCGAGCTAAAGAGGCCACATGTGGCACAGAACAATATGTTCTACCAAACGCACACCAACCTTTGATGGAGTTACACTTTAGAGCCCCATCAAAAAAACGCTGTGAAAAAGCTGACTCCCAACGATAGGCCTCCTCAGTCCAATGAAAAGATTGGAGATCATGACGGGTCTGCAAATAGGCATAAAAGTGTTTAGCAGGTAAGTCATAGTCTCGGGCCAAAGATGCAAAATCATGCACTACTGGCGAGTCAGTAATATAGAAGTGAAAAATAAACGCTAAACCTTTCTGCAGCCAGTTATCAAAAAGAAAATGGTTGGCTCGGCCTGGAGGAAAGTCCAAGTTACCCATTAATGGCATGAAGAGAGATGAAAGACCAGCCAGTCCTCCGCAGGACCGTATCCATCGCCAGGCCTGGCGACGGGGTTGCACCAAACTGCGAGGGATATTTAAGGTTCGGTAAGCCCCAGGATTGGCCTGGATCAGGGACAGAGGAGACCAAGGTGCAACCATGCTAATAACCAGTCCATCTTCACAGTATGTATATTCATCAAGGATCTATTCCCCCACATATCGGAGTTGGCATGCTGCATTATATAACCTAACATCCGGCAGACCAAGGCCCCCCTCCCCTCTCTGAGACATCAGCACCTGATAACGTAACCTCGCTTTTTTCCCCGCCCCAAAGACATTTTTGAAAGGAAGACTGCAACCACTTTACATCTCTACTAGTAAGCCAACAGGGCAACATATGCAATTTATAAAGTAGCTTAGGCATGAGGACCATCTTAAGGAGAGCACGTCTACCAAAAGGGAAAGGGGCAAAGAGCGCCAAGCCTTAAGTTGAGCATCCAATTCTATCAGCGTGGTTTTTATATTCAGGGCATAAAGGTCCAAAGGGTCACGGGAGATCCAAACCCCCAGGTATTTCATTTTAGCCTGAGCCCACTTGAACAGAAACCCTCCTGGCCAATGGTGTTGCACTCTGGGGTCAAGGGCAAGCGCTTCTGATTTAGAAAAATTGATGGTCAGGCCCGAAATAGATTGAAAAACCGTGAAACATTGAATAATAACAGGAATGCTAGTCCTAGGTTGCCCCACAAACAGCAAGATGTCATCAGCGAACATTGCTAACTTCATCTGATGACGGCCAATGCGAAGGCCCCGAAACCCATCCTCCAAGCGCAGCTTAATAGCCAGGGGCTCCAAGGCTAAAACAAATAAAAGAGGAGACAGAGGGCATCCCTGGCGTACCCCACATAAAACAGGGAAAGATTCCGACAAGGTACAATTGATAAGTAACCTGGCACTAGGACTAGCATAGAGGGCACGCAGCCAAGATAAAAAGGAGCCCGATATACCATACGCTTGCAGAGCCCAAAACATATAGTCCCATGAAAGGGAATCAAAAGCCTTTTCTGCATCCAGGCTCAGCACCAGGGTCTCCGTCTTAGAGTGAAAATTTAAAAGGCCAATCAAGCGCCTCACATTTTTAACGCCTTGGCGCCCCTTAATAAAGCCTGTTTGGTTGCCATGGATCACAGAGGGCAAAAGGAGACTCAATCTGGCCGCCAACACTGCTGCCAATATTTTAAAGTCCCCATTTATAAGAGAGATAGGCCTATATGAGCCCATGTCCTGTACGTCCTTCCCAGGTTTGGGAAGTAACACTATAGTAGATTGATTTTCCGTAGGTGTAACCGGCGTCCCCTGGACTAAACTATTATAGTATGTCCGCAGCACAGGTAAAACGGGGAATTTCAAAATCTTATAAAACTCTGGCCCAAGGCCATCTGGGCCAGCCGCCTTTCTCAACTTGCCATGTATAATGGCATGAATTTCAGAATCAGTTATAGGCACATTTAACAAAAGGAGCTGCGCCTCGGTAAGTTGCGGCCAAGGAAGATTAGAAAAGAAAGACTCCCTTGAGGGGAGATGACTAGTCTTTTTCCCGTAAAGCCCACTATAGTATTCCAGGAAACGGTCTGCAATAGCTGCCGACGCTGTCTGACTGGTTCCATTTCTATCCTTAATACTAGTAATGAGAGATTTGGGGCCACGCGCTCTAACCAAGCTCGCCAACAATTTACTGGGCCAATTACCATAACGATACAGCTGATATTTGGAATATCTCATAGACTTGGATGCTCGCTGAAACAATAGCGCTTGCAGACTTTCCCTCAGTTCATCTACTTCACGCTTGCTAGACTCCGACATTGCATTAATATGCCGGAGCTGCGCTTGTTTTAATTCCTCGGTTAGCTTAAGAATTGCAGCGTTATGCTTCTTATTCTGGGTAGCAACATAGGCTATAATGTGTCCCCGCATAACTGCCTTTTCAGCCTCCCATAGAACCTGGGGTGCAATACCAGAAGTATTATTCATAAGCATATATTCTCCCCAACGGTTAGTAAGGAAGCGATTGAACTCCTTATCCAAGAACAACCCCAGAGACATGCGCCAAGAAAACGGGGGTTTAGGAGTATGTCCAAATGTTACTGTAACTGAAATTGGCGCATGATCCGATATGGCAAAGGTGCCTATAGTAGCGGTTGTCACCCTGGGGAATAGGAATTCCGAGATCAAAAAATAATCCAAACGGGAATAAGACCCATGAGGATGAGAAAAAAACATGTAGTCCTGCTCTCCCGGGTGCAACGCCCTGCAAATGTCCAGCAAGCGCAATTCGTGGCACAGAAAATTAGGGCCTTTGTGGGTATTTATTTATTTATTTATTTATTTATTTAACTTTTTTTATATACCAACATTCAAGACGGTGGTCCCATCATGCTGGTTCACAAGAAACAGGGGTGCAATTATAATAAACTTTACCATTTAAACGATAGTGCAGAAAAGCAGTTACATATAACAAGGAAAACAATAACTTGGAGAGAGAAGGGAAATGAAGATCAGATAGTTATATATATGTATAAATAACATTGTGAGAGGTGGCTATTAACGCTAATACTAGTGGAGCGTGTTGAATGAAGGGAGTTAGATGGAGTTGGAGTTAGGAAAGGCCTGCGTGAACAGCCACGTTTTGAGTCTTTTCTTGAATGTTGAGATGTTGGGTTCCATTCTAAGATCCGGGGGAATGGAGTTCCATAATGTTGGACCGGCTGTGGAGAATGCACGATCTCTAAGCGTGATGTGTCTGGTAGTCTTGGCTGGAGGTA
Organism: Rhinatrema bivittatum; assembly: GCF_901001135.1. Lineage (NCBI taxonomy): Eukaryota > Metazoa > Chordata > Amphibia > Gymnophiona > Rhinatrematidae > Rhinatrema > Rhinatrema bivittatum. The sequence continues at coordinate 129,094,678 of NC_042623.1, forward strand.
CTTGAAGTGATCCTTTGTAAGCATCTCTTGTCGGTCTTGTGGAATGGTGTAATCGGAGGGGGATATGGAGATCGATTGTGGCTAATTGATGGATGTTTTTGAAAATGGTGAGAATGGCCTTGTAGATTATTCTGAAGTGGATGGGCAGCCAATGGAGGTCCATCAAGATAGGTGTTATGTGTTCTCTTCTCCTAGTGTTGGTGAGTATACGGGCGGAGGCGTTTTGGACCATTTGTAATGGTTTGGTGTGTGATGAAGGGAGACCAAGCATGATGGTGTTACAATAGTCCAGCTTTGCGAAAATGATTGATTGTAGAATCGTTCTGAAGTCATGTGTGTGGAAGAGAGGTCGTATTCTTTTCAGCACTTGGAGCTTATAAAAGCAGTCTCTGGTGGTTTTGTTGATGTTAGCTTTCAGGTTTAGGTGATTGTCAATTTGAACTCCTAGATCTCTCACTTGTGAAGTGTTTGGTACGGTAGGATGGGTGTATGTGATGGAGCTGTTTTCTGGTGTGATGAGTAGAAGTTCCGTTTTTGATGAATTTAGTATCAGGTTGAGACTTGTAAGAAGTTGTTTGATATTTTGGAGGCAGGATTCCCAGTGCAACAGTGTTTTTGCGAGCGACTCTTCGATGGGGATCAGGACCTGTATATCGTCAGCGTAGAGAAAATGTTTGAGATTGAGGTCAGTGAGAAGTTTGCATAAGGGTAACAGATAAATGTTAAACAAGGTAGGAGACAGGGATGAGCCCTGAGGGACTCCTACTGATGTGGGGTGTAGAGAGGATTCTTTATTATAAATCTTAACCTTATAACCTCTGTTGCTGAGGAAGGTTCTGAACCATGATAGGGCAGTGCCTGAGATACCTATGGCTGATAATTGGTTGATGAGAAGGGAGTGATTGACCGTATCAAATGCAGACGAGAGGTCGAGTAGTATCAGAAGGAAGGCTTGTCCTTTGTCTAAGCCTAGGATGATGTGGTCAGTCATAGAGATGAGGGCTTCCGTGCTTAGGTATTCCGTGCTTAGGTATCACTAGGTTCTACAGGTTTAGGAGGTTTGCAGTCTTCCCGCTTGTTGATTACCATCCCACCAGAAGTGCACAATCAGAAAGTTCACCAAGGATCCCCAGAAGACGGGTGAAAAACACATGCTGGTATACATTAGGTGCATATACATTACATAGGGCCACTCTTTGCTGATTACACATTCCCTGGACTATGACATATTGACCCTCGGGGTCTTGCCATACCCTTTTGGATTGAAAAGGCAGTTGTTTATGAACAAGGATAGCCACCCCTTGTTTTCTGGATGAGTATGATGAGAAAAAACCCTGCCCCACCCACTCTCTTTGTAATTTGAGATGCTCTTTCGCTGACAAGTGAGTCTCATGAAGGAACACCACCTGCGACCCCATGCGTTTGAAAGCCATTAATAATTTCTTCCGTTTGATTGGGGAATGTGTGCCATCTACATTAAGAGATGTGCATTTTACTGTAGCCATGGTCGACGTTACTTAAAAAACATTACCAATGATTTGCGACCAGGTAACCATGATGACAAAAAGATATCCCGGGGCTCCCCAGCCTAAGCCCCCAGGATCATAAGGAAATAACCACCAAAAACATAGGCCATTAGCCATAAAAAACTGCCTTAGCACCAAAATGAAAGGTACGTCTCCCAGGGTTCCCCCCCCCCCCCCCCCCCCCAAGCCCAGCAATCCACAGTTCGCAACCCAAGCACACCATCCACACCAAACATACCACAACTCTAACAACTCACATACATACAGAACCCACAACCCACACATCAGCCCCAAGAGGCTCAGAGCCACTACTCACACCCCCACTCCTGGAAGCAATAGGGAAAAGGCCCCCTACGCCCCCCCCCCGAAACAACAACAAAACTTTGACATTGTATCAAGTAACATTAACAGCAATTTAGAATCCTGATGAAACTACGAGGCCCCCAGTCAAGGGGGCCCCGACATGCCAGCTACACTCCAAGGCTTCGGGCATCACAGCGAGGTCAAACTAAATCATGTCGCAGCTACAAAGACTTGTGACATGTCTCATCAATCCTCAATTTTTAGAAAAAGAGCCACATAACAGAAATCGAGATCCTCAGTCAACCTCTCTCCGTTCCGCATCAAAGAAGGCGTCTCTGCAACAATCAGCTTTTATTCTTCCCCTGCGACTGGCAAGGTGGCTATAAACCTATCCGCAGCATCTCTGGAGGTGAAAAAAAGGACCTTGTTATCATGAAAGACTCGCAGCTTAGCTGGATAAAGTAGCCCAAATTTGATGCCTCGCTTATGCAACTCTGTACACGCCAGGGACATGTTCTTTCGCTGCGCCGCTGAAAAATCATTGAAGAGAAGTATCTTACGGCCTTGAAATTCCAGGGACGCCTGTTTTAGAAGCTCGCATGATCTGCGTTTTATGCGCCCAGTTCAGTATTTTCGCCAGCACCGGTCTGGGCCTGTTCGCTCCTTCCCGTAAGATTCCAATTCGGTGAACCCACTCATAAACCATCGGCGTCACAGAAAACTCCAGACTCAGTTGTCTCGGTAGCCAAGATTCCACAAATTCGGACAACCCACTGTCTTTAACTGACTCTGGGACCCCGATAATACCGTATATTGTTTCTCCGACTTCTATCTTCCAAATCCTCAATTTTGTTCAACAAGTCTCGTTGGGTAGCTTGTAGCTCTTCCACATGGCGCTCCGACTCGCCTAATTGGTCTCCGTGATCTGACAGGACATGCTCCGCTTCATCCAGTCGTTTCGTCTGACCTTCTAGCGCTGATTTGATATCGTCCATGGAGGCCTGTATTTTAGTGAGGCGAAGATCTAGGGCTGCAGTGACACTTTGAGAAATCTGAAGAAGAGTGTCGGCAGACGAGTCAAGAACCTTGGTGCCTGCAGGGGCCTCCTCCATCTTAGCAACAGGGGTGTGGGACCTACAGACGACACTCTTCCACGCACTCCCCTGTCTCATCGCCCCCTCTCCACTACTGAGAGGACTCCCCTGGGCAACAGTACAGCCACCAGGTGAGAAACTCACACGAATGAGATATCTAAGAGAGAGAATTCCAAATTGTCATCGAGATGCAACAGTGAAGTCTGGGAATGCAGTGTGAGAAGTCTGAGAAAAATATATCCAAGTAGTCAATAACGAGCAACAGCGATTTCTGGTAGTGCAGCAGGGAATATCTAAGAAAAAGAGTTCCAAGCAGCCAGCGGACTACTGCAGCACAGCTGGGAGTACCGGCAAGCACCACCTTTAGAGCAATCACCCTTCTAGGCAGGCTTCAAACCAGGGCTGGACAAAAAACTTCCAGGGAGCATGAAATAAATTAGTCCGGCTGTGCTCCACTTCAGAAAGAGGAAAAGGAGGGGCCAGAAGGCAACAATACCCAAACTGTGGCGCTATATAAAGGCAGTCTCAAGGATCCAGACCCCACTCCCCAGCAGGCTCATTCACAGTACCTTGTGGGAAGAAAGCCATCGCAGCCCAGCAGCAGTCCCGACGAAATGCATCACACTAGGTCCTCCCCAGACACACGGGCAGGTCCTTCGACCCTCCGAATGACATTTTGGGTCTCAGTTGAGAAGAAAGAAAAAAAACGCCACTGGACCACGTCGGCATGATTATAAAGCGAGCGGGCCGTGCAGTGTGGTGGCCGCCAACTTGGCTGTGCAAATTGCCGGCGATCTGAGGGTGATCGGGGGGGGAAAGGACCCACGGGGACCGCGGAGCTCAGTTTTCCTCCGTCGGTCTCGGTGACATCATCACCGGAAGTCCACTAAATATTTTATAGAGATGTGAATCGGAACTGATATCGGATCCGATTCTGGTTCCGATTCACATCTCTACTAAATAAGTATTAATACAATAATATAATAAGAATATAAGAAATTGCCATACTGGGTCAGACCAAGTGTCCATCAAGCCCAGCATCCTGTTTCCAACAGTGGCCAATCCAGGCTACAAGGACCTGGCAAGTACCCAAAAACTGAGTAGATCCCATGCTACTGATGTCAGTAATAGCAGTGGCTATTCCCAAAGTCAAATTGATTAATAGTTAATGGACTTCTCCTCCAAGAACTTATCCAAACCTTTTTTAAATCCAGCTACACTAACTGTACTAACCACATCCTCTGGCAACAAATTCCAAAGCTTAAGTGTGCATTGAGTGAAAAAGAATTTTCTCTGATTAGTTTTAAATGTGCTACTTGCTAACTTCATGGAGTGCCCCCTAGTCCTCCTAATAACCAATTCACATTTACCCATTCTAGACCTCTCATGATTTTAAACACCTCTATCATATTCCCCTTCAGCTGTCTCTTCTCCAAGTTGAACAGCCCTAACCTCTTTAGTCTTCCTCATAGGGGAGCTGTTCCATCCCCTTTAACATTTTGGTCGCCCTTCTCTGTACCTTCTCCATTGCAACTATATCTTTTTTGAGATGCGGCGACCAGAATTGTACTCAGTATTCAAGGTGCGATCTCACCATGGAGCCATACAGAGGCATTATGACATTTTCCATTTTATTCACTCTTCCCTTCCTAATAATTCCTAACATTGTTTGCTTTTTTGACTGCCACAGCATACTGAGCTGACGATTTCAATGTATTATCCACTATAATGCCTAGATCTCTTTTCTGGGTGGTAGCTCCTAATACGGAACCTAACGTTGTGTAACTATACATGGGTTATTTTTCCCTATATGCATCACCTTGCACTTATCCATATTAAATTTCATTTGCCATTTAGATGTCCAATTTTCCAGTCTCACAAGGTCCTCCTACAATTTATCACAATCTATTTGGCAATAGTGATCATAATAGATTCAAATTTGACATGATCAGTTAAGGAGAATATTAAGTAAAACTACTGCATTAACATTCAACTTTAAAAAGAGAAGCTATGATAAAATAAGGTAATTAGAAAAAAAAATCTAAAAGAAGCAGTTGAAGAAGCAGTTGCAAGGGTTATAAATTTGCATGAGTCATGGAAATTGTTTAAAAATACCATCTTGGAATCCCTGAAAAATGTATTCCATAAATATAAAAAAGTCAAAAGAAGACCAAATGAGTGCTGGCATAGTTAAGTCATGCTGTGAAAGAGACCATGAAAGCCAAAAAGACCGCTTATAAAATGAAAATCAAATCCAAAGAAGGAAAATAAGAAAGTATATATGGATTGGTAAGTTAGAAGCAAAGTATTAATAATTCCCGTCAAGAATATGCGAAGCTTACCATAGAAGCAAAAACTTCTACTTAAAAACTTTTTAAAGTACTTCGAAATCAAGAAGCCTATGAGGAATCAGGTTGTACACTAGATGGCCAGGGGTTAATAGGGGCACTCAGGAAAGGCAAGGCCAAAGCAAAAAAGCTACATTAATTCTTTGCTTTGGTCTTTACTAAAGAATATGTTGGGGAGATCCACATCAAAATTGTTCTTTGAAGATGCTGATGCAAAAGAACTGAGTCAAATCACTGTGAAACTGGAAGAGATATTAGAGCAAATTGAGAAGCTAAATAGTAGCAAATTACCAGGACCTGATCAATTCACTCCTCTCTACCCCCTTCCTGCCCAGAGTTCTGAAAAACTTCACATGTGGCTGCTTTTTCTCCCACTTGATCAATCCAAGACCCTGGTGAGAGGAGAGATACCCTAGGACCATCGGAACCACCCGGCGCTGATGTCATTCAAAGTGCAGGGGGCCTTAAAAGTAGAGTACTGAGGTAGAGTAAAGGCTGCTTTTCCTCCTGCCCGCCTGATCCAAGACCCTGGTGGTAGAAGAGAGATGCCAGGACCATCGCAACCACCCAACATTGATGTCATCCAAAGCACCAGGGCCCTTAAAAGCGGTGTCCTTATGTAGCGTGAGGGCTGTTTTTCCTCCTGTCTGCCTGATCTGAGACCCTGGTGAAAAGAGAGATATGCCAGGACTATCATAGCCACCCAGTACAGACGTCATCCAAAGCTCCAGGGGACCTTAAGAACAGTGCCCTGCAGTGTGCTGCCACTACCACGCCTAAGCTGCATACCAAAGGGGCACACCCATTGTGCTGGGTAGCAAAAGAAGTGAAAATAGTCTCCCCCTCAGATGTCTACACCAACAAGAGGGCCTATGGCTCTTCATGTTAATCATCCAAGTTTTTTACTGCAGACTGATCTGAGTAACGAACTGGACATCTCCTTAAGCCCTAGGGCAAGTCTCTCCCCTCCTAATCTACAATCATTTCAGAAGGCAAAAGCTCCTGAAACATCTGTTGTGCCTTTGCAAGATCCTTTATCAGAGGAACTGGTAAATCTTAATTCACTGCTGGTTAATAGTGGCTCTTCAGCTGAGAATCCCCTTCCAGAACCACCTCCTCAGCTTGTCCAAGGGAGTGGTACTGATTCTATAGATGATTCTGGAGGTATTTCCCTAAGAGATATAGTCACCTGTATATCTGCTGCATTTATTCAGTTATGTAATTATAATTATACAGCAGATGCCTCTAAAAATCTTCCTGATTTAGATGAGGCTGAATTTGGTGGAAATCCAACTTGGCAACCAACAGGGAGTAACTACAAATTTGCAATCAACATTATCAGCAGGAATTAAAGTCAATCACTCATTACATTTGAAATGTGAAATGTTAGAAAATAGATTGAGCTAAGAATCTGAGGCCTAGATTGATCAAAAAGCTATAAATATAGCAAAAATAGCGCATGTGATAAAAAAAAAAAAAAAGGTGGGGGGGCGTGGTTAGGTTAATTTGCAGCCTTCTGCATTGCATAGGTAAATAATACATGGTGTGTTCATCACCATGTCGCACGTTGCGTCACCGCGTATCACATCATTTTACACAGTAGCGTAAATTAGTGCATGGTGCATTATTTTTTCAGTTTATATAACCCGGCTACTTGCAGCTGCCTCTTTCAGAGTGTGTAAGGCATGGGAGAGAGAGGACAGGAGAGTTGGTGAGTGGTTTACTTAGGAGTATGACCTTTTTCTGATTTGATTTTGCCTGAGTGTGTTGTCTGGTCTTCTGTTGCCATCTGTTTCCCTTTACTTTGGTCTTTTGTCTTTTCTTGGAATGAAAGTTTTTTTTTGTTTGTCCAGTTTGTCTTTTGGTGTGGAGGAGTGGTGGTGAGGAGTGGTGTTGGTGGGGAGGAGAGGAGGTGGGAGGTTGAGGGCAGGAGTGCTAGGAGGTGTGGAGTAGGAGTAGGGACAGGAGCAGAGATAGGCAGGAGGGAAGGTATAGGAAAAGGGGGATGGGGATAAGCAGGTGAGGACAGAGGGAGGAGGATGGCAGGCTAGGGATAGAGAGGACAGAGGAGAAGGGAGCACCAACAACATCCCTGCCACCAACAGAGGAGTCCATGTACTAGCAGCTGGGCCAGCTGGAAAGGAGGCAGGGGTGAAACTTTGACACATACGGGCAGAGCTAGTGCACCTCAGGAGGGCTGTCAACTGGCAGAACCAGATCTTGCGAGATCAGATTGCCCCAAACACGCAGAATGTGACGATGCTGATGCAGCAGTCAATAGTATGACCAATGTGCTGACGCAGATCCTTCAAAGAGTGCCTGAGCAGCCATTCGAGTCTTCCCCAGCATCACTGGAGTCCACAACCCGCAGCAGTTCCCGGGCTGACAGATGCCCAAGGGATAGTCCCCCAAAAGGCATGCCTCCCAAGTGGCAAGCCATGACATGGCAGGGGGCCATAAAGGACCAAATGATGGTCTTCTGTCAGCCATTGTGGTCCAGCAGCCTAACTCTAAAGCCCTCCTCGATGCTTTGCCCATATTCCAACCTCCTCGTTGCAGTCTCCAGTCATGGTCCAGCTGCTTCCTCTTCTTATCATGTCTCATATCCTGCTCCGGATGCTGGTGTCTAATCTCATGTCATGTTGTTGCTGCTGCCTCCATGCTGCTGTCTCTTCTCCTGCTCCTCCTGCCTCCATGTTGCACTCTTTGGTCTTGGTCCTGCTGCCTTCTTGTTGAACTCTGTTGCCTTTCCCCTTAGGCTGTCCCCTTGAGTGCACTCTTTTTAACATGGACTGTCTGGGGCCTTCACTTGAACTCTGCTGCCTTGCCCCTTAGGCTGTTCCCTTGAGTGTACTCTTTCAACACGGACTGTCTGGGGCCTTTTTCTAGCCATCACATAGCAAGGCTACTATCAACTCCAACATTAGAGCTGTACCATAGCTATTAGGGGTACAACTTCCACTTTCTATGTTCTTTGTTGTAATCATGATTGTGCCAAAAGAATAAGATGCTAAGCATGTATATGTAATGATGCCATTTCAAACAATATATGTACAGGTCTACACAGAATGTACTATTCATGTAATTTGCAATGTTTTGTGCTATTTGCTAACTTGTCCTTGCAGAATGTGTGATTGCCTAAGACTTTGACTTTATTTCAAACAGTGGACTACATGTCTTTGCTAATAAAGTAGTCACTGTTTTGAAAAATACACTTCCTGGTTGGCTCCTTTCATTGCGTGTTTTTTTTTTTTGTTGTTAACGGTTCACTAGGTACAAGGTTTGCCCTCCACATGGCCTTGCATGCTAGAATGCCCTTGCACATTCCAACTAGCTACATATCTAGCAGGCAAGATATTATAGGCTAGGCTATAAAACTGAATGCTCAGTGTATGCTCCTAAGAAAGAAAGCAAGAGCTAAAGAAGAAGTGTTTTACTGTGGACCTTCAGTATTGCCTCTTGTTGCCTTTTTTACACTGTATACTCTTAGCTAACTCCTGCTTACATGGGCCTGTATGTGAGATGCACAGTAGCTAGCTGACCAAAACAGTAAATTAAACATAGAAACATAGAAATGACGGCAGAAGAAGACCAAACGGCCCATCCAGTCTGCCCAGCAAGCTTTCGCACTTTTTTTTTCTCTCACATACTTATCTGTTTCTCTTGGCTCTTAGTAACCTTTTCTTATTCTATTTCCCTTCCACCCCCACCATTAATGTAGAGAGCAGTGTTGGAACTGCATCTAAGTGAAATAGCTTAATTTAGATAGGGGTATTAACCACCACAGATAAGCAAGCTACACCCATGCTTATCTGTTTATTCAGACTCTGTAATTCAGTCCTTGTTGATTGTTGCCTGAATATAGATCAACCTTTCTTCATTCTCCCCTGTCGTTGAAGCAGAGAGCCATGCTGGCTATGTATTGAAAGTGCAGTATCAGTCTTGCTCCCCTGCCTTTGAAGCAGAGGGCTATGCTGAATATGCGTGAATTGTCAAATTTCCTCCCCTGCCTTTGAAGCAGAGGGCTATGCTGAATATGCGTGAATTGTCAAATTTTCTCCTCCCCTGCCGTTGAAGCAGAGAGTTATGCTGGATTTGTATTGAAAGTGAAGTATCAGGTATTTTTTGGTTTGGGGTAGTAACCGCCGTAACAAGCCAGCTACTCCCCTGCTTTTATGTGGTTGCAAATTTTTTTTTTTTCCACATTTCCTCTTGCCGTTGAAGCATAGATCAATGTTGGAGTCGCATTAATGAATAAGGATATTCATCTCCAGGTAGTAGCCATCATTCCCTCAAGCCACCCCCATGCCTCTTCTCTTCATTCACATCCTCTAGACTTTATGGATCCACAGTATTTATCCCACGCCCCTTTGAAATCCTTCACAGTTTTGGTCTTCACCACTTTCTCTGGAAGGGCATTCCAGGCATCCACAACCCTGTCCGTGAAGAAATACTTCCTGACATTGTACACATGTAGAGCTTGTGTGGTGTTAAGGGGAAGTTAGTTGTCATCACACAGGATTTGATTCTTGGTCCACTCACTTGAGTCATGACTCAAAGGCTATCTGTACCCAACCATTTGAGGCTTTCATACTAAACCAAATATGACGTCTACTTGCTGATTGCTGGAACAGAGTATCAGCTGACATGTGACAAGTAGGGAGGAGGAGTGAGGGAGTATTGTGTTGAATGTCCACAGGCCAACAGCAGAGGCCTAGAGGGCTGCTGATGCTTGGGACCAGGCAGACTTCCACAGACTGGCTTTCATCCATGTACTCGCATTGCTTGGGGATTTGTATAATACATGTAAGGTAAGAATGACCTTATAGGTAGTATCTAGATCCTGAACAACAGCAGACATTAAGACATTTATGAAAGACCTGAAAACTTGGCTATTCGATTGTGCCTTCTGTTTGACTAGTACATCAATTCTGCTTGGACTCTGATGACCAAAATATGTCCTGAACTTTACCCAATTACTGTTGACACCTTCCCTATAATCTGGTTACATTTGCTCTGTATGTGTCTATCTTTATAGTATTCCCCTAGTTTTTGATTGTTTTCCCAGTTTATCTCCAACGTGTATGCCTATCTCTGTTGCTACAGTTTATTTTCCCTGTTTAACTCTGGTGTGTATGCCTACCTCCATGACTCATCGTCTGTGAGTGTCAAACCTGTACACCATTGTAATCTAGTGATTCTCACATGGAATGACGATATATAAAACACTCAAATAAGTAAGTCTGCCTGGTCTCAAACAGCAGGAGCAACCCCTTAGGCCCTCTGCTCTTTGCCTATGGGCATTCTCTTCTCCCTTACTCCTCCTCCCTAGTTGTCACTCAGCAGCTGACACTCTGTTCCAATGGTCACCAAGTACACAGTGGTGTCGAAGGGAAAGGTTGTTTAGTGAATAAGTAAAGCGCTGAAAGTGCTAAGCAAATCCTGTCCCCTGTATTTTACAGCAGATATGGTGCACCACCTCTATATATGCACAGGAAAGCTATAGACCTGCATATGGCAGAAAGAAGGTAGCCCTACCCTACCAGCTTATACAGAGGACAGAGTGAATATCAAATGATGCACCCTGGGGTGGCAGCCTCTGTCTACTGTGCATGATATGATTAACAGAGAGGAGGCTAAGAAGACCAGTGACTGGAAAAAGGGAATCTTAAATAGGTCTGCTGCCAGGCCTCTAGCACCTGCCAAACAAAGCAAAACCCCCCCCCCCCCCACACACACAACCCCCAGTAGTGGGCAGCTCACTACATGCTATCACTAAACCCTCTTCCAAACCATTCATATGAATCAGCCCAACATCGATGCCATTAGGTGGTCCTTGCCACTCCATGTTCCTGCCATCCCAGCATGCCCACATTCAGTAGACAGAATCTTAACCCCTACTTCCTCCCTCCCTAAAGTGGCAAGCCTCAGTGACAGCTTAAGCTCTGGGTACTCTACACCCCCCCCAAATAACTGGACTAATTGGCCCACTCTGAGTACTAGGTGGAAAAGCCTCCGTGGAAGGGGGTGGACGGTGTGCATTACACGCAAATGTCAACTAATACGCACACTTGTAAGACTGTATATTTGATGTGTCATGCTGGCAACTTTCACACTTCTGCCCCTCTCTCAACACTAGGTATAAACAATGAGCGGACTAGGAGATATTTTAGAGTACAAGGCCTGAAGCCATGCATACTACAGTCCATACGGTCACCCCTCAGCAGTATCCCTTCTCAAGAGTGGAAACACTAGATCACTGCTGTCCAAAAGCAGTGTGTGCAAAATGAATGCTCACACACTGCTTGCTCTGGGGTATGGATTGCTGTAGTAAGGGAGGGACCTCTGAGTGCAACAGCACCCTCAGAGAAAGAGATTGACAGAGGGTAACACAGCACGTCACTCACTGACACACTTATCTTTTGAGTAAAGACCACCTGAAGCACTTTGTGCCCCTACACATGGACAATGCTTATGTTCCTGAATGTTTGTCATCAAACATTGATGTCTGTGGCTGCTTGTCCATAACTGCTAATGAGGTAGTCTGAGTCCTTTCCCGGCACCAATTATCTATACCTGGCCACATAAAACACATCTGTCAGAGACATATATGACACCCTACTTTCTGAGGTACTGATATGGGCCCCTCAAGGCTGTAGGTGGCACTAAATGCATGTCTGACAAGAAACCAACACAGAAAGGCCATCATGCCAACCACATGAGACCTCTGGGAGCAGTAGGCCTATAAATTCAGCACTGTGTCTGGTGTACTATGGAGGCAGCTTGTAGGATCACGAAGTCATCAGTTGCCAACAGTTTCTCTAGCCTTAATGCTATACACAGAGCAAATCATTGAATGTAGGAGCACACCTGCCCTACTCACCACTAACTGTAAAAGTGACTTATACTACATGAGGCACAGGGTAGAGGACAGCAGCTCTTCCTGATTCCCCAGAAGTCATGATAGGCATGTGGATCAGCAAGGGATGGAAACATGTGAAGTGACATTGGAAATGAAACTATCTGCTATCTGTTTGGCGTAGGAGTGCTCAGCCTTTGTGCTTTAAAGGTGGTCACAGATCACACTAGCACTATAAGAGATACTAACTATTGCTCAAAGCAAAATACTGTGCATATTTTCTGGGTAATTACATATGTACATACAGCTGCACCACATGTCTGTCAGTGAGCCATTATGGCCAAGGGCCTTGCAGCACCCTGACATCTCAATATATCTGTAAGGCTACCTGCGACAGCTGAGTTGAAGGCAGGAAGTTCAAACACACCTAACCGTTGACTTCTATGATGGCAACCTCTGCTCAGGAGAGTTGTGGGTGCTCTTAGAGTCATTAGAAACTATATGGTGATGCTGACATCTCTGAGGTCATTGGAAAATACAAGTGATTCCTAATCCTGCCTTCACAGAGCCAGACATGCACCCTGGTGTAGGCTTGCTGAGAAGCTAACCGAAACTACATTACATCACAACAGCCAAGGCCTTCACCTTCTGCACATTATCATTTACAAATTGCATAGGCAAGTGTAGTACAGTGCATGTGTGTCGGGGTGCATGCAACCACCAAGAGGTGTATGCTAGGTTGGAAGGACCCCAGTGCACATTGTGGGAATGGCACCAAGTAGCACAGGTGCTTTACCCAAGGCTGTAAGGGAAGGCATACTACTAGACCACTCTGATGTCAGCAGTATGGTTGCCAACTGCTTCCAATTTTCAGGACAGGTAAATCCTGTCCTGGTTTGGAAGACATTACATGCAAGTGTTTCACCAAAACTATCCATACCTGCATGCATGGGACATTACATTCCTGGTTTGGAAGACATTACATGCAAGTGTTTCACCAAAACTATCCATACCTGCATGCATGGGCGTAAGACCAGGACTGGATCAACATATCCTGGAAATCTGGATCCAGTTGGAAAACCTAGTCAGCAGTGGCTCTGAAACTGGTGACGCAGTGGTGTCTTGACACCCAGATGACAGTAAGCCAACCCAGAACAGGTGTATAACTTCACATGCACATGTTTCTCAGCTACAGAATAAGGCAGTAAAATGGGAACTCTGTCATTGAAACCTTTAACTGACTATCTGTACCTTTAGGCTGTGTCTTTAAGCTTCAGAGATATTTTTATATTTACAGCATTTCTAGAGCTGTAGCTCTCCATGCTCAAGGGCCAGCTGGGGTAGCATTACATTTGTGGTACCAGTTCATCCACATGAGCAGTAGGATGGGGTCCACTGGAGTACACCGGCAAGCCGCACGGTGCTAGCTAGGCTAAACTATGAACACTATGTTGGCAGTCATTCACAAACTCGCATGCCACACATACCTCTCTTAGTGTCACTATGAGGCAGAACACATTATAGCAGCCATATGTATTTTGTCATCTTTACTTTCAGAACTGTTTTTCCAGTACACTGTACTACTCCATTGTCAAGACGAATCCTGAGTAGGCATATGTGTTTTCTGGTTCACAATGATCCTGACAAAGAAGCAGTGACATAAAGAAAGATGATAGTGAGAAGAGCAGCAACTAAAATTCTACTGGCCTCCTTTCCATAGAAGGGGATGTGTTAGGTGAGGCCTATCAGGCAAAGTAGCATTGTATAAGGTTTTGGCGAAGCTGGCTGCCACTCAGCGTGATGTGCTTGGCTTGTGTGGGGACACATAGGAGATCCGGGGGGGAGATCTGGAAGTATATCCATTCTCAGTCCATGGTGTAGAGCGAGATTATGGAAGACACAGCAGAGCAGCACTATATCTCCAACTTTGGGTGGGGCATACATTAAAGCTCCACCTGTCTTGCCCAAACAGTGAAATTGACTTTTGAGAACTCCGAAGGTGCATTCGATGACCCAGCGGGTAATACATAAGGCCTAGTTGTACCTAGTCTCTGCCAGCATGTTGGGAATGGCAATGGGGGTAAGAGCATAAGAACATGCCATACTGGGTCAGACCAAGGGTCCATCAAGCCCAGCATCCTGTTTCCAACAGTGGCCAATCCAGGCCATAAGAACCTGGCAAGTACCCAAAAACTAAGTCTATTCCATGTTACCATCGCTAATGGCAGTGGTTATTCTCTAAGTGAACTTAATAGCAGGTAATGGACTTTACCTCCGAGAACTTATCCAATCCTTTTTTAAACACAGCTATATTAACTGCACTAACCATATCCTCTGGCAACAAATTCCAGAGTTTAATTGTGCGTTGAGTAAAAAAGAACTTTCTCTGATTAGTTTTAAATGTGCCCCATGCTAACTTCATGGAGTGCCCCCTAATCTTTCTATTATCCGAAAGAGTAAATAACCGATTCACATCTACCCGTTCTAGACCGCTCAATTTTAAACATCTCTATCATATCCCCCCTCAGCTGACTCTTCTCCAAGCTGAAAAGTCCTAACCTCTTTAGTCTTTCCTCATAGGGGAGCTGTTCCATTCCCCTTATCATTTTGGTAGCCCTTCTCTGTACCTTCTCCATCGCAATTATATCTTTTTTGAGATGCGGCGATCAGAATTGTACACAGTATTCAAGGTGCGGTCTCACCATGGAGCGATACAGAGGCATTATGATATTTTCCGTTTTATTCACCATTCCCTTTCTAATAATTCCCAACATTCTGTTTGCTTTTTTGGCTGCCACAGCACACTGAACCGATGATTTCAATGTGTTATCCACTATGATGCCTAGATTTCTTTCTTGGGTTGTAGCACCTAATATGGAATCCAACATTGTGTAATTTAATTATAGCATGGGTTATTTTTCCCTATATGCATCACATTGCACTTATCCACATTAAATTTCATCTGCCATTTGGATGCCCAATTTTCCAGTCTCACAAGGTCTTCCTGCAATTTATCACAATCTGCTTGTGATTTAACTACTCTGAACAATTTTGTGTTATCTGCAAATTTGATTATCTCACTTGTCGTATTTCTTTCCAGATCCTGAACTGTACTCAGAATCTCCTGCGGCAAAGATAGATTTAAACCATTCATCATAGCATTTTCACGTGCAGATCTGGCTTGCAAACCACAGCAGCCTATAAGACTGTATAAGGTAGCCTCAAAGGCTGATTTGTCTAACCTAACTGCATGTCTCATTGTTCTGGGCCAGAATATGTGCAGGATAGCAGTAGCCAAAAGTACCTCTGCTCTTTAAGACTACTAAATTGCATCTGGGTTTCCAACAGTTGTGTGCCAGGCACTCACAACCGAGCTAAGGCTACTGGTGTGTAGCAGTCTACCAACCTTGAAGCAATACATAAGAGCTGCCACACCTGTGAGCTGAAAAAACAGTACCTCCTGGTGTGATTGCAAATGTCCCTGCCTGCTCTGCAGTATGTCCTCCACAGAAACCAATTTCTGAGTCCTGACACAGGGAATATGCCAGGTCACTAACATGCACTGGACACTGCTTCTGGGTCAGATGTGTGAGGGTCAAGACAAACTGTGGCCAACTGGCCATATGTGATCGTGCAGTACCAGCAGTGTGGATGCTTCAAGCTTGTGATTAATCAGTGAGATTTAAATAGCTCTCAATGGGATGATAGGAACAGGGCCATTTTGAATATGAACACGTTGAAAGTGTGTAGTGCTTGCTCACACACCAAGCTTTAGGGCAGGTGCATTATTTACCCTAACAAGATTATAGCAGGCCTCTGCAGAATGGGGAGAAAAAGGCAGGCCCTGGGGGAATGGTCTGCAGACGTAACTGTACAAGCCACTTGTAATGGCAGCGATCTGTTACATCCCCTCCAGCCTCTGTGCCATTTGCCAGAAACACATAGCCAGAGATGGAATATAGAAAGAAGCATCTCTTACCTATGAATCAACCGTCACCATACAGGCTGTCCTCAAAATTTTCAGACAGGCCCAATTGCCTAAGTATAAAGGAATCATGCATGGCTCCCAGGTACCTGGCCACCACATCGAGGATGTGCATTCGAGCATCACAGACCACTTGCACATTGATGGAGTGGAATAGCTTTCTGTTGCAGTACACCTCCTCTCTGTCATGGGGTGGAATGATGGCCCTGTGAGTGCAGTCAATAGCTCCCAGAACATTAGGAAAGTTTGCAAAGGCATTAAAGCCTCTCAAGTCCATCAAGTCCTACCTGTCCTGAGGAAATGCTATGTAGCAATTAATGCTGTCAGAGACAGCTGTTATGACCTGGTCCAGACAGTAGGAAAAGGTGGTTTGGGACATTCCCCCCATGACCCCTTCTGTTTGGAAGGAGCTGGTTGCCATGAAATGCAGGGTGGCCAACGGTTTGATGAGGCCAGGCACAGTGTGTGGGACCTTTCAGTGGCTGGATCCAGATCCCCTCTGATATCTTCATATAATTCCAGGATAGCCGAAGAACTGAGGTGATACCTGCAAACCACATAGTCCTCTGGCATGCCCAGTAAAGATGTTTGTGGAGGAAAGATGCACTCCCTGCATCTCCTCCGCCGTGGCCACCTGTGTAACAGGCGCTTACCTGGGCCCCGACCCTGCAGGGCCAGTGGCGCTCTGCCTCCAGTGCAGGGACTTCCCTAGGAGGGCTTGGAACATCACTTGCCTGTTCTCGAGGTTGCTGCTGTTCCACTTCTTGTCTGCAACGAGCCTCCCGAAGCATCCAGTATCTCCCAACAATTATTTATTTATTTATTTATTTGAAGAGTTTTATATACCGTTATTCGGTAAAGCCATCATAACGGTTTACATAGTGAACAATTTTTATCATGGAAGTTTTGAGATATCATAACATAGTGAACAATTACAGTAATAAACATAACATAATTATGTTATAATTATGTTATAGCAAATTAAATTTGCTACAGACATTATGACTTTAGGAAGCTAGACCAGGTAAGAACAGGAGTTTTTATTGGGGCAGGAAGGCCTGGTAGGTGTGTCTGTTATAATTCCTCTTTTTATCACTTGTGTTAATCGCTGTGATCTGTGATATTGGCCACGGGAGCTTGATAGTTTTTTCACCGTACTGTAAAAAAACAAAAAAACAAAAAAAAAGGTGGTTATTTCCGGCATTACTCTATCGCACTCCGCGCTAGCAGAACCTTATTTCCATTTACTCTGACCAAACTCCTCCCACTTGAATACTCAATTTTTAATTTGCATACATATTTTGCGTTGCATTATTTATCGTGCATGACAAGACCTTAACATGAAATGATAAATGACCCAGTGAGATTGTTAAATTTTCCACGTACTCTATTATCTGGGAATGAATTGTTTAAAAAAATATGCAGCTGAAATCCTCCAATTTTTTTCTGATAGTTTTCTTGCTGTTTAATTGTTACTATATACCTGATAAATGGAGGATTCTGGCCTCTGAGGAGGGAGCTATTAAAGTCTTCGCTCCTCTGTCTGGTAAAGATCTTACTCTTTCTTCAGACTTCTAATGATATGATTGCTACTCGATCAACTCTGTTTGTTACGCTTTTGCAAGATAGCAATAGAGAGATCTTTCTTAAGTAATATTTTAAGTTTAAGCTTTGTTTTATGGTTACAAGGTATTAGTGTTCCAGATGTATCTAAGGAGATGCAAAAGAAGAGAACATTATTTTTATAGTGGAAACTAAGTTATTGTCCCTAGATTCTACATTTTTTTCTTGAAGCTTTCTTGTAAATGTATTGTAACCTATCAAGATAAGTTTATTTTTGCCTATCCAATGCACCTGGAAACTTTTATAACATTGATTGATGGGATTAATGTACATTTTGAGGGATAATAGATTGGGGTCTGGATTGTTATTTGTTTTCTTGTTCTGATGTTTATTTTTTGAATTAGCAGTCCTAAATAGTGGGAGCTTAATTGAGAGAAATGAGTATTGTTTAAGATATCCTACATTTACTTACCTTAGTCTATGTGCCTATTGTAAACCGTTGCGATGATATATAACTTAGCGACGGTATAGAAAAGTTTTTAAATAAATAAAGTATGATATGATTATTTCCTGATTTTCCTATTTTTGTATCATATGTATTATATGATTAAAAAGCTTAATAAATCTGACATTTAAAAAATGTCAAATATGGAATTGCAGATCTGCTACTAGTAATCTGTAACCTATCATTAAACTCTGCTACTGTACCTGAGTACTGGAGGGTAACTTAAGCAGGTCTCCTGTAATGATCCAGGAAACTACAGATCAATAAGCATGAAATTGATGCTGGGCAAAATGCCAGAAGCCATAATTATAAACAGAAATCTTGAGCATATAGGTAGACATAGCTTAATGGGAAACAGCCAAAAGAGGTTTGGAAAAGGAAGTCAAGTCCCTTATCAAGCCATTAATATTTTATGAAGGTGTAAATAAGCATGTCAGTAAGGTCGAACTAGTCAATATAGTGTATCTGGATTTTCAGATGGTATTTAATAAATCCCTCATGAAATTAATTTTACACTGTTTCTCAATGTGTGTGCACTCAGACTTGAACAGGTGTGCCATGAAAAAGTTACCACTGCTAGCTGCCAAATATCCAAACTAACTTCTTGGCTGTGTTCTCAGCACTTCATGGCAATTTGAGGTACCAGTAATGGCTTTCAAACATGTAGAACAGGGCTTCCTGAGCTTTTGGCAATGTGACCCCATTTTAATACTTGAGAATTCACATGACCCAGTGGATGACCAAAACAACATTGATCTCATTAACTTGGTTTTATTTTGTTTTATAGTTTTATTCTTTCTTTCATAATTTTTTAATGAAATTTTATTTACTTTTCTAAGTTTTTATTTGTATTAGTCGATTTAATGTAACTTTTATTCTATACTATGAGATTTTATTAATTTATTGTTTTTTTCTTATGTTGTAAACCGTAGAGATAGAGACATAGTTCTCTCAACAACGGTATAGAAAAGCTGTACAAATAAACAAATAAATAAATTAGCAGAAGTGTAATCTCTCTCCAACAATCACTCTACTCTAAGCTTCCCCACACTCCAGCTGGTCCCCTGTCTCATCCTACACTCTCTCTAATTGATCCTTTCTCTCAATCTCTACCACTTCCAAAGGACCTCTTCTCTCAATTTCCTGCTGTCCAGGAGATCCTTGTATATCTTACAGCTCCTCTCACCTCCCCAGCCCATGCACTCTCGCTCACTCTTTCCAGCCCTTTTTGCATCCCCCAACTGATCATCTCTCACCTCCAAGTGCTTCTTTTGTCTCTCACTGATCCTTTATCCCCTGACCCTCATCCCCAATTCCACCTCTGACCTCCCAGCTTCCCCTCAAACCCTTCTCTCACATCCTCCAACTTATCACCTCTTTTACCTCCCCCAAGTTGATCTTCTGTCATTCACCTTCTCTTACCCTCCACAATCAATTCCTATCCACCTGATCCAACCCTCAAACCTCTCCTGAATCTTTCCCTCCTGTCAAACATTCCCTTTTCCAAACACCTCCCTGGCCAGGGGTAACAGCAACAATTTTCTTTGGGTCCTGGGCCAAAAGTGGATAACAACTGGTGGGAAGAGAAGGCAGGTTAATTACCGGGGCAATGATTTTCTTAGATAAGTTCAGTAAAAGGTGAGGAGCGAGAACCAATGGCAATCTCCACTGGCCCATGCACACTCAGCTCTTCCATCTCTTCAATGGCTGGTCCCGAGCTCGATGGTGACCTGCAAGGGGCAGCAGTGGTAAGAATGAAAGTCAGCACAGGGCTTGTGAGTTGGTGCAAGCTTACAGGCTCTGCAGAGGCCCCAATTGCTCCTTGTATTCATGCAAAGGCATCCCACTCGCTCACAGGTCCCACTCTGATTTCCACTGCTAACTCTGCTTCTGCTGACGCCTGAAGAAAGCTGTGGTTTGAAGCACTTACCACTCCAACTGAAGGTAATCTGATCCCATTTGAGGTCACAACTAACAGTTTGGGAAGCCTTGATTTACATCATACATACTGAAAGTAACATTGAAAGAGTTACATGAGGATTGTGTGCATAACACATTTATGCTATTTTATAAACCTCAAAAGTACATACGTACTTGCACTGTTGCGTGTAAATGTGAACATGGAAAACAGGTGCAGTTTAGAGGTGTTCTGGGATGGAGTTCTGAAGTATGCAAACATTGCTGTTTTGTAAGTGGTATACATGCATACATTACACTTTTACATTTGCTAATTGATTTGTGCAGTTGAAATTGTACTTGTCTGTCTGTAGTTTTTGGGAGGGAGGTCTGGATAAACGGGTGGTGATTCCAAGTATTTTCAGAAGTGTAGTACACTCATACTTGGTGCAATACCTGCAGGGAATGGGTGACTTAGAATTTACCCAGTATGTACAATCTGTGACACATGTGGATGGTCAGACACTTTATCTCGTATTTAGTAAGGGTAAGGATTTTTCTGTAAGAAGTTCTAATTTGACATCGTTTTTGTAGACCGATCCTATTTTAATTACCTTTAAATTGCATACTAAGTTTGTATTTAGTTTCTGCTCTAAATGGTCATTTTTATCTAGGAGTTTGTGTGATATAAATCTGAATTTGTTAGAATCTAATTTGAATAATTTTCTTTATAATACCTAACCTTTAGGTAACACAGATTGTTATTTAGAACTATACTCTGTAAAATGCTTTCGATTCTGTAGCCCCTTTACAACTACATACTGTTTTGTGTTCTAGAAATCATCCGCGGTATCACCCTGGATTGCGGTTACTAAAAAGACGTGTACCAAACTGAAAATGGTGGAAAAATAAAACTCTGAAAAATGTATTAATTTCTAAGGTAAACATACAAATCTATAAATTATCTGTTCTAAAAGCTGAAAAGGATTATCTTATGAGTCAGCTGAATAATGAAAGCTGGTGTGGAAGTAAAAACTCATAATAGAACTTTATCAGGTACATTTGAAGCAAAAAGCCTGTGAGGGAATAAGTTGGATGATTAGATGATCAAGGGGGATAAGGGGCACTAAGGGAGGACCAGGCTATAGTGGAGAGACTAGTGGCTTTGTTTTAAAAACCCGGCGTGTGTTAAAACCAGGAAATACGCGCCTGGCCAGGCTGCGCACGAGTGCCGTGGGGATTTTCAAAGGCCAGCAGTCACGCATATTTCCTGGCATATGCCGAAGAACAGATTAGAGAAAAAGGGACGGGGTCTGGGCAGGGTGTAGGTGTAGGTGGGCCAGGACAGCACCTGAAGGCACTGTCCCGCTGAAGTGTGCGCCAGCAGCTGGCCAGCCCGTGCAACCTGCTACTGCTCTGTAGAGCAGGTAAGTATTAAAAAAACAAAACAAAAAACAAAGGGGGTCATTTATCATATCGCGTTAGAGCATTATCGCGGTAAAAGCCTGTCAGGTGTGATAAATTTAATGCACATTGCAGTAAAATAGTGCGAGTTGTAGTATCTGGAAAATTACCTTAACCACGTCCCTTTTTTTTATCATGAGCACTATTCTTGCAAAATTTGTAGCAAAATGATGAATCTAGTCCCAAGTTAGTTAGCGGGGTTTAAGGAGTCAGGGCAGATAGGGGAAAAATGGAGGCAGGTTAGTTAGGGAGTTTAGGAAGTTCCCTCCCAATCTGCGTCAACGCGCGCATGTTATAAAATCAATGCATCCATGTGTGCACACTGGGAACCGTGTGCACATGGATGCCTGCTCGCGGATTTTATTTGCTTTGCTTTGGTGTTAAGTGAGTAAGCTGTAAGGGAGATACCCATGCCAGAAATGATGCTTAAAGGTGATGATTCAGAGGCACTCAAATAAATCTTGGTGAACCTGGAAGATGTAATAGGGCAAATTGACAAACAAAAGAGTAGAAAATCACCTGGACCAGAATGTATACATCCCAGAGTGCTGAGAAATGTAATTGCGGACCTGCTATTAGTAATTTGTAAACTATCATTAAAAGCAACCACGGTACTTAAAGATTAGAGGGTGTTCAACGTAATGAAAAATTTTAAAAGGGTTCCAAGAAACTACAGACAGGTGAGCCTGACATCAGTGATGAGCAACATGTTAGAAAAAATGAACATATAGATAGTCATAGTTTAATGAGACAAAGCCACTATGGATTTAATCAAGGGAAGTCTTGCCTTGCCAATCTTCTACATTTTTTTTAAGAAATAAAAGAAATGTGGATAAAGTGGGCCAGTTGATATAGTGTATCTGAATTTTCAGAAAACATTTGACAAAGTACCCTATGAGAGACTCTTGAGGAAATTAAAAAGTCTTGGGATTGGAAGCAATGACCTATTGTGGATTGGGAACAGATTAAAAGAAAACAGCGAATAGGGCTAAATGGTCAATTTTCTCAATGGAGAAAGGTGAATAATGGTGTCCAAGGAATCTTTACTGGGACCACTGCTTTTTAACATATTTATAAGTGACCCAGAGATGGAAAAATTGAATGAGGTGATCAAATTTGCTGATGATGCAAATTATTCAAAGTTGTTAAATCATAAATGAGAAATTGTAAGTGACTGGGCATCCAAATGTCAGATGAAATTTAATATGGACAAGTGCAACGTGACGCACTTAAGGAAGAGCAATATAAATTATAGCTACACAATGCAAGATTCCACATTAGAAGACACTACCCAGGAAAAGGATCTAGGCATCGTGGATAATATGTTGAAATCCTCTGCTCAATGTGCAACGTTGAAGGCCATGAAAGCAAATAGAATACTAGAAATTATTAGAAAAGGAATGGAGAATAAAACAGAATAAGATCATGCCTCTGTATCGTTTTCTGGTGCTACCACACCTTGAGTATTGTGTGCAGTTCTGGTCACCATATTTCAAAAAAAGGTATAGCAGAATTAGAAAAGGTACAGAGAAGGGAGACCAAAATGTTAAAGAAGATAGTGGTTCCCTTTTGAGGAAAGGCCAAATAGCTTAGGACTGTTCAGCCTGGAGTAGAAACAGCTAAGGGGATATAAGATAGAGGTCCATAAAATGAGTGGAGTGGAACGGGTAAATGTGAATATGTTGTTTACTCTTTATAATAGTACAAGGACTAGGGGACACATAATGCAGATACTTGGTAGCACATTTAAAACAAATAGGAGAAAAAATTTTCACTCAACACATAATTAAGCTTGGAATTAGTTGCCAGAGGATGTGGTAAAAGATGTTTATTTTGCTGGGTTTAAAAAAGGTTTGTAACATAGTAATGATGTCAGAAAAAGACCAAATGGTTCATCCAGTCTGCCCAGCAAATTTCTTGTAGTAGTAACTGCCGCTCTATGCAGGTTATCCCCATGTCTTATGTTAAGGGTAGTAATATTAACAATCAAAAACAAGCAATTGTCAACATTTTTACAGGGTAAGCAGCCTTCTTGATAATTCAAAGAATGCTGCTTGGAACATGCTTTGCTTTAGGAAGCTGTCCTGTGTTTATTCCCTAATGTCTGCATTTCAGTATCCCGGACCATAAAAGTCCAGGCCAAGCATTGGCTGCCATCTGAATCCAATTCCCCTTTTTTCCCCTCCTCTCTATCGTCAAAATGGAGAGCGATGTTACAGTTGTGTCAGAATCATAAAAAATAATTGGTTAAAGATAGTAATCCCCATGACTTCTATTAAGGATAGTAGCTGTTGCTCTATACAGGTTATCCCCATGCACCTTTTCTTCATCTCCATCTCTGTCCTTTAGGGATCCATGGTGTGTATCCCACGGCTGGAGTCTAGAATCATACTTGCAGAAGTGGTACAGGGCTGCAGGGCAGGATTGGAGTTGGTCTTCTGCCTAACTAGCCCCCTTTACTGCAGGTTGAGCCCTTGGGTTCTGGGGACCAGTAGGACTTGCATTCTGCAGAACATTATGGCTGGGGCTGTATTCAGGCACAGTCTGGAAGCTGGATATTGGCAGGGCTGGAAGCAACGATGTTAGGTTCTATATTAGGAGTTACCACCCAGGAAAAAGATCTAGGCATCATAGTGGATAATACATTGAAATCGTCAGCTCAGTGTGCTGTGACAGTCAAAAAAGCAAACAGAATGTTAGGAATGATTAAGAAGGGAACAGAGAATAAAATGGAAAATATTAAAAAGTCTCTATATCGCTCCATGTTGAGACCACACCTTGAGTATTGGGTACAATTCTGGTCGCCACATCTCAAAAAAGATATAGTTGCACTGGAAAAGGTACAGAGAAGGTGACCAAAATGATAAAGGGGATAGAATGACTCCCCTATGAGGAAAGGCTTAAAAGGTTAGGGCTGTTCAGCTTGGAGAAGAGACGGCTGAGGTCTATGATAGAGATCTATAAGATCATGTGAGAAGGGGTAAATGTGCTTTGGTTATTTACGCTTTCAGAAAATAGAAGGACTAGGGGGCACTCCTTGAAGATAGCAAGTAGCACATTTAAAACAAATCGGAGTAAATTCTTTTTCACTCAATGCATAATTAAGCTCTGGAATTTGTTGCCAGAGGTTGTGGTTAGGGAAATTAGTGTAGCTATTAACTGCTATTAATCAAATTTGCGGATGATACAAAATTATTCAGAGTAGTTAAAACACAAGCGGATTGTGATACATTACAGGAGGACCTTGCAAGACTGGAAGATTGGGCATCCAAATGGCAGATGAAATTTAATGTGGACAAGTGCAAGGTGTTGCATATAGGGAAAAATAACCCTTGCAGTAGTTACACGATGTTAGGTTCCATATTAGGAGCTACCACCCAGGAAAAAGATCTAGGCATCATAGTGGATAATACTTTAAAATCGTCGGCTCAGTGTGCTGCAGCAGTCAAAAAAGCAAACAGAATGTTAGGAATTATTAGTAAGGGAATGGTTAATAAAACAGAAAATGTCATAATGCCTCTATATCGCTCTATGGTGAGACCGCACCTTGAAGACTGTACAATTCTGGTCGCCGCATCTCAAAAAAGATATAGTTGCGATGGAGAAGGTACAGAGAAGGGCAACCAAAATGATAAAGGGGATGGAACAGCTCCCCTATGAGGAAAGGCTGAAGAGGTTAGGGCTGTTCAGCTTGGAGAAGAGATGGCTGAGGGGGGATATGATAGAGGTCTTTAGGATCATGAGAGGTCTTGAATAAGTAGATGTGAATCTGTTATTTACACTTTCGAATAATAGAAGGACTAGGGGGTATTCTGTGAAGTTAGCAAGTAGCATATTTAAGACTAATTGGAGAAAATTCTTTTTCACTCAACACACAAAAAAGCTCTGGAATTTGTTGCCAGAGGATGTGGTTAGTGCAATTAGTGTAGCTGGGTTAAAAAAAGGTTTGGATAAGTTCTTGGAGAAGTCCATTAATGGCTATTAATCAAGTTTACTTAGGGAATAGCCACTGCTATTAATTGCATCAGTAGCATGGGATCTTCTTAGTGTTTTGGTAATTGCCAGGTACTTGAAACCTGGATTGGCCACTATTGGAAACAGGATGCTGAGGTTGATGGACCCTCGGGCTGACCCAGTATGGTAACTTCTTATGTTCTTAAGGTTGGCTGAGGGTGGCGAGAGCTGGATATAAGCAGGACTGGAGGATGAGCTGGTACTGAGGGCAGGCAGGAGCTGGATATAGGCTGGGCGGTTACTAAGGGCAGACAGGAGCTGGATATAGGCAGGGCTGGAACCCAATACAGGCTGGGACCTGGTACACGTTATGAACTGGGAGCTGGAACACAGTACAGGCTGGGGTCAAGGGCAGATTAGGACCAAAGGACAAGGGCAGGCCTGGGATATCCAACAAGGACTGAGCTGGACAGGACAAGAACGTGACAAGAACTAGACAGAACAGGCAACAATAAACAGGAAGGTCCACCAGGGCATAAAGCTGGCTAGGCAAACCTAGAAAGCCTGAAGGCCACAAAGAGGGACAGGAAAACACAAGAGGGCACTGAGCATGGCAGGTAGGCCTGAAAGGCAACAGAGTAAGGACAGAAATCTTGGAAGGGCCCAGAGCAAGGCAGGAGGCAAGGGTAGGCTGCAAAGCAAGGCAGAAGATCTGGATAAGGCTACAAGGCAAGGCAGAAGATCTGGATAAGGCTGCAAGGCAGAAGGCGTGGGTAGGCCAGAAGGCAAGGCAGAAGGCCTGGATAGGCCAGAAGGCAAGGCAGAAGGCCTGGATAGGCCAGAAGGCAAGGCAGAAGGCCTGGATAGGCCAGAAGGCAAGGCAGAAGGCCTGGGTAGGCCAGAAGGCAAGGCAATAGGACAAGGCAGGCCACAAAGCAAGGCAGAATCATAAGACAAGGATGGCTAGGTCAAGGAGTTGATGTGTCTCAATGAAGAGGCACCGTGGGAATGGACAGGCTAGGTAAAGGCAGCCTGGAATTGAGGAGTCATGTGATCAGCAAGGAGGTAAATTGTACAGCTGTGATCGAGGCGCGCTGAGGAAACTGGTGGAGGGGAGACTGCACAGCAGATGGAACCATAACAGCCTTTTTTAATTTGTTTACTATTTTCGTCTTCACCATCTCTTCCAGAAGGACATTCCAGGCATCCACCACCTTCTCTATGTCTCTATGAAGAAATATTTCCTGATGGCTCTGAGCTGTCCCACTTGGAGTTTCATTTCATGACCTTAGTTCTACTGTTTGCTCTCTAACAGGAAATGTTCAAAATTCATGCATTATTAAAACTTTCAGGTATCTGAAAGTCTTTATCATATCTCCCCTGCACCTCATCTCTTCCAGGGTATATATAATTAGATCCTTTAGCCTCTCCTCTTAAGTCTTCCGATACAGACATTTTTGTCATCTTTCTCTGGACCGCTTCCATCCTGTCTCTATCTTTTTTGAGATATGGTCTCTAGAACTAAACATAGTACAGCAGGTGAGGCCTCACCAAGGACCTGTACAAGGTCATTATCACCTTCTTTTTCTTACTGGTTATTTCTCTCTCTATGCAGTCCAGCATTCTTCTGGCTTTAGCTATTGCTGTGTCACATTACTTTGCTGCCTCCAGATTAACATATACTATTACTCCCAAGGTCCCTCTTCCAGTCCTTGCACATTAGTCTTTCACCGCCACCCCCCCCCCCCCCCCCCCCCCCACCCCATCACATACAACTTGCTACACCCCAGATGCAAGACTTTGCACTTCTTGGCATTGAATCCCAGCTGCCACATCTTCTACCATTCTTCAAGCTTTCTTAAATCACTTTTCATTTTCTCTACTCCTTCAGGCATGCGCACTGTGTTGCAAATCTTAGTATCATCCGCAAATAGACAAATTTTACCTTCTATCCCTTCCGCAATGATCATAAAATTGATTAGAACCGGTCCCAAAGCCAATCCTTGTGGCAATCCACTTAACACAGTTCTCTCTTCTGAGTAGGTTCCATTTACCAATTATACATTGTCTCCTGTCAGTCAACCAGCTTGTAATGCATTCCATCACCTTGGTGCAAACTCCCAAGCTTTTCATTTTATTCATGAGCTTCCGATGTGGAACCTTTTCAAAAGCTTTGCTGAAATCTAAGTGAATTACATTGAACACTTCCTTTATCCAATTCTCTAGTCATCCAATCAAAAAAATCAATCATATTTGTCTGACAGGACCTTCCCCTGATGAATCCCTGCTGCCTCATGGCCAGCAACCCACTAGTTTGTAGGTAGTTCACTATTCTTTCTTTCAGTGGAATCTCCATTAATTTTGCCACCACCGAGGTTAGGCTAACCGGCTTCTAGTTTCCAGCCTCCTGTCTGCTACCACTCTTGTGAAGAGGGACCACCACTGCTCTTCTCCAATCACGTGGCACCACGTCTGTTTCCAGGTCTCTTTTGAACAGGTCTTTCAGCAGACCTGCCAGAAAATCTCTGAACTCCCTTAGTATCTTGGGATGTACCTCGTCCAGTCCCATGACCTTGTCCACTTTCAATTTTCCTAGCTCTTCCCATACATTCTTTTCTGTAAACAGTGTTTCATCTACCCCACCCCCATCTTCGGTCCTGTCAACCAGCAACAGTCCTTCTCCAGGGTCGTCTTTAGTGAACACCGAACTGAAATATTTAATAATTCTGCCATTTTTTCATTTCTCTCCACACATTGCTTCTTGTCTTTTCCTGGAGGAAAAGTCCATAAACCATTATAAAGATCGACTTAGAGAAATTAACTGCATATCCCTGGGATCACAGCATGGAATCTATTGAACTTTTGGGATCCTGCCATTGTGACCTAGATTAGCCTTTGTTGGAAACAGGATCCTGGGCTTGATAGACCTTTAGTCTGACCTAGCATAGAAAATCTTATGTTCTCCTGAGATGGGTGACCCGGAATCAATTGGTCTCTTAGTGGATATGTTTGCTGATTTTATTTCTTTTGTTAAGAAAACTGTGGATATTCTGTGTAATTTTGTATTGACTTCTGTGGCTGAAATGCCTGTTCAGGATTTATTGAAGGTTGGTTTTTATAATATATTGGTAGATTCTTCTACAGTTCTTTCCAGTAAATTTTCTCTTTTTCATAAGATATCTACATTAGGAATTGAGAAAATTTTACAATAAATTTGTAATAACATGCAGCCTCTATTACCAGGTTTGTGAATGTATCTTTTAGTTCTGGTGATTTAACAACTCATCTAGTTTATTATTTTAAATTGTTACCATACTTGATGGCACACGAGTAATTTGTAATCTATACCACCCATATTTCTCTTTATCGTGCCCTTCTGTAAACCGTTGTGATGGTATTTAACTTAACGACGGTATAGAAAATTTTTTAAATAAATAAATCTAAAAAGAGCTTCCGTTGTCCCATATTAAAGAAGTTTTCAATCGATTCTACGGTTCTGTCTAATTATTGTCCCAGCTCGTCCTTGACATTTCTTGCAAAAATAATTGATAACGTGGTTTTGTAACAGCTGTCTGATTTTTTTTAGACGATCACTCAACTTTGGTCCAATACAAAATCAAGTTTTCAAAAATTTCACAATTCTGAGACCCTTCTCTCCAGTGGGTTTGACACTGGAACTGATTATATACTCATTTTACTTGATGTATTTTCTGCTTTTGATACTGTAAACCATTCCATTCTACTTTCTTGCTTTCCTGCCTTGGGACTCTCTGTTGCTGTTCTTTCTTGGTTCAAATCCTTTTTATCACACTGACTGCAATAAATCACGTTGAATGCTTGTTTCCCAGTTTCATCTGGTATACCCCAAGGTTCAGCTCACTCCACAGCCTAATTTAACATCTATCTCACATCATTATGTCATCTGCTTGCTAGCCTTGGGCATGCTACAAGTTGTATGCTGACAACATCCAGTTTTTCTTTTCTCTAATATCATCCTGGCCTTTAACTGTTATGTCGGCTGGTTGCGGCTCCCGCAAACAGCCTGCCTCACCTCCCCTCCATCCTACCCGGGGTGGTTCCCGGAGTTGTGGCAAGGCTGCGGTAGCATTCCCAGCGCCGGCCCCCTCTTTGCTGCTCTGTCCACTGCCGGAGTGCCGCGAGGTGCGGCAGGAGAAGCCGTTCCCAGGCCACGCCTCTCCACTTTTTTTTAAAGGGCCCTCAGCAAGTCAGCTGACACCCTTCTTGTTGACGTCAACTCTCCAGGGCCCTATTTTAGGTGAGCCCTGACCAGCAGGTCTCGCTTTGGCAACCGCTCAGCCTCCTAGCTGTGTGCCTGTTGCCTGCCTTGTCTTGCCTGACTATGCTTCGGACTTCTCCAGACCCTGATCTTTGCTTCGCCTGACTCGCTTTGGACCTTCTTCAGCCCTGACCTTGCTACGGCTGACATCCCTTGAACTCCCTGTTGACTACCTCCTGTCTGATTCTGCCTGCTGATGGTAGGGTCCTGAGGAGCCCAACCGCCCCCCCCCCCCAGGTGACGTCTCCCCCACCTCGGTCCAAGGGCCACAAAGCCTACAAACCATAACATTAACTGAACAATTCATCTCTGATAATCCACAATATGCAGTTGGCTACATCATAATAAACTCTCTCTTAATGTCAGTATATCCAAAATCATTATCTTGTCTCATATTTGCCTTCATAATACTCCCAGCACTGTGGTTTGGATGATCATCATATTAATATCTCCCACACTGTACACAATCTCTGTGTTTTAATAGACCCTTCTCTTTCAATGAATGCCCATATAAAAGCACTACATTTGTTACGGCACCTAAGGCTTCTGTTTTATCCTGTACATTTTCATTGAATATTGTAATTTCTTATATTTTCCTGACTTGATTACTGCAATTCTTTCTATATTATCCTTCCAGCATACGCCTTAAGACCACTTCAAATCATCCAAAATTTTGCTGCCCAGTTGCTAACTGGAGTTTCAATGAGTGAACATATCACTCCAGTCTCTGCATTGGCTTCCTGTATCATGGCACATTTAATACAACTGAATAGTTATCTATAATTTACTAAATAACATACTTTTGCCCTGGATTTCCTCAACACTGAACCTGTATAATCTATCACAATCTTTTAGATTCTTTAATCAAGACCTCTTAGATGTTCCTTCACCAAAGGCTTCCCAACTTGATAAAACAAATGAGAGGGTTTTCTCGACACCTAGTTCAAGCTTATAGAATTCTCTCCCATTATCTATTTGCAATAAAATAAAAAGGACCAAAAATCTTTAAGAAGGCCCTGAAGACCCATTTTGTATAAGTCTGCTTACAGTGCAAAAGGTTATTTAGTCTCTTATTTTCTGTTTTTGTTCTTATTTTTTAATCTTTGTACGATTCTATTGTTGTATATATCCTTTTTAAGTACGCTTATCTCTTATGTTTATTTTTTATGGATGTATCTTGTACCCGGCCCTGAATTATGGAAGGGTGGGTAATAAATATTTTAAATAAATAAAAAAGACATGCAACTTTTTTTTTGTTTGTTTTTGATTTAATGCCATTTTATTTGGTAAAGTCATAACTAGGCATGGGTATGCATTTGATGGCTTAGAGTAAGCCCCCATTCCTCCCTTATTGAAACAAACCAGAGTTTTGCTACTATTAAAAAAAACAAAAAACAATCAAACAGCAAACACAAGGTCTTAATCCTTCAGATATTAATCATTATAGACCAGTTTCAAACCTTCCATTTCTTTCTTTCTTTCTTTTCTTTTTATTTGCCTTTCAAATTAGGTACAAGCAAAAACTTGTAACAGAATAGGAGATACCTTTACAGCAAATTTTCTATATTTCCAGAAACTCACAAAAAATAAAACAAAAAAGATAAAGTACCTCCATTGTTATAAGGAAATGGGGGAAGACAAAGAGAAATATTAGAGCAAACAAACGAGGATAATCACATCTAAGGTAACTGCTTTCTAGGTTCCCCTACAAAAACTTTTTCCCCATACAACCCTCAGAAAGATTTTAGGAGTGTGAATCAAAAAATGCACGTAATTGACATGGTTCAAAAAACACATAGTTTGAATTTTGATAGTTAATTAAGCATTTACACGGATATTTCAAAATAAATCTAGCTGCAAGTGCTAACACTTGCAGCTAGATTTAAGATCAACGAATGAACTAATTTCTCCAAATTGCTTTTAACCAGCAAAGGTCTAATGTGATGCAACACTTCCTGGCAATGAGACACTTGCAGCAAAGGTCTAATGTGATGCAACACTTGCAGCAAAGGTCTAATGTGATGCAACACTTCCTGGCAATGAGAGCCGAACACTTCGGCTCTCATTGCCAGGAACTTCTTACATCACTCTTGTGTAGTTTTTGTTATTTCTGGGTATATCCAGATCTTCTAACCATAGAACAAATGGGCTTGATTTCGAAGGAAAAATCTTAATATCGAATTTCTTTCTGATGGAAAAGAAAAAGTTACAAGCAAAGTCCCTCTGGTCTGAATATCCATTTCAAGAGAAAGCTCCAGAATATCCGAAATATTTAGGGTATTATCTTGTGCTTGATCAACCGGTACTTCTTTCAAGGATGATGGTAAATAATACATTTTTGTAATTGCCGGAATTGCTTCTTTAGGTAGTTTAAGGATCTTTGTAAGGTAATTGCTAAAAATATCTCGAGGGGAGATCAATTTCAAATAAGGAAAATTAAAGATCCTTAAATTTAAACTTCTTAATGTATTTTCTAAGATTTCCAATTTCTTGAGATGACCTGTATCTGATTGTATTAGCTTTGCTTGTACTGCTTCTACAGATGACATTCTAGTGTTCAATTCTTTTATTTTAATATCAACTAATGTTATTTGAGATTCCATTTTCACAGTTTTGGTTGTAATTTCTTTCATAGCCTGTGTTAAAGAGCAAATTGCTTTTTCCAAAGATGTTAATGCATTCCATATAGATTCTAGCGTAATTACCAAAGGTCGAGTCAGCGAAGGCTGAATAATCAAAAGTACCTTTGGTTCATCTTCTCCTCCTCCTGGGGAGTTCCCATGACCAACTCTTCGCCTGTAGGTTGCAGCTTTTCCAAAACACCCTTGGAATCTCCCGAACGGGGATTCTCTGAAGTTTGTGCCAAAATGGCGAATCTTCTCGGGGTGGGGAATATCCCTTGCTTAAACTCTCCTTTTATTGATGGAGATGACAATTCCTCCGAAATGTCACAAAAAATGGCAGAAGGTGGGGGGGGGGATCGTTGGGGCACCGGGGGCTTAACGATGTTTCCTCAGTCATGAGGGCTGGTGTTTGCTCCTCGCCAGCCTCGTCTGCAGCCCTTCCCGCCAGTGTATATAGAGGAGATGCAAAAAACGATTCTATCTGCGGTTGACAAGGTTCAAGAGAAGGTAACGGACAGGAAGCTGAAACTTCTCTCAATTTTGCTTTTCGCTTAGTATGCGGCATCTCCAGTATAAAGGAAAAAAGAGGTAATATCTAATAAGTATCGGAGAGAGCTTTTCTGCGTTCACCCTAGAGCATGGCCATCTTGGTCTCCCCCTGCCATTTATTTCTAAGGCTTTGGAAAAGATGGCTTTAAACAATTTTGCACCCAAGTCAGTTTGGTTCCCATCAAGGATTTAGCACTGAAACTGTGCTGGTTGCCATGCTAATGAACTTTAACTTAAAGAAAATACTGGCAGAGATTATATAATTCTTTTACTTGATATATTGGCTGTTTTTGATTCAATATTTTATCCAGTTTTGCTTCAGTGCCTTGATGACATTGGCTGCAAGGATATTCTTTTGAAATGGTTTTCTTCCTATCTCTCTGAGCATATCCAACATGTGGACTGGCATTGCTAGCTCTTGTCAGTTTGGAACTTAGAATTTGGAGTACCCCAAGAATTAGTTTTGGGGCCTACCCTCTCCAACACATACCTGGTTCTTCTGGCCATGCTTATACAGAGTTATGGTATAAGTTCCTCTATATGTGGATGATATATAGTCAGTTGCTTTTTCAACAAGGGCGAATCAGGCAATTTGCTGAAGCTAAATGCTTGTTTGCAATCTGTCATAGACTGACTGGCTCAACATAAACTAAAAGTCAATCCAGAAAATTCTGAGACACTTTGAATAAGTCAATTGAATCACTATTTAGAAAATTTCCCTGTTTTAAATGGGGTGGTTATCCATTCCACAGAAATTGTAGGAATTTTGACTTCTAAACTGTCCTCTCCATGCAAACCCACATTTCTTCAGTAGTTTTATCATTTTTATCTTTGTATTTGCATCACATTAGACCTTTGCTGGTTAAAAGCAATTTGGAGAAATTAGTTCATTCGTTGATCTTAAGTCACATTGATTACTATAATGCTTTGTATCTAGATTATACTAAAGTATACACATCTAATAGATTCAAAATAGTGCTGCTAAACTACTTTTCAGGGGAAAAATGATCTGATCATATCACATCTCTTTTAATGACATTCCATTGGTTTTCTGTTATTTTTAGAGTGCAATTTAAAATTCTTACTTTGGTTTTTAAATATTTGTCTTGTCTTGCCTAGTTATTTATCAAATTTGTTATTCCCAGTTGCCCTTCCCATACTTTGCATTCCTCTTAACTAGAATTGCTCATCTTGCCTTCACCTAGTGCCATCAGGCTTCAATCTTATATGGCTCCCTTATTATGGAATAAGTTACCCCTACAATTAAGATAGGAGCCTAAATCCCTTAAATTTTGTGAAGGGATTAAAGAATGACTTTATACTCAAGCTTTTAATTCTTACTGACTTTACTATGGAACAAATTAATACTTATAATTAGGGCAGGAGTTTTATTATCTATACATTTATATTCTGCTTTTCAGCACCTCAAAGCTGATTACATTCCCCAGAGGACTTACATTTTAAGTTTGTACCTGAGGCAATGGATGGTAAAGTAACTTGTGCAAGGTCACAAGGAGTAACAGTGGGATTTGAATCCTGGTTTCCCTGGTTTATAGTCTGCTGCTCTAACCATTACGCTACTCCTCCACTTTTATATTTCATCATAAGATTAATGTATTTTTTTTAATCCAAGCTTTTAATTCTTAGGGATTTTTCAGTTTTATTTAGTGTATTGAAATAATGTATTTTATTTTTTAGCTTTGTGTTTCTGATTTTCTACGAGGGCAAGCAGGATGGCAGTCCTCACATATAAGTGATAGCATCCGATGGAGCCCACCGTGGAACTTTGATCTCAAAGATTCTAGCACTTTAACATGCTCTACTGAGCATGTGCAGCTGTAGCCACCTCCCTGCCTCTCAGGCAGAGCCCTTCAGTCTGCTTTTTTTCCATGGAGCCATGTGGCACATTTCACCTTTTGTGGAGCAGTAACAGCAGTTTTGTTTTTTCTTTCTAGCAGAGCCTTTGTGTTTTATATTGTTTTTGTTTTATCTCCCTTTCCAAGTCTGTCTGCTGGTTGTGTGGCAGGTCTAATGCACTTTGCAGCCTGGAAGAGGCTTTTTCTCTTCTCCTTAATAAATAATACTGCACCTGCAGCTTATTCACACTGTCCTCTCATTTAGTTTGTCTGTTTTTTGTGCCTTTGTTGGTGCCTCATGGGACTGGCAGTCTGCAGTCCGTGTGTGGTCTGAATAAGCCTCAAACCTGGGGACTTGCCTGAATTCCCATCCAGGCAGGAGTTCCATGGCATTTTGTTCAACTGTTGGGCATCATTGAAGGCTCAGAAAGTGAAGGACCAGGACTGGAACATTCCTGAGGGGAAGAGAAGCTCATCTTCCCCACACCTTTGGGAAGTAGTCTCCATGGGCCCAAGTTAATCTTCATCTCTGGTGCCCTGGATGACATAGCCTTCTTTCCTGCTTGTCAGTGCTCTGGCAGTGCAGTCTTCTTGGAAGAGAGGGTGAGCATGAGCCCGGGCAATCAGCTTTGCTGCTGCATCATTGGTGCCATGCCTGAAATTGGTTGCCCATGCACATCTGTATCAGTGCACCGATGGTCAGATGAGGGAGTGCAGCCCAGCAGAGTTAAGGCCATTCAGCATTGACTTCGTCAAGCACCATGGATACTGTTGCATGCTATGAATGTCATAGGCACCCTTGATGCTGTTGAGTGCCACCGATTGCCATGGGCACTGTAGATGTAGTCAATGGTGTCAGGCACCATAGACACCACCAGGTGCTGTGGCATTTTGGAACACACCCATGGACACCATCCAGCACCATGGATGCCACAGAGTGCCAGCGGGAGCCATGGACGCTTTCGAGTGGGGGGGGGGGGGGGTAACCATCTGACACGATGGGCTCTATGGGGAGATGCCCTCAGAGTGCCGCCAAGTGACATGGGCCATTGCTGTCAGGGTGCCATGGACACCATGGACATTGTCAAGCCCATAGAGCATCTGAGTGCCATGGTTGCCTTTGGATGTTACCAAAGCTGTCAGCATCATGGAGTGCCTGGGTGCCAAGGAAATCAGTGTCACCATTGGCGCTATGGGTGCTGTTGCCTCCATTGATGTGGTGGGCACCTGAGGCATTATAGATGCCATGGATTCCAATTCCTCCATAGTAGCTACCATACAGGCATCAACAGAGTCCAGCACTGTTGGCATGCGTGCTGGGATATGCCTTGAAGTTGGGATGCCTGGGCCAAGCACCCCATTACAGAGGCTACTGTTCACCATTGGTTACTGACCTTGAAAACGGTGTTTCTGGTGGCAGTTTATGTGCATAGGGTTTCCGAACTGCAGGCCCTGTCTTGCCCGGGAGCCATTCCTCCAGGTGACTCCAGGGATGGTACAGCTTTTCTACCAAAGGTGGTCACTGACATTCACTTGAATCAGTCCATCTCCCTGCCATCTCTGGACAAAGAGAGATGTAGAGTATCGCCTGTTGTGACCCTTGGATGTCAAGAGATATATTGTCAGGTATCTAAGAACATAAGAAAATGCCATACTGGGTCAGACCATGGGTCCATCAAGCCCAGCATCTTGTTTCCAACAGTGGCCAATCCAGGCCATAAGAACCTGGCAAGTACCCAAAAACTAAGTCTATTCCATGTTACCATTGCTAATGGCAGTGGCTATTCTCTAAGTGAACTTAATAGCAGGTAATGGACTTCTCCTCCAAGAACTTATCCAATCCTTTTTTAAACACAGCTATACTAACTGCACTAACCACATCTGTTGGTTACTATGCCTTTACGGAAGACAGATCACCTGTTTGTCCTTGACAGCGGTACTAGACAGGGAGAACCAGCCTTGTGGACTACCATAGCTTGCTGGATTAAGAACTTAAGAAATTGCCATGTTGGGTCAAACCAAGGGTCCATCAAGCCCAGCATCCTGTTTCCAACAGAGGCCAAACCAGGCCACAAGAACTTGGCAAGTACCCAAACATTAAGATCCCATGCTACTGATGCCAGTAATAGCAGAGGCCATACCCTAAGTCAACTTGATTATTAGCAGTTAATGGACTTCTCCTCCAAGAACTTATCCAAACTTTTTTAAACCCAGCTACACTAACTGGACTAACCACATCCTCTGTCAACAAATTCCAGAGCTTAATTGTGCATTGAGTAAAAAAAGTATTTTTACCGATTAGTCTTAAATGTACTACTTGCTAACTTCATGTAGTGCCCCCTAGTCCTTCTATTATCCGAAAGTGTAAATAACCGATTCACATCTACTTGTTCAAGACCTCTCATTATTTTAAAGACCTGTATCCTATCCCCCCTCAGCCATCTGAGGGGGGAGATAAGGAGGTAGTCACAGCTATATACGTGGATGCTGGGAAGCCGTTACCTAGTTAGGTCTTTCATGCCACTAGGGCTCAGGCAGTGTCATGGGCGGAAGTGAAATTGTTGCCTCCCATTGACATTTGCTGAGCTGCAACATAGTCCTTGTTACACACTTTTTCTAGGTATTGTTATCTGGATGTGCAAGCCCCAGAGGATGCAGCCTCAGCTTCCCACCCTATTCGGGATAGCTTGGGTACATCCCACTTGTTCTGGATTCATCTGACTGGACGCTAAGCAATAGAAATTGCTACTTACCTGATAATTTCATTTTCTTTAGGACAGTCTGAAGAATCCAGCTTCCCTCCCTTGGCTGCCAAATAGTTGTATTATGGTCCTCAGTGGCTACGTGTTACAGGAATTACTGATAAGTGTTAATACATTCTTGTCTAAGCTCAATGTTGCCTGTTGGCTGAGTACTGAAATGATTATCTGTTTAATCAAGATTTGCTAGTCTGTCCACAGTTGCTTTTGAAGAGAATACTGGCAGGCTGATGTCACTGCAGGGGTATATATATACTGTGACATCAGTTTGCTCCATCTCCATCTGCTGGTAGAGATGCATAACTCACTTGTCCTGGATTCATCTGACTGTCCTAAAGAAAAGGAAATTATCAGGTAAGTAGTAATTTCTCATTACTCACAGTGGGTGTTTTGTCCAGGTTTGGTCAAACCAGGCTACTTTGCTGGTATTTCACATTAAGTCCAGGCCTAACTTACAGCAGTGGAGGTTCACCTTTTAGCTCCACTTTATAGCCTTTAGCCATCAAGTTGGCTGAACACTGAACCTTTCCCAGCAATCCTTTTAAGCCCTGCTAAGGACAAATACATTTCTTTGGGGGTGGGGCCGTGCAGCGGTCTGCCTCAGTTAAATCATTCTGTGGCCTAACTAGCAGGGTCATCTGCCTTTGACCAAGTGGGCCCCAGTTTAGAGCTGCCAAATAACTTTTAGCCTTGACATTTATGCTTGTAAATGCTGTATCACAGACAGTTCAAAAGTTGGGCTCATTCTGCATCTGAAGCTTCTAAACACCTATGAAACCAATACATGGATTTTTTTTCTTCATTTGTTGCTGTAGTCTGGTTCTTTTGCTTTGATACAATCTACATACTTATTTTTAAAGTCATGGTAGAGGCCTAATATTACAGGATCTGCAGTTTCTGCAAAAAAGTGTTTTAAGTAAGGCCTTTATGATCACCTGCAGGAAGCAGCTCCAAATTATGAAAAATAGTACTGGATTAATAATAATTGTAAATTATATCCAGATGGTATGTGGCATCACTACAGTGGGTGACTGGTGGCCCTCCAGACCTTGTTACCTTATCTTGCTCCTATGTATCTTGCTATGGCATTTGTGGGGAAAAATGGGATTCTCTCATCTTTTTGTAAGGTATGGTATGGTCCTTGGTGTAGGTCAATTGCAACTAAATTTGTGCAGAATTGTATAATTTATGCAAAACACAATGTTTCTAGAATTAATGTTCCCCAGCGAGCTACACCACCACCATGGGGCCCATTTGTGCAATTACAAATGTACTTTGTATATATGCCAACTGTCCAGGGATATCAATACTGTTTAGTTATTATAGATTGAGTCAGTAAATGGGTTGAGTCTTACCCCCACACATTCAAATACAGCTGCCATAATGGCAAAGATTTTGTTGAAAGAATATATTCCTAGATGGGGTGTATCTGAAAGCACTGACAGTGACCAAGGGGAACAGATGAATCAAACTGTTAAAACCAGAC
The DNA here is from genome assembly GCF_901001135.1 of Rhinatrema bivittatum. Lineage (NCBI taxonomy): Eukaryota > Metazoa > Chordata > Amphibia > Gymnophiona > Rhinatrematidae > Rhinatrema > Rhinatrema bivittatum. Next base: position 129,133,746 of record NC_042623.1, read on the forward strand.
TTGCTAAAGCTGTAGAAGAAACTAGGTTACCCTGGCAAGAGTTACTTAATATTAGAGCCCATTTGAAGTGGTTGCTAGTTGTCCTATGCCAACACCCCTAGCACCAGGGATAAACTTAATTGAACGTGACATGTTTCGATTAACTGATTCAGTGATTTCATATTGCAAAGTATTAACGAGCTATTTCTAGGACATCTAACCAGGTCAGTACTGCACTGCCAAAACCTCGAGTTGACATCTCACATGGGATACAACCTGGTGATACCATTCTATCCATAACTTCCTTTGAGGAACTGATCTTGAACTATGCTGTGAAAGCCCTTATCAAATGCTACTTACTACACCAACAGCTGTGAAAGTTAAAGGCAAGAAAGCTTAGATCCAAACATCATACATTAAAGCTTGTACCCCCACGTGAGGACAAGAAGTAGACGAACACCTAAGGCAAGGAGTGTTTGGGCATAATAATCCTTTTCCTAGCGTGTAGCAGATGGACTCAGGACCAATGGGTATAGTGTACTCCTGATTGCAGTTGGAGACGGAGTCAGATTTCAATCTGACATCAGCCTACATATACCTGTGCAGGAAGCTCTGCCCTTCAGTATTTCTCCATCTCCTTAGCAGTTTGGAACACTACACACGCTTTCGCAGCATTAGAAAATCCAAACCAAAGAAGAAAGAAAATCTTACCTCTACAAGATGAGCTCCGCTCTCCTGCAGTGATACCTAAGGGTCCCTCCCCCAGTCGAGAATTCCTGAGGTGATTTCCGAGATCCCTCAGAGGTAAGCCTCGGTCCAGTAGCCAGTTGCCGGCATGGACTTAGCCCCCTGAGTGGCTGAGAGGCAGTGGGTGCAATACCGAGCGCGGCAGTGAAGGTATTCCCCTCTCCCCACGCAGCCGGAGACCGCCTGGCATGAGACCGGGAAGTGCCGAGACAAGGTAAGGTAGAAAACTTTATTTAAGTCTCTGGTCTCAGAGGCTCCGTGAGCTGCACAGATTGCCATCCGTCGTCTGTCCCATCAGGTTGAGCAGCCCCGATCTGGTGCGAGGGTCCTTCCACGTGGAGACCCTCCAGGGGTGTTGCCATCTTGCCCGTGTGGTCGTCGGCGCCATTTCCCCCCCTTGATCGCCGTTTTGTCCGCACAACTGAGCTATGCACACAGCGGCGAGCTGGGCGCACAAATGAGCCTGTGCGCACAGTGGTGCGCGCATCTCGCTAAGCACAGGCCTGCACGCACAGCGTCGGCACACCCGGAACACACAAATAAACCTCCCGGTGCGAGTACATACGCATATAGATGAGTTTGGAGCCCTCCACGCGCACAAATCATGGCACCGCCAGCCAAGAAAGCCAAGGGACACAAGCCCTCTGCCTAGCCTGCCACATGAGAGCTGCGCAACACGAAGTGGCCTCTGCCCTGTGCCTACAGGGCGAAGAGGCTCTGGGGGAACCGAGGCAAGGCCCTCCTCAGCCAGTAGAGGAATCCGGCTCCACCAATGACAGGACACAGGACCTCTCTATCCCCGGCTCGGGCCCTCCTCAGATGGGATCCTTGGGGAACACCGCTGGATTCAATATAGACCCAGGGACCTTTTCCTAGGTGGAATTCTTAAAAGGGCTACTAAACTTCGTCCAGGCGCAATCGGTGTCATCTGTGACACAGACAGTCTCCACCAGAAAAGCAAAACCTTCCAGGCCCCTCTCGACCCCGAGACTTGCCTCCTCTGGGCAAAAGCCTCCCCTTAGGGGACACAGACACCTCGGAGGAAGAGCCAGACTCCCTGGAGGAAGGGGAAATCCCTCCAGGAACGGAACCAAATCGAACCATGATGCGTTTCTTCTCCAAAGACTAGTTATCAGATCTCGTGTCGCCGAGAATGAAGACACTGGCCATCCCAGGCACAAGCACTGCAGCAGAGCCAAAGAAGAACCCTGTTTTGTTCGGGCTCCGTCAGGCCTCATGCCATTTCCCAATGCTCCAGGCCGTACAACAACTGATTGACCTGGAATGGAATGCCCTGGAAGCCAGCTTCAAAGGAGGACGGGCCCTATAAACCCTAAACCCCCCTGGAATCTTCAGCCAAAGAACTCCTGGGGTTCCCCAAAGTGGACGCCATGGTCTGCGCGGTCTCAAAGCACAGCACCTTTCCAGTCGAAGGAGGAGCTGCACTCAAGGATGCCTAGGACAGACGTCAGGAATCCATCCTTAAACAGTCATTTGATGTCGCAGCTATGTCCCTGCAGATCTCTGCTTGCTGCGCTGTGGTGACACGTGCCTGCTTGTTGCTGTCCAGGGATGCAATCACATCTGTCAAAACATTAGAATCGGCGATATCTTTCCTCACAGATGCGACCTCCGACCTGGTGCGCACTGCAACCAGGGGCGTCTCATCCATAGTGGCAGCCAGAATGCAACTCTGGGTCCGAAGTGGTCAGCCGATGCGACTTCCAAGACGAAACTCACGAGAATGCCCTTTAAAGGAGCCCTCCTGTTCGGAAGTCAACTGGAGAAGTTAGCTGACAAATAGGGCGAATCCCCAGTACCTCGGCTACCGGAGGACAGGAACAAAAGAAACCAACGCCCCTCACCCTGAAGATCTAAGGGCAGAGGATCCCAGCATTTTAGACTATACAAAAACACATACCAAGTACCTCATCCCACAGGCAGGGGCCAGTCCTTTCAGAACAGATACAACAAGAGGGGAGCCGGCTCAGGTCCAGGCCTCAGCCGCACCCCACAATGAGAATCAACAGATCCATCCACAGGAAGAAGTCATAGGGGGCAGGCTTGCCCTATTCTACCAAAGATGGGTCGAGATAATGTCGGACAAGTGGGTCCTAACCATCATTTGAGAGGGATACTATCTGGACTTTCACATTATCCCTCCAGACAAATTTGTGAAATCACCGTGCCACTCCCCCTCCAATAGGACAGCAGTGGAAACCACACTGACAGAACTACTCGCCCTAAGGGTGATAACACTGGTGCCCACGCACCAACAAATACTGGTCGCTATTCCATCTATTTTATCGTCCCCAAGAAAGAGGGAACATTCTGGCCCATCCTACATCTCAAGTCCATCAATCGCTACCTGAGGATACCTCACTTCTGCATGGAAACCCTATGCTCAGGCATAAGGGCAGTACAGCCAGGAGAATTTCTGACCTTTCTGGATCTGTCAGAAGCCTACCTCCACATCCCGGTCCATCTCGACCATCAGCGCTTTCTACTCTTCGCGATACTGGACCATCACTACCAGTTCCGGGCGCTACCCTTCGGACTCGTTACTGCCCCTCAGACGTTCACCAAAATCATGGTTGTAGTGGCGGCAACACAGAGGAAAGAAGGAATCCTCGTGCATCCATATCTGAATGATTGGCTGATCAGGGCAAAAATCTCCAGATGAGTCACCTGGCAACCACCAGAGTCAAGAATCTACTGCAGAATCTCGGGTGGGTCGTCAACACAACCAAGAGCTGCCTGCAGCCCTCCCAATCACTAGAATACCTGGGAGTCTGGTTTGACATCAAACAAGACAAGGTTGTTCTTCCCCCTACATGGAGAAGGAAACTGATGGACCAGTGCGAAATCTGTTGACCTGTTTTTGCCCCAAGGTATGGGACTACCTCCAAGTCCTCGGCCTCATGACATCAACACTAGAAGTCGTCCCATGGGCAAGGGCCCACATGCGACCACTACAACGTTCCCTACTGTCGCAATGGAACCCGATGCCCATCTCCAACTACCTGCAGAGGTGCGGACCCAGCTCCAATAATGGCTACAAGAAGACCACCTGAGCAAGGGAGTAAGCCTATCCCCACCGACCTGGGTCTTGCTCACCACGGATGCGAGCCTACAAGGATGGGGAGCCCTCTGCCAGGAACTGACAGCCCAGGGGCAATGGGACAAGGAAGAGTCGGGATGGAACATCAACCGACTGGAAGCCCGGGCAGTCTGACTAGCCTGCCTTCGATTCAGTCACAGACTCCGGGGCGAATCTGTCAGTCATGGCGGACAATACCACTTCAGTTGCCTACATCAACCGCCAGGGAGGAACCAGAAGCCAACAGGTGTCCCTGGAAATAGACCCCCTAATGGCGTGAGTGGAAGCAAACCTATAAGGGATCTCAGCCGCCCACATCGCGGGGAAAGACAACGTCACTGCGGATTACCTCAGCAGAGAGAGTCTAGACCCAGGGAATGGAAGCTGTTGACCACAGCCTTCCAGTTGATAGTAAACCACTGGGGAACACCAGCCACGGATCTTCTGGCAACCTGGTCCAACGCCCAAGTTCCCAGGTTCTTCAGCCGCATGCGAGAACCACAATCCCAGGGAATAGACGCCCTCGTCCAGACCTGGCCACAGGAAGACCAGCTGTATGCCTTTCCCCCTTGGCCACTACTGGGCAGGATCATCTGCAATATAGAACACCACAGGGGGCTAGTACTTCTAGTGGCCCCGGACTGGCCAAGAAGACCATGGTAAGCAGACATGCGAAGACGTCTGGCGGGGAACCCTCTGTGTCTACCCCCACACAGGGACCTGCTCCAGCAAGGACCGATCCTCCACGAAGACCCAACTCGATTCTCTCTTTACGGTCTGGTTATTTAGAGGACTCATCTGAAGAAGAGCGTATACTCGGGGGCAGTGATTGACACCTTACTCCGAGCATGCATGTTTTCCACGTCTCTAATTTACTTATGAATATGGAGAATATTCGAAGCCTGGTGTGAGGACCGCAACATCCTTCCGCAGGCAGTCAAAATCCCCATGGTCCTGGAATTTCTGCAGGACAGCTTGAAGAAGGGGTTGTCTCTCAACTCCATCAAGGTTCAGGTGGCCACGCTGGCCTGCTTCAGAGCCAAAGTGGACGGCATCAGTCTATCATCCCATCCAGATGTTTCCCGTTTCCTGAGAGGAGTCAAACAAATCCGACCACCACTAAAGTGGCCTGTGCCCCTGTGGAATCTCAATCTAGTACTAGACTTCCTGGTGGGAGCTTCCTTCAGACCTAAACGCGGTCTGTCACTACGGCTCCTGACCTTGAAGACTGCATTCCTAGTGGCAATATGTTAAGCCCATCACATCTCCAAACTTCAAGCACTATCCTATCAGGAACCGTTCCTTAGATTCACACCGGGATCCATATAACTCCGCACTGTCCCCTCCTTCCTTCCAAAGGTAGTTTCTCATTTCCATCTAAACCAAACCATCTCACTGCCATCTCCAGACGAGCCTAAGGACTCTGAAGACTCGCACCTTCTTCTCCATCTGAACGTTGGAAGACTCCTAGTCCGATCCTTAGAAAGATCGGAATCCGTACGAAAGACGGACCACCTATTCGTACTTCACAGCGGGGAGGAACAAGGGGAAGCGGCCTCGGGGGCAACCGTAGCCCACTGGATCAAAGAAGTAATCAAGGCGGCCTACATAGAGGCAGGAAAGCCTCCACCTCTACAAGTCAAGGCCCATTCCACAAGGGCCCAGGCAGTATCCTGGGCAGAAACCAAGATGCTATCGCCCGCCGAGATCTGTCGGACAGGAACGTGGTCCTCCATTCACACTTTCTTGAGGATCTACCGCCTGGATGTTCTGGCCCAGGAGGACACAGCATTTGCAAGGGCAGTACTAAGGGGGCCATGGGTTCGGGAGTAGCTTTTGTACATCCCATTTGTCCTGAGTCCAACTGCTACACGCTAGGAAATGAAGAAATTACTTACCTGATAATTTCGTTTTCCTTAGTGTAGACAGATGGACTCAGCATCCTGCCCACGGCTGCCCCAAAATCCGGAAACCTCGGGTGACAATCCCTGAGAGCAAGACAAGCATGGGTAAGCCAGATTTTACCTCTAGTTTAAGACACCCATAGTTGCTGGGTGTCAGTGTTTTTCGGTTGAATGCACTGGTGGTCTCCAGTTGGAAATAAGTTCTACCAGTCCAAGTTAATCAAGCTAATCAAGTTAGCCAAATTAATCAAGTTATTAAAACACACATATATCCACAATTGCTTTTCGAGGAGAATACTGAAGCGCAGCGCTTCCTGCTCGGGTATATGTAGGCTGACGTCAGATTGAAATCTGACTCCGTCTCCAACTGCTATCAAGAGTACACTACACCCATTGGTCCTGTGTCCATCTGTTTACACTAAGGAAAATGAAATTATCAGGTAAGTAATTTCTCCATTCCTTAGCCTGTTGCTTTGTATGGTGGTTTAAATTTAAAATTCTACCATGGCACTCCTGTATGTTTTTGTCCTTATTCATTAGTTAATACCAGAAGCAGATACATACCTTATAAATACCTATGTTGCTTAGATCATGAATTGGGCCAGCTTCTTCAACTTAACTGCAGACTGGACAAAGAGCTGTTGACTATTTCATTCCATCCCTTGAAACAGTGAACAATACCACCTTTGCTGTTAAAAAATCTACCCTGTGTCAGCACTTCCGATTTCAACCTCCTGACTCTGATACAAGCCTATGTATACAATGGAGGAAAACACAGGCAAATATGCCCACTAACGGACTCACATGTAGCAATACTCTTATGATATATACTGATGATACCAGATCTATTCCTAGAAACTGGAATTGTTCAGACTCTTTCTATAATGGTACTATACCCACATACATATGTTCTATTAACCAAACTCATTATGTTTGGTTAACATTACAACCCCCACCCATAACTGTAGTATGAGAAGCAAAAAAGAGATCCAATCTCTCTCTCTTTCCATGCAAGGGTAGTGTGAAATTACAGATAAGAAGAAGCAGCAATCTTTAGTAGACCCACAAATTACCTCCTTGGAGGTTTACTTCCTAGGAGATGGGTGAGGAAGCAAATGCATGAACAAAACTGGTACTCTAGCCCTGGGATTCATAACACTCCAATTCCTCCATTTCCCAGTATATAATTGGTCCTGCTTTAACTTAACCAGCAATTACTTTTCTATATATTCACATCACATACCAACCCTCTTACTTGTGAGGCCTACAGGGTTTCATAGTTTTGTGACAGCTTTATTTCCTCAATTAGGAGTAGCCATAGTGGAATCACTAGCTATCAAAACTCCTAATGGGATAGAAAATTTGCAAACAGAAGTTAGATACCTAGCTGGAGTAGTTTTGTGTAACTGACAAGCATTAAACATGTTCTTTGCTGAGAAATGAGTGTGTGTATCAATGTAACACTTCTTGCTGTGCTTTTATCAATAAATCTAGTGAAATACACATCTCCCATCAAGCTCATATTACCCTACAAAACTCCTGAGACTGGTATTTTCTAGGTATTGGAGCCTGGTTTGGGGGATTGGGAAATAAACTATTTATTTATTTAAAAACTCTTCTATACCGTCATTAAGTTAGATAACCATCACAACGGTTTACAGCAAGGCACGATAATGAAAATATGCGTGGTATAGATTACAAATTAATCATGTGCCATCATAGTACGGTAACAATTTAATACAATAATCTGTGTGTGTAAGTTAAGCTTGCCTGTTGGGAACATATTAGGCGGTTCAAATTTAACATTAATATGCATTAGTAGGTTTAAAAGTAACAACTTCTAGTTTAGTGCGTCCTTATCAACTGTTTTTCTCCTTCTCTTTATCTTTATAAAAAGCTTGTTTAAAGAGCCAGGTTTTCAGATTGATTTTGAATATTTTCAAATTTATAATCTATCTTATTGCAGTTATTTTTAATCTTTTTTATATAGTTTTACAGCTAAGCTGTCAATGTGTATTCAATCTCTGCCATACGTTCGCCTCCAACCCAATAATTTCATCGTTGGTAATAACTCCACTACCCGTTGCTATTGAACTTTCAGAACTCCCCTCTGAAGACAAATTCTTAAGAAGAAAAAGAATTCAACATATTGCAAATAGGCCTGAAGTAAAATAGGCCTAACCTTATGCCCAGAGTCTCTAACCCATGATGGCTAAAAGTCCTAGCTTATCCATTGCTCCATGGGCTAGGCATGTTGGAACTAACCTAAGACATGGAAATAGAAGCCAGTGATCTTGAAGCTTGTTGTTATAATACATATGACAAAGTGGGGTGGGGAAAATGTGAGGATGCTTGCTTTGAGGCTACGTGTGAGCAACTGTCGGCTTTCTCCTTTGTTCTAGTTTAAAAGCTGCTCTATCTCCTTTTTAAAGTTTAGCACCAGCAATCTGGTTCCACCCTGGTTAAGGTGGAGCCCATCCCTTCAGAAGAGACTCCCCCCTTCCCCAAAAGGTTCCTCAGTTCCTTACTAAACTGAATCCCTCTTCCTTGCACCATCGTCTCATCCACGCATTGAGACTCCGGAGCTCTGCCTACCTCCGGGGACCTGCGCATGGAACAGGGAGCATTTCAGAAAATGCTACTCTGGAGGTTCTGGATTTAAGCTTTCTACCTACGAGCCTAAATTTGGCTTCCAGAACCTCCCTCCCACATTTTCCTATGTTATTGGTGCCCAATATCTTGATGTTATCGCTCCCTTGAGACTAGGCCTAAATTTACCTGCTCCAATCAGCCTTGGTCTTCTCCAGCTATTAGAAGCTTTTGGCAGTTACTGCACAAACAGGAGCATATTTGGCACAAGAATCACACAGCTGAATATTTAGCTGTTTTCAAAAACTCATTGACCAAATATAAAAGCAAACTAAATGAAGCCATGAAGGCTTATTATGCTAAATGAGTTCATTCAGTAGGTTTCAATCCCTGTGAGCTCTTTAAGATTACAAAATGTCTCACCATCTTTCCAATGTATCCATATCTGATTCATCTACCCTGCCAGATACTTTAGATGCTGTTGCTTTGAAGCAAGCTTTCATTACCAAAATTACCAATTTTGGATCTATAGTACTTTTGCTACTGTGTCTTATTGGTGTGCTAACATTTCTAATTTGGTTGATCTATGAAGACATTGCCTGAACCAGAGAAGTCTCTTAACTGCTTTCTAAATCAATCCTTCCTTTTGCCTTCTCAATAACTGTAATACTGTAGTATTAAAATCTATTTCCTAGCGTGTAGCAGATGGACTCAGGACCAATGGGTATAGTGTACTCCTGCTAGCAGTTGGAGACGGATCAGATTTCAATCTGATGTCAGCCCCAAGTACATATACCCCTGCAGGAAGTGCAGCTCTTCAGTATTTTCCGTCTCCATAGCAGTTAGGGACTATCTGCACGCTCTCAAGCGTTAGATCAAATTCAAAGAAGAAAACCCAAAATTTAAAGAAGAAAACCTACCTGAAGACGAGCCCTGTTCTCATGCTGTGATACCCTCGGGTCCCTCCCCCAGTTGAGATTCCCGAGGTGATTTCTGTGGTCCCTCGGAGGTGAGCCTCGGTCCGGCGGCCGAATCGCAGCGAGGACCTAGCCCCCAATCCTTCGGGCGCGGCTGAGAGGCAGCGGGTGCACCCTCGAGCGCAGCGGTGAAGGTATTTGCCCTCTCCCCCCGCAGCTAGAGACCGCCCGGGACGAAACCAGGAAGCGCTGAAGACAAGGTAAGGTAGAAACCTTCTACTTGAATCCGGTCTCCGAGGATCGAGGAGGAGCACAGGTCACCGACCGGAAACAGTGCCACCGGGATGTTCCGCCCTAGCAGGGCCAGGCCCCGGCTATTCCAAGAGTCTGCCCATGTGGAGACTCTCCGAGGGGGGTCGCCATATTGCCCACGTGCTCGCCGTCGCCATTTTGGCCTACTCGCCACGCCGTTCGCCTCCAAGCGCACATCTCCTAGCACTTGTGCGCATAGACTTACGCGCACATAACTTGCACGCACAGAGCCGAGCGCATATCTACGGCACAGCCACGCGCACAACTTACACGCTCATCTTAAGTGCACCGGAGCGCATAAGATTTACGCGCCGACAGCCATGGCACCCCCAGGAATAGAAATTAAGGCGCAAGGCCTCTGCCCAGCATGCCACATCAGAGCCGCACATCAGTCCCACCCAGGGCCAAGTTCTAGCTCCTCAGGGGCACCCCGGACCTAGCCCGGGGTCCCCCCACAGACGGGGACCCCCAAGGAACCCCCCCACAGACGGGGACCCCCACAGACAGGGACCCCCAAGGAACCAGCGTCAATATCATGGGTGGAGTTCTTCAAGGGGATTCACGCCTTTGTTCAAATGAAAACTGAACCTCTGGCTGACCAGCCACATGCTCCACCGGAGGACCCACATGTCCCAGGCCCTTCAAGACCTAGGCACAGGCTCCCATTACCGAGAAGCCCCACCTATGGGGACTCGGACATCTCTGAGGAGGAAGCCGAATCCCTAGAAGAGGGGGAGCTCCCCCCGGGGACAGAGCCTCACCGAACCATGAGACGCTTCTTCACAAAGGACGAGCTCCCGGACATGGTCAATCAATGTCTGATGGAGCTCGCTATCCCGGGGGAACCTAAACCGAACCCCCTGCTGGAGGGTCTTCGACAGACTTCTCGCCACTTCAAGCAGCACAATAGCTGATTGACCTGGAATGGAATGCATTCAAAGGGGGACGAGCCTTGGCAGCCCTGTACCCCCTGGACCCAGCAACCAAAGATCTTCTTGCATGCCCAAGAGTGGATGCCATGGTCTGCATGGTCTCTAAGCACACCACTATCCCAGTGGTGGGAGGAGCTGCGCTCAAGGATGCACATGACCGACATCTGGAGTCCATCCTCAAACAGTCATTTGACGTTGCCGCTATGTCTCTACAAATTGCGGCCTGCTGCACCGTGGTGACACGTGCCTGCTTGTCACAAACCAGGAACAACACCCCAGGAGACGATATGGAGCCAGCAGTATCATTCCTAGCGGATGCTGCCTCTGACCTAGGGCGCACAGCGGCCAGAGGAGTGTCATCTGCGGTGGCTGCCAGGAGGCAACTCTGGCTCCGAAGCTGGTCGGCCGACGCATCTTCCAAAACGCACCTCACAAGGATGCCCTTCAAAGGATCCCTCCTGTTCGGCAGCGAACTAGAGAAACTGGCCGACAAATGGGGCGAGTCCCCATTGCCGCGATTACCGGAAGATAAGACGAAGAGAAACTAGCGTCCCTTCCCCACGTCCTCCAGGGGCAGAAATTCGCAGCGCTTCAATCCTTACAGGAGCAACTATCAAGCACCCTGCCTTATGGGCAGGAACCAGTCCTTTCGGACCAAGCAAACAAGAGGGGAGCCAGCTCGGGTACGAGCCCCAGCCACACCCCACAATGAGATTCAACCGATCCATCCAAGGGAAGAAGCCATAGGGGGCAGACTAACCCTATTTTACTGCAGATGGGTTGAAATAATCTCGGACAAGTGGGTCCTAGCCATCGTTCAGGAGGGGTACTACCTGGATTTCCTACGAACCCCTCCGGACAAGTTCGTAGAGTCCCCCTGCCACGACCCTTCCAAGAGGGCAGCAGTGGAAGCTACACTGTCCAGACTTCTGGCCCTCAAGGCCATAACCCCAGTGCCTCCACAGGAATTAAATACTGGCCATTATTCCATTTATTTTATCATTCCCAAGAAAAAGGGAACATTCAGGCCCATCCTGGACCTCAAGTCGGTCAACCGCCACCTCAGGATCCCTCGCTTCCGCATGGAAACCCTACGATCCCTTATAAGGGTGATACAACCAGGAGAGTTTCTCACATCCCTGGATCTTGCAGAGGCCTACTTGCACACCCCCATTCATCAGGAACATCAGCGCTACCTTCGCTTCAAAGTCCTGAACCGTCACTACCAGTTCCGGGCACTACCCTTCGGGTTAGCCACAGCAGCCCGGGCGTTCTCCAAGGTAATAGTGGTGGTGGCGGCAACACTAAGGAAGGAAGGAATCCTCGTTCACCCTTACCTGGACGATTGGCTTTCCTCCGCCAAGCTGGTTGCTTGGCGGAGGAAAGCCGCCAAGCAACCAGCAGTCATAACTCTACTGGAAACCCTAGGATGGGTAGTCAACACAAACAAAAGTTCCCTACAGTCCTCACAGTCGCTGGAATACCTAGGAGTCCGATTCAACACCAAAGAGGACAAGGTCAGCCTGACCCCCACAAGGAGATCAAAATTGTGGAACCGGCTGCAAACCTTGCTGAACGATCCTCGTCCCACAGCATGGGATTACTTGCAAGTCCTCGGGCTGATGGCATCCACACTGGAAGTTGTGCCATGGGCGCGAGCCCACATGAGGCCCCTACAGCGCTCACTCCTATTACGGTGGAGCCCACGGTCCCAGAACTACACCGTACGTCTATCACTCCCGGGCAGAGTTCGGACCCAGCTACGGTGGTGGCTGCAGGCCAGCCACGTGAGCCGGGGATGAAGACTATCCTCCCCAACCTGGACCCTACTCACCACAGATGCCAGTCTATGAGGATGGGGAGCACACTGCGAGAAGCTAACCGCCCAAGGGCAGTGGAACGCAGAAGAGGCGGGATGGAACATCAACCGCCTAGAAGCGCGGGCAGTCAGACTAGCTTGCCTGCGGTTCGCTCACAGACTTCGAAACAAAGCAGTCAGAGTAATGTCTGACAACGCCATGACAGTGGCCTACATCAACCGGCAGGGGGGAACCAGAAGCCAACAGGTGTCCCTAGAAATAGACCCCCTGATGGTGTGGGCGGAAGCAAACCTCCAGGAGATCTCCGCCATCCACATCGCCAGGAAAGACAACATCACGGCAGACTTCCTCAGCAGGGAAAGTGTAGACCCAGGAGAATGGAGGCTGTTGTCCACAGCCTTCAAGATGATAGTGGATCGGTGGGGGACACCGGAAATGGACCTTCTGGCAAACAGATCCAACGCCCAAGTATCCAGATACTTCAGCCGCAGGCGAGAACCGCAGTCCCAAGGGATCGATGCCCTGGTACAGCCCTGGCCCCCGGGGACCCTACTATATGCCTTCCCGCTGTGGCCCCTACTGGGCGCAATCATTCTCAAGATACACCTACACAAGGGACTAGTTCTTCTGGTGGCTCCGGACTGGCCAAGAAGACCCTGGTACACAGAAATGAGAAGACTGCTGGCAGGGAACCCCCTGCCCCCACACAGTAACCTGCTACAACAAGTTCCGATCCTCCACGAGGACCCAGCTCAATTCTCTCTTACGGTCTGGCCATTGAGAGGGCTCGCCCGAGAAAGAGTGGATACTCGGGGTCGGTAATCGACACTCTCCTCCAAGCACGCAAGTTCTCCACATCGCTAACGTACATAAGGATCTGGAGAGTATTTGAAGCCTAGTGCGAAGACCACAACATCAAGCCATGCTCATTTACAGTTCCTGTGATCCTGGAATTCTTACAGAACGGACTACAGAAGGGTCTGTCCCTCAACTCCATCAAGGTACAGGTGGCCGCATTGTCATTTTATGGCTCCAAGAGCAAGGGCGACAGCATAGCTTCTCACCCGGATGTATCACACTTCCTGAAAGGAGTCAAACACATTCGCCCACCACTAAAGTGGCCGGTATCTCTGTGGAATCTCAATCTCGTTCTGGACTTCCTAGCGGTAACCGCCTTCAGACCTCTCTGAGGCCTGTCCCTCCGCCTGTTAACCTTAAAGACGGTGTTTTTGCTGGCGGTGTGTTCAGCCCGCCGCATATCGGAACTACAAGCACTGTCCTGCCGTGAGCCGTTCCTCAGACTCACCCCAGGGTCCATCCAACTACGCACGGTTCCCTCCTTCCTCCCCAAAGTGGTCTCACACTTCCATCTCAACCAGACCATCTCACTACCAATGATGGATGGCTTGAAGAATTCGGAAGAAGTCCGTAGTCTACGCCACCTCAACATCGGCAGACTCCTATCCAGATACCTGGAAATGTCCGAACCCGTACGAAAAACGGACCACCTTTTCGTCCTTCACAGTGGAAAGAGACAAGGGGAAGCGGCCTCGCGGGCAACCATTGCCCGCTGGATCAAGGAAATCATCAAGGCGGCCTACATAGAAGCTGGCAAGCCACCACCTCTACAGGTCATGGCCCATTCTACCAGAGCCCAGGCAGTATCCTGGGCAGAAACTAGAATGCTGTCACCTGCCGAGATCTGCAGGGCGGCTTCATGGTCCTCCATCCATACCTTCTCCAGATTCTACTGTCTGGACGTTCAGGCTCGGGAGGACACGGCATTTGCAAGGGCAATACTAAGTGGGTCACGGGCAGCCTCCCACCCGGTTCGGGAGTAGCTTTTATACATCCCATTGGTCCTGAGTCCATCTGCTACAAGCTAAGAAATTGAGAAATTACTTACCTGATAATTTTGTTTTCCTTAGTGTAGACAGATGGACTCAGCATCCCACCCTTGGCTGCCGTCTCTCTTGGTCTTTCAAAATGATTCAAGGGTAAGAACATAAGAACATAAGAAAATGCCATACTGGGTCAGACCAAGGGTCCATCAAGCCCAGCATCCTGTTTCCAACAGTGGCCAATCCAGGCCATAAGAACATGGCAAGTAGCCAAAAACTAAGTCTATTCCATGTAACCATTGCTAAGGGCAGTGGCTATTCTCTAAGTGAACTTAATAGCAGGTAATGGACTTCTCCTCCAAGAACTTATCCAATCCTTTTTTAAACACAGCTATACTAACTGCACTAACCACATCCTCTGGCAACAAATTCCAGTGTTTAATTGTGCGTTGAGTAAAAAAGAACTTTCTCTGATTAGTTTTAAATGTGCCCCATGCTAACTTCATGGAGTGCCCCCTAGTCTTTCTATTATCCGAAAGAGTAAATAACCGATTCACATCTACCTGTTCTAGAACTCTCATAATTTTAAACATCTCTATCATATCCCCCCTCAGCCGTCTCTTCTCCAAGCTGAAAAGTCCTAACCTCTTTAGTCTTTCCTCATAGGGGAGCTGTTCCATTCCACTTATCATTTTGGTAGCGCTTCTCTGTACCTTCTCCATGTTTTCATTTACCTAGGGCATCCACCCTGCCAGTTGTCGACGCTTTCTGGTTGAGTACACTGGCGGTCTCCAGCTATAGCCAATCAACCAGTTCAAATTAATCAAGTTTTAACGTTTAACCAAGTTATGAAATTATCCCAGTTATGAAATTATCCAAGTTAACCAAATTATTAAGTTAATCAGTCAGTCACACATATATCCACAATGCTTTTCGAGGAGAATATTGAAGAGCTGCACTTCCTGCAGGGGTATATGTACTAGGGGCTGACGTCAGATTGAAATCTGATCCATCTCCAACTGCTAGCAGGAGTACACTGTACCCATTGGTCCTGAGTCCATCTGTCTACACTAAGGAAAACGAAATTACCAGGTAAGTAATTTCTCCATTAGAGACACAATTATTCCCTCTTCAATCACTTTGATCAATCTATCACTAAATGAAGGTAATGTTCCCACATCCTTAAAACAAGGCCTAGATACAACTGTTATCCCAGGACAAGCAGGATGCTAGTCCTCACATATGGGTGATGTCACTGATGGAGCCCTATTGCGGGAAAACTTCTGTCAGTTTCTAGAAACTTTAGACTTTTTTTGTAACTCTTGCTGGGGATGATTTTGTTGACGTCGAAGGTGAAGAAAGGAGTTGTAGGTGAAAAAGATGTTCCATTTTTTCTTGCCTAAGTTTCCTTCCCTTCGGAGTCATTTCCTGACATTTTTGGCAGGACGAGATGTCATGTTTTTCGCCTAAACAAACGACACACTCTAGGTGTGGGTCTGTGATTGACATGGTCCGATTACAAATCGAGCATTTTTTAAACCTCAAAGCCATGCCAGTATCGACAGCCGTCGATGAAAACAGAAATTTTTGTGAGAGAAAAATATCGTTCTCACTAACGTGAAAACTGTAACAATTTCTCACCGTCCGGTGAGAAAAAGGAGAGTGAGATCCCGTATGGGAGAAAATTGTTTGAAAAAATTGAGTTTTTCAGTCAGAAGTGAGTAAAGAAACTCACAGGGCTCCTGTCTCCGCGATGCTTACAGCAGTGCGGAAAAACAAAGACTAGAGTGAGACCCCTGTGGCAGAGAATATCATGGCATGCTCAGTGGCCTCACAGTGCCAGTCAAAAATTTCTAGAAACTTTGACAGAAGTTTTCCCGCAATAGGGCTCAGTCAGTGACGTCACCCATATGTGAGGACTACAACCTGCTGTCCTGGGATAACACCTATTACAAGGTAAGCAATTTTGCTTTCTAACCAATTATAGGCAAATATCATCTTTGCCATTTTTGGCTAAACTGCTTGAATCAATTGTCTTAACTCAATTATCAAACTTTCTGGAAGAGAACCAGATTCTTGACCCCTACCAGTTTGGGTTTAATCAGACATTGAGCACTGAAACCTTACTGGTTTCCCTGCTTGACATTTTTAGGAGAGGCATGGATGATGGCAAAAGTTATATTCTGGTCCTTTTGGATATATCATTGTTCTTGACACCATCGATCACAATATCTGTTCTTTTGCCTGAGAGAATCTGATATATATGGGATTGTCTAAGAATGGTTTAAATATTACTTATCTGAGTGTTCTGCTAAAGAAAGGCAGTTAATCTAACATCCCTATAGACAGTCCTTTGTACTGGTGTCCCACAAGACTCCTTATTATCAGCTTTATTGTTCAATATTTATCTTACTCCTATTTGTAAGATACTCATAATCTTGTGTGATGGATACAGAATTTTTGCTGATGATATCCAATTTTTTATCTGAGTGCAGTCTAACTGATCTGATACTGAGAGACTGATTGGAATATGTATGACTACTATTAAACAATGGTTACACATAATAAATTGGGATTAATGTTGGCAAAATCAAATTCATAGCTATAAAATAGGTCTTATAGCAAACCCTTTCCTTCCTTCATTACCTTAGACAATGTTATTTTTCCTTCCCTATGCCAAAGGTCTAGGAATATGGATGGATTCAGGTCTATCTCTTCATAGTCATATGAGAACTCAAGTCTACTGAATTCCTTTCTGTTGGCAGTTGATGTCTTACCTTTGGGTTAGTATATTGATTAAGGTCTTTTGAAGATTTTGGAAATTTATTAACAGTTTGGATGATCTTTTGTTCCACAGATTTAATATTTTATGAACATTTTAATAATAAAAATGTAAAGGTCTATAAGATGACATTTTAAGGTAGATGGTTACACTCAGTGCAAAAAAATACTGTTGGTCTAAATAGCATATTATTGGCACTCTATATGACAACTATTTGAGATCTTTAAATCATGTAATCCTTTTATTTATAGATACAGAATGCAAGGTTCCACTTTAGGAGTCAGCATTCAGGAAAAGGATCTGGGCATCATTGTTGATAATATGTTGAAATCTTCTGCTCAGTGTGCAGCAGCAGCCAAGAAAGCAAACAGAATGCTTGGAATTATTAGGAAAGCAATGGTGAATTAAATAGCTAATATCACGATGTCTCTGTATTGCTCCATTGTGTGACCTCATTTTGAGTATTGTATGCAGTTCTGGTCTCTACGTCTCAAAAAAGATATAGCAGAATTGGAAAAGGTACAGAGAAGGGCAACCAAAATGATAAAGGGATGGAATGATTTCCCTATGAGGAAAGGCTAAAGAGCTTAGGACTTTTCAGCCTGGAGAAATGATGGCTGAGGGGAGATATGATAGAGGTCTATAAAGTGAGTGATGTGTAATGGGTAAATTTGAATCAGTAATTTACTTTTTAAAGAGCACAAAGACCAGGGGAAACACAATGAAGTTACTAGGTAATACATTTAAAACTAATAAGAGAAAATATATTCTTTTTACTCAACACATAATTAAACTCTGGAATTCATTGCCAGAGGATGTGGTGAAGCTATTAGTATAGCTGTATTTTAAAAAGGTTTGGACAAGTTCTTGGAGGAAAAATCCATAAACCATTATAAGGTGGAATTACAGAAATACACTTCTTATCTCTGGTTTAAGAGTTATGGAATCTATCTATCCCTTTGGAAACTGCCAGGTTTTTGTGACCTGGATTGACCACTGTTGGAAATAGGATAATATACTTGATGGACCTTTGGTCTAACCCAGTATGGCAAATCTTATGTACTTATTTACCTTTGTACTTTTGGAATTTTTTTCCCACTGTTATTTACAGAACTCTTCTAACTCAGAAATATTCTTAGATCTCCTTGCAGGCCCTGTATGTTTGAGATCTCACCACAGATTTTCAATAATATTCAAGTCTGGGTGCTCTAAAAGCGATTACAAAACCTTCATCTTTCTTTCCTATAAATAACTTATGGTTGATTTTGAGGTATGTTTCACTGTCTTGTTAAAATATCCAACCTCTCTTTGTCTTCAATTTCTTCACTGACTGTGCTACATTAGCTTCTAGGAACAGGCAACTCCAGCGATGGAGTGCCACAAACAGGTCCTGTTTTCAAGATAGCCACAATGAGAATATGCATGAGGTATATATGCATGCATTACCTTCATTGTATTGAAATATATTCATGCATATTTATTGTGAATGTTCTGAAAACTGGACCTGTTCGTCACATTCCAGGATCAGAATTGCCTACCCCTCTTCTAGGGTATGTTGATATTTAGTTGAAGCCACTTTCTTCTTCACAAAATTTCCTGTCACAACCCCAAAGTACAATAGATCCCCACCCCCTTGTTTAATGATTGACAAAGGAGTTCTTTTCTTCAAATGCTTCACCCTTTTTTCTTCAGATTTATCTTATGTGGCTGTGGCTGAAAAGTTCAATTTTCATTTCATAGTCCAAAGCACTTTATTCCAGAAATGTTCATGCTTATCAAGGTTTTGTTTTGAAGTCTTTACAAAATGACATTTTTGTTAAGGTAGTAAGAAAAGGTTTCCTTCTCACAGCTCTCCCATTATGATCACTGTTGTGTAAGCAACACTGTACTGTAAAACTGTGGACAGCTATTCCAGTGTTGGCTAATTTTTTTAGCAGGTCATTTGCAGTGATCTGTGGATTCTGTTTTGCAGATCTGACCAGTTTCTCTGGGCAGTTCTATCAGATTTTTCTTTATCTTCCATATCTTGTCTTGACTTGAATCTTTCCATGTAACTTCCACTTCTTAACAATGTTTGCGACAGTTGAAATTGCTAACTGGTAGTATTTGAATATTTTTTTATTTTAGCTATTTTATGTGTTGTAAGAGTGATTAGCCTTCATTTTCAAATGCTCAGACAACTGCTGTTTAGAAAGGCCCATGGTTTATTTTGATTTATATTCTGCTTTTCAGCTACTACAGAGGATTGTTAAAAGTAGACAGTAAACAATTACAATGGAGATGATGTTAGGATCAGAGTATTTTTTCAACTATAGAAATATCTTCATCTGACTAATTGCAAGTCTAATGAATCGATCAGCTCTTTGGGCCTTATTAAAAACTTTTCTAAAAAGGAGTAATGAATCAACTGGAAGAGTGTCCAAACTTTTGTGCATGCCATATTCACTGTTTTATTATTTTGAATCTGTTAAAATCAGCAAATAAATTTTAATATTGCATTAAACATTGCAGAAAGATGTGGAAAAGACAAGTGCACTATCAATCAACATTAACCCAACACCACAAGAAAAAAAGTGGGAATATAATACCTAAAAGGATTACTTAATTTAAAGATCTCAAATAGGTGGCATATAGAATGCCAATAATATGCTATGTAAACCAACAGCATTTTTTTGCACTGAGTGTAATAATAACACCTTAAAAAGTCATCTTATATTCCTTTTAATTTTTATTATTAAATTGTTCATAAAATATTAAATCTGTGGAACAAAAGATCATCGAAACTGTTAATAAATTTCCAAAATCTTCAAAAGAACTTAATCAGTATACTGACCCAAAGGTAAAATATCAACTGGCAGCACAAAGAAATTCAGTAAACTTGTTTTCATCAAAATATCCAGAAAGTTGTATTTACTTTATTTATTTATTTTATATACCGTCAATCTGTAAAACAATCTAGACAGTGTACAGTTAAAATACAAAGACTTAATGAGAAATACAATAACAATTGGATAGACAAGTACAAGTTAAAAATTCAAATAAAAGTAGAAAAAATACATATGATAAAAATTAAAAGTTATTTATTTAAAGATAAAATATCTAAAAAAATAAAAATTAGAAAACTGAAATGTCAGGGTGAAATATTGTTCCAAAAATCAAAATCAAGTTGCATATCAGAGTAATCAGGATGAAAAACCCAGTGTTTATCCCTTCAGTGATGTTTCAGCAACCCTCAAACATTGCTTGCCCAGGGGGACTGTCATTGATCTTAGCTTCATATAGAATTAAAAAATGTATAGGCGTTCGGTACTAAGCAGGAAACATACATCTTTCCATCATGGCCGAGGCCTCTCATCCAGGAAACCTCCACCTGCACATACAGAAAGAAGCTCTGAGAATTTATCTCAGCATTTACACTGGAAATGCCAAGAAATGGATGTCAACTTAACACAGGAAATAGAATTAACAGTAAGCCAATGGTACAGTAGATACTAAAAGTTTCAAAAATATAAACTGCTAAAACATCCAATTAATATTATTCCATCTACAACAGAATATATTTAGATCTAAAAAAAAAAAAAAAGACCAGTCAAGCTCATTATTAAGATCATCTGAAGCAGTGGTATATAAGGTATAAATCCATCATTACACAAGTTGTATTGGCCATAGATTAATATAACCCCTGTGAATAAAAGTAAGAGCCATGTCTATCATGGAGAAAATCAAGTCTGAAAAAGGATGTTGCCTCAAGATAGTGAGAGACCAAGAGCACTTCAAGTTTTCTCCAGCATATGTAGATCCTATGTTCTATCACCTTACTGCAGATAGGTCATGTAGCATCTGAACTAGCATAGATCACACAGACATATAATGATATAAATTACAGTGGCTGTCTCAAATATGCTGAAAAAACTTAAATACAAAGAGTTTTCTGAGGATGCAAGAAAAATCCTGCTGGAAAAAGATTGTGGACACACTGAGCAATGTCTGAAAGGATGATATCCTAGGCCAGTAACTACATCCAGAGATTCTGTCCAAAATTCCTGAATGAACAATCAGATGCTGAATATTCTGGGCCTGTTGAAAAGCAAAAATAGGCAGCTCATGAAACACAATATCATTATCCAACATATGCCAAAATTTCTTAATTCATCTCTTAATATAGGATACACCAGCTGAGAATGGGAGAACACAAGCCAGCCATTCAGATTCAGATCTAATAGAAGGTTGAAATAGGAGGTCCCGATTAAAATAAAGATCTTTCTTATAGGCTCATTGAATCACATTTGTGGAATAACAGCATTTAATAAATTGACAAGCCATAATTCTGGTTTGGGATTTAAAGCTATCATCAATGATCTCCTCTGAGGCAGACTGGGGTAGATTTTATAAATTTGCGCACACGCGTACTTTTGTTCTCGCACCAGGCGAGATACACACATATCCATTAAAATCCGGGGTCGGAGGGAACTTTCCTTCGGCCTTCCCCCACCTTCCCCAACCTAACCCACCCCCCCGGCCCTATCTAAACCCCCCCCCCCCCACCTTTGTTGTACAAGTTACGCCTGCTTGAAGCAGGCGTAACTTGCGCGTGTTGGGCCGGCCGCCGGCGCGTCATGGTCCAGTCCGGGGGCTGGTCCGGAGGCCGCGGCCACGCCCCCGATGATGCGCCGGCCGTGACACGCCCCTGATGACGTGCCAGCCGCGACACACACCCCGACACGGCCCCCCAGGAAAGCCCCGGGACTTACGCGTATCCCAGGGCTTGTGCGCACTGCCGAGCCTACTCAACATAGGCTCGGCGCGCAGGCGGAGTTTGGGCCAGGTTTTCAGGGAGTACTCGCGTATCCCTTTGAAAATCTGGCCCACTATGTTAAAGGATTGCCAAAACATTGATATTGGAACCTACACTGGCATTTTCATCCTGATTGTTCTGATATGCAAGATGATGTGTTTAAAAGAACTTGGCTTTGATTTTTGGGATGATATTTGACCCTGACACTTCAGTTTTCTGGATACTTCAATGATAACTCAATCTACTGGAATCATTTGTGTTGACATTTGATGTCTTGCCTACCAGTTCAGTTTATTGATTACGTTCTTTTGAAAGTTATTAACATTTTGGATGATCTTTTATTCCATAGAGTTAATATTTTATGAACAGTTTAATAATAAAAATTTAAAGGACTATAAGATTACTTTTTAAGATGGACAATTATACCCTTAGTGCAGAAAAATGCTGTTGGTTTAGATAGATATCATATAGAGTGCCAATAATATGCTATTTGTGAGACCTTTAAATTGAGTAATTCATTTTATATATTGCATTTCCACTTTTTGTCTTGTGGTTAATTTTTGTTTACTTAGAGAATCATTGAAACATACAATTTGACCAGAGGTGCCTAAACGTTTGACAAGCAACTGTATATCAATGTTTTGAATAATTTCATTAATACTGTATCTTGGATGTTATATATTTTGTAAGGTAATACCTTATAACTATGAGGGGACATAAATGTATCGCAGACCCTCTGGCTTTGTACTGAACAGATTTTTGCTTTATTTTTCCCTTTGACATATCTCAGCTGCTGAGCACGATCCTGAAACGCCTGTACATGAACTGGTGATTAAAGAAGAACAGTGTGAGAAACCACTTACAAGCATGGAGTTGAAGAAAGAACTCTGTCCTTATGGTGCTATAGGAGAATGTCGTTATGGAAAAAATTGTGTATATCTCCATGGTGACATATGTGACTTGTGTGGGCAGCAGGTACTTCATCCTGTGGATTCTGCTCAGAGATCCCAACATATAAAGGTAAGAATCCACATCTTAACCTATAAAGATCTCAACATATAAAGGTAAATCCCAAGTTCCATGCAGGAGAACTAAGTGCTATTCCCAATCTTGCATATTCATCTCTGACCCCCCCTCCCCCCCCTGCAATGCTTGATTATACATGGTTTAAATTTGAATGTAGCACAAAAAAGGAGGAGCAAGTATCAATCAAATCTTTATACAATACTCAAAACAATTTTTTATTTTATAACATTTAGACATGAAAGATATCATACAGACAAAATTTTCAGTAATCATAACAAACTTTTAATTTAATATATTATACAAATATCAATTCAGCAATTCTTTGCAAAATATCTTTTGTAAATGCAATATATACACCGATGCCAAAACGCACACACCACAACCATACTTTATATTTAAAAACTAAAATCTAATGCACACATCCACACTTGAATTGCATTGCACCCACACCAATTCTTAGAAACTAATCATAGTCAGAGACGGCAAAAGTTCTTATGTTCTTCCTCCACCATATCTCTGAGATGCCAAGTAAGTCTTTCTCATCACTCACTGTTATACAATCTAACTCTCCCATCTTACTTCTTAGACCTTGTATTGGCTGACAGACATTTCAAAGTGTGTTTTTTGTTTGTATTAACAGCCTGCTTTTCAGCTGACAGGGATAATTTGGAATCTTTTAGCTATGGTGATTCTTTACTTATAGGCACATAAGCATTGTGTAAAGCAAGTGGTTTTGTTTACATTGGTGGCTGGGGCTATGTACAGAGCAGTAAAAGGTTATACTATAAGGAAGGCCTACATTTTTCCTTGGCCACAAAGAAGATGTTAAGTGAGAAATTCAAAACACAATATCAAGCATTTAAACTGGAGCATGGGCCAGCAGGAGGTGGCCTATGAAATTGCCATGTCAACCCCAAGCAATACAGAAAATGGGAGGAGAAAACAAAATCAATTGGCTTAAAATACCCAACTCTCCTGCTTCATTAGTATCCTTTGTAGATACCTCCCTCTGAACCATGTGCTGCTGAGCGACTGTTGGCTTTCCCCTTAGTTCTAGTTTAAAAGCTGCCCTATCTCTTTTTTAAATGTTACCACCAACAGCCTGGTTCCACCCTGGTTAAGGTGGAGCTCTCCCTTTAGAAAAGACTCTGCCTTCCCCAAAAGGTTCCTCAGTTCCTTACAAAACTGAATCCTTCTTCCTTGTACCATCGTCTCATCTATGCATTGAGACTCTGGAGCTCTGCCTGCCTTTGGGGACCTGTGCGTGGAACAGAGAGCATTTAAGAGAATGCTACCCTGGAGGTTCTGGATTTAAGCTTTCTACCCAAGACCCTAAATTTGACTTCTATTTATCTATCTATTTATTTATTTAAACAGTTTTCTATACCATTGCACGGAAAAAATCCATCTCGACTGTTTACACTCGTTATGTCATAAAAATAAAGAAATGACATAAATAATTATTCACAATAAAGATACCTATAATCTCCCTCCCTCATTTTCCTGTGTCAGTTCTCACATATACCATGACAGTTGACTCCTCCCCAGCACTGTCTAAAATCTTATCTAGGTGGCACCTGAGGTCTACCACCTTTGCTCCAGGCAGTCATGTTACCAGGCTATCCTTGTGCCACCAGCCAGAGACGCACAGACGTGAGCTTATGACCAGAGAAGTTTCATTTTGTATTTGTTAGCCATAATATAGATTGATTTCTTGCTGACATTGTTCTATTATCTGCTATGTTTTCTCTGTTGATGCATGATTTGAAATCTTTAGCTAGTGTTTTTAGAAATTTGGCTAGTATGCATTGAAATAACTGTGTTTGTAAGTAATAGAGCAAAGGCTGGTATTTGCAGGAGCTGTTTGTGCCCTGCCACCTTGCTCACACCCACCCACCCCTAGGGTGTTTTCTTCCTAAATATTTTAAATATTTCTTCTAAGGACTTAGTTAAGTGAAGTGAAGCCAAGAACCAATCTAACAACTTGTATAATAGTTACTAATAGAAGAATGGCTTTTATTCAGTGTAACATTTATGGTGCTTATGTCCAAAGGCCTACCATTTAGAGATTTAAGGGTTGTCCAATTTGTTTGCGGCTGTCTGCAATGAAAAAGCAGGTAATGCATTTGAAAGAGGAATTGTTCAGGTTTCAAAAAACCTTTTCTATCTTGATGGACTCAGATAACTTCTCTAGCTTTCACAGAAGAGTCTGAATCCCAAGACTAAATGGTTTATATTGGGATCTGGCAGAATAAGATATGTGACTATACAACACCCATTTTCCTCAACTGGACTGTATCTTGAATATCCACCCCCACTCCCACAGAGAAGTCAGACATCCAAGATTCAAAATCCCAGAAATTATTGGATTACAGTCAGTTCTGGCAGAATAAGGCCTGTGAAGAAGAGACATCGACTTTCTCAGCTGTTACCCTTATATAATACATGTTTTGCTTTGGAAAATGAAGAAGCCCCCATCAACAGAATATGAAGTGATGTCTGAAAGAGATGTAGTCACCCAATGTATCCAGAAACCCTTCAGTTTGGTCAAATATCATAAAAGAAAGCTGCTTCTGCTGGAAGACTCAATCATCAAAGGAACCAGTTTGGGGACGCAATTTGATGGGGGCAAAATGGTTAAATGCATGCCAGGATCCTCAACTAATAGAAATGCAAACTAGGTGGTCAATGCAATTTGAGTAGAAAATAAGAATTTTGATATCAGTATTATCATCCATCTGGGGACCAGTGACCTCGCTAGAAACGTGTCCACAAAGTACAGGAAGATTTCCAAAATCTAGGGGAGAAAATTAGACACTTGGCAAAGACTATTGCTTTTTCAGAAGTACTACCTGTTCATGGAAAGGGAAAGGGAAAGGTCATGCCATATAGATAATTTCAACATCTGGCTCAAAACTTGGTGTAAGGGAAATGGTTTTGGATTCATTAGAGACTGGGGCCGTGTATGGAGCAATAAAAGATTATATGGTAAGGATGGCCTACATTTATCTGTTACTTCAAGAGCTTTGTCAATCATTAGGTGATTAGGTGTTGTGCTGTTCTATGTATTATGTTGTTTAAGTCCAGGAAAATGGATCATTAGGTAAAGTACTCTTAGTACTTATCTTGAAATCCACTTGTAATGGTGATTTTTGCTGTCCGACATCGCGAGGTTTAAATGACAAAATAAAATGGCTGTCCTTAATATAAGTAACATAAGTGATTGCATCTAGATACATGTAACATCCATCCATAGCGAAGAAAACCACATCTTTTCAGTATTGAAGGTATTTACAGATTTGCTTGGTAAGATCACCCTCAGACCTAATACAAAGGCCTTTCCCTGCTGGTTTTGAAATTTTCTTTTCTCAGTTTATTGTCGCATTCCTGCAATGTCGCTTTTTAATATAAAATCTATTTTTCATATCACCAGTACTTTTGAATGTGCAACGCACATAATGAATGCAATAATAACAATCGTTCAGCGTGGCCAGCATTTTGAGTATGGCATTACAGTGTAACAATTTCAAAAAAGAAAAATATTTCATCAAAGAAAAATAAATCAATATTTTTACTCCGAGATCGAAAGGGTACATTAAATTCTATTATCATTTGAGTTCTAATATATCGCTATGAATTGTCTCTGTATCCAAACCATGACGTGGCTCCGCATCACTTCCGGCTGTCAGTCTGACAGCCGGAGGGATTCCCTTATAAGTGGCGCCTTTTTCAGCGTAGCAAAGAAGATTTTCTTTGTGCAGCACCTGTAGCCTGTTGGGCACTTTAAATTGTGAGTACCGCTTTGTGCCACTACATACAAGCCTTCAGTTCCGATTTTAAAAGTTGGTATAACTCGATATTCATTGTTTTGGATTTTAGTCTAAGGAGAGATTCTCCTGTATTACCATTCATGGCTGTCGGCATTCAACACCGGACACCGCGACTTTCATAAGTGTGTACCTTCTTATAACAGTGGTAGCCACACCAATTTAGTTTTTTTATACAACAGTAAAAAATGTCTCTACTCTTTACATTGTGCAGGTATTTGTATTTGCAACTTCCAAGAAATCCCAGCGATAGCGGTCAGCATCGCTTTGCAGAAACATTACATCTACTGATTATCTCATCAAAAGTTGGGTCCTTGAAGAAGGGGTTCTTTTACCCTGAAACCTCGCGATGCCAGACAGCAAAAACCACCATTAGAAGTGGATTTCAAGATAAGTACTAAGAGTACTATACCTAATGATCAATTTTCCTGGACTTAAACAGCATAATACTTAGAACAGCACAACACCTAGTCACCTAATGATTGACAAAGCTCTTGAAGTAGCAGAGCTTATCAGCATGATAACCATTCTTTGGTATCGTATGAAGGTTGCCTACTAGACCAATAGAGAAATCGTAGGTAGCAAGTTTTATATATATCTATATTGACCGTTTCTTGCTAATTTTGTTAGGGTCTCAGTGCCGAGTATTTCTACATTTATCTGTGGCAGAAAAGAGGATGGTAACTGAAAAATTAAGATCATACTTTATTAGGCATTTAAACTAGGGAGTGGGGGTGGCAGGAAGGTGGCCTGTGAATTTGGTGTGTCAACCCCAAGCAAAACAAGAAGAGGAAAGGGAAAGTAAAAAAAAATCAGTCAGTTCAATAAAGCAGAAAAGGTGAATATAAAAAGCAGCTGGAAAGCTATGACTACAAATGCTTGTAGTCTGGGCAACAAAATTCCAAACCTGCAGGCCCCTAATGGTGGAGGAAGACTTGGACATTATTTCTGTTACAGAAACATGGTTCACTGATTCTCATGATTGGTATACAGCCATTCTGGGTTATAACTTGATAAGAAAGGACAGAGAGGACTGAAAAGAGGGAGGAGTAGCTCTTTATATCAAAAACAATGTCCAAACAACTGAATTGCAAGGGACTTTCCTAAAAAAAAAAAAAAAATAAAATAAAGGATGGGGCTTCCACATTTACTGGTGTGATCTACAGGCCACTGACTCAAACAGAAGAACTGGATAGAGAACTCATTGAAGACATGCAAAAAGGCGAAGTGTTGCTTGTTGGAGATTTTAATCTGTCGGATGTGGATTGGAGTATCCTTTCTGCGGAATTTACGAGAAGTAGAGAGAGAGTGGATGCTCTTCAAAGGGCTCTGTTCAAACAAATGGTAATAGAACCTGCAAGAGAAGGTGTGATAACTCAATTTGGTACTCACTAATAGTGATAATGTCTCTAATGTTCGGATAGGGGCTCACCTGAGAACCAGTGATCATTAGTTGGTGTGATTTGATTTTGCGAATAGGAAACAGAGAAGTCACACTAAAACCCGAGTTATGAATTTCAAAAATATGGACTTTGTCTATATGGGGATGTACCTGGACAAAAAACTGGAAGAGTGGGAGAAAATAGGTGAGGTAGAACAACAGTGAGTCAAGTTAAAAGGCAACAAATCTATATTTTAGAAAATTAAACAAGATTAAGAGGAAAAAGAAACCTATCTGGTTCTCTAAGGAGGTGCTGAAAAAATAAAGATACAAAGAATAGGGTTCAAGAAGTATAAAGGTTCCAAAAAAATGAAACACAAGGAAGAATATCTGTTAAAACAGAGGGAGACGAAGAAAGAAATAAGGAAAGCAAAAGGTCATGTGGAAGAAAGGATGGCCAAAGAGGTAAAGTGAGGAGATAAAACATTTTTCAGATATATCGGTGAAAGAAGGGAGGTCAGATGTGGTATAGTGAAATTGAAAGATGAGAAGGAGCAATGTGTAGAGCAGAGCTTTCCAAACTGTGTGTCGGGACACGTTAGTGTGTCGCCTGCAGTGTACAGGTGTGTCGCGCAAGCCCGGTCAACTCTGATGCGAGTTTGGGCTTTTTTTTTTCTAGAGATTCACTTTTTTTTTTTCAGTTTATGGGTTGCTTATTATTGGGTGATTTTTGCTGTCAATCGCGTTTTTTGGGGGGGCTTGGTGGGTGGAATGAGCCCAGCCATCCTTGCATTGGCTGCTGCTGCCGATGAGGCCTGGCCATGAGGAGTACTGACTGCAAGCAGCAGTGTCTGGTGATCATGGAAGGGAGTGAAGCACTTAACTGGCAACAATCAAAAAGATGAGGTACATGAGTGTGGGAGCCAGACATGTGCTGGGGGGAGAGAGATGTGAGTGGGGGGCATACGTGCTGGGGGGACAGACATGTGTTTGAGGGGGAGAGATATGAGTGTGTGGGGGCCAGACATGTGCTGGGGGGAGGAGAGAGATGAGTGTGTGGGGGACAGACAATTTGTTTTATTATTGTTTCTCATAAATTATAACAATAACATGAATCTTGGAATATATATTTTTAATATAAATTTAAGGTTTTAATGAGAGAGGTTGTGTCGTGAAACATTTTATTTATGTATATATTTAAGGAAACATACATAAATTGTCGAAATATGTTTCGTTCGTTTAACCTTTAACCTCTGGTTTACTAGTAGACTGAATTACCGTGTCGTGAAATTATGTTTGTCTAAAAAGTGTGTCACCAACATGAAAAGTTTGGAAAGCTCTGGTGTAGAGAATAGCAAAGAAATGGCAGAAATATTAAACAAATACTTCAGTTTGGTTTTCACTAAAGAAAACCCCGGAGAAAGGCTGTTGCTGGTTAACAAGACTGTAGATGGGGATGGAGTAGATGAAACTAATTTTACAGAAGAGAATGATTGGGAGGAGCTAAACAAACTCAAAATGGACATACCCATGGGGCTGGATGAGATACATCACAGGATACTGAGAGAGCTCAGAGATGTTCTGGTGGGTCCGCTGAAGGACCTGTTCAATAGATCCCTGGAAATGAGTGGTGCCGAGGGATTGGAGAATGGCAGAGATGAGGCCAGAAGCTAGAAGCCGGTTAGCCTCACGTCAGTGATTAGAAAATTAATAGAGACTCTGCTGAAGGAAAGAATAGTGAACTGTATATAATCCAGTGGGTTGCTGGACCCAAGGCAGCATGGATTCACCAGGAGAAGGTCCTTTCAGACAAATATTACTTTTTTGTTTGGGTGACTAGAGAATTGGATCGAGGAAGAGTGCTCGATGTGATCTACTTGGATTTCAGCAAAGCTTTTGTTACTGTCCCACATAGGCTTGTGAATAAAATGAGAAGCTTGGGAATAAGTGCCAATTCATCGCTCTCCATAACTTGAAACATTTGCTTTCCAATAATCCTAAGTGTGTTGTGAATTATTGGGAGGAGGAGTGCTCACATTGTTCTCACTCTCTCATATACACACACTAACACACATTCATTCTCTCTCACACACATGCTCATACAGGCTGCAGCCTTTCCTCTCACTTAACCCCCTTTCGTGTTCTTCCTTCTTCTCACACCTCCTTCCCTTCCCCCTCCTTCCTACTCTCTTACCAATTGCTTTCTCTCCTCTCGCTTACTTGCTCTCTGGAGCAGCAGCAGGTTGCATGCACTGGTGGCTGCCGGTGCGTGCTTCACTCCTCACCATTCCCCGCCAAGACTCCGCCCCCTGCCCGCCCCTTTTTCAGTAACCCATTTTTCGGCATCTACCGAGAGATACATGCACTGCCGCGGGCCTTTGAAAATCCCCGCAGTGGGCTCATGGCCCAGCCAAGGGCCCAGCCACGGGTTTTAAAAATCAGCCCACCCTGGGCCATGAGCCCACCCTTGGCTGGGCTCATGGCCCAGCCATGGCCCAGCCAAGGGTTTTAAAAATCAGCCGTACAGGCTCCCTGTTTCTCAGACATACATAGATGCTCCTTCCCTCTCTCACAAACATGCATTTCTTCTCTCACACAGGTTCGTTCTCTCTCTTACACACAAACACGCATATAGGCTCCTTCTCTCACACAAGCTCCCAATCTCTTATCTCAAACACACTCCATCCCTTTTTCTTACGCGCGCGCACACGCACACACACACACACACACATACACACACACGCTCCTTCCCTCAAACAGACTCCCTCTATCTCTCTCTCACACACACACTCCTTCCCTCAGACTCCCTCTATCTCTCTCACACACATGCTCCTTCCCTCAGACTCCCTCTATCTCTCTCTCACACACACGCTCCTTCCCTCAGACTCCCTCTATCTCTCTCTCTCACACACACGCTCCTTCCCTCAAACAGACTCCTTCTATCTCTCTCTCTCACACACATGCTCCTTCCCTCAAACAGACTCCCTCTATCTCTCTCTCACACACATGCTCCTTCCCTCAAATAGACTCCCTCTATCTCTCTCTCACACACACGCTCCTTCCCTCAAATAGACTCCCTCTATCTCTCTCTCACACACACGCTCCTTCCCTCAGATAGACTCCTACTTTCACTCAGGCTGGGCCTCTTGAATTAGGGTGCCATTCCAGGACTCTCTCTTCTGTCTCCACTCCCTTAAGGCTAGGATCCCCTGACGGCTCCTCTCTTTTTCTTTGCCACCGGTGGGATGGGATCTGCTGATAGCTCCTCTGAGCTGGACCTCTCTTTTTCTTTGTCACCAGCGGGATGGGATCCACCAATGGTGACTCCGGGCTGGGCTTTTCTTTTTCTTCACCACTGACAGGATGGGATCTACTGACAGCTCCTCTGTGCTGGGCCTCTCTTTTTTTTTTTTTGCCACCAGTGGAACAGGATCCACTAACTGCGACCCTGGGCTGGGTCTTTCTTTTTCTTCGCTGCCAGTGGGATGGATCCACCAATGGCTCCTCTGGATCGGGCATCTTTCTTTCTTTGTTGCTAGTAGGATGGGATCTGCCAATGGCTCCTCTGGGGCATTTCAGCATCTTAGCAGTAAGCACCCCAGGCAAATGCCCAGTTGGCTTGCCCTTAATCCAGCCCTGGGTAAAGTTTTGCCCTGCCTGTGGAAATGCCTTCGAAATTTAATATCTTAATGTTTTGAAATCCTTATTTGGTCTCGTTGTCTATTAGCTATTTTGAATTTTTAGTTCAATGTATAGCCTTGCCAAATGCATAACAAATTTATTTCCTTTGGGTGATACACCTAATGAAACTCCTCTGTATTAATAAAAGTAATTCATAGGAATACATGTAAGAATGCTAGTTTTTCTTTTTCTCAGTTTATTTTTTAAAGTTGTTTTTTTCTCATTTAGTCTATCTTGCTTACTTTGATCTTGCTTCCTAACTTTGATCTTGCTTCCTAACTTTGATCTTGCTTCCTAACTTTGATCTTGCTTCCTATCATCTTCCCTCTACATGCACTTGGTCTCTATAGGCCTGATTTTCAAAAGCATTTGCACACTTAAAACAGGTTTTTCATGTGTAAATGCATTTTACCCACGTTAAGTGTTTTTTGAAAATTGCTGCAATGTATGTTATTGAATTGTCCATAGGTTTTACCCATTAAGTGTACTTAATGCGGGTAAGTGGAGTTTGAAAGTTGCTTGGATAATGTTACATTTACGTGCATAACTTCTTTGAAAATTCACCTGTATGTGTCTGCTTACTTCCTTCTCTACTATCTGTCCACCCCGTATCTTGCCCTTCCCTCTCTCTCTGCAGTCTTGCATTGATGCACATGAGAAGGACATGGAGCTCTCATTTGCGGTACAGCGCAGTAAAGACATAGCATGTGGGATCTGCATGGAAGTGGTATATGAGAAGGCCAACCCCAGCGAACGCCGGTTTGGGATCCTTTCCAACTGCATCCATACATACTGCCTCAAGTGTATTCGCAAATGGAGGAGCGCTAAGCAGTTTGAAAGCAAGATCATTAAGTAAAATTGTTTTTTCTTACTTGGAAGATGTTTAATATCTTATGAAAGCATGTACATACATGCACTCTGCACATGACTGAATTGATGACAGGTCTCTTTGTCCTAGTGCAATTATTTTAATTAAAATATTGTGAAACATTACTGTATACACCATGGAATGTCAAGTTCTGCAGATGTCACTGTACTAAGCATAGAGCTTGACAAAACTTGCTGTTTTAAGCTGTTTTCATTTTTTACCTTGAAGCTTATACTCCAGTTATAGCTGTGGGGGGGACATTTTTTCAATGCTTCTTTTTTCCATGGAAAAAGTTCTCTTTCTAACATTTCATTGTTTCATAGATAATCGTTAAAAACAATGAAAGTTTTTAATTCTTCTTTAATTTTCAAAGTTTCATATTCAGCATTATCCAGAAAATGTGCAGAGTGGATTTTAGTGTGTATATGCAACACAACACTGGAGAACTAGGAACAGAAATATATTTCCTCCTGTACCTAGCCTTACCTAACTTAAGTGATAGGGTATAAACATTCCCTTACGTGCTGCTGTTTCAGAGATGTGATTCAATGAGTCCCACACTGGGATACAGTCATTTTGTTTAGGAAGGACAGGGCAAGCTTAAAACGAGAGGAATGAAACTGGAAAAACAAAATAAGCTGGACAACTATAGATCTTTTCCTTACATAGAACTACATGCCAACAGAAAATCTCATCTTGGTCACACACTTTAAACTGACAGATCCGCACCTAATATAGAATAGGTAACTAGAAATGTGCATACAGGAACTGAATTGGAAACAGAACTCCATTTCTTTCAGTACAGTGCAAAATGCAAAGATATCAGAAATGTTGTACATTCACATTCCAAAAGCTGACATATTCAAAAAATAAAATACTTTTTTTTTTTCCTAATTACATTCTCTGGATATTTTTCGGTCCTGACCTCCCCCACCTCCCAAAACAATGACAGGGACTGTCAGCCCCAACATAAGAGCTTCCCGAAACATACACAAGAAGCAAGGGCTTGGTGTCTCCTATATAACATCTTTAGCCCCACTTACAAAATGACGTTGACAGTGGAGGTTTGGTGATCCCAAAATACCCAGAAACTCTTAATGTAATAACTCCAACTCATCTCCTTCACACTACTTGGTTCACTCTCTCCCCTGTCTCCTCCAAGCACAAGTGTCTACCTTGTTCCTTTCTCTCTTTCCCCAAGATCACTTTTCTCTATCCAGGCTGTAGCATACTCTTTCTGTCTTTCCTCCCCGCTTTCTCCCAGTAGGCAGGCTGAATGACCTCTCTTTTTTCCCTGGGGCCTAGCATTCCATGAGCAGTGATACCGGGCCCTGGGGAAAGAGAAAGGAATCACCCCTCTTCTCTCGCCCTCTCTCCCTACCCTGTCTCACTGCTGCAAGAAGGGGGAAGGAGAGAGAGACAGAGAGAGAGAGAGGGTATGCTGCTTCTTGGCAAGGAAATAGGAGATAAAAGAGGGTGGAATCTGGCCAGGAAGAGAGAGAGAGAGAGGGGAGATTGCAAGTATTGTGAGTTTGCTGGGACTAGGGTAGAGGGGAAAGAGAGAGAGTGTCCCAGAGATCCTTTGGGCTAATATCTCAGTGGGTCAGTTTTTCAGAATCTATAGGCTATGTTCTTCATGACTGGATTTTATCGCTCAGGCTCAACAGATACATTTATTTCAAAATTTATTAACCACTCTATCACCATTTCTGGCAGTGTACAAACTTCCATCCATAATAACAAATAAAAACATTAAACACAGACAATTATTTTAAAACAAAAAACAGTAATAAAAAATTGAAAAACAATAGAGAATAAAGCAAAACCTAAAGACATACATAAGTGATAGTTAAAAAAATTATTTTTAAAAACTGAGCTAAGTTTGCTTATATATTGAAAAAAGCTGGGTAAATTGACTGATGATAATTCATGATTTAAGGCTTATTCATAAACCTAATTGTAAAAGATGTCTTAAGTGGCTTTCTAAACCTAGGCAAGGACATTTCAATCCTGAGATGATCTCCACCGAGTTGAATAGGCTAACTTTGTGTTCTTCATTGACAAGCAGAGCTGAATTACCAAGACACATGGGTGACGTCATCTGATGGCACCGAAATTACCTATCTCTCTAGCTCAGCAAAGTTTTACTACTAAGCATGCACAAGAGTTCCCATGCATGCGCTGCCTTGTGAGTACCTCGGTCTTTTTTTTTTTTTTGTCAGAGCTTCTGCACAGATGTGTACTTTTCTCTCTTAGATTTCTCTCTGCCTTACAGCTTTTCTTCAACTGCTTTTTTGCTTTTTTGCCTCGCTACCTCAGCAGCCCCTCAAACAGCACTTTTTAGTATTAAAAAAAAAAAAATCTGCTTCCAAGAAAACCCTGTTCAGTATCTTCAAAGATTGTGTCTGTGGCTGCAGGATGTTTGTCATAGATAGCCATGACATCTGCTACAAGTGGTGACCAGACCATGACTCTGCAAATTGCCATGATTGTGGTTGAATGTCTCCTTAGAACCCAGAAGAGCTGGGTGTGGAAAATGATGGAACTCCACTGGTCAGTGGAGTGGCAGGGCTTCCCCGGGTTCCTTCCATGCTGAGTTGAGCAAAGACTCCTTGAACAGGCCTTCCCCACGTATGGCTCCAGATTCTGGATCCACCATAGTTTTTGGGGTCAGGCAAGGCGCAGTTGCACTGGGCGCCAGAGCCAGCATGCTCCACAACATGCTCTCAAGCCTCTTCTCCATCATGGGGGTCATTTACACCAAAGAAGCATTCTTTGCCACCATTGCCATGGTTGGCACCATCAGTGCAGAAGTCCTCAATGCATCTGGTTCATCAACACACACTGCATCATTGATGCAGAAGTTTCTGGGCACAGTTTGTGCCAATAAACTCCATAGTGACTCTGGCATCGATGTGGCCCAGAAGAGGCTTCACAGATACCCTCATCTTTCCTAACTCTAGAAACATCTCTTTTTCTCTCAACTTTTTTCATTTGTGCAATTTTTAATGTACACTTCAAGCAAATGCAACTTGAGATGAAATACAAGAGTTTGCATACATCATAATATGATAAATCCTAAGTATTAAAAGAAAAAATGATAAAAGGCAATAAATACCTATATGCAAACATACATGAAGTCCACCATTATAACTGAGGAACAATACTACTATCCAAAAGTACTGACAAAAATAAGCAAAGAAACATATTTAGTTCATTAATCAAGAAAGAATGCAGAGAAATCGAGTAGACAAAGAGGAGGAGGCTATGATTGGCTGCACAGTCTTATTGTTAAAAATAATACTTAATTGCCAAGAATCATATAGGAAACATTTTGGTACTTAATATAACATTTGCATGAAAATTTTAACATACATAAAGCTCCTAACTGAAGTACGCTTGATCTTAATAAGAGAAACTATTTCCATCTTTTCTGTGTGGATTTAGCAACATCAGGAGAAACTCTGACTTTCAAATTCATAAACAGTTCCTCACAATGCTCAAAAAAGAATCTCAGAATC
Organism: Rhinatrema bivittatum; assembly: GCF_901001135.1. NCBI lineage: Eukaryota > Metazoa > Chordata > Amphibia > Gymnophiona > Rhinatrematidae > Rhinatrema > Rhinatrema bivittatum. The sequence goes on from NC_042623.1 coordinate 129,169,768, forward strand.
ATTTTCTGTCAAATTCCAAAGCCAGAGAAAAAATTAAAGTTGTTGGAGTAACTTTCTTATCCGATGTCTCTAAAAGGGGTAGTGTCAAACTATCCTCTGTTATTGTGAATGCTCAGATTATCCCCCTTCTATTTCTTCTTAACATATGGGTTAAATAATATGCCCTTATGACTGGGTGTATCAAATGAGCTGACACCTTCAAAATCTCCCCTAAATACCGCTTGAAAATCTCCACAGCAGAAACAGACTGAACTTTAGGGAAATTTATAAAACACAAACTCAGGCTTGGAGAAAAGTATCCTTAATAATAGCCTCTTGTACCCCAGAAAATGTATTGGTCTGATTTTCCACAGTTTCCAGGTATCTCCTAATATTGGTTAACTGAATTTTTTGAGAATTAATTTTCCCCTTTAATGTCTGGATGTTAACCAACCATAATTAGTGCCATTTGTGCAATCAAAGTCTTGACCAAACTCCAAATACCCTTCCAAGTTTCCTCCAATGTAAAACCATAAAGCCTCTCTAGTTGGAAACAAGTCCCAACATTCCCTTGCTTAACCAAGCAGCCTGTTGTTCTTTGATAAGGCGATGCACAGACTCCAAGGTCCCCCGGCGCCGAAATCAGTGCCGGTCGCGGAACCGACCATCGATCTCATTCCGGCAGCATTGGCACTGCTGCTCTGGAAGATGGAAGCGCTTCTAGCCGCTTTTCCACCGACGGATCCTGGGCCACCGATGGCTCCGGTGCCTTCCCCGCTTACCCTGTCGTCGGGAGGGGAAACACCGTTCCGCATTCCTCCATCGGGAGTCCTGCCAATGCCTCAACCATCGATGCTGATGTGCCCATCGGCGCCACCGATCCATCCATCGGTGCCCTCGATGCCTTCATCGGTGCCTCCAGTATTTCCCTTGATGCCTTTGGAGCCTAGACCGGGACCTTCAGGAATAGCATCATCCCGTCCTTCTCAGGTCCCGAGTGGGGCAGGTGCTGATCCTTATGACACCTGGACCAACGATTCTTCTCAAGACACCGATGACTTGCCATCGCCACCTTCTCCTACTGAAAGTAGGAAGTATTCTCCTCCAGTGGACCTATCCTTCATAAATTTTGTGAAGGAAATGTCTGAATTGATTCCCTTCCAATTGCAGACTGAACAAGATGACAGACATCAAATGATGGAGGTGTTACAATTCCTGGATGCTCCCAAGGAAATAACCTCCATCCCTATTCACCAGGTTCTTTTGGATCTCCTCAAAAAGAACTGGGAACACCCTGGTTCTGTTGCTCCAGTCAACAAAAAATCTGATACCACTTATTTGGTCCAGTCAGCCCCAGGTTACCAGAAACCTCAGCTGGATCACCAATCTGTGGTTGTAGAATCTGCCCAAAAAAGGGCAAAAAGATCAAAACCTCACTCTTCCATTCCCCCAGGTAAGGAGCAGAAATTCCTGGATGCCATTGGCTGGAGTGTCTTCCAGGGATCGATGCTTATCTCTTGGATAGCCTCCTACCAGCTGTATATGACCCAGTACAACAGGGTCTTATTCAAGCAGATACAGGACTTTGCAGAGTCCCTGCCTCAGCAATTCCAGGAACAACTTCTAATCCTAGTACACAAGGGTTTTGAAGCAGGGAAGCATGAAATAAGATCCTCTTATGATACCTTTGACACTGCTTCCAGGGTATCTGCAACTGCTATTTTGGCAAGAAGATGGGCCTGGCTTAAGTCTTTGGACTTGCGCCCTGAAGTACAAGACAGATTATCTGATCTGCCCTGCACAGGAGACAATCTGTTTGGCGAACAGATTCAGCGGATGGTGGCGGAACTCAAGGACCATCATGAGACCCTTCGCCAGCTCTCTCTGATGCCCTCTGAGTATTCCTCCAAACAGCCTTTCAGGAAGGATACTAAAAAGTCATTCTTCCGTCCAAAGAAGTCCTATCCACCACAGTCTAGGACTCGTTCCACGAGACCTTTCCAGAAGGCCCAGTCTCGTCAACCTCGTAAACAAAAGCCACAAGCAGCTCCTCAGCCGGGCCCTGCTTCCAGTTTTTGACTCCTGCATAGAGAGCAGCAGCCAGTTTCCACTGCCTCAGATACCAGTGGGAGGTCGATTGTGCCATTTCAACAACAGGTAGCACACAATCACCTCAGACCAGTGGGTCCTTGCCATAATCTCTCAAGGTTATTGTCTGAACTTTCTCTCCATTCCACTGGACTCCCCACCTCTACCGGCATGGAGAACATCCGACCACTCACTACTCCTGGAGCAGGAGGGATCCCTCCTCTTCCAGTCCAGAGCAATAGAACCAGTACCTTACTCTCAACAAGGCCTAGGATTCTAATCCCCAAAAAATCGGGAGGCGTTCGTCCAATCCTGGACCTACATGCCCTCAACAAGTACCTCCAACGAGAAAAGTTCAAAATGGTAACATTGGGTTCCCTCCTTCCTCTTCTGCAAAGAGGAGACTGGCTCTGCTTTCTCGATCTCCAAAATGTGTACACACACATTGCAATAAATCCATCTTATCGCAGGTTCCTGAGATTTCTAGTAGGCCCCAAGCACTATCAATACCGAGTGCTCCCATTCGGCCTGGCATCTGCACTACAAGTCTTCACCAAGTGCCTCTTAGTAGTAGCAGCCTTCCTCAGGACTCAAGGTGTTCACGTCTACCCCTATCTAGACGATTGGTTGATCAGGGCTCCCACTCAGCAAGCTGCTCTGTTGTCCCTACGTCTTACTTTACACACTCTTATTTCGCTAGGATTTCTCGTCAACTACACAAAATCCTGCTTAGTCCCATCTCAAACTTTATCATTCATAGCGGCAGACTTGGATACCTTGCAGGCAAAGGCATTTCTGCCTTGACAGCAAGCTCTCACTCTCGTCTCTCTCGCACACCAACTACAGTCTCAGCACCGCACGACTGCACGCCACTTCCTCATCCTACTAGGACACATAATGTCCTCAATACAGGTTACCCCAATGGCCCGCTTGGCCATGAGAGTCATGAAGTGGACTCTAAGAACACAATGGTCTCAGTCCATCCAACCTCTATCCACCACTGTCCACATCACCGACTCACTCCATCAGTCCCTAGCCTGGTGGAAAAATCAGATCAATCTCCTCCAAGGTCTGCCCTTCCAGGCTCCAGACCCTCAAATAATTCTCACCACCAATGCTTCCAACCTCGGCTGGGGAGCCCATGTGGCCGATTTGCAAACACAAGGAACTTGGTCTCCAGAGGAAGCCAAACACCAAATCAATTTCCTGGAGCTGCGAGCAATCAGATATGCTCTCAGGGTTTTTCAGGATCGCCTTTCCAATCAGGTCATCCTGATTCAGACAGACAACCAGATGGCCATGTGGTACATCAACAAACAGGGAGGGACGGGCTCCTACCTACTGTGTCAGGAAGCTGCGCAGATATGGGCAGAGGCCCTCTCCCACTCGATGTACCTCAGGGCCACCTATTTGCCGAGAATGGACAATGTGTTGGTGGACAACCTAAGTCATGCTTTCCATCCGCATGAGTGGTCCCTCAACCCCACAGTAGCAGACTCAATATTCCAACCTTGGGGTCATCCTCGCATAGACTTCTTTGCATCACCTCAGAACCGCAAGGTAGAGAACTTTTGCTCTCTTACTCGCAGCCAACACTCACAGCCAAGATACGCGTTCTCCCTTTCATGGGCATCCAGTCTCCTATATGCATTCCCTCCACTTCCACTTCTCTCAAAGACTCTCGTGAAGTTACATCAGGACAAAGGATGCATGATCCTGATAGCACCTCACTGGCCTCGCCAAGTGTGGTTCCCAATACTTCAGGATCTCTCCATTCGCAGGCTCATTCCCTTGGGAAAGGACCCGCTTCTGATCACTCAGAATGGTGGGTGCCTACGCCACCCCAATCTTCAAGCTTTGTCCCTGACGGCCTGGATGTTGAAAGGTTGATTCTTCAGCCACTTAACCTTTCGGAACCAGTTTCCCGTGTCCTGATTGCTTCACAGAAGCCTTCCATGAGAAAGTCTTACCTATACAAATGGAACAGGTTTAAGTCATGGTGTTCTTCTCAATCCCTTGATCCCTTTACCTGTTCCACCACGAAGTTTCTAGACTATCTCTGGCACTTGTCAGAATCAGGTCTAAAAACTTCCTCCATCAGAATGCATGTCAGTGCGGTGGCCGCCTTCCATAAAGGGGTTGGGGATGTTCCTATTTCGGTACAACCCCTCGTGACACGTTTTCTGAAAGGCTTGCTTCACCTCAAGCCTCTACTGCGTCTCTAGTCCCATCCTGGGACCTCAACCTGGTTTTAGGTCAACTTATGAAACCACCATTCGAGCCTCTCCAATCCTGTGATCTTCGCTTTCTCCCATGGAAAGTGATTTTTCTTCTGGTGATAACATCTGCTCGCAGAGTTAGTGAGTTACAGGCCCTAGTTACCTATCCACCTTACACTAAACTTCTGCAGGACCGGGCAGTACTCCACACTCACCCTAAGTTCTTGCCTAAGGTAGTATCAGAGTTTCACATTAATCAAGCCATTATTCTACCTACCTTCTTTCCCAGGCCCCACTCCAATCCAGAACAGGCTCTGCATATCCTTGACTGCAAACGGGCTCTAGCCTTCTATCTAGACCATACAGCCACCCACAGGAAAAGCACTCAATTGTTTCTCTTTCCATTCCATCAAATTAGGACAGCCTAAGGGTAAGCAGACTCTCTCCTCCTGGTTAGCGGACTGCATATCCTTTTGCTATCAGCAAGCAGGCATTCCACTTCAAGACCATGTTAAAGCACACTCTGTGAGGGCCATGGCAACTTCAGTAGCACACCTACGCTCTGTGCCGCTTCCTGACATTTGCAGGGCTGCTGTCTGGAGTTCTCTCCATACCTTTACAGCCTATTATTGCTTAGACAAGGCCGAAAGACAAGATTCCATCTTCAGCCAGTCTGTCTTGCGCAACCTTTTTACTATTTGATGTACCAACACCGTTCCGCCTGCCCGTTAGGGTTCAGGATGCCCTCTACCAAATTCCACCCCACTCCTTGTGCCTACCGCACATCTTGGGTACATTTAGTGCATTTCTCTGACATCCTCAGCTTGGTACTCACCCATATGTGAGGACTACCATCCTGCTTGTCCTGTGAGAAAACAAATGTTGCTTACCTGTAATAGGTGTTCTCACAGGACAGCAGGATGGTAGTCCTCACGAAACCCGCCTGCCGCCCCGCGGTGTTGGGCTCATTACGTTTTCTTATTTTATTTTTCGGCACTTCCTGTAGCTTTAAACAAGACTGAAGGGGGACCCCTGCTGGCTGCAGGTTTAGTGCCATGCTGGGCATGCCCAGTAGGTGCCAGTCAAAGTTCTAGAAATTTTGACAAAAGTGTTCCGAGATTGGGCTCCATCCTATGATGTCACCCATATGTGAGGACTAACAACCTGCTGTCCTGTGAGAACACCTGTTACAGGTAAGCAACATTTGCTTTCTGTTCATAGCCTGCTCATGAGGAACACATTAGCAGAGAAGAAACAACATGAAAGCCATAGTGGGGCTCATACCACTAAATTGGTTCCAGGGGCAATCCAGGAAACTACAGAAATGGTGCACTTGACGTCAGTGCTGACAAAAATGGTTGAAACTATTGTAAAGAACAAAATTACTTAACATATAGACAGTTATAGTTTGAGAAGAAACCAACATAGATTTAGCCAAGGGAAATGTTGCCTCACAGGGAAATAACTTTGAAACAGCCACGCAGGCACACATTTTTTTTATTTATTTATTTATTTATTTAATGCCAATTGTGAGCCTGCCCAAATTACCCAGAAACATTGTTTTTGCCCAGGATGAACTGATCTTGTACTTTAATTCTCAACTGCACCAACAAGTTAAAAAGAACAACTAATGGGTATCAGGTGCTCTAACATCCCCACTGGACAGCCAACCCAGAGATTTTATGCTTTCAAGATAGGTAAATGGAAGAACTGTCTGCAGCCCAAATGGAAGGGCCCTTACAGCAAGCATCCTTAAACAGGGTTGAAATAATTATTTTTTTGATTTCTATTAGCAAGAACACCAGTGTCATTTATACACACACATACTAGCAACATTATAGATTGCGGAAAATTGACGGTGTGAGGTAGTCAGTCTTTATTATTGATTTGGTTTAAGATGGCGTAGTCAAGAGTGGTAGATCAGGTCCAGTCTGCACCATCAAGCAGCGTGAGCTATTCCTCGATCACAAGCCACTAAAGCTTCACATCATTTCTGGGTCAGCACTCTCTACCCAGCATTCACTAGCAGCGCTCTCAAAAATTATTACCCAGCAATCAATGATAAGTGCGCACCAACAAACTGTGACACAGTTTTGTTAAAATGCACTAGTGAACACATATGGACATACAAGAGGTCAAAGTCATTAAGTTAAATCAGGTTAAAGGTAAAAGATAATACTTACCTGGAGAATTCCAGAATTCCCTAAAGAACTTGAAATAACAAGTTAACATAAAGAATTTGATTTCTTGAATTAAAGTTGAAATTCAACAATTGTTTCATTAAGAGTAACTAATTGAAGAAAATACTTAACTGTATCTTGGTAAGAAGTAATTCTTGTACAGGGACTGGTTTCTATTCCAAACAGTGTTAAGAATTAGAGTGAGAGTCACATATGAAAAATTGTTTTTGAACACCAAAATTGAAATTGACATTTTTGAAAGGGTTGTTTGTTCAATAATTACACTTGTTTCTAGAGGTGAAGCACATAGAAAATTATCCATTTGCCAGCAAAATAAAATCCTTTAATTATAAAAGTGCTTCTGAAATCATTTTCCTATTTTGATTTATTTTCTGGTGAAGATACTCTGGGTGTGCAAACTATCACTATACCATCTTTAAAAGCGGAAACCCCAATTGCCTTACCATCTGGCTATGCACATGACAGTGCCCGAGATAGTTTGGTGCCCAAGGGTGTTTACAGTATATTAGATATGTGCATCCATTGGCCTTCGAATAGCTGCCTTTGATTGTGAAGCCCATCTGGAGCAAAGGCTACTCTCTGGCAGCTGCACGCTAGGTAGGAGTCGCAGACAGGTGACGTCGCTGCAAGCCTAGGAGGGAAGGGGGAGAAATAGTGTCCCATGATGTCCTGTGCTGACTTCACCAATTCTAATGATTAGAGATCTCACAAATCTGCCGGTGTCACTCTCATTCTCACAGACTCTCCTTCTGCTCTCCCCCGACCAAGCAGTTTTTAAAAGCTTATTTGGTTAATTCCTTCAACTTTCCCTCCATGATTCACTACTGATGTGAACTTTATAATACTTTCATCCACTCCTCAGCTTGGAAGTCTCCACTTGCCTGACTGCATTACTGTCTTCCTTGTACACAAAAAATGCTAAGTTGCTTACCTATAACAGGTGATCTCTATAGACAGGAGAAATCAGCCACACAGTTCCACCCTCCTCCCCTTAGAGTTGAAGGTTTGCCTGCTGTATAGATGTGCATGCTCAAAAAAGCCTTAGTTTTTCTGAGCTCTGAAACAGCTTTTCTGTCTTGGTGTTGTCAGATGACACCACCCACTTATGTGAATGATTTGTCCTCTCTATGGAGAACATCTATTACAGGTAAGTAATTTAGCTTTCCGGTGGCTAAAAATATATATGCTGCGAAGCCTTTGCATAATTTTAGCTGCCCTGAGGAGGAGAGGTGTCATTCAGGCCAATTTACCCAGTTAATGGTTTTGAAACTGAGATGCTGTGGAGCCACGAATGTATGAGAAACCCTTGAGCATGTCTGAAAAAATTTGTTGGAAAGTATGAGGTGCTACCAGTCTCTGTGCTGTTTTTATTACTATAGAGTAACATAGCTACCCCTCTGGAATCCAGCTCCTCATTGATAAACAATGGAGTTGTGTGACTTGTTCTGCTGTTATCAGAGAATGCTTTTTACAACTAAGTAGTTTTCTTTACATACTTCTCCCCCATTTTTGCCTTGCTTGTCCTTAGTGAAAAGACTATATTCTGATATAATTATCTCTGTTATGGGACTCATTGAATCACATTTTGATGATGGCAAGAATATCTAAATTAGGGTTTTTTATTACCCTGACTATTAACATTTGCATTCATAACCTTCTGGAAATTTTGTCTTCCCTTATCTTCCTTCTGTAGGTCCCCTTATCTATCCTCAATAGTTTCCCTTTTGTTTGCTCGACCCTAGTTAATATTTTGGGAGTTTTTCTTTTTCATGGATCTATTTCTGCATTAGCTTGCTAAAATTTGAAATTTTACAGTAAATAGGAGGATCTACATTTTCAAAATATCTTGTAATACAATTTGTCACATAAAGTAGTTAATTGTCAGCAGCATGACAAGGGCCTACTTGTATAAATGTGGAAAGCATGCAGGTTGGCTGACTGCCCTCAAATTGATTTTCAGTCACCTAAAACTATGTATATTAAGTTCATAAATTTGATTTATAAAAGAGGAATTTCAGAGGCATATTTTGAATTTATGCACATAACTTACATTTTCAAAAACTATATTTGTAATCTTATGCCATTGTTTTGCAACGGGTGAAGTTAGGGGTATATATTTAGCTGCATAACAACCCAATATTCAAACACAATGTATGCACATACCTTGTTTGAAAATCATGTTTTGTGCATGCTTAAAAGTACATTTTTATCTTTTGCACTTAGGCGCAATACTGAAGGTTTACCTCAGTGTTACTGGATGATATGAGATCAGATGGTTACATCCCCTATCCAGTGAGCTTAGCATTTGAATGCAGCAACATTTACTGCTGGGAAGGGTGGGAGGAAGATCCTTAAATTACTAGGTAGGATTTTGACAAGGATATTTTATTAATTTTCAGGGAAAAGATATGCCTCTAGAGTGTCTAAAAAATGGTCTGCATTGCCATGTTGAGCCCAATAGGCATAGCATAAAATTGTGGGTACAACTGCACTAGCGAAAAACAATTTGTGGACCAGAAGTCTGAAATTTACATTAAATTTATGAATATGAAATTTGCCATGATGGTGGTGATTTATGAAATGACATCAGTGTTTTCTAATGTTATGATAGTGCCACAAATAACCATATGAGGGCTGATGGCACTTTTTAGGGATAATTGTCAAATCCAGTAATGTGCTTAAAACCTGGTTTTATGCATGTAAATTACCCTTTAAAAATTACTCAGCAGTGTGTACCTGTAAAAGTACACACAAAAGCAATTTTGCACATACTTTTATGTGCACTATAATGAGATGTGCTGAGGGAGAGAGCTGTTGGGGAAGGGACATGATTTACAAGTATACATTTGATTTTCAAAAGTATACATGTAAATATACCTGCACCAAGTTGCACCTGCACCCGAGCAGGTGTCATTTTCTTCTTGTATGTTGGCACTAGATCCATGCACACCTGCAGATTTCTAAGCCAATTTATGTGCATAAATCCATCTTGAAAATTCAGGCCAAAGTTTGAGGGTAAATAGTACCTGTAGACATTAACCTATGTGTGGGCTGTTTGAAAATTACATCTCCTATGCAGATAGGTTACACCAAAATGGTAAGGTAAAAGAAACAGGAAAAGACCCACCTTCTTCATGGCCTCCTTTCTCATGTTTTATCCCACAAGATGTAAACTGCTTTGAGTCCACTTGTGAAAGGAAAAAGGCAATATATAAGCTTAAGAATGAAATGGAATTAGTCACACTTGCACAAAGGCGATGATATCTGCCGCTCTCATGTTTTCCAAAAAACACTGAGGAACACCCTGCTTCCTCCTAGATTTTTCCTGATCTCCTCCTCCCCTTCCTTCTGTTCCATAACTTCCCTCACCTTCAGGTCGGCTTCTGCTTCTTTCTCCTACCTTTTTCCTGAACCCATTTTTCCTTTTTTTGTTCCTGTCTAGCCCTTTGTTCTTTTCTCCCCTTCTTCCTTTTGCCCTCATTGTTCCTCTTGTGCTCACAATCTATCCTCTTTGTTCTGTCTACTCTCTTCCTGTTCTTCCTTTACTCTTTTTTTTCCCTTTTTCCTTTCTCTTTGCTTTCTCCCTTTACTCTTTGTTCTCTCTTCACTTCACTTCTATTTACAAATAATGTGTACCATGCTGATGTTACAGAACAGATGCCTCTTCCTCCAACTTATTGGCTATGAACACTTGCACTGATAGTCAATAGGCAATGAGAAGAAGGAGCAGCAGCAGTTGTGAGAACAGTTCTGTTTACCTGCTTGCATGTGCTCTTCCTCCCACTCCGAGTCACTTGCTGACCTTTAAATCCACTCACCATTTGCAAGCAGGGTAAGCAGAAATTTCACACCCTGCAATAGATTTGCCATTGCTATCCTATAAACAAACTGTCAATTTTCTGTTGAAAAAGGAAGTGTACCTTATGGAATATAATAGTCCCTTTGTCTCCCCAGTTCCCTTCATCCTCCCAACGTAGGGGCAGGTGTTTAGATGCCAGATTGTGTGATAGTGATTTTTTTTCCCCGAGTCTATAAATCAAAAGAACAAACATGTTTTGTGGAATTCTGCAGTGCAGTCTGTTCATCATTTTGCAGATCCTGTCCAGAATGTCGAATCACCTCTAACTTTGTCATTCCAAGTGAGTACTGGGTGGAGGATAAGGAAGAGAAGCAGAAACTCATCCAGAAATACAAGGAGGCAATGAGGTATGAACAACAAAGCCCAGGAACTAGAAAAACACATACAACCAGCTAGATGAAAGTAGGGCTATATGTATAGTTATCCTTTTAATACAGCCATTTCCACACCCATACACACATCATCCTGACAGTCTATAATTAATCAAGCCACAGGAAATCATATCCGAAGGAATGTACATATAAAACACTTGCATCACTTGGCAAACAAATTATATATATATTCCCAGTTCTGCTGCATTCCTGCTTTTTAGTAACTTCTAGGCTTTAAAATAATAGTACTCAGATTCTTCATAGACAAGCAGGCATGAATTAGCCATAATGCATGGGTGATGTCATCCGGTGGTACTGACATGGACTCAATTCTCAGAGCTCAGTAAAAGACTTACTGAGCATGTGTATGATTTCATGCACCCAGCCTCGTGAGCCCGTCTTCACTGGAACTACCGCATGGACGTGTTCCTAGACTCTCTTATCGGCCTTTTCTCTCTGGTTTAGGGTTTTTTGCCTTGTTGCATCTTTTTCTCTTGCCACTGCCTCAGCAGACCCTGTGCAGAACTTTTTAGTTATAAGAAAAAAAGAAGCTTGCAGTCAGCAGTTTTAAGGGCTGAATCTGTGGGCGCTGAATATGATTTATAGATACCCAGTCTGTCTGTTATCTCTGCCTTAGCTTGGATTATGACTCTGCCAACTGTTATAGTTGTTGCCAGGTATCCCAGAGGGCACAGCAGTACTACACTCAGAAAGTGGAGGCTCTGCAGAGGGTGTCATCGGGTAAGAGCAAAAAAGCCTTGGAATGAGGTCAGGCAGCAGAGCTGCTCCTTTTCTAGATACCCTGTCCCTTATTATGTCAAAGCAGGATTCTCCTCCCTCTCTTTCCCATAAATCAGGGAAAGTTCTTTCCCACCACCTGCTACCTCCCCCAGATCTGCCACAAATCTGGGGTTGAGCGAGGTGCAGAAAGACACTGGCACTGGGTGAGATGCCCAGAAGAGTGCCAAAGCAACGTGAGGGATCTCTTCTGGGGCCATCTCCCTTGGTGCTAAAGAAACCAGTGCCATTGTCACAGGGTTCTGCTGGTACGGATGCCATCCCATGCCCAGAGAAGAGGTCTCTTTGATGCAGAAGCCTTCATCCTTTATGGCATGGAAAATCTCCATAGCGCCAGCCAGGGTGCTATCTGTCTCTTTGGCAGGGTGCGTACATACCAGATACAATCAGCCTCTCAGCACGGCAGGCTAAGGTCCCTTCAATATTATCAGAACAGAGTGCCCTGACATGCAAACACAAGTGTCTCTCCTCCATAGAAAATACAGCTATGGCACAAGAGGTGGCTTTACTGATGCCAACGATCAGATCTGGCACAGTCACTAAAAGATGGCACAGCCTGTATGGAGCACATCAGAACCAGATGCTTCAACAGTTGCAACCACTCTGGCTGCAAGCTCCTAATTGGCACCACTGGCATCAGCAGCCCTTAATGAAAGTAAACCACTCTGGGTTTCTGAAGAGGATGTCTTTCCTCCAACTCCAGCACAAATGTCCCTCAGCCTATAGGCGCCCAGCAAACTCCTCCATCGTTGTAGCCTGGCAATGGTAGAAGCACCAGCAGAAGCGCAGATCCCGCATCACGGTAGGAGGCTACCGTGATCCGGGAGAACAGCTAAAATAAAGGTACGTGGTGGGGGGGATCATAGAAGGTAAAAGGGGGGGGGGGATCTGGAGCCTGCGATATGTACTTTAAAAAATAAAAGGGGAAGTAGGAGCCAGGGGGTGCTGGGGGGACTCCCGGTCCTAATAATTTTTTTTTTAAACTGTGAAATGGGCCGTTTTGGGGAGGGGATGGCAAGTTATGCCCTGTAGGGGCCTTTACAACTCAGGTGGGAGAGAGGTGGGACACAGATTAGGACCTGTAGGCCTGCGATGTGAGGTTTTTTTTTTCTTTTTAAACCAGAACATAACCAACTATATTCAAAAGAACATCCGGTTATGCTTAAAGTTATCCAGCTATGGTTAGTCGGATAACTTTAATCGGCAATATTCAGTGGGTCATTTCTCTTTAGTAGCTGTTTTTTTCTATTCTGTCCTCTTATTGCTTAACATATCAGAAAGACCTGAAACCCCAACATCAGAATATATATGTGTGATGGATAAGTTCCCAAGATAACAATCAGACCGCATCATTCTTCAAAATGCGTTATGGCATTAATACATGCATTAACGCCATAATGCGTGCGAAAAATGCTATAGCACACGGCGCAAATGTTTTGGGGGGGCTGGGATCGGGGAGGATCTTTGGGCAGGAATTAGTTAAATTAGAGGACATAGCGCACCGTGCGATAGCATAACGCAAGCTATCGCACGGTCTTAATGCCAGAAATAACGACACTTTTTTCCCTGGCATTAAGCTGTGCTATATGGCCAAAATGGCTATAATGTAATTCGCGATAAATTTTTGGAACTGCATTTTGGCCATTTCTGGGCTTGAGGGGAGAGAGGAGTGGAGTAGAGAGAGAGAGAGAGCCACTGGGGAGGGCCTCACTGTGTGTACCTGTTTAAATCTCTATAGGAGGGCCGCCTAATAGGTCGAGGTGAGGTGTTAGTGGTGGTTTTGGGTTTAGGGGCCAGTTTCGCATGTAGAGTGAGACGTACGAACAGCACAGTACACCTTGGTGAAGATTTGACATCATTTGGATCATCATGCTAGGGTGAGAGAACATAGTACAAAATTTAATCTTTGTGAGACTTTCCTCACTCCAAATGATGTCAAATCTTCACCAAGATGTAATGTGCTGTTCGTACGTCTCACTCTACATGCGAAACTGGCCCCTAAATCCTAAATCCACCACTGACACCTCACCTCGACCTATTAGGCGGCCCTCCTATAGAGATTTAAATACTTAACTACTATGAGGGCCTTGTTGATAGTCTCTTTTCCTCTCTCTCTCTCCCAGGGCAGGATGTGAAAAGTAGGGTTTATTGCACTGCGTGGTAAACTTACCGCACAATGTGATAATACCGATGCGAAGCAATACGTTACCGCGGGATGCAGTAACTCCAAAATTTCCCTAAACACGCCCTTTTTTGTTAGCGCAGGTGTTATCACTGCATTATTAAGATTTTTTGATGAATCTAGGGGATAAAGTGCAGGCAGAACCCAGAACACTGGAGTTCCTAGTAATTTACAAGAAGTCACACTTGACTCCAACCTGTAAATTGGTGTTCCTAGGAGCCAGGGGTAGGCAACTCTGATCCCGGAGTGCCACAATTAGCCCTGGTTTTCGGGATGTCCACAATGAATATTTATGAGGTATATTTGCATATTCTGCCTCCACTGTCTGCAAATATATCTCATGCATATTCATTGTAGATATCCCAAAAATAAGACCTGCTTGTTGCACTTTAGGACTAGAGTTATGTGCCAGGCAAAGGCTGGTCGGCGCCATTTTGAATTATGACATCGACCCGCCAGAGGCCTAGGAGGTGTCCCCGAGCCACCACTGATCCACCAGGGTACCTTTTAAAGGTAAGGTGGGGTGACCTCCACTAATACCAGGGAGTAATTTTGAGCTAAGAGGGGTTTGGAAGGAGGTAATTAATTTTCTAGTGTCTGAGTGTGTGCCTTTGATTAAAAAAGAAGTTCAGGGGGAGGTAGGGAATTTCTTTTCTCATTTCTTTCTTTTCCTCATACCCACCCGTAAGCTCATTCTTTGATTTGTAAACTCTTATCTCATATAAGAGGACAACAATCCTTTCCACATCAAAATGCAGTCGGGGATTGATCTAGAACAAAGAAGGATCCTAGCCTTTTCAATTAGATTAATTGCCCCCCTTGCAGGTCATTGCCAAATAAACATTAAATACGTCATATAAATTTAAAGGACTCTGATTTACACATCCTCGCTCCCATAGCAACATAAATTAACTAGGAACTCAACAATATGAAGATGCAGACAGCAGTCCAGCAGTGAGATGGGGACCTTCCAGTCTTTTGCACAGAGTGCCACAGGTATTGATTATCTACCAGTTGGTGAGAGGTTGTATGTGGGCACCCAGTGCAAAGAGCTCCTGGCTCTCAGAAAACGAATCTGATCTCTGGAGGGTAGAGTAGCAAATTTTGAGGAGCTGAGGCAGACAGAGAGCCAGATCCCTACTCCAGTCTGGCAGCCCCTATGCTACTTTGGAGGAACAAGTTCACCTGGTCAGAGAGCATTATCCTGATGTAGCAGGAAGTGATCCTGAAGCATTATCCTCTTGCACCAAGGATGAGTATCCAAGGATAGTGCTCTAGGGTTAGGTTGGCTGTCATAGGTGATGATTCGGTTATTAGGAATGTAGATAGCTGGATGGCTGGTGGATGTGGAGATCACTTGGTAACCTGCCTGCCAGGTGTAAAGTTGGCAGACCTTACTCATCATCTTGATAAGATTTTTGACAGTGCTGGGGAAGAGCCGGCTGTGGTAGACCATGTGGGCAGCAACGATATAGGAAGGTATGGGCAGGGCCGGCGCTAACACTTTTGCTGCCCTGTGTGAACAATTACTGTACCTGCGCCCCCCCCCCCCCCTTCACCACGCCGTTCATTCATTTTCTATCCCAGGACCTCAAAAAAAGCCCAGCTCCCTTCAGTGATACAAACTTAAAAAACTGACACTATCCTCACCCCCCCCCCCCCCCCCCCCCCCCCCCCGAACTCATGGCTGGTGTAAGAGTATTAGGTGCCCTAGGTGAACCTTATAGCTTTGCACAATTCCCCCGCCCCATTCCACACACATAGTTATGCATTTATATTTTACATGAAAAATATCAAAGTACAGTATTCTACGGTAAAAATACTTACATTATATTTACATGCACTGTTGTGAAGCCAACCAGAAATCCCTGCAAAAAAGACACTTGGAACCCATATGCTATTAGCCCTATTATGATGTGCTGAGTGTGTACTTGACCCTCCAAAAGCCTTAAAACACTAATAAACTTCCTATTAGGAGAATACATCACTTCAGTCTCACATGCAGAACATAAACCTACCCTCATCAAATACAGAATAGAGCAACCATAAAGTAGAAATACAAACATGCAGACAAAAACTGAACTAGAAACCACAATAAGCCAGACACTCTATGCAGTGCAACAATGAAAAAAAACCAGAACCTTCACCATTCCTCAAATATCAAACAAAATCAAGAATAAAATAAATACATAATCATAATACTAAAAATATACTAATAATATTTCAAAAAAAGCTGATGAATAAAAGATCAACTAATTAAAAACTCACATACAAGTTTTTTAAATGTCCCAAACACCAATAAAATATTTCAAAACAGCAGACACAGCAAATAATACTTGAAAAATAAAACTAAAAAGAATTTTAAAAATTCATGCTCTCCATACTTGGGAATTTTGATTTCCAGTCACCCTGAGATTGTCATAGATTAATGGAAGAGGGATGCATAAACTTTCTATATATATATATACACACACACACACACACACACACACACACACACACAAGCTCATACATAAATATGCTCCCTCTGGGACAAGTCCGCAGGTGTTTCCAGCTTTTCTTTGGTTGGGATCTACCAGTAGCGTCAGATCCTCATCTTCATTTCAGCTGCTGGCAGGTTGGAATCCACTTACAGCACCCATTCTCTCTCTCTCTCTCACACACACCTCTCTTTGATACACATGCACACGCGCCTCTTATTCATACACACACCCACCACTTATTCATGCACACATGCACACACACCTCTCATTCATACACACACACACACACACACACACACACACCTCTCATTCATGCACTGAAGGCAGAACCCTCTCTCTTTCTTTTGCCAGCAACCTGGGAGCCTCTCTCGTTACTCTGCTGCCGCATGCCTTTTGGGGAGGCACCGATTGCTTCTTCTGGCACTGAAGCCCGTTCTGCTGCTTCCTCTGTGCAGGCCCCGTGGTATTAAATATTTACGGGGCTTCCAGTTCCTCCATGCTGATCTTGTACATCATGAGATCGGCATAGAGAAAGTGCTACTCTTGCAAATTTCCAAAAATAGCACATGCCAGACACCTGTGCTGTCTAATCTTAGTTTTCTAATTGGTTGGTCACAGGCTTTGTTTCCTCCTTCCCTTTCTTGGTATTTAGCCAATTCCTTTTATAGGGTCTCTCTTTTTTTTTTTTTCTGTTTCTTCTCTATCCACCTGTCTTCTACTTTTCTTCCCTAAAACACACACTCAGGCTCTCATTCTCATACGCTGTCTCTCTCACACCTACATGCACAGGCTCTCATACTCACATGCTGTCTCATACACACAGCTCTCACTCTCCAATGCACTCTCTCATACATAAATATACACTGTTTCTCCTTCACATGCTGTCTTTCTCATACACACAGGCTGTCATTCTCACATGCTGTTTCACACAAACACACAGGCTCTCACTCACATGCTAAGAACAAAAGTAATTGCCATACTGGGTCAGACCAAGAGTCCATCAAGCCCAGCATCCTGTTTCCAACAGTGGACAATCCAGGCTACAAGTACCTGGCAAGTACCCAAACAATAAGTAGATCCCATGCTACTGATGCCAGTAATAGCAGTGGCTATTCTCTAAGACAACTTGATTAATAGCAGTTAATGGACATCTGCTCCATGAACTTATCCAAACCTTTTTTTAAACCCAGCTACATTAACTGCATTAACCACATCCTCTGGCAACTAATTCCAGAGCTTAATTGTGCGTTGAGGGAAAAATAATTTTCTCCAAATAGTTTTAAATGTGCTACTAGCTAACTTCATGGAGTGACCCCTGTCCTTCTATTATCTGAAAGAGTAAATAACCAATTCACATTTACTCATTCTAGACCTCTCATGATTTTAAAGGCCTCCATCATATCTCCCTCAGCAGGCTCTTCTCCAAGCTGAACAGCCCTTACCTCTTTAGCCTTTCTTCATAGGGGAGTTGTTCCATCCCTTTATCATTTGTCGTCCTTCTCTGTACCTTCTCCATCATTTGTCGCCCTTCTCTGTATCTTCTATATCTTTTTTGAGATGCGGCAACCAGAATTGTACACATTACTCAAGGTGTGGTCTCACCATGGAGCGATACAGAGGCATGATGACATTTTCAATTTTATTCACCATTCCTTTCCTAATAATTCCTAACATTCTGTTTGCTTTTTTCACTGCTGCAGCTCACTGAGCTGACGATTTCAATGTATTATCCACTATGACGCCTAGATCTTTTTCCTGGGTGGTAGCTCTTAATATGGAACCTAACATCATGTAACTACAGCATGGAATAATTTTTCCCTATAATTATCACCTTGCACTTCTCCATATTAAATTTCATCTGCCATTTGGATGCCCAATCTTCCAGTCTCGCAAAGTCGTCCTGCAATTTATCACAGTCCTCTGAATAGTTATGTATCATTTGCAAATTTGATTACCTCACTCATCGAATATCTTTCCAGATCATTTATAAATATATCGAAAAGCACCATTCCAAGTACAGAATCCTGAAGCACTTCACTGTTTACCCTTTTCCACTGAGAAAATTGACCATTTAATCCTACTCTCTGTTTCCTGTCTTTCAAGCAGTTTGTAATCCACGAAAGGTTACTGCCTCCTATCCCATGACTTTTTAGTTTCCATAGAAGCCTCTCATGAGGGACTTTGTCAAACGCCTTCTGAAAATCCAAATACACTACATCTACTGGCTCACCTTTATCCATATGTTTATTAACCCCTTCAAAAAAAATGAAGCAGATTTGAAAGGTAAGACTTGCCTTGGGTAAATCCATGCTGACTGTGTTCCATTAAACCATGTTTTTCTAAATGCTCTTGTGATTTTCATCTTTAGAATAGTTTCCACTATTTTTCCCGGCTCTAAAGTCAGGCTCACTGGTCTATAATTTCCTGCAGAAATTTATTTTAAACTTCCTCCACATTATCCTGCTCTACATCCAAACAGGAGACTGGATGCATGCCCTGGATCTGAAAGATGTGTGCACTCACATGCCCATCAATCAGTCTCATTGGAAATACCTCAGGTTCAGGTGGATTACTCACATTACCAATACAAGGTTCTTCCCTTAGGGCTTTCAGTGGCCCCAGAGGTCTTTAGGAAATTCTTGGCAGTAGCAGCATCTCAACTTAATCACCAGGGGATTTGTGTCTTTCCTTACCTGGACAACTGGCTAGTGATGGGACCTTCCCAAGCAGGGATGTTGGACTCCTTGCAGAAAATGTTCCAGCTCCTTCAGTCACTACGGTTTATATTCAACTTTGCCAAGTCAAACCTTGTCCCTACCCAGAGAATCAAGTTCATTCGGGTGTGGATAGATTTAGTGGGGTTGGGGGGGGGGGGGGGGGAGCACATCAGATCAGGCACTTTGCTTCAAACACTGGTCCTAGAACTTACTCCTGGCCCGAGCAATACTGTTTATCCTTGGATGTATAGTGGCATGAGAATTCTCCAAAGGGTCTTCCACTCACAGTAGGATCAACTGCTTCAGCTCTTTCACACCCCTTGAAGGTTCCCATGGAGATGAAAACATCTCTTCTTTGATGGAGGGGGTAGGGGCTCCTCTTAGAATTCTACCTCATCAAGTAACGCAGGTGATGGATGCATCCATCAGAGGATGGATCTCTTCAAACTCGGGGGATTTGTTCAGCAACTTCTTTGAGCTACAAGCCATTTGACATGCATTGAGATTATTCTTGCATCTACTTCAGGGAAAGATAATTTTGATTCAACCCAACAACCTAGTGGCAATGTTCCACATGGTCAAACAAGGGACACAGGATCTTAGATCTTCTCTCAGGAATCTGAGAATTGGTACTGAGCTTGCAGTCACAGAGTTTTTCTCTAAGCATTTACCTTCCTAGGATCTCCAATGTGCTGGCAGATCTCCTCAGCAGGATTTTTTAACTGCACAAGTGGTCCCAGGGTGCAGTAGGCAAGGCTATTCAACCTTTACGGTCACCCATGAATCGACTTGTTCATGTAAGGAAGGAGGAATAGCCTAGTGGTTAAAACAGTGGACTATGAACCAGGAGACCAGGGTTCGGGTCCTGCTGTCGCTCCTTGTGACCTTGGGCAAGTCACTTTACCCTCAATTGCTTCAGGTACAAAAATTTAGATTGTAAGCCCTCTGGGGATAGAGAAATACCTACAGTACCAATATGATATCCCGATTGAGATCGAATGTCGGTATATAAAATAAAATAAATAAATGTGAGAGGACAACAGAAAAGTCAGACTTTGTTCTGTTCTTCAAAGCAAGTTCAGATTCACTCCAGATTGTTGTTTACTCAAGTGAGATGTAGATCTGCTGTATGCCTTTCTTCCACTTCTGTTGGTGGCAAGGATGGTACAGAAGGTACTCAAAGACTGGGTGCATCTTATCTCATTGCTCCAGTTTGGCTCTAGCAAGTGTTACTTACCTTGCCAGGCTATCAATCTGCCCACTGATCCTCCTGGGATCCAAAGTGACTCTACTAACTCAAGAGGAGGGTCATCTTTCATTTGAGCCTCCCCTCCTTTAGCTTGATGGCATGAATGTTAAGCACTCAATAATCTCATCATTGTCTCTGTCTATGGAGGTTGAGATCATTGTGATTTCAGCCAGAAAGCCATCTACCAGAATAGTGTTCAGAATTAAAGGGAAGCATTTTACATCTTGGTGCTAGGCAGGTTCCTTGAACCCATATGCCTGTGCTTCAGTACTTAATTTTCCCTCTTCTCATAAGGTATCAGTACATCATTAGTCAATGTGTATCTCAGTGCCATTACCACTCAAGTGGCTGGAAAGCCGATCTCCATCCATCCTCCAGTTTCGAAGTTCATGAAGGACTTGTGGCATATGAGACCTCTGGTTGTAAAGCCACTGGTGCTGTGGGATCTCAATTTCACCTTGGCACAACTGTTAAACTTCCCTACGACCCATTGGAGTCAATTTCCTTAAAGTTGCCTACCTAGAAAGTGGTATTTCTAGTCGTTATACTTCAGCTAGGAGACCGAACATTGGTTCATTACTCTTCATACCTGCAGTTTTTCCACAACAAGGCACTCTGCACTTACACTAAGTTTCTGTTAAAATGTGTTTTCTGCATTTAATTTGAATCAAGCCATTGTTTTGGCCATGGTCTTTCCAAAACATCATGCCCATAAAGGGGCGAATGTTCTCCATTCACTAGAGTTAGCCTATTATCCTAAGAGAACTCAGCCACATTGTTGAACTTCTCAACTTTTCGTCTCCTACAATCCTTATAGACTGAGAGTAGCTGTTGCCAAGCTTACATTGTCTAGCTGGCTAGCAGACTGTATCACAGTGTATCTGACTGGTCTCTAGATCTTACTTTGTCAAGGCTCATCAAGTAAGAACCATTAATGGCTCATCTAAAATCTGTGTCCAACGAAAACATTGCTTTGGTTTATATGTTAGAAAGATTATTAAATCACTAAACTAAACTAAAAGCTACAACTTGGTTATCAGTTCATACCTTCATTCCCTATTGGATAATCTTTCATGAAGTGACAGTAGCTTTGGACAAGCAGTTTTGGCACAGCCTGTTCACTCAGGAGTCCACTCTCCATAAGGGGGGTCTGGGTTGCTTTTTCAGTAAGTACTCTGCTTGCAGTCCTAAGCTTGGGACTCCACATGTGCCACGGTTAATTGAGCCCTGCTTGTTGATGGAAAAAGTGAGTTTGTTTACCATAAACAGGGTTCTCCAAAGACAGCAAGATGAACTGGCCATGTCTAATACCCACCTGCCTCCTTGCAGATTTGACTACCTAGCCAAAACTAAGCTCTACTATCAACTGAGGGGCTCACAAAGCAGCACATGCCCTGTAATTCCTGTTCATGCTCAGCAGTGAAAATTTATTGAGCTAGAGAAATGGGTCCATTCAGCACCGTCTGATGACATTACCCATGTTTCATGGCTAATTCATCCTGCTGTCTACAGAGAACCCTGTTTATGGTAAGCAAACTTGCTGTACAGTCTTGAATTGTATATAATAAAACAGAAAGGGGGTGGGGACAAGATGGCCGCGAGCTGTAGATGCCATGCTGCTGTGCCTTACTTCATTTCCATTCGATTCTTGTTTTTCTTTTGAAATGCCACTGAAAAGGAAGGGGAAAGTTCGGGTTTTTCCCACTGACCCCCCTTTCCCTCCAGCCAGCAGTCTATTCTTACCTTTGTGTCTCCAGTGGACCCTTTGATTTGCTCCGGAGGTGTGCTCTCCGATGTGGCACTCAGCAAGGGAGCGTCGGTGCTGCTAGGGGGCAAGGTTTCTCTCAACCCACGTGAGCAGGCTTCTCCACTGGCAGCACGACAAGCGCGATCTGATGATGCCGCCGAAGCGATGGCTGCTGTTCCATCGCTGAATTTGGTGTTGATGGGAGCCGAAGATCCTGTCTCGTCAGTTCCTACTACTTCAGTGGGTTTAGATTGTGCTGCAGTTTCTGGAGTGTCTATTCCTCTGCGTTTATCCGGAGATCAGGCTTCTTCTTCACCTATGCCTTCAGTATTGGCTGCTCTTCCTTCGCAGTTCTCTCTTCAGCTACCAACTAGGCCTGCAGTAATAACTCTGGATTCCTTGTGGGACTTGATGGAGAGCTTTGCTAAAATTTTGTCCTTTCCTATTTCCAAACTTGTTTTAGTTACTTCCAAATTGGATCCCCTGGTTGCGCCACATGAAAGTATTCTCCGGGGCCATTCCAGGTGACTTGCTAATATTCAATCGGATGTTGGTAAAATTCAGGCAGTTCAATCCACCTCAATTTGGAACATGGGTGTCCTTTCATGTTGGCTTGAGTTGATAGAAATTTCTTCTCGCTATTTAAACCTTTGAATTTTGAATTTTCCTAAGGTTCTTGGTGAACTTCCATTGACTACCTTAACATGATATTTCATTTCAGTTTTGGGAAGTCCACAAGATGAACTTTCCTCTATTAATAAGCTAATTTTCCTGCCTTTGCCTGTTTCAGCGAATTTTCCATCTGGGAACCAACCTCCTCTTTTGAATCTCACTGAATTCCTGGAGTCATCTGACCAAGATATATTAGACCGTGCTACTTTGCTTGTTTCTTTCACACTAGAATCTTATCTTTCTAATGTCTCTATATTTTAGAAAGTTAAATGTTTCTTTTCATGGACAAACTTTACGTATCTTCCCTGATATTTTCAGGTCTACTCAGCTTAGGAAGAAAGGTTTTATTGCTTAAGGAAAGATACTTTGATTTTGGGTGCCTCTTTTCTACTATGGTACCTCTGTAAATGTATTGTTAAATTTTGGTCTGCTACTTTTGGGTTTTTTGCTCCTGAACAGTTACAATATTTCCTTAATGCCAGGAAAACATTTACCTCTTCTCCTGTCCCCTCTGATCCTTAGTATTTTTGAGCCTTTTAGTTAGAATAATGAAGGGTCCTTGGACTCGTTATAAGCATTTCTTTTTTTTTTCTTTTCCTTTTTTCTCCCTTTTATTTCATCCCCCTTTTTCCTAAGTTTCTTTTTTGTTGGGAAGACATCTTTATCAAATATGCTACTTTTTGTCCTCCTTGGATAATTATCTGATTTTTTTTTTGTTTGTAATTATTTTTATTAGAGCTTCAAATCACCAATTATCTGATTTTAATTTACCTGTTTTGATGTTATCTAGATTTTTTTTCTTCCACTTTTTTGTAATTGTCTTCACTAATTTCAGTTGTACAAAGATTGCTGTATGCTTTGTATACTTAAAATTGCAAAAATAAAAAGTTAAAAAAAAAGCTTAGTGGACAGAATAATAAAACAGAGAAAAGAAATTATTAAATCCTCTTCTTTTTTTTTTTGGGTTTTAAAGATTTTATTGCTCATATTTGCATCAATACAAAAAGATAACAAGTTAACGTAACAGTTGCATGTAACTGACATCAAAGAACACCTGAATATACATAGCAATAAAACATCAGATATCAATTGAGAGTACTGTGTTTTATGATATAGCATTACCAACCAACCGGAACGTGCAGTACCAGATGAAGAACCCTAATCCCTCCCCACTCCCCCCTCCCTCCCCCCTCCCCCCATCAGCCATTTGTATATAAGTGATAAGATATAAGCAAGGTATACTTGCTAGTAAATGGATCCTAAGGTGCCCCGACCAGGGCAAGGAACGCCGTATGCAAGATTACCTAAGTAGTGAGTGAAAATATAAAAAAGCAGAAAGCCCATGCTCCCAACAACTCGCCGGACAGCTTTTAAACCTGGACAGCACTATCCAACCATTTCCGCCACTCAGAGTATTTACGCCAAACATTGCGGAATCTTCCCACTGTGTGTCGAAGATGTGCTGTAATTTCTGCAAGTCTATATATGTGTTCCACTTTGCTTTGAATTTCCCCCAGCGTAGGGACCTGAGACGATTTCCATCGTCTAGCTATTTCTATTCTGGATGCCGAAAATATATAATTAGCCATGGTATCAGGATGATCCTTCCCCACATTCAAAGGAAACCCCAGCAGAGCCTGGTGTGGTAAAATGTGAATAGGGACCCTGTAAATCTGAGTCAGCCAGAGTTCCACTTGTGACCACAATGGTTGCAATACTACGCATTCCCACCACATATGAAAAAAACTACCAGTGGCCGAACATCCCCTCCAACATTGTGGAGAACAGGAAGGATACATGCGGTGTAACTGCTCAGGAGAATAATACCATCTCAACACCAGCTTCCAGGCATTTTCAATAATGTGTGAAGCTATTAAGCCTTTACCCATTTGAGAAAAAAGCTTCTCCCAGACCCCCTGCTCGAAGGTGCGATGGAAGTCAGCTTCCCAAGCTATCACATATGTGGGTTTCTGGAAGGTTTCCCTCCCCAAAAAAGCATATACATTCGATAATAATTTAGTCGTTTGATGTGTATTCAAACATAAACGTTCAAAATCAGATTTCCCGTGCCCTAAGTGCCCCTGTAAATGATGAGACTGAGCAAAATGACGGAGCTGTAGATATAAATAAACATCAGAGGCCGCCAAATCATATTGTTGTTGTAGGGCCCGGAAGCTTAACAAATTCTGTGCTCCCCATAACTGCCCCCAATATCGAATGCCCTTTGCGGCCCACCCTTGGAAGGCCTGACTTTCGAATCCGGGGGTAAAGAGAGAGTTAGCATACAAATATGTACTATGATGAAATTCCTGACTACCCACCAGCCAGGATTTTTTTTGTTTCCCATAACTGTAGGGGAAGTACCATGGATGGCGGCAAAATATTTGAAGGTTGTAGCACCCAGGTCTTCTTAGGCTGCCAAAGAAGACTACACAATGGGACGGAAGCCATTAATTGCTGGCTAAACACTAGCCAAGGTTTCTGCGTAAAACTCCTATGCCAATCAACCAGCGTTTTGAATCTAGCTGCTAGGTAGTATCTTTCTAAATTGGGTATACCCAAGCCGCCCTGAGACTTATTTCTGTAAAGAATCTTACGAGCCACTCTGGGTCTGCGACCCCCCCAGGTATAAAATAACAGGCGTTTCTGCCACATAATGAGGCTGTGCTTAGGTATAGCTAAGGGAAGCGTTTGAAACAAATACAAAAATTTGGGCAGAATCATCATTTTTACGGCTGCTATGCGGCCAAACCAAGAAATCCTGTATCGATTCCATTCCTCCAAATCCTTATTGATCTGGGCCCATAATTTATCATAATTGAGCTTTATCATATCCAGCGTTGCACTAATATGTACACCTAAATATTTAAGGCTAGTGGGAGCCCATCGAAATCTAAATTTTCCCCTCAAGGACTGCTCCATGTCAGCTGATACATTGACATTAAGCAACTCCGATTTGTCCCAGTTTATGCGGAATCCCGAGACCTTGCCAAAAGCCTGAAGAGTTTGGGAAACTAGGGGAAGTGACTGCTCCCGGTTGGTGACCAAAATCATAATATCATCCGCGAAAAGTGATATCTTGGAGGAGAAATCACCCACCTGTACCCCTGAAATTCCCGGATTTTCCCGAATTTTATTGGCCAAAGGCTCTAGAAAAATAGCAAACAGCAGTGGGGAAAGGGGACACCCCTGCCTCGTACCTCTGTAGACCGTAAAGGTAGAGGAATAGCCCCCATTAACCTTGACACATGCCAAGGGATTCTGGTAAAGTCGGTGAAGCCACTGTAAAAAATTTGGTCCAAAATTCATGCGTTGTAATAAGGTAAATAAGTATGGCCAATGAACTATATCAAAGGCTTTCTCGGCATCAACCGAGAGAGCCACCGCTGGTATCCGACGTTGTTTGACCCACCACATCATGTCTAATATTTTATGCACATTATCACTGGCCTGCCTACCTGGAATGAATCCAGCCTGATCCGGATGAATAATCCGGGACAGAAACCCATTTAGCCGATTGGCTAAAATCTTAGCCAGGATCTTCAGATCAATATTGATAAGAGATATTGGTCTGTAAGACCCGCACACCGTAGGGTCCCTACCAGGTTTAGCCAAGATCGTAATACCCGCCGTATTAGCCGACGGGGAAAGCGATTGCCCTTCCCTCAGAGACTTAAACAATTTGGCTAAGAGAGGGGCGAGCTGGGGGGCAAATTGTTTATAGAATCTCCCCGTAAACCCATCTAGGCCAGGTGTCTTTCCAGGTTTGAGATTTTGAATGACTTTCTTAATTTCAAGTTCAGAAATATCCTTCTCTAGGATGGCCTGCTGCGCGGGTTCTAGGGCGATCAAGTCTGCATGCCTCAAATACTCCTCGATGGCGCTCTGTGTGATCTGCCCATTAGCAGCATATAATTCAGAATAAAATTGCTGAAAACGCTGCCTAATCTCCTTGCCCATAGATAACATAGTGCCCTCCTGACTTTTAATTTTAACAACGGTCGCCTGGTCCTGTCTGCGTTTCAATTTCCGAGCCAATAATTTCCCCGCCCTGTTGCCCCCTTCAAAATATTTTTGTTGTGTCCGTTCAAGCTGAAATGCGATAGCAGCAGCATCAATGGACGCTATTTGCGTACGTACAGCCTCAAGGGACGCAAGAACACCCCTTCTCTTTGGATCACGTTTGTGAATGTTCGCTAGCTCCGCCAACCGACGCACTAAGCGCTCGCGTTCTGCAATTCGTTGGCGTTTAACATAAGATGCTTGAGCTATGAATTTCCCCCGTAAGACCACTTTTAAACAGTCCCAAAGCGTGCCAGCAGTCACCTCACCATCATCATTAAATGTTAAATAATCCTGAATTTCTTGTTCCATAGAGGTAACAAAACCCGGGTCATTGAGAAGAGAATCATTTAATTTCCAGTAGTGTACCCCTCGATCATATTCGTTAAACTGTAATGAAAACCAAATGGGGGCATGGTCCGACCACACAATGGCTTCTATATCTACATCCGTCACCCGAGGTAACAGGCTTCTACTGCCAAAAAACATATCAATCCTGGAATAGCTATTATGTGGGGTGGAGTAGAACGTGTAGTGTCTAGATTTTGGAAATCGAGTTCGCCAAATATCCATAAGGCCCATGTCGGCTATCAAACCCTTAAGCGCCCGTCTAGCCAGCTTAGGATCCGAACTATGCCCTGTGGAGGTATCCTTGCTCGGGTCCAGAGACAGATTAAAGTCCCCACCTAGAATAATAGAGCCCTCAAGTTTAGAAGCCAAAGTGTGATGTAGGGATTGAAAAAAATCCGCCTTTTGAGCAGTGGGCCCATATATGGAGACCAAAGATAAAATTTCTCCCCCAAGCTCAATCTTTATCATAACCATGCGCCCGGAAGGATCTGTAATCGATTGAATTCAAAATGAACATCTTTATGCAATAAGATTCCCACCCCCGAATACCTTGAAGAAGGAGTGGCAGCAGCCTAGTATTGATAAGGATACTTAGGATGTTTCATCAGGCCCAAATAACGTTTTCGGAGATGGGTTTCTTGGAGGAATACCACAGCGGCCTGTAGCCTCTCTAATTCCTTAAACAATAATTTGCGCTTCCCTGGGCTGTTAAGCCCTTTAGTATTAAGAGAAAAAAATTTAAAGCTAACCATTAGAAGACATGTTCCCTCCTATCCCGCTTCCTCCCCCCAGGACACCACCGCCCAGGATCCACATTTTAGAAAAAAGAATCTTATCTGCAATATCAGAAGCCTTCCCCTCAGATCCCCTACCCCCCCCCTCCTCCCCCCTCACACCCATAAGCACAAACCCTGTGCTCCTAAGGATCATGGAGGAAATCATCGTCACTCCTCATGGCACCAACACGGGTGGCAAATTTAAACGTGAAGTAACCACCACGTTTGTTGCGGACAATCAGAGCAGAAGTCTAGCAAATATTGAAACCCAAACTCAGCTAGTCCCCATTGTCCGTCGCAGGATCATTCTCAGGATTCCGCTGAAGCCGTCGGCGTCCCTTGGGTACTCGCTGCCAGCGAGGCTGGGAGTTGATTGTAGTTGCAATATGGGTCAGGGTGGCACCGGTTCCTTTCGCCACGGGCGGTACTGTGATAATAATACCTGCCTCCTTCAAGATCGCACTAGCCTCCAGGACAGTCTTAACGCGGTGTGTAGAGCCCTGAAGCATAAAGGACAGGCCTCCAGGGTAAAGCCAGCGGTACCGGATATTAGCCTCCTGGAGTTTAGTAGTGACACAGCGAAATTCTTGTCGTTTTTTTAGAGTAGCGGAGGATAAATCAGCAAAAATAGCAATGTCTTGGCCCTCCCAACTCCACATGCGCTTTCGGCGAGAGATATTGAAGAGCTTTTCTTTCAAAGTGAAGGAGTGGAAGCAGACCACTATGTCCCTGGGTCTGTTGGCAAGTTTGGGTCCCAGTGCTCTATGCGCCCTGTCCAAAAGAATAGTAGGCATGGTGGTGTCTTTCAGGGATTCTTCATTTTCCCATAGATACGCAGCGATGCGTTCCACCACAGCAAAGCAGTCCCCATACTCCTCTGTTTCCAGGACCCCTCGGATCCGGAGGTTATTCCTCCGGCTCCGGTTTTCCATATCTTCCACTTTGTCAGCTAGGGTCTGGTAAGCCACTTGCAAATTCTGATGACCAATTTGCAGCTGAGTCCAGCCCTCCCCTTGGGTGTCTAACCTGAGCTCAGCTTCATCCACCCTCCTGCCCAGCTCTGCCGTTTCTTCTTTCATATCTGCTATGAGGTTGGTAATTTCAGCTTTATAATTTTTAATATCCTGCCTCAGTTTGATGAACCAACCTCGAATTTCATCCCGAAAAGGTTCCGAGACTTCAGGGGTCCGCGTGGCCGATGTCCCCTCCTCACTCTCCGATAGCGGGTGCTCCGACGCCATTTTGAGATTTTCGCCGCTGTGGTCTCCGGCGTCCCGGGAGTAAGAAAACTTTTTTAAATCGCTGATCTTGCGTTTTGTCGTCATACCTTGCTGGGCAAAAGCCCTGCAGCTCACGATTGCGCTAATTTTAAAGAAAAAAATCGCCAATTTTCGCGCGGTGGTAGCGTTTTTTCCCCGAGGTGCTCACGGAGCAGCAAAGCTAAGCTGCTCGCATGAGGGGTGACGTCACTTCCTCCTAAATCCTCTTCTAGCACCATAATTTATTCATACAGTGTAGCGTGAAGGGAAAGTAGCACCAACTTCTTTCTACCTTCGTTTTTCTTTCCAGCAACAAGTCCTGCAGGTATTTTGATGAAGGGCGTGGCAGCTGCCCGTTTGGAGGGAATTGTTTTTATAAACATGCATATCCTGATGGCCGCCTTGAGGAACCACAGCCACGGAGGAAAGCAGGAACTTCAAGGAGATATCAGGTGGGTCTCATTGTGAGATGTTAAGAGATATGAGCCATGCACTGAAGCTTCTTTCTTAATGTTCAGACCTCTCTCCTTATTCCTTCACATCTATCTCTTATCAGGGATCCATCATGTGTCCGTATTCCTTTGTCTAGCTCTCAGTGAGAAACTACAATTCATGGGCTTTCTCTCCTTTAAATGCTAGGAATTCTTTTTTAAATCATGCGATGGGCAGCACATAGCACATGCAAATAACGTCTGTGCTCATTTGGGCTGTTTTAATTGAGTAGGAAGCAGTGCTGTGCTGAGAGGGGCTCATGGGAGCCTATTGTTAAATTGTTTTATGAATTGTTTTCCCTCATACATTCAGGTATCTCATGAATGTACTGGAACAGAGATCATCTTGATAAAAGAAAACTGACACCACCTCACTAGGGGAACATGTGGCAGCTCTCTGCTTTACATGTTCCAGGCAGTATGATACTGAACTCACACAGGGCACTGATGCATACACTTATTTCAGTCATGTACAGTTCAGGAATAAAATGTCAAATAATATATCTAAAACTGAGAAATTTAAACTAGTTTTAGTGTAAGGTTTACATAAACTAATCTCTATACTCTCTTGTAGACCCAGAGACAGAACCACATCTGGGAGTTCATAGAAGAGCAAGAGGATAGTAATTTTTTTGAAAATGATGGGGACGATATGGTGACCTTCGAACTAGGTGAGATGCTGCTCATGTTACTTGCAGCAGGCACTGATGATGACCTCACAGACTCAGAAGACGAGTGGGACTTGTTTCATGAGGAACTGGACGATTATTATGACTTAGATCTATAGCACCTATTAATGGAGTTTGGATTGTCTGCTTAACTTAACAGTAGCTATTTCCTATGGTGTTGTGGCAGTGCCTGTGTTTGTCCTAGGCAGGCTTATCAATTCCAGGTGCTACTCTAAGTAATTTTAGCCAGGATCTGCCCCAATACCCCTGCTTTCCTCCCCAGCCTTCTTTGTTTCTCAAAAGTGTATTTGCTCCCATGTTGTTTGCAAAATATGAAGTAAATAAAACTTTTAAAAATTACATTCTGTAAAACAAATTTATGTTCAGTTAATTTTGATATATGGTATCCGTTCTCAGGTGGTGTCAGGTTTTTACAGTGATAAAGTATATGCTCTGGGATCTAGGTTAGAAATTGGCCTTTTCAATCAGTGTATCTAGGAGGTACTGTATATATTGTAAATGGTTGTGCCTAATTCTCAATCTCTGTTTCCTGTTTGAAATACTAAACATTCCTTCACCTCATGGTTCTACCATCCTCTGGCAATGGATTTCCCCTCACTGCTCCTGGTATCATCTGTCTGAAGACCTAAGGATCTCCCTTCTGTGCTCCTCTCTCATAATTTCCTCTGTCTGGAGACTTCTAATTGTGTTCTTTTCATATTGTTCTCTTCCTAGAGCTCTAGTATGTGTCTTTCTTTATGTCAAAAAGATAACTAAAGTGTTAGGACTTTTTCAGAAAGAGAGAGAATAAAATCAAGACTATTATAATATGTCTGTTTAAATCTATGATGCATGCTGTCATACCTTGAGTACTGTGTGCAGTTCTGGTTGCCTCGTTTCAAAAAAGATAATGCAGAACTAGGAAAAGAATAGTGAGAAGCAGCAAAAATGATAAAGGGGATGGAACAGCTCCCTTATGAAGAAAGTTTAAACAAGGTAGGACTCTTCAGTCTGTAGAAGAGATGATTGAAAGGGGATGAGAGATTTATAAAGTCAATGGTAGTGTAGAGCAGGTTAATTGGAAATAGTCATTTACCCTGTCAAGAAGTACTTGGACTAGGGGGCACTTAATGAAATGAAATAGTAGCAGATTTAAAACAAATGTAAGAAAGATTTCATTTTCAGTCAACATACAACTTGTTTTCGTTTTCAGTTTCAAAATGTATTCTGTTTAGCTTATGTTATATGTTTTGGTATTTGTAATTCATGTATGTTTTATATTGTACACTGCTTTGGGTGGTCGTCTGTTAGGAACCAAAGAAGTGATATATAAAAGTTTTTATTTACATAAGTAAGTATAGCATGATCAAAAGCAAAGAGAGGATGCCTCCAAGGAACGAAGTAGATAAATGTTAGTGCACTAATAATCATTCTACAAAGATAATACGTAAATAAGAAAAATTGAATAATATGTATCCTCAATTCTGTACCCTATAAGGAGGAGATGCAAGAGTAGTGAACCTAGGAGCTAAATAACATTCAAATAAAAAAAAAGGAAATGAAAAACTAGAAGTTCTAGATAGAACTAA
Organism: Rhinatrema bivittatum; assembly: GCF_901001135.1. NCBI lineage: Eukaryota > Metazoa > Chordata > Amphibia > Gymnophiona > Rhinatrematidae > Rhinatrema > Rhinatrema bivittatum. The sequence goes on from NC_042623.1 coordinate 129,201,529, forward strand.
TAGAGCTCACTTTTCTAGAATGTACACACACTTGCCTGTGCATGTCCAAATTCCTCCCCCCCCCCCCAACATCTCCTGAAAATTTGATGCACATCAGATACAAAGGCAAAACATTATTTGGTGGTGTAATTTTTGCATGAATAACAAAAAAGGGTGTGGCTATGAATTACTGCATGTCAACAATGCTTGTACTTTGCTACTTGTGAAGTACCCACAGAGAGAGAGAGAGTGTTACTCTTTCTAAGGCCTTCATGGTAGTCAACTATTTTTATCACTATAGGAGGGCCAGGAAATAACTCGAGGTTATGTTTTGGTGGTGGTGGTGTAGGGTTTTGGGGCCAGTTTTACATGCAGAGTGAGACGTACGAACAAGCACAGTAGACCTCAGTGAAAATTTGATGTGATTTGGAGTGAGGAAAGTCAGACTAAAATGAGATAACTTCAGTGTTCTCTTACCCTAGCTTGATAATACCCTGGTAGAGAGTCCATCAAGCTAGGGTGAGAGAACATTGTAGAAATCTCATCTTTGTGTGACTTTCCTCTCTCCAAATCACATCAAATTTTCACTGAGGTCTACTGTGCCTTTCGTACATCTCACTGTGCATGTAAAACTGGCCCCAAAACCTCACCTCAAGTTACTAGCTGGCCCTCCTATAGCAGTATAAATAGTTGACTACTATGTGTGCTACTGCAGAAGCGCTATCTTTCTTCCTCCCTCTCCCTCTTTTCTCACCCAAAAATGCCCGAAATGGAATTTGCAAATATTTATCGCAAATTGTGTTACAGCCATTTCGGGCATATCGCACAGCTTAAAGACAGGAAAAAAGGTGTAGTTATTTCCAGTGTTGATAGCGTGCATTACGTTATTGCACGGTGAAATAATGCCTCTCATTTTCATTAATCCCACTCAAACCCCTCCCCAGTCCTGCCCCTTTGAACAAATTTGCCAAATTTGCATTCGCGCTGTGGCTGCGATAACTATCATGGGCGTTAACGCCATAACGCAGTTTGAATGACCCTGTTAGCCAGCTAACTCCTCTCAGCTATGCCTTCAAAATGCCCCTATCCTATTCAGCTAAATTCTAGTCATCTAATTTACCAGTTAAAATTTAGCTAGATATGTTCTCAAATATTCATTTAACTGGCTAACTTCTGAGTTAACCAGTTAAATACTTTTGAATATGGACCTCCTAGACTTTATGACCCAGAAAGGAAACTGTTTATTGTGGAAAACAAAATTCAGGATCATATTCTATCATGTTAGAAACACAGAATATGACAGCAAATAAAGACTTCAAAGTCCATCTAGTCAGCTCAACTCTTTCTGCTGCAGTGCCATAGACACTAGTTGATGTTTGGCTTTCTTCTTACTTCAAAATCAGGAATTCTCTGTGATTGTCCCATGCTTTCTTAGATTCTGTCATTTATTCCTATACACCACCTCCCGGGAGGCCATTCCATTCATCCACCACCCTTTCTATGAAAAAATATTTGCTTATGTTGGTCCTAAGTCTACGTCCTAGAAGCCTCATATCATGACCTCAGTTCTAGAGCATTATTTCCTTTATCTTGTACATTATTATTACCTTTGAGGTATTTCCATGTCTGTTCAAAAATGAATGACTAGCAGGGTCATCCTACTACTACTTATCATTTCTGAAGCTCTTCTGACCTCAGTAGTAAATCTCTCTAGTATATCAGTGACATGCATGCAATCCCCACAGCATTGCAATCTTATTTAAAGTTGATATGTAGTATATTTTATAAACAGGAAAATTTCTTCAGAAATGTTCAGAGCTTCTAGGCATTATTTCTTGAACATATCTCTAGGAGATATGATGGCAGATTTGGGATAACTAAGAGAGCACAAATTTAAATGCAGAGCATTGTTTTCCAGCTGCTTCCGATGAATAATAACCTTGTCTTGTATCAGAGCTACACTAGTAACCTGCAGTGCCTCAAAGCATTCCTCTAAAGCTATGATCTTCCCAGTATTTTTTTTGTTTCTGAGCTTGCATTTGCCAAACTTGTGATGTCTTGGAAGCATTTAAATATAGAACATTCCAATACAGTCAAAGCAGGCCAGACTTAGTTACAAGAGGATGACCTTTTAAAATTGATTCTCCATTCCAAACTAGTACCCCACACAAGTATCTGCAAGTCCTTCATCTGCTTCAAGGATGGCCTGTTCGCCAGTACCTGCCTCTGAATTTGTTCTGGCCATGACTGCATTCTGTGCAGTTTCCATCCTGTCTTGGTCAGTGGACAGTCTGGGTCACTTGGAAGTTCCTAGATCACATCCCTGTTACTCATTCCCAGATACAGAAGGTGGCAATCCCTATGCCTGCCTTGCTAATAAGTACTAATGGACCTCTTCTCCAGAATGTTGTCCAAACCTTTTTTTAAACCCAGCTATGCCATCAAGTTTGCCCATACTCTCTGACAACAAATTCTGCATCTTTACTGCGCATTGACTGAAAAAATACTTTCTCAGATTTGTTATCAATTTGTTTTATGGAGTTTATCATAGTCCTAGTACTGTTTGAAAGGGTAAATAACTGTTTCCTGTTTACATATTCCATACAATTTGTGATTTATTAAACCTCTATCAGATCTCCTCTCATTCATCTCTTCTCCAAGCGAAAGAGCACTAACCTGTTCAGTCTTTCTTCATAAGGCTAATCATTCCATTTCTCATTTTTGTTGCCCTTCATTGTACCTCTTTCTAGTTCCACTTTGTTTTTTGAGATGGGGCATCCTGAATTGCACAAAATAGTCAAGGTGCAGGTGCACCATACGAGGCATATTATGGTAGTCTCAGTTCTATTCTCCATTTCTTTCCGAATAATTCCTGACATTTTATTTTCTTTTTTGGCTGCCACTGCACACTGAGCTGAAGATTTCACAATCACTCCAAGATCTTTTTACTCAATAGTAATCCCACATTGTGTATCCTGAGAGATTACATTTCAAAGCCATTTGCACAGGTAAAACAATGCTTTACCCACAAAAATGGGCTTTTTAAAATTAGCCTGCCCTGTATGCTGGTGAAAGTAGAGCTTCTCTGTAAGACTTTTCAAAAATATACACAGAATTGTTCTCTCAAAAACTACCCACACAAATTAGCAGATGTAAATGTGTGCAGGTAGTTTTTCTGGGATAATTTTCAAAGGGAATGTATGTGTGTGCTTTTGCTTTTAAAATTTTATGTGAAGTTTGAGGGTAAAAATTACGATCAGACTTTGCTTCAGTGCAGGCATTTTTAAAATTACCCATATAGGATTATTTTTTTTTCTTCTATGCAATATTTGCATTTGTCCAATGTCCACATTGAATTTTATCTGCCATTTCAATATCTTGTTCCCCAGTCTGGCAAGGTCTTTCTATTGGGAAACCTGATCATTTAAATACTATAATTTGTTTCCTATCTTTTAACCAGTTACCAATCCAGAGTACATTACCTTCTAAAAATACAAATACACTATATTGAACGACTTATCTTTTTCCACATACTTAGTCACACCTTCAAATAATTCAAATAGATTAATAAGCCATCCCTTGCTAAATCCATTATGGCTCTTCCTTCATTAAGCTATGTTTATTAGAGATGTGAATCGGAACCAGAATCGGATCCGATATCAGTTCCGATTCACATCTCTAATGTTTATCCATATGACCAGTAATGTTGCTCTTAACAATAGTTTCTACCATTTTACCCAGTACTGATGTCAGGCTCACCTGTCTGTAGTTCCTTGGGTCATGTATATAATTTTTGTATCACGGGGACAGGGCAATCAGAACACTTCGATTCAGAAAAAGATTTTAAAATATAATTTATTCAGCTGTTTATAAGAAAGTCCAAGACAAGTGTTCTGGGAGATGCAATATGACTGCCCTCTATTAGTAATAACTTGCATCTCAGTGAATCTCTGACATGCCCTGACTTATATAATCAAAATACAACATTCCCGAAGCTTCCAGAATGAATGACGTAACTGCCCAAAGATTTCCTTACAAAAAATACCTTATGCTGTTGTCATGACAATCTATCATGTATAGGAAATGCTTGTGATGACACCCCCCATTCAATTGTAAAAATCATTCTATACTAGTCTTCCCTGAACCATCCTCCCATCATACAAGTTCCTGAATCACTCTGGCTTTGATGCAATGTATTCTTCTGTTCTTCTTTTGATATTCTTTAATTGTGTAAACACATAGCAAGTCTGTGGTTTCAATAGGAAACTCAGCATGAATTCCGTTTTGTGGCACCAGGATTTAATTAAAACTGTCACCTCAGGGGCATCTTCATTCACCTGGCTTCTGTTCGTTGAAATAGGCATCTGTAAGACAAAAGCCTGCATCCTGGACCCAGTTGTCATTAATGTCTTCCTGGCCTGTAATTATAGGCTTTGCAGAGCCTGCCAGTAGGTCGATCTCAGGGATATTCTGCAAGTCATGCTCAGAAAAGCACTCAGAGTTCATTCACCTCTGATAGGCCACAATACAGCAGAGGCATCTGGGAATTCTTGGTTATCTGCTCGGCCTATTCTTCAGTCACCTTTGGTGCCCTTTTTGAAAATTGATATTACATTTGCTACCCTCCAGTCCTCAATTACAGAGGCAGATTTGAATGGTAGGGTACAGATTACCAGTAAAATGTCTGCAATTTCATATTTGAGTTCCTTCAGAATTCTGAGGTGAATACCATCAGGTTTTGGTGACTTTAAATTGGATTAAAAAGAGACAATAACCTCCACAGAGGTATGTAATGCCAACAACAGTGGAAGAATGTAAAAGAAACACATTAAAACTCAAAAGGGAAATAAGCAACATTAATGAAAGAGAATACTAAGGAAGTTGTATTTTTAATGTTCATTGCCTTGAGCAATTGGGAAAATGAAGCAAACCAAGATAATTATAAAAAAAAACCCCAAAAACCCAACATGGCCATATTTTTGCAAGATTTATACATAAGGGGTAAAAAAAAATTTAAATAACTATGAAAAGGAATTTTAAAAACCCCAAAAATGTACATGGTAATGGTATTCTAGAAAGCCATACAAACCTGCTACGTTATACAACAGAAAAGAGAAGGGATTTACCATAAGATGAATAATGCAGACAGCTAGTACAAGGTCCAAGCCAAGGAACCAGTTCTTTGGAGGTGTAGCATCTTTTGAGACAGCATCATTAATATTATACCATGACATGCAGAGGAGCTGGGAACTGGTTAGAATAAAATAGTCAAACACTTTTTGAAGATGCTTCACATTATTGCTCTGAAACTCCACTGTCGGCCTGTAAACAGATGGCACAAAGGAAAAAATTGCAGTACAGGCTTTTGTACAGAAACTGTAATGTTATTTTACTTGCTACTAAACTCTGTAGCATGGGTGGAGGATCGATGTAACAAGTCTCTCATCAGAGAAAATGATAGAAGGAAAATATCACTTAATATAGGCAGCCCCAGGGAACATCTTTCTGGTAGGTAGGAGGAGTGAGGCAATGAATATAGGACTAGGCAATGGAAACAATGATGATAGATATGAGACAATGGAATAGATAAAAGTACATAGAAAAAAATAAAATAAAAATAAATGTAAAAATATAAAAAGAAAATTAAACAAGTAAGAAAAGCAGGCAGAGACATGACTTCGGGAATGTTTTACAAAATAGATTTGTAGGCGGGGGTATGTGAGTCCATGCTAAAAGAGGTGTATAGAAGAGGGGGTGCAGTGGTATGTGTGTTTGGAGAGTCATGGGAGAAGGTTTAGGTAGATGTGAGAGGTATATATGTGCAGAGGGATATGGCTGTGTGTGATGCACATTTTGGGAAATGGGTTGAGGGGTATATTTGTCTGTGATTTTGGAAGTGTGAGGGCCTTGGCTCTGAAGGCACCTTTTTGTGCTTCAGTTAGTTTCCCTGTTTCTGCCTGCCTGTATTGCTTTGGGCCAAATGGCTGGAAGAATGAGTGATTGGGGTGATTTTGGAATGAAGCACTCAACATTTTGTAGTCCTTAACTATTTCCATAGAAAAGCATGGGGATTTTTTGAATGCTCACTTCTCTGAAAATAGTGACCTGATGTTCCAAGATATTCAAATTTTCTTTCTATCAAATCTGGTGTCCTTCTTTAAGAGAATTATTGTGCCTACAGATAGACATTAATTCCTTTTACATAATTCTGTCCAACATTGTGTGCTGGAAATCATTAAGTAAATGGCACATGAGCCTAGCACTTCTAAATGGCAATGCATAACATCTGCCACTGGCCTAGTCCTAGGTGTATGTGAGGTATAAGTTGAAAAAGCATGTAGAAGTATGGCTTTGGGAATGCTTCCCCTTACAGATTTATAGAATGTCAGCTAGCAGGGTTCTTGGAATGTTTCTGATCATTCCATTCCAGAACAATCCCTCCCCATATACCACAGCCTGTCTTTGCATCAGATGACCTGGAAAAGGGGAAAATATACAACTTTCTCAAATTTCCTTAACCCGGCCTTGGCTGAATGTGTGACATGGTTATCCTACAATCCCTCTCCACCTCTCACAGCACATACCAATACAATGAGGGCATGGCTTAACTTGGAAAACATTTCCAAAGTGAAGCCTTTGCATGTTTTTCCGTACTTTCTTCATTTAATTTTCAAGTTGATTATAGGGGACTTTCTTCAAAGAAACATGTGGGAGTGGAAACTGGAGGAGTGTATGGGGCAGGTATTGTCTGTGTTTGGGGAAGGGATGTGTAATTGTAGGTTTGTATGAGTGTGTGGTGAAGGAGATGTATATGTGTAGGGCTGTGTTTGTGTGTGTGAGTAATGGGGTACTTGTTTGATATAGACCTGTAATATGTATGTGTGTATATTTATGGGGGTGTGTGTAGGTGGAAGTGCAGGGCTTTGTATGTATGTGTGAGGCTGGATAGGAGTTGTGAGGAAGTGTTGTGTGGGTACATCATGGTAGGAACAGATGAGTGGGGTGGTGTTTATGTGGAGGATTTGTGTTTGTGTGGGAATGTGTGGTGGGGTCGATGCTTGGGGGAGTGTATGTGAGGGGGTGTATTTGTGTGAGGTATGAGTATATGGTTTGTGGGTAGGGGCCTTTGGGTGTGTGTGGGGTAAGATCGTATATGTGGGGGTATCGTGGAGGCAGTTGTGTGTGATGGGGTGGAGGATTGGAATGTAGGAGGCATTGGGGGAGAGGGATGTGAAAATGTACCCCTCCCTGCAAGTTCCCTTACCTCAGCCTCTTTTGAATGTGAGAACTGTATCTTCCTCTCTCTCTGTTCAGTTACAGAATTTACCACTACACTGAGGCATGGCTTACTTGAAAAACATTTCCAAAGTGACTCCTCTGCATGTTTTTCCCACTTGTTTTTTTTTTAAATGAATTTTCCAAGATGATTCTAAAGGTCTCCTTCTCAAGAAAAACACTTTAATGTTGCCCAGTGGTGGATTTAGGATTTTGTCGTCTCTAGGCACTGTCTGTGCTGTTGCTACCCTCCCTTCCCAACTTCCCCCCCGTAAAGTTAGACAACATGGAGCCGAAGGCTGAAGACATAGGCCCCCAGTTGCCTGCAACAGTTCAGGGGTAAATTCTGTGGCAAAAAAAAATATGAAATTTCTGATTCACATTGACAAACATTTGCATCTTTTATTTTAGATTATAAAAATAAAATATTTTTTCCAACCTTGCTTGTGTCTGTATATTTTTTTTTATTGGGTGAGGAAAATGGATGTCAAGTATCCGTACAGGGAGGAGATCTCAGGGATGGAGAGAGGAGAAGGAGAGGGTAAGAAGACTAAGAATGGGGTGAAGAGAAATTGAAAGGACTGCGGACAGGGTGGAGGAATATAGGAAGAAAAGAGGATTGGGGATAGGGGAGCAGAGAGGACGGAGGATGAGGGATAAGAAAGATCAAGAAGGGGGGGGGGGGACGATCAAGAATGTAAGATAGGGAAAAGCAGGGAAAAAGAGCAAGGTTCTAAAATTGAGGGAAGGAGAGGAAGGAGTGGAGTAGATTCCTTGATTTGGCAGGAAAGGAAAAGTAGGAAGGGGAGAGTTCAGGATCTGGGGAATAGAATCTGAGATCAAGAGAGAGGATTTATTTTTTAAAAATACTTATTACCTGCACCTTCCAAGGTTGGGGCAGGTTACATATTAACATGCATAAGATCAAGAACAAAAGATATACAGACAATACATTCAATATAAAACAACTTACAGTCTGCAGGATATGGAATCAATGTTAACTTACACATTGAAAGCAAGGAGTTAAATAATGCTAGGAGTTAATATACAAGATTGCTTGCGTAGCTTTGAAAGGATTTGAATTGCGGTGGTGATTGGGGGAGTTCAGGAAAAAGAGGAGGCAGGTGTCCTTACCATGCTCTGTTCCTGTTCACCCTTAGATCCCCTCACTAACCTCCCACTCAATCTGGCATATACAAACACACCATCTACCCCCATTTTGTAGCAATTCTTTCTCTCTCATGTACACAAGCACTTCTCCCCTCCCCTATTTCCCTTTCTTCCACACACAGACACATACTTCAGCTGATCTCTTTTCCCCTAGCCTCTCAGGCCTTTGTGATCCACCATTCAGTCCCCCCTAACCTCTATAAAAATGATTCCTCTTATGCTCTGTCTGCTCCAGGTACTCCCTCCCCCATCCTTGAATGACAAAATGGAGAGACTGGATCAGGGAGCAGAATAGTTCTTCTTTGCTATGCCTGCTCCTGATTTACCCTCTCCCTTCCTGTTCACTGCAGCTGCTTGGGAAGGGCCCAATGGTCCATGAATAGTGAAGCAAGTGTGCAACGCATTAGTTTCTAGGGCAACACCAATAGATGGAAAGTACCATAAGGGAAGGGAATTTGGGAAAAAAAAAACTTGAAAGACAGCTGCAGTAAAGGAGGAGCCAACCAAAGTTAACAAGAGTGGCTTGGAGCAGCAGTGGCACTGGTGATTCAAATTACAAATGGTAGGAATGGAGCGAATACAGCAAGAAGAATGGTGGCAACGGGCTTAGGCAAGAAAAACAGAATCAAAGCCCAAGTGGAATTAGAATGCTTCACATTAACACACATTGTCTATTGGCTGATTATGCGTATGTAGGTTACTGCAGTTGTACAATACAGTACTACATCCAGTACCTCTCACAGTGTGTGCAAAAATGTCTGTCTCACACTGTGTAGGTGTATTGACCCCTTGTGTACCCACAAACTCCGAGGCAGAGAAGAAATAGAAGTTAATAGTAGGTACAGATTGGTAGACAAGACAGAAACATAAAGAGTACGACAAAAAGAGTGGCGTCAAATCGCTCCAAGGTGTAAAATGTGTGATATCACAAATAGCATGGAGGCATCAAAACCCATAAAGCATAGATTGTGGGAAATTGCAAATAGTATAGAGGCACCAAAAATCCCAAGGCATAGAATGCGGGTTATCACAAACAGTACAGAGGCATCAAAATGTTCAAGATGAGTTCAGGGAATTGCAAACTGCACAGAGGTATTAAAACACTGATGGCAACATGAAATGGGCAAATAGAACCAAGGCAGTGAAGGCACTAAAAGAGAAGAAAAGTCAGAACCAATAGTGAATGAAGAGCGGGTGGCTCGTGGGAATGACGGCTACTACCTGGAGATAATACCCTTATTCAATAAACATACACACGATTAATGTGACTCCAACATTGCTCCAAGCTTCAACGGCAAGAGGAAATGTGGAAAAAAGGATTTGCATTCACAAAAAGCAGGGAGTAGCTTGCTTGTTACGGCGGTTACTACCCCAAACCAAATAAGCCTGATACTTCACTTTCAATGCATAACCAGCATAGCTCTCTGCTTCAATGGCAGGGGAGAAAGTCTGATACTACGTGCATATCCAGCTTAGCTCTCTACTTCAACGGCAGGGGAGAAAGTCTGTTACTTCGTGCATATCCAGCATAGCTCTCTGCTTCAATGGCAGGGGAGAAAGTCTGTTACTTCGTGCAAATCCAGCATAGCTCTCTGCTTCAACGGCAGGGGGAATGAAGAAAAGTGGATCTATATATAGACAACAACCAACAGGGACTGAGTCGCATAGTCTGGGTAGACAAATGGGCATGGGTGTAGCTTGCTTATTGCAGCGGTTACTACCCCTAACTAATTAAGCTAGATATTACACATAGATGCAGCTCCAACACTGCTCTTTGCATTAATGGTGGGGGTGGAAGAGAAATAGAACCAAAGGGTTACTAAGAGCCAAGAGTAACAGATATGTATGAGAAAAAAAAAAAGTGCGAAACTTGCTGGGCAGACTGGATGGGCCGTTTGGTCTTCTTCTGCCGTCATTTCTATGTTTCTATGGTATGAATATCCTCAAAGGAACAGCAAAGTGGTACTCATCAAATGTTCTTCAAGGCATTATGAGAGAGGCAGTAACAGTGTCAGACTTAGACAGAAAGCTAGAGATGCAGAAAAGAGGTGGGGTAGGAGGAGAAATGTTTGTTTTTTTTCTTTTTAGACATTTTACATTGGGGACAAAACACCCCAGTATAACCAAGAAAGAAGTAAGATGGGAGAACCAGGTTGGGATCCAAGTGGCAAACAATATGGAAGCATCAAAACCCCCAAGATATAACATCAGATGCATAGCAGCGTGGCATCAAGACCCCCAAGATATACCATCAGGGACATGATTGGCAACAAGAACCCCATGGTGTAGCATCAGGAGCAGAGTAGCAAGGCAAAGTGGTAGCCAAGACCTTTGTGGTATAGCATCAAGAGAATGGCAACTAGGCAGAATGGCAGTAAGACCCTCAAGCTGTATCATCAGGAGTGGGGCAACATGGTATAAGAACATAAGAATTAACATACTGGATCAGACCAAGGATCTATCAAGCCCAATATCCTGTTTCCAACAGTGGATAATCCAAGTCACAAGTACCTGGCAAGATCCCAGACAGTAAATAGATCCCATGCTGCTAATACACAGTGATAAGTAGTAGCTATTCCCCAAGTCTACTTGATTAGTAATAATTTAAGGACTCCTTAAATTATTACTAGTCAAGTAGGCTTGGAGAATAGCCATTGCTGTACTACCAGTTTCACAACAGCACTTTTCAATGTGGTATAGACTTGAATCGGAAAGATAAGTGAATGAAATAAAAAGTTTCTTTTACATTTATGGGCACCGTCCATTTAGTTCTGGGGGTCCACAAATGAAATGAAAATTGTCATTTGTTCCATTTTGCCCTTTCATTTCAAATGAATACACATCTCTAGCCACTTGTGAACAAGATGATGGATATTAAATATCATGTTCAAAAGAATCTTGGATTCAAGAAGCACCAGCTGTCACAACAGTTGGTAATTGTCAAATTCACTCTCAAAATGGCCAAGAAGTTTGTCTAGGAATCATTCTTTGGAAGAGGAACCTCAGATGCTTGAACTTTTGGAAATTTTTTAATTTTTTTTTTTTACCAGAATGCTATGCTTAGTTCCCACATAGTTTCATACTAGATCTTCATGGTTTAGTGCAGGAGTGGCCAAGTCTTGTTCTCAAGAGACACAAATGGGTCTAGTTTTCAGGATATCCACAATGAATATACATGATATAGATTTGCATCCATTGCCACCATTATATGCAAATACTTCTTATGCATATTCATTATGGATATTCTGAAAACTGGGCCGCTTTGTTGCTTATGAGGCCTGAAGCAAGCCATCCCTAGTCAAGTATATGCATTCTATACTGGAGTGGATAAGGAAATTCTCTGATTTTTTTTACTCAAACAATATAATTTTATTCACTTAATGGACTTCAGAGAAAAGTATGGAAAGTATCTAGTCAGACTGATATACAATGCTCTCAATGTGGCATTGTGAGCCTCTGCTTTGGCTGTTGGTGTGCACAGTTTCTCATCATTGCATACATCAAACCTTATGACACGTGATAGAAAGTTTCATAGATGTTACCTGAAGTAGAGAAAATCTCATCAGATAATAAAATAATTAGTGAAATTAGTGAATCAAATTAAAGAACACTGTATAGTGCTTCAGATGCTCTATGCAGTCACTTATTTTCTACCCTTTTCTTCTGCAAGGAGGTACTAGCATGGACCACTGAGGAGGCACGTCTATCCTTCAAAGTGGCATTTTCCTCTGCTCGCTCACCCCCACCAGCAACAGAGTCTTCAGTTTTATCCTTGTTGTTATAGAGGCCCTAAGTCTCAGCCAAAACCTGGAATAAGTTTTTGACTGGATCCAGACTACATAGCCTGTATCCCAGTTTGCATTTTGAAGGATCTCCCTTTCAGGGACAGTCTGAGATTTTTTTGCAAACCATTGGTCGAAGTATAACCTTACACAGTTGTGTCCTTTGGATTGTATAAAGAAGTTACAAATTATGTTTAAAGGTCTTTCTCCAAATTTCTTTCAGAAAGGCTCTTAGTGTATTTCTCACCATCAGGATATGCAGTGTTTAGAGATGTCCTCCTTTTTGCAGACTGGAGCAGTTGAACCTTTCCAACTGCATAAAAGGTGCAAGTCCAAGTATTTTCTGATTCCCAAAAAGACAGGAGGATGCTATCCCATCTTAGATCTAATGATATTGATCAATTATCTTATGAAAGAAAAGTTGAAGATAATTTCACTTGACACTTTGATCCAATTTATATTGAAAGGAAACTAGTCATGCTCGCTGGATCTCAAACTTGTATTTATCCACAAGTCAAAAGAAGTATCTCAGATTTATCATAGAGGGAACACTGTATGCAGTAGTGTGTATTGTCCTTGGGTCTAGCGTCGGGACCAGTGTTCCCTCTAAGTGCAGAGAGGCTATGGTGGGGCCCATCTCACCATGGCCCAAAGTGAGGAGGCCCACAGGTCTGTGGTGGAGCTCATCCCACCACAGCCAGAAGTGAGGTGGAGGCCAACAGGGCCATGGTGGCACTCATCCCACCAAGGCCCAGAGTGAGGAGGAGGCCATTGGGAACATGATGGAGCCCATCCCACCATGGCCTGAAGTGAGCAAACCCATGGGCAATGGTGGAGCTCATCCCACCATGGCCTGAAGTAAGGAGGAGGCCATCCCACCACGGCCCTAAATGAGGAGGCCTATGGGGCCCTGGTGGAGCTCCATCCCACCATAGCCAGAAGTGAAGAGAAAGCCATCGGGGCCTTGGTAGACTCATCCCACCATGGCCCATAGTTACAGGTGGTCCTCTATGTGTTCGTGTTTGTGTGCGTGTGTGTGTGCAAGCCTGTGTGCATGTATGTTTCTGAAAGCTTGTGTGTTTGTGTCTGTGTGAGAGCATGTATGTCTGTGTGAGAGCCTGTGTGCATGCGTAACTGTGTGAGAGCTTGTATGTCAGTGTGAGCTTATGTGTTTTGTGTCTGTATGAGAGCCTATGCATGTATGTCTGTGTGAGAGCTTGTGTGCATGCGTAACTGTGTGAGAGCCTGTGTGTCAGTGTGAGAACTTATGTGCATGTCTGTAGAAGACAGTGCATGTGTGTGTCTGTGAGAGCCAGTGTGCATGTATGTGTGTGCATTTATATGAGAGTCTATCTGTGTGCCTATGAGAGCCTTTGTATCACATATAGGCTCTAACAGGCATACACACACACACACACCTAATATGTCTGTGTGAGAGAGAGGGAGAGTGTGAGTGAGAAAATAGGCATGTGTTTGAGAGAATGAATGTGTTAGTGTTTGTGTGTGTAGGAGAGATAAGTGATAAGCCACTGTGAAAATGATGGTACTTATCACTGGCATTTATGGCATTATAGTCATCTGTTTCTCATTTCTATTTTAAATAGAAGTTTGCTCATTGTTTATTTCACTTGCATGCAAAAAGAGGTTTTAAATGTTCTTGCAGAAAATATATTTTCATACACCTTTTATTGTAACTGTTGTTAGTAGATTAGACAATTATTTTAATGATGGACTTAGCTAATGTTCCCTCTAAGAACTGTGAGCATAAAATTGATAGGCTTATTGATTCAAGGAAAGTAGTGCTCACAGAGAAACGTAACCAAACATTTTTGCTCAAGAGCAAAACGTTTTGTACCCAGTCCTTAGAGGGAACACAGGACCACATGTTTTTGTTTTTTTTTTTTTTTACCAAATGTCTATCCATGGTACTTGTGCATCTTTGCAGACAGGTAATATGTTTCCCTATTTAGATGACTGGCTGGAGTTGTTAGGGCTCAATTTAAATTCCCTCAAACACAATCTGAGACCATCAATTCATTTTAAATTTTTAGAAGCTCAGATAGACATGACTTGAGGGAAAATATTTCTCTCCACAGAATAGATCATCTCCTTGATGTACACAGTGAGGGGAATAAGGAAGAATAAGCAGACATCTATTTAGAACATGTTGAGAATGTTCAGCTGTAGAGCCTCAACAGTTCATGTCATTCGTAGGACACATCTCCATATAAGAGAAGTCCAATAGACTGTAAGTTTCCAGTGGTTACAGGCCACATAGGGTTTTCAGGAGCATGCCTTAAATCACCTAATAGCTCTGGAGTTCTCTGTCATAGTGACTGCTTCATTCCATTGGACAAAAGGTCTTCTCTTCTTCAGGAAATTATCTTAACCACAGACACCTTCAACCTGGGCTGAGGAGTCAACATTAGGGGGTGTGGGGGAGGGATGGTTTCAGGCTCTGGGTCTCTGGTCTGCTTGAGAAAAGTGCCACCACATAAATTTCCTGTAGCTAAAGGTTTTCAGAGATCAGGTGGCCAACAAAATTGTCCTAGTTCACATAATCAAAAATCATCTTTCCTGCCATAAACAAATAGGAAAGAATTAATTATATCTCCCGTGTGGGAAGATGTGAGAATCTATAGTAGAGCTCTCTCTCAGAGACACTTATCTGATTAAAAAGGAGAATACTTGGCAAACAGACTTGAGCAGATCCCAGACCATCATGAGTAGTCCTTGGAAGTGTCAAACAAGATATTTCATGAGCGGTACACAGATACATAGGTATGAGCACTTATGGGTTTCTCCAGGTTTAACTCAACTTGGCCTTCTAGCCATTAATTTGCCAGACTTCCATTGTGTTCCCAGCAATCCCTTTGTTGAGCCTACCTCTGCTTAAGCTGCCTTGTGGTTTTATATGCAAGGCACTAGCTCTTGAAAAGGCAGACCTTGGTTTGAGGTTCACCAGAGCACTTTTTTGCCCTGACAGAGTGGGATGTCCCACATTATTGTCATCACTCTGAGCCCCCTCAGACCTATGTATTAGCTATTGGTAGAAAATCAATGCTTAGGAGAGATGAGTGGAACTGTATGACAGTTATCCTGCTGTCTTTCAAGAACACTTGTTACTAGGGATGTGCAGACCAAAAACATTTGTTTTGGTTTATTCATTTTTTTCGTTGAGACCCATATTTGTTTCATTAGTTTCATTATGAAAAAATATTTTTCATTTATTCATTTCATTAGTTTCATTTGTTTTCCATGTAAACATTTGGGAGAATTATTATGGTCTATAATAGGCCCTAGAATAGTGAATTTTATATCAATTGTAATGAAACTTTGGGAGAAGAAATCATCCAAAGGAGGAAAGAGCTGCATGGTACTTTAGAAAGTGGCAAAGTGGTATCAGAAAGTGCCATAAAGTGGCCTAAGACTCCACAAAGGGGTATGAGGCTTACAGGATTAGCAGGAGTTCTCTAATACAATGTAAGTGAAGCAAAGAAGCATTAAGAGGAGAAGAACACTTGCAGTCTTTTTTGGAAAATATGTCTTATGTGCGAATACTTCGCATATGCAAATATATGCTATTTTAGCATACATAATTCTTTTGAAAACCCATGTGTAAAAGTCTGCATGTGAAATGTACATGCTGTGGCTAGCAGGTGTAACTTACACAGGCACTTTTGGTGGGATAATTTTTAAGTGATTATAGGATCATACATTCCTTATGAAAATTGGTATAACCTATGCATGTATTTGCATAAGTTTTACCCATGATGTTGCAAAATAACCCTTCCTGACTGTAGACATGCCCTTTCAAAGTTAGACATACATGGGCATAACAAAAGGAGATGCAATATGTTTTACAATTAGGCAATGTTCATTTAACTACAGCAATCCCAGTCTATGTCAATCAAAAGAAATGAAAAGCTGGATGAACTTTCTTTGTCTACTCCAGATGGAAGGCTATGATTGACATTTCAACCATTTTGATTCTTATTCCTCTCAGGGTGAACATAAAGGTAAGGTTCCTTCCTAAGGAGAGAAATGCTTTCTCTCGAGTCATGTGTATCAGAGCTCTTATAAATTCCAAATTGGTTGATGGTCTCAGACGTTATTTAAGATATTTAAAATGAATCTTAGCAACTCCAGTCAGTCATACAAATAAGGAATCACATTATCTCGGCTACCACCACCATTTGCGAAAATATGTGGATACTGTGGCTAGACATTTGGTTGAACACATATGGTACAGATGCTGGTCAATGCATAGAATAGCCTACTGGAGGTGCTAGAGACAAAGATAGTATCTGAATTCAAGAAAGTATAGGACAAGAATAGGAGATCTCTGATGGGAATGGTAAGGATTGTAGAGCTGAGCAGTTGTTCTGGATGGGCAAACTAGGTAGGCTGTATGATCTTTCTCTGCCTGTTACGTTAGGTGGCTTTCGGGATGTCCCTGCAAACCACCACACTCACCCCAACATCACCAGCATCCTCCTTTGTGACACATGCTACTGACTTTTCTGTGCATGGCAGAATGCTGCCAGCTCCTGCTCCACCTAGGCACGAGCATGCCCAACGAGTCATTTGAAGGTCTCACAGGGGGAAAATGCTGCAGCCCCAGAAATGACATCATTTTCTTCAGCCCTACAAAGGAGCCCAGCAGACACCTCTACCTTGCCACAGCAAAAGGCCCCTTGCCTCATTCTACCTACCTTCAGCCTTGCCTTGTCCAGCCTATTTTGCAGTTTTGCCCTATCTCTGTTTCCTTGTCTTGTCTGTCTGTGATACTCTTGTCTTGGGAGACTTGCCGTGCCTTGCCTTATCTGCCCTGTCCTGTTTGTCCTTCTGTGTTTTGTCTGTCTTGGCCAGTCTCTCCAGTTCTGACCTCAGCCTTGGACTTAGATCTAGCCCTTGCTTGCTATTGGACCTGACCTTAGCCTTGAACCTATACCGTGCCTTGTCTGCCACTAGCCTTGATTCTTGGATTACCTCTGCTTTGTCCCTTGAATCTCCCAAGTCCTGCTGACCGCTGGAACCTAAGGACCCAACCTGTGGGGGAAACGGCTGGTTCAGGTGAAGCGTTAGCTTGGCCTGTGTCAAAGCACATTCTCCAGATGTCAAAGCAGGCCTTGTGGGCCTGCCTGTGAGGCAGCGTCAACTGTGCCACAGCACGAAGGGCTCACACTCATGCTATTCCTAACATTGTCATCATGTTTCTATGTTGGTATATAAATATGAAGCTGTGGCGAAATGTGGTTGACTTATTGAATTCCAAAAAATTTGGAATCCATTGTAGATTTATATATGTTTTTAAATGACTGATTACGTCTTTCTTTTGCTGCTCATGCTTATTTGTATGCAATGATTTTTCTCATTTTGACTTGTGTAAAGTTTGTGGCATATGGTTCTTTTGTTACTAAATTAAAATCTAAATAAATGATTGCATTTAAAAAGAAATGAAGGGATTTGGCATAAATAAACTTACAATCTGTTCTAGACTATACCAGGCAACAAATTACATGATTTAACCATTTTATAAGAATGCTTTGTAATAAGCTGCTCCAAAAGACTTACATACAATGACAAAATATTTGGAAAGCCAGAGGAAGATCTCATGGAAGATGGGTAGGATAACATCAAGGGCATATTGAACTAACATCAAATAGACACTGTAGATGCAACATCAAGAGCTTACAATATTCCTTGAACTCGCCCTGAACATGCAATGGGAAGAAAAGGAGGAAGAAAACCTTCTGAAGAGTAGAACCCTTATTTTAGTATAACTTGGTTAAATGAGAGAAATGCAGAGATAAGATGTACAAAGGTTATTATTTAAATACAATTCCTTGTATTAGGGGATTATAGTGAGCATGATTTTAAAATTAGATGAAATCCACTTGGTGATGATATGTTTAACATTTAAAGAAGCAGGGTTTGTTTGTTTAAATCAAGATTTGATTTATAAAAGATTACACTGGTAAACAAAGTTTTTGTTTCCTTCAGGCGTTTTGGTGTTCCAAATAGATATTTTGATGCTGATCACAGACATTACTTCGAAATTTGTACATCACATAAGGTTTTTGAGAAACGGCCAATTTTGTGTTACAATAATTGTGAAATTTTAAAACATAATTTCACGTACATATATTTTCTTGCTGGACAGTAGTTTTTATGATTTTTAAAATTCATGTCATATTTTTGATGGCCATAAGCAATGTAACATATAAGAGAGACTAACCTTTTTTAAAATACACCAAGAAACTCTGCCTGATCATGCCAGAACTTGCTCGGGCAAGCCCCAGCTCAGCTGCAAGATTCCAACTTGTTTCCATGACGACACAGCCTTATATAAGCAGCAGCAATGAGTAGTCTCCTATGCAAAGTCTGTGTGAATGAGCGAATCATATCACTAAAACTGTTGAGTTTAAAGCTTGAGGATTTAATTTCATATACTTTATGAAATGTCGTGCCAATGTCGTAATAGCTGTGACACGTTTTGTTACATCTGTGGTGAGTTTACTCTGAAAGCACAGAAAAGGAGTATAACTGCACTCATTAAGAAGGCATACGAGTAATACTTTGGGTGCGAAATTGGTGACCAGGACAGAGCATGGGCTCCTCGTATATGTTGCGCATTTTGCGCCAGTAGTCTATGAGCTTGTCTGAAAGGTGTGTGACCATCCATGCTGTTTGCCATCCCAATGATATGGAGGGAACAGAAAGATCATATAGCTGACTGTTACTTCTGCATTATGAATGTGTCAGGATACTCATCAAAGAACAGGAAGTTTATTGAGTACCCTATCCTTGCATCAGCAATGAGACCAGTGCCGCATGACGACAGTCTTCCTGTTCCAAAACTGCAAGAGGTGTGGACACTTGATGATGAAGATGAGGAAGTAGGCGATGATGGCGCGCCATCGCAGATGGAAGTTGCAGCTGATCCTGACTTTGTGCCATCAACATCCAGCGATCCTCATTTAATATCTCAGTCAGAGCTGAACGATCTGGTCAGAGATTTGGCTTTATCGAAGAGTCAAGCAGAGCTGCTTGGGTCAAGGCTGCAAGGATGGAATCTTTTGTCATCTGATATGAAAATTTCAGTATTTCGCAGCCATCATGAAGATTTGACAGAATATTTCAACCAAGTAGACAGTCTGACTTTTTGCTGTGACATCAATGGATTGTTTTGTGCTCTCAGATGTGACCACGACCCAACAGAATGGCGACTGTTTATTGATTCATCAATCTTAAGTTTGAAGGCTGTTTTACTGCACAATGGCAATATCTACCCATCAATACCTGTCTGACATGCCGTTCATACGAAAGAAACGTATGAGAACATGCAGCTAATGCTGAACCACATCGAGTACTCGAGGTACAACTGGAATTTTTGTGGTGAGTTCAAGGTAATTGCAATTCTACTGGGCCTGCAGCTTGGTTACACCAAGTATTGTTGCTTCCTTTGTGAGTGGGACAGTTGAGCAAGAGATTCGCATTACATCAGAAAAGTCGGGCCTCTGCGCAAGAAGTTGGTTCTAGGGCAGAAGAATGTTGTGCACGACACATTGGTGGATCCAAGAAAGATATTTCTTCCACCTTTGAATATCAAACTTGGGCTGATGAAAAACTTCATTAAGGCAATGAACCAGCAAAGTAAAGCCTTTGATTATTTGCGGCAAATGTTTCCATGCATAAGTGACGCCAAGATAAAAGAAGGTGTTTTCATTGGCC
This sequence comes from Rhinatrema bivittatum, assembly GCF_901001135.1. Classification (NCBI taxonomy): domain Eukaryota; kingdom Metazoa; phylum Chordata; class Amphibia; order Gymnophiona; family Rhinatrematidae; genus Rhinatrema; species Rhinatrema bivittatum. The sequence continues at coordinate 129,221,472 of NC_042623.1, forward strand.
CACAAATCTGAGCTGTGTTGAAGGACAGCCACTTTGATGGTCTTCTGCAAGGTACAGAATGTGTTGCATGGACAGCCTTCAAGAATGTTGTTTGTAACTTTCTAGGCAACTATAAGGCAGCAGACTATGTCGAACAGGTTGAAAATCTGCTTTAGGCATACAAATTGATGAAGTGCAACATGTTATTGAAGATACATTTTCTTCATTCCCACTTGGACTTCTTCCCAGACAACCTTGGCACTGTGAGTGACGAACATGGTGAAAGGTTTCATCAAAACATTGTCAAAATGGAGAAACGATATCAAGGCAAGTGGAACCCCTCCATGCTGGGTGACTATTGTACTCTCATCCGTGAAGCATCGGACAGTAATTACAAACGAAAATCTGCAGCAAAACATTTTTAGTTTTGTTTTCTGGTGCCAACATTTCCATTATAGCTTATGCCGCTACAGACATGTAACAATGCTTAATGTATATCGCCCTTTTCTGGCAAACGGTACGTGATACAGACATAATAAATGCATTTTTGTGTTCAGCTTGTTAAAATCTACTTGTTTCACCGAAGGTTGTGGAGGAAACAAAATGTTTCCAGAAATTTGTTTTAATATACAGTCCACAGGGAGTGCAAAGAGGATACAGGTCCAATGGTTTTATCATCAAAAGGTTTATTTTAAACATTCAAGTAGGCCACTCCTATTTTCATAACATGCACAAGTAAATGACTGTTTCAGGGTCCCCCGACACGGACCCCGTGTTTCGCCCGAAGGCTGCGTCGGGAGGGACAATCTATAAATTTAACAATGGCTAGAAGAAAACAACAAAATATAAGTGTTAAAAGTGATGGACCAATTTAAGGGTACAGAGTATATCTATTGACGCCGGAACACATACCTTAAAGTAAGCTGAGGGATTCACACAGCTGAATCGGCAAGGAGAGCGGGCGGCTAGACAAAACACAGCGTTTTTAAAAGGCAATTTTGGCGCGGTTTTGTAATCATTTAAAATTTAACCATTGTATTGACCCCGTTACTATTTCATTTTTAGATGTGCTGGTACAGTTACACGAAGGATCATTCAGTACGTCTATTTTCCGGAAAAGTACGGACCGTAACACTTTGCTACGATTCGACAGTCATCATCCCACTCCTTTAAAAATGAATATACCAGCCAGACAGCTACTCCGGCTCCGGCGCCTCTGTTCATCCAAAGATGATTTCATTACACAAGCTAAGCAGATGATGCTCCGGTTTAAAGAGAGAGGGTACCCTCATCGGGTACTTCGAAAAGCTTTTAAAAGAGCATTATATGTAAATCGGGATTTCCTTTTTCTTTCACAATCTCGAACAGATGACTCGTGTATTAACTGTATCCTGCCTTTCTCAACCCATGTGTATAATATCACTTCTATCTTAAAACATCACTGGTCTATGTTATCTTTGCATGAGGTTTTCAATTATCCATTACGCTTTTCTTTTTGCCGTGGGAAAAATTTGAGAAACATATTGGTCCATTCACATTTTCAATCCAATCCTACCAAAGATTTAGCTGTTACATTAGGACATCAATCTTGTGGACAATGCTCAGTGTGCCCTTTTGTTCTCTCCACCAATAGTTTTGAACATCCCATCACACATAAAAAAATTTTCTCTTAGATTCTCCACTACTTGTCATTCACGAGGAGTAATCTATGTGATTTTGTGCCCCTGCCCAAAATTATATGTGGGTAAAACTACTAGACAGATACGTACTCATATCATTGAGCACCGGTCAAACATTCGTACTGGCCATGAAACTGCTCCGCTTGTCTCCCATTGGCAAACAGCAGGGCACTCTGAGGATGATTTGAAATTTTTGGTGATTGATTTGCTTCATCCGCCATCTCGGGGAGGAAATTTTTCCGAAATGCTTATCCGCAGAGAACAGAAGTGGATTTTCACACTCAATAGCCTGCATCCGGCAGGATTAAACAATGAGATCGAGTGGCAATATTTCCTTTAATATATAGTATTGTCTGGCATACGATTGCATTTATTGTATCCTTTTTAATACAATTCTTAGCTTTGCATGATCTATTTGCTGTATCCATTTAATTGAGCGTCTGGTTTGTCCTATCCTGATTGGCTGACTTACTCGCTTCTTGATTGGTTGTACAAAACCGCGCCAAAATTGCCTTTTAAAAACGCTGTGTTTTGTCTAGCCGCCCGCTCTCCTTGCCGATTCAGCTGTGCGAATCCCTCAGCTTACTTTAAGGTATGTGTTCTGGCGTCAATAGATATACTCTGTACCCTTAAATTGGTCCATCACTTTTAACACTTATATTTTGTTGTTTTCTTCTAGCCATTGTTAAATTTATAGATTGTCCCTCCCGACGCAGCCTTCGGGCGAAACACGGGGTCCGTGTCGGGGGACCCTGAAGCAGTCATTTACTTGTGCATGTTATGAAAATAGGAGTGGCCTACTTGAACGTTTAAAATAAACCTTTTGATGATAAAACCATTGGACCTGTATCCTCTTTGCACTCCCTGTGGACTGTATATTAATATTTGGAGTGCTGCTCTGCTCCTCCTGTATATTTGGATATCTCCAGAAATTTGTTTACCAGTGTTTTAGGTTAGATGTTCTAACAGCACTCTACTGTAACAATCGATAATCTAATTATAGAGAGGAACACATTATTACTTAAATACCTGAAAATTATCTTTTTTCCCCTAATATTTTCTTTCACTCTAAATTTTGAAGCAAAGATCATTAGAATCTCTGTCTTCAGTCTCTGAGGTATAACAGGAATGACTGAGAAAAAATGGGAAGCTCAAAGTGTTTTTTGTTTTATTTTCTCCTAAATAAAATGACAAAGTCATGACATGCAGCTGCTGGGATAAGCTAATTGAAAAAATATTGAAAAATGATCGATCCTGCTCTTTTCTTGTCCCATTTCCAGTCAGCTTTGTTCTGTTTGGTTTCAAGTCTAAAAAATGTATTGCTTTACTTCCCCTACAGACTTTAATAGGACTGAACCAAATGAGCCAAAAAGGATTCAGATATTTTCAGAGATCTGTCATTTGGTTTAATTGACCCAAACTATCCTGAAAATGGACTCATTTGTTATGTTTCTCCATTTGGATCAATATGAATTCATATCCCTATTTTTTTTAAATTCCTTTCTCCTTTACACAGTTTCAAGAAATGAATTAAGAGAGTATAAGAACATAAGACTTGCCATACTGGGTCATACCAAAGGTCCAGCAAACCCAGTATCCTGTTTCCAACAGTGGCCAATCCAGGATAAGCACCTGACAGGATCCCAAGGGGTAGATAGATTCCAAGTTGCTTATCCCTAGAATAAGCAGTGGATTTCTGCAACTCTACCTTAATAATGGCAAATGAACTTTTATCCAGGAACTTGTTCAAACCTTTTTTAAATGCAGCTACACTAATACCTTTCACCTCACCCTCTGGCAACGAATTCCGGAGCTTAATTATGTGTTGAATAAAAAAATATTTTATCTTATTAGTTTTAAATGTATTACCTAGTAACTTCATTGTGTGTCCCCTGGTCTTTATATTTTTCAAAAGAATAAACTGATTATTGTTTACTCGTTCCATTCCACTCATTTTATAGACTTCTATCATATCTCCCCCTCAGCCACTTCTTCTCCAAGCTGAAGAGTCCTAATCTCTTTAGCCCTTCTTCGTAGGGGAATTGTTCCAGCCCCTTTATCATTTTGGTGGGTGAGGTTTGTATAAAAGTATGTGTAGTTCAAAGGAATTTTCTAATAATCATTGATGTTTGGTTCAAAAAATACACTTGTGATGCACATCAAAGATTTATTGTTAATTATTGACATTTATTATAAATGGTACTTATTTTGTTTAAACTCAATAAAAATATTTTCCATAGATTCCATATCTTTTTGCCATGAGTCTAAGCAACTTACAGCAAACTGCAGTTTGAATATAGTAATAATGCTTGTATTTATAACCAAAATATGACCAAAGTATTTTCAGAACTATAGTATATTTCCCTTTGTCATATTGTTATTTTTTTTTTATTCTTTGCAGAATCAGCTTATCATTTTGAAATACTGCTTCAGAAAGATCTCATTTAGATTATAAAATATGGATCTTTATGTCTAAATACATGTTTCCTTTTCTTCTTCAGAACATATAAAATCTTCATTGCCTTTAGAATCATCTTTTCTATTTGTGACCTTGTTTTCTTGTCCTACATTCTCTGTTGCTTTGGAATCTTCTTGAAACTTCTTCTTTGCCATAATAATTAACAGAATGTATAAGATAAAGGAAGGTATACGTAATCCCGCAATTAGTCCAAAGAAGGTGGTCCTATAAAAGAAAATTTCATATTTTATTACAATGTTATGGAAGGCAATATAATCTGTATGGGTTATCAAAATGCAAATTAGGTCATGGGGAGGGCAATTTTCAAAAGTCATTTGCCTGGGTAATATTTAAGTGGAATTTTTGTGGAGCTGCTTCCAAGGTGGAGTTAGGCCTAGTTGACAGTGATGCATGCAGTTTTCCATTTGAAACTACATGTATTGTTTTGGCCAGAAAGAGTACTCACAGAAAAAAACAGGTGCAAATCTCTGTGGATACTAAGTGCAGTTTTCAAAGATAAAATATGTTCATACTTTCCCTTTGAGAACAGGTACAAAATCCATGGTAAAATATCCATGGACTTTGTACCTACCCACACAGTTTTGAAAATTGCCACCTGTTTAATGATATATTTTGCATACTAATGGCACAACTTTTTCATATTGATGTTATTTTGCCTTATTTGTAAGTGAAAGAACTGGAATCGGCTGGTGCAGTAGCTCAGTTGCTAGTTTTAAGAATATAGGAAGTGCCAAGTTGGGTCAGACTAATGGTCCACTAAGCTCTGCATGGAAAGTCCATTCCATGTTGCTGACACCCAGAAATAGGAGATGGAGACACATAATGCTGTCTGGCTAAATAATCATAAACTTACCTGTCCTTTAGAAACTTTATTCAAATCATTTTTAAACTCAGATAAATTTCTAGCCTTGACCACATTGGCCACATCTATACTGAAGGTATGTCTTGAGGTTTTTTGTTTTTTTTGTGGGTAGATTGAGACACTTATTAGACAAAGATAAAAATAATTAAAAGTTGTGAGATACATCTGAAGGGACCTATGTTATCTGCAAAGCTCATGTACTATCACCACATTTGTTTGTTATTAAATTGACTTGAAAAGAGATTTCACAGCGAACAAAGATTTGAGTTTTCTGCAGGACCAATATGATTATTAGCATTGTGCCCTGGAAAACCATAGGGGTAGATTTTTCAAAGGGTTACATGCGTAACCCCCGAAAACCTACCCCTGCGCGCGCCAAGCCTATTTTGCATAGGCTCAGTGGTGCGCGCATGTCCCGGGGCTTTCCAAAATGGGCGGTCTGGGGGATGGTCCGGGGGGCGGGTCCGGGGGCGTTCCCGAGTGCTCCGGCATAGCGGCCTGTGCCGGGGCATGGCGCGCTGGCACACGCAAGTTATGCCTACCTTGGGCAGGCGTAACTCCTGAAAAAAAGATGGGGGGGGGGATTTAGTTAGGGCTGGGGTGTGGGTTAGATAGGGGAAGGGAGGGAAAGGTGGGGGGATCAAAAAAAAGTTCACTCTGAGGCCGCTCCGATTTTGGAGCGGCCTTGGATGGAACGGGGAAAGCCATTGGGGCTCCCCTTGGGCTCGGCGCATGCAAGGTGCACAAGTGGGCACCCTCTTGCGCGGGCCGAGCCCAGATTTTATAACATGCGCGCGTAACATTTAAAATCTGCCCCATAGGTTTCTTGTTTCTCAGGTTAACAGGAGCTGACCCTGTCAGACAGGTGATGCTCAGGAATGGGAAGGAGGTTTTATTACTCTGCAACCATTGATGGGTTTATGATCATCATCCATTATTAAAAAGAAATTGCTGGTGGCCAGTTTAGAGTGTTATTATAGCCTAGAGATGTTTATCCATTTACTCATCCAAAAGGTATGTATGTACTCGCAATCTTGAAATGGTTGAGAGAATGAGATTAAAAAGCCTGCGATCAGTGCAATGAATTTTCCAGAGATTATTTGGTAAATGAATAACTAGTGTTTATTAGGCAGGTTTTGATATTTATTTAAAAATATTTATTTCCACAATTCAAGGCGGGATTCATAGAAAAATAAAACAGTTATGAAAGAATAACATCAATGCAAACATCAACAGACAAACTAATAAAAATATAACAGGCCAACATTCCAACCAACTATTCTTTCCTGGAATTTAAAGTCTACGTGGATAGCCTGGGCAATGACAGCTTCTAAAGAGGAGGGAAGATCTCGGCCTGCCAACTCATCTTTTATTCTCCCAGCTAGTCCTTGTCAGAAGATGACTGTTTGGCTATCCTCTCCCCAGACAAGCTCAGAGGCCAAAGTATGAAACTCTATTGCATAATCGCCCATGATGAGAGTACCTTGGTGAATATGGAGTAATTCTGTGGCTGTGGATGAGACTCAACTGGGCTTATCAAAAAATAAGATGAAACAAGATGAAACTGTCACACAAAGTTGTCCAAGCTTCCAAGGAGAGGATCATCTCATTCCCACAAGGGAGAGGCCCAAGCAAGGGCAGGGCCATTCAATATGGAGAGTAAATATGTTACCTTGACACGGTCTGAAGAAAAACAAGCTCCCTGAAGTTCAAAATGCATTTTTGCATACAATGAGGATCCCTCTGCATCTATTGGGATCACCACTATATCTGGGAGGTGGTGGAAGCTGAATTATGAATTCCAATTTCCAAATGGGTACAGGTGGAGGATTCACCAGAGCTGGTGCTGGAGCTGGAGTTGGGCTTACATGGCATCCAATTGTTCAGCCAGAGCCTGAAGTAAACCAGTCACATGGTCAAGTTGCTGCTGGACTTGCTGGATGAAACCTTGCAGGAGACCAGCCAGGGAATTCAGTTGACCTTTTTGCTCCTGCACTTGGGAGACCAATCTGGCAAAGACCGGAACTGGAAATGCGTTTGCCAAGCTCATGGCCTCAGCAATCTGTAAGGAGTGGCATGAGCATGAGACCCTAGTGCTATGGTGTAGATGATGCTGCCTTGTGGGTGAGCCTATGAGACCTATGCCATCAGCTGGAGAACACACCTTGAAGCAGGCCAGGCTGGAGTTTCACCTGTACCAGCCGCCTCCCCTGTGGGTTGAGCTCTTGGGTTCTGCTGGCCGGCAGGACTTAGATGGTTCGAGGGAACTAGAACAGAGTCCAGAAACAGGCCAAGAGTCGGGGCAGGTGGCATATAAGATGTAGTCATGGTTTAAGATTAAGGTTAGGTCCAGGGGCAAGCAAGGGATAGGTCTAAGTCCAAAGCTGAGTTCAGAATTGGAGAGACAGGCCAAGACAGACAAGAGATGAAGGAACAATACAGGACAAAATGGACACAACAAGGCAAGACAAGACTTTGAGGACAAGGACAAATACACGGCAGGGAGACAAGGTGAGGCAACAAAGTCGGGGCAGGAGCAGGAACAAGATAAGGAGAAGTGAGGCAAGACTGGACGAGACAAAGTTGGAAGACTGGATGAGGCACCACCTTAATATAAGGGACCCATTGCTGAGGCAAAGAAGAGCAGTTGTGGCTGGGTTTAAATACCCAGTTGCATGATGTCATCAGGAGGCTCCTGCTGAGGGGATTCCCACAGCGGGGCCTTCAAGAGGTATCACACAGTATGTGCGTTCACCTTCGGAAGCCTCATGGTCCATGGCCTGGAAGTGTCGGCGGTGTCAGAGGAAGCCAGAGGTGAGTGCAGTTACCAGGAACTCAAAAGTAACACACACTGTTAAGACAGGAGACCCATTGCTGAGGCGAGGTAATGCTGCGAGACCCTTGCTTAAATAGGCCGGTCGGCCTGATGTCATTGGAGAGCACCACTCAGCGTTTCCCGCTGCGGGGCCTATATAATGTGCGTGCTTAAGGGGAGGTGGCAGGAGCAATGGCTGGTAGTGTCTCGGGCCATGCTGGATGGCATTCAGAGCAGGAGGCTGTGTGCTAACTGTGGAATGAGTCCAGTCTCATCGGGGGAGGGGGGGTGTGTGAGTGACTTGGCTCACAGGGCCCTCCCATGAGCCAACGAATATAAGAATCTTTCTCTGGCTGATGCTGCAAGGCATTTCCTGTGAATCCTGTTTTGTCCAGACACCAGAAGCAACTCTAACACTTCAAAGGTGTGTTTGATGATAGAGCAAGTGCATGTGTGTGCTCCATAGTATCTCCTTTCTGCAGGAGGTATAGGAAGAACTACAGAAGTGGGAATTCATGGTCAACACTCATCCATGAGGATTATTGTGCTTGAGGATGATAAACATCTAGATCACACCATTTGCAGTTCCCACATGGGGGAGTAAAGCTCAAATCTCCAGCAATTTAGTAATATTCCTGATAGTGAGGGAAACCAAAGGTTCCCTACACCTATTCGTTGCTGCAATTCCTGCAGAGAGGACGTGAGGTGTACTAGGGACCAACCAGCCAGCCCCACCCACATCATCCTTGTGCAACCTACAGCCTTTAAAGAAGGCCCCACTACCAGAATAGAGCAACTTTTGCTGCTAGCATTGTGCACTTTAAGCTTTCTGCACTTTATCTGTTCGCTGCTGTAATTCCTGCAAAAAGGGACGTGAGGTGTCCTGGGGGCCAGCCAGTCCTGCCCATGCAGCGACCATGTCATCCTTGTGCAACTTACAGCTTTTAAAGAAGGCCATGCTGCCGGTGGACCGCTGGCGATGGGCCACAAGAAAAGTGCCTGACCCTTTGCTAGCCCTTTTACTGAACCATTAAAGTCTTTATGTGAGTTAGATAGGGGCTGCAGTACTGTGTCTATTGTGGCTTATAATGTCTGGGTCTATACCCGTGCTTTGGAGTAGGGGCTGGAATGGGAAACATTATGGTACGGGATTGAGTAGAGCAGGGTGGGGACGGTCTGTGGCCCAGATCCCCTGTATATTATGTATATCAATGTTTGTTCTGTTAATAAGGCAGAGGTGATTCTGGCTTTGATTTTAGATAAGAATATGGATTTATTTTTCATTACTGAAACATGGCACACTGAATCGGATGCTTTTGTTCAAATGAGCCCTTTGGCCTATTCATATTTTCATCATTTTAAGGTGGGCTGTTGGGAGTCGGGGGGAGGTTATGTTCATCTTTCAGTCTGAACTAGCTATGAAAATCTCCCCTCATAAATGGGGTTCGGAGGGGAGAATTTACTTGTGGTTATGGGCATATGGGATGGTTTATTGGCCTCCAGGTCTACAAAGGGCTAGCTTGGATAAGAGCATAAGAACATGCCACACTGGGTCAGACCAAGGGTCCTTCAAACCCAGCATCCTGTTTCCAACAGTGGCCAATCCAGGCCATAAGAACCTGAGTTTGCAGCTTCTTTATATTTGCAATTCCCTCTGTTATTTTTAGGAGGAGATTTTAATAGTCCAGTTGACAAAATAAAGAGGGCAGTGGTTAAGGAATGTTTGTCAGCAATTGCCATGATAGGCCTCTCTCAGATAATTGCTTTTTCTATTCAGTGGCCAGTCCATATTCTGGACCTGCTCTTGCTGCCCAGTGTTTTAATTAAGGATAATATTTTTGCTGAATTATGCCTAATTGAGGCTAGGTCAGATCACTTTCTAATATCTTTTAGATTTAAGCTGATACCTGCTTCCCGGGCTCAGTTAACCTGTGATATCAATTGGCAGGTTAGAGGAGAAATTGATATTGATAAATTTGCCAAGAAGTGGGATTCACTGAAAGACCAGCTCATTGATACTTCTTCTATGATAGTGGTGGATTCTTTGTCCACTTTATTGTCATCTACTATTGATAAAGTGGCCCCCTATTAAAACTCTGAGATGGCCAGCCAGCCATCATTGTGTTCCATGGTTCTCTGCCTCTCTCCTGCAGTTGAAAAGGGAGATACATAGGAAAGATAGGAATGGAGGAAACAGATCTATGTAAGTTAAGAAAGAATATTTAAAGGTTAAAGTTATTTATAAGTGAGAGTTCATGTTGCAAGGGAAGTCATACTTTACTTCCAAATTGCAAGTCTCTTTATATCATCTGTGAGATTTATTTGATTTGGTTTTTCATTTGACAGAGTTCCCAGACATTGCCCTTGCCCTGTCCACCCTGCCTTATTCAAGTCCTTAGTGTTCTATTTTGCCTTGACTGTCTTAGCCTGATTCCCAGTCTGACCTCTGCTACGGATACGGACTACTCTTCTGGATTCCTGCCTGTCCTGACCCTTGCTTGGACCTGGATACTGTTTGTTCGTTGCCTGCCCTGACCTAGGCCTGGACGCTGATAGCCTTGCTCGCCACCAGCCCTGATCACTGCCTGTAACCTGACTTCATCTGACAGTGCGTTATAGGACATTTGCCTAAACTCTGCCAGCCCCTGGAACCCAAGAGCTCAACCTGTGGGTAATAGGGCTGGTATAGGTGAAGTTCTAGCTCCTGTGCCAGTAATAGCGAGTCCTCCAATGCATCAATCACACCACAGCCCAAGGGCTCACATCTATGATACACTAGGAAGTCATGACTATGCATTTTTAAAGATTTTCAGCAGTGTAGGTGTGGCCTTGAAGTTTTGGTGATAATGTGGATATAGCTGCACTGGAGAAAGTGCAGAGAAGGGTGACCAAAATAATTTAGGGCATGGACCAGCTGCCCTATGAGGAAAGATTAAATAAGTTAGGGCTGTTCAGTTTGGAGAACAGACAACTGAGGGGGGGATATGATAGAAGATTGCAAAATCAAGAAAGGACTTGAACAAGTTAATGTAAATCTATTTTTTACTCTCTCAGATAATAGAAGGACTAGGGGGAACTCCATGAAGTTAGCAAATAGCTCATTTAAAACGAATCGAAGAAAATTCTTTTTTACTCAGCACATAGTTAAACTCTGGAATTTATTGCCAGGGGATATAGTTTCAGCAGTTAGTGTTACTGGGTTTAAAAAAGGTTTGGATAAGTTCCTGGAGGTTAAATCCATAAACTGCTATGACAGTAATTAATAAGCAATAGTAGCTTGTTATCTACTAATGTCTGGATTCTTGTCAGGTACATGTGATTTGGATTGGCCACTGTTAGAAACAGGATATTGGGCTTGATAGACCCTTGGTCTGACCCAGTATGGCATTTCTTATGTGTGTTAAACCATGCAAATTCATGGTTACATGCAAATATGACACAAAAAACCCAGTTTCTTATAGCTCTAGAGTTGCAGTTTCATTTTTAGTGTGAAATATTCAGCATGAACAATTAAGAACATAAGAAATTGCCATGCTGGGTCAGACCAAGGGTCCTTCAAGCCCAGCATCCTGTTTCCAACAGAGGACAAACCAGGCCACAAGAACCTGGCAAGTACCCAAACACCAAGAAGATCCCATGCTACTGATGCAATTAATAGCAGTAGCTATTCCCTAAGTCAACTTGATTAATAGCAGTTAAAGGACTTCTCCTCCAAGAACTTATCCAAACTTTTTTGAACCCAGCTACACTAACTGCACTAACCACATCCTCTGGCAACAAATTCCAGAGCTTAATTTTGCATTGAATGAAAAAGAATTTTCTCTAATTAGTCTTAAATGTGCTACTTGCTAATTTCATGGAATGCTCCTAGTCATTCTATTTTCTGAAAGTGTAAATAACTGATTCACATCTACTCGATTAAGACCTCTCATGATCTTAAAGACCTCTATCATATCCCCCCTCAGCTGTCTCTTCTCCAAGCTGAACAGCCCTAACCTCTTCAGTCTTTCCTCATAGGGGAGCTGTTCCATCCCCTTTATCATTTTGGTTGCCCTTCTCTGTACTTTCTCCATCGCAACCTTATCTTTTTTGAGATGCGGCAACCAGAATTGTACACAGTATTCAAGGTGTGGTCTCACCATGGAGCAATATAGAGGCATAATGACATTTTCCATTTTATTAACCATTCCCTTCCTAATAATTCCTAACATTCTGTGTTTTTTTTTTTTTACTGGTGCAGCACACTGAGCCGACGATTTCAAAATATCATCCACTATGATGCCTAGATCGCTGCTTCTTAGCCGGATAAGTACTTTATCCAGCTAAGTAGCAATGAACCATGCCAGATAGATGCATAAATCAGTAATTATATGGCTATCTGGCTGCTGCTTCCCACTGCCAGATAGATGGACGAGTTAGTACTTATGCAAGTAAGTACCAGCTGCTGCTGCCAATTCCCTGCATAATTCACTTAGGGGCAGATTTTTAAAAAGTACACCCGCGCGTACTTTTGTTCATGCACCCGGCGTAAACAAGAGTTCGCCGGATTTTAATAGATACGCACATATCTTTTAAAATACGGGGTCGGCGCGCACAAGGCTGCGCAAAATCGGCAGCCTGCGTGCCGAGCCACGCAGCCTGCCTCCATTCCCTCCGCCTCCCCCCACCTTCCCCTCTCTTCCCCTACCTAACCCACCCCTGGCCCTAACTAATTCCCCCCCTACCTTTATCTCAAAAGTTATGCCTGCCGGGCCGGCTGCCGGCGCGCCATGTTCTGGTCCGGAGGCCACGACCATGCCCCCGGGCCGGAACCACGTCCCCGCCCCCAGAACGCCCCTGATGATGCGCCCGCTGCGACACGCCCCCGACACGCCCCTCCCAGGAAAGCCCCGGGACTTACGCGCGTCTCGGGGCTTTGCACGCGCCGGCAGCCTAAGCAACATAGGCTTGGCGCGCACAGGGGGAGCTTGGGGCAGGTTTTCGGGGGGTACGCGCGTATCTTATGCGCGTACCCCTTTGAAAATCTGCCCCTTGTTTCCAGGGAAGTGGGGCAGCTGCTAGCACTTACCCAGAGAGTGTCAGACTTTTTTTTTTTTTTTTTTTTTTAACTTTGAAACTAATTTTTAACTATTTATTTCCTAGCGGTGGAAACTAAACTCCAGCTCTAACCAGGGATTAAGTTTCCAGTTCTAAAAAGGCACGCTATCCAGATGCAGTCTCTCTACATCAGGGGGTAATTCCTAATGCCCTCGTTTGCATGGGATTTCCATGCTAAGCAGTACTCCTATTTGGAAACACGCGTTTTCTGTGCGCAAAACTCCTTGCTGCATCAGCAGTATGTTTGCCCACAGAAAACGTGAGTTGAAATGCACGCAGTAAGGTGTTTAGCTGAACCACCTTTCTACATCGGCTTGTTAATAAATAAACCTGCTCAGGGATCTAAATCTAGGTTAATGAATTGCAAGCCTAAATTTAGGGAAATTTTCAGATGAAAACTTGGTATCTAAGTTCAGCTGAAAATGTCCATAAGTTTAAATGCCCAAACTTTAGGCAGCACTGGGAAACAATGAGTGCCTTTTGAAAATTGACCTCATAGTACCTTACATACGAGGATGTGAGGGTAAAGTTTACATAGGAATATAGAAACATAGAATTGATGGCAGAAAAGGACCAAATAGTCCACCCAGTCTGCCCAGCAAGCTTATGATAATATTTGCTGCGCCTTGTAGGTAACTCCCATGCTTATCAGTTTCCCAGACCGTAAAAGTCAGGGCCCTCATTGGTTGTTGTTTGAATCCAATTCCCCATTACGCCCCCCCCCCCCCCCCCCCCCCCCCTCCGTATGCTCTGAAATATTGTATCAAGATGGGCACGGCAGCCTTTGTGATCTATCAGTTTCTCTGTTTTTGAATTTCATCTTACCTATATGGCGTAGCATCATATATCCTACAGGCACCTCGACCTCCACAGCTTTTTCTTCCCCATTTCAAGCATGTCTTATCTATCAGTGCTCCAAATAAATTGGAGCTGGAATTCCAGCTGCAATAAAAGAATTAGTAAGTATTAAAAAAAAAAAAAAATCCTGAACATATTTTATATACCTAATGAACTTTGATGAACAACCCTGTGATAGTCTCAGCTGGTGCAATACTCATCATGAGGGAGAAAAGAAGGTGGCTAAAATAGAAAAAGAAAGAAAAAAAGGCAAATCAGAGACAAGAAGAAATTAGGTAGAGGATATGGGGCAGGAGGCTGGAAGTAAGATAGAAAGGAGACAGGATTATTGGCAAAGAGATAGGCGGCAAGGCTGGGAAAGGGTAAGAGGACTAAGGGAGCAATGAATTGAAGCAAGATCAGGCCGGGTGCGAAGAAGCTCCTGGCCCCAAAGTGGAATTCCTTTCTTGCATTTAAGGTTCTGGGGGGTGGGAAGGGGGCTTGGGACCCTATTTTTTTCTTTCACTCTTGGGGGGGTGGAGAGGTGTTGGGTAACCAAGACCCTACTAGTTATTATAAAAATAAAATCCTATCTAGGTGAGGTCAGACACCTTTGCATCTGGCAGGCAAGTTGCCAGGCGGTCCTCAAGTCCACCCAGTCACCCAGCTATCTACATTTCTAATAATCAAATCACCAACTATGATGGCTGACCTAATCATTCTGTCCTGGGAGTAGCCCTGAGAGACTCGTCCTCGGTATGAAAGCAGGTCTTTGCTACAGGATCACTTCCTTTTTCACCAGTTCAATGCTCTCCTATCAGGAGACCTTCCTGATCTAATGCAGCATCAAGGCTGCCAGACTGGAGTTGGGACTTGACTAGTATGTCCCTGAAGGTCTCAAATATATACCTCTCTGTCTGCCTTAGCTTCTCCAGGTTTGCCATTTTGCACTGGGTGCATTCCGGGTGCACCAGGTACCCTAGTATAGCACCAAGTGCACACCTCTCACCAGCAGGTAAAAAATCATTTATGTGACACTCGATGCAAAAGATTGGAAGGTCCCCTTCCTGCTGCTGGACTGCTGCCTTCATTTTTCTTTTTATTATTTGTTTATGCAGTTTTACATAATTTACAAAGAATACTTTGCAACAGAAATACAGAAACAATTTTATATTCTGAATTTTTACATCCATATCAAAGGAAAAATAATATAATTAGACCACAATCTTATTTTAGAAGGGAGGAGAAGGAAAATAAAAGGGAGTCTCAATAGAAATTTTTAAATTTAAACTTATGCTTAACAAGCTATGCAAATTACCACCATTTAGTATAGACCTACTTGATCCTCTATAGGGGAGGATGTTAGTATTACCCTCTTCCTTGAGTCTAGGAATACCCTTAGTTGTTCTGGGGCATTAAATATATAAGTATCTTTATTATAAGTAACGACACATTTACATGGGTATCTGAGGAGAAACTTTGCCCCCAATAGGTTGGATTCCTGTCTCATAGAAAGAAAGGCTTTCCTCCTCTCTTGCGTTGCTTTCAATAAGTCTGGGAATATTTGGACGCGTTGTCCCAAAAGATTTTCTCCCATATGTTGAAAATAGAATTTCATCACCAAACTCTCATCTGATTCTATTACCAAAGAAACTAGTAAAGTTGCTCTCTCAACTATTTCGGCTGAAGATTCCAAGAATTCTGTTAAATTATTTAAGTCAAACTGTGGTACATTCCTCTCATTAGGTCTATTATATGGCAGAAAATAGGCTTTATTTACAGATTGTAATTTATCACTTGGAATTTTTAACACTTCCAACACTTCTCAGTGTTACAAAAGGCTGTTCCCCTATAACCTTAGGGAAGTTCAAAATTCTTATATTAAGCCTTCTCAATCTATTTTCTAAACATTCTACTTTTCTGTTCACCACCAGTTTATCTTGAACTGACATATTGCAAATGTTCTGCATCGACTTAACCTCCTGTTGTAAAACAGAAATCTTGTTAGTGTTCTCTTGCAATATATCATCATGTTCTTGGGACACCTTATCCAATTTCACAGACATCAAGTTCAACTCCCTTGTTAGGCCTTGAAACATAGGGCCATAAGAGGCAACCAGTTTCCACAGGAAACCAAGAGTTACCATATCAGGTTTTCCAAAATCCTTGTTCACCAGGTCCCCCAGCTGCCCTTGAAGATCTTCCGCCACATTTCGACCCACAGTTTCCTCGAAATGAGGTAACTCACCACTCCCCTCAGGGCCAAGTGGAATCAGAGCTGCTGCTCCTGGTGCTTCCAGGTTTTCAGGCTCCACCAGTGTTTCAGAGCCTCATCTCACTGCCACGACTGCCTCCGATCATTGTTCAGGACTCTTTGGTACCGCTTCCAGGATCGTCATCACTGCAGTAAGGTTTAGAGGTCCTGGGGCCACTGGATTCTGCAGGTTTGGGGTGCTAAGAGAGATATCCCCAGATACGAACGACGCTCCCGATGTCATTCCATCAGCGGGGTTAGCTTCCCCCATTTTCTGGTAAGCCGTGGCAATCTCCAGGATTGTACGCTGTCCTGGCAGAGTTGGTGGTATGGAGGGAAATACCTTTACTTGGCCTTTGCATTTTGGAGGCATTTTTGGTATTTGTTTTCAAAAGAATTGAGGAAATCAAGATCAGCTCAGCGCTGCCGCTAGTAGCTTGCCGCCATCTTGGCTGACTCCTCCACGTCCGACTTACACTCCTGCTGCTGCCTTCATTTTAATTTTGTTGAGTTCCTAGTTAAGTTTAGATTGCTATGGGAGTAGGAATGCGTACAATTAGAGTCCTTTAAATTTATTGGAGTATTCACTAGTAATCTGGTAGTGACCTACAAGGGGATGATTAAACTCAAAATAAGGGCTGATGCAATAGTTTGATTTAGATAAGAGCCTCATTGCTTTTTAATGAGAACGTGTCTTTTGCCTATAAATCAAAGGATGAACTATGTGAGTGTGGCAGGGAGGGAAATACAGACACTAAAATTAACTTCCTCTGGCTTGCTTATTATTTCAGACACACACAAACTCTAAAGAATAAACCCAGCTATTTCACTTCTCCCCAAACTTTTTTTTTAAGTCCTAAGATTTCCCGAAGCAATACTTACCGATCATCTTCACCCACCAGCAAGATGATCTTCTCCTCTCAATGTTCCCAGTGGATTGAGAAATTTGAGTTTCACGCAGGGACACTGCTTTTTTAGTATGTTTGAGTGGGAATTCATAGTACGAGTTGCTTCCTTCTTCTCCTGCTAGACCAGTCCATTACCCTTGGGATTTCCTCCTTCCTCAGCTGCTAACAACAAAGGTAACACCCCCTTTATGACTTCACTCTTTGCATAAAGGGAGGAGGAGTCAAAGGTCCCTGCCAGTAATCTCTGTCTCCAGTAAGCTGTGGACAAGGGAACATGGACTTAATTAAGCATACCAGAGTCAGGGTGCAACCCCGGTTTGGAGTTTCAAGCTCCTGGGGCAACAATCTCTAGAGGTTGATTTTCCCAGTGTAGCTGACTCCCAGAGTTGCCTCTGACAATAGGATCACTGTTCCTGAGGGACTGTTGATCCCCCTAGGACAGGGGTCGGGAACCCATGGCTCGCGAGCCAGATATGGCTCTTTTGATGGCTGCACCTGGCTCGCAGACAAATCTAAATCAGTGTGTCGCCACACTTTCCAGTCCCCCGCTGACCCAGCTGCTCCCCGGTCCTCCTCCGCCCGGGCTTAAAATGCTGTTAGCCCGGGCGGAACGCGGCAGAATAGCTGGAGTCAGCGGCACCGGCATGTTCTCTTCTTCCCGCCCCCCGCCCCCCCCCCCCCCCCCCCCCCCGCGGCCCGGAAGCGGAAGTGGTAAGCATCCGGTGTGTGTGCGGCAAGAAGAGACCACACTAGTGTGGTCAGCGTCGGTCCGACGAAAAGAAGACTGTGCAGCGCGGCTCGGAGGAAAATAAAGAAGAGCTTCAACCGCAGCCGATGGGACTCCTCCTCCACGAGGGCTGAAAATGAAGGAGGTTAGCGTTGGGAGGAGGCTGCTGCTGCCGCGTGTTCCCGGGGTGGGGGTGGGGGAGAGAGAGAGTGAATGAGCGAGCAAGCATGTGTGTTTGAGATCCTGTGTGTGTGAGTGAGAGATTGCATGTATGTGAATGATTGAGAGCCTGTATATGTGAAAGAGTGTATGTCTGTGATTGAGAGCCTGCCTGTGAGAGAGAGAGCATGAATGTAAGTTTACGATTGGGAACCTGTATGTGTAAGTTTGTGATTGAAAACCTGTTTGTGTGAAAGAGTATGTGTGTATGATTGAGATCCTTTGTGTGAGAGAAATCATGTGTATGTATGATTAAGAGCCTGTGTGTATAAGTAAGAGAGAGCATGTGTGTCTGTGTGTGATTGAGAGCTGGTTTAGGTGATGGAGCATGTGAGTATGTGATTGAGAGCCTGTGTTTAAATGAGAGAGAGAGACCATGTGTGTCTGTGTGTGATTGAGAGCTGATTTAGGTGAGGGAGCATGTGAGTATGTGATTGAGAGCCTGTGTGTAAATGAGAGAAAGAGAGGACATGTTTATAAGCCTGTGAATGAGAGTCTGTGTGTGAGAGAGAGACAGCATGTATTTATGTGACTGAAAGCCTGTGTGTAAATGAGAGAAAGAGAGGACATGTTTATAAGCCTGTGAATGAGAGTCTGTGTGTGAGAGAGAGACAGCATGTATTTATGTGATTGAAAGCCTGTGTGTGTGTGTAAGCGTGAAAAGATAGACAGCATGTGTGTAAATGTGTAATTAAGAGCCTATATAAGTGAAAGAGAAAAAGCATGTGTATATGTGAGTGACTGAGAGCATGTGTGTATAGGTGTGTAATTGAGAGCCAGTGTGAGAGAGAGCGCTGGTATGTGACTGAGAGAGGAGAAAGTTCCAAGCAAACCACCCCTCCTCCTACTAATTCAGAACAATCTCAGGACACCTGGATATCAAACGTTCCCAGGTATGCAGAGCAAAAAATGTTTTGTATCCTTATTATTTTTCATTACTGGGTCTTTGTGTCTGCTATTTTGAAATATTTTGTTGGTATCTGGAAATGTTTTATATGAGTTTTTAATTATTGGATATTCCACTCATCAGCTGTTTTGAAATATGTTCTTTTTGTTAGTACAGTTTTACTGCTGATGATTTTATATTTCTTGATTTGTTTTATAAGGATGGGTGATGTTTCTTTTTTCCTTTGTTACACTGCATACAGAGACTCTGGCTTGTTGCAGTTTCCAATTCAGTTTTTTCTGCATGCTTCTAGTTATGCGTTTTGGTCTCTTTATTCTATGTTAGGTGAGGGTCAGCACATGTGATTCAGGTGAGGTTTTCTGCTGGCATGTAGTTTCTGTGTAGGACTCTATAGCAGCCTGACTTGGTCCGTTTTCCTAATAGGAGATGTATTGGTGTCTTAAGGCCTGGTGTAATATTTTCAGAGACTTATTGTACTTTAAAAGTGTGATCTTACATAAAATGCACACATTTACTTGTATTTAGTTTTAAACATATTGTATGGCTCTCATGGAATTACATTTTAAAATATGTGGTGTTTATGGCTCTCTCAGCCAAAAAGGTTCCTGACCCCTGCCCAAGGAGGACTCCTCTTCTGATGGAAAGGTGGGTCCAGAGGAACCTAGTCATTCCAGAACGTTTTTTCCTGTTGCCATTGGTATCGTTCTTCCATCCCTCAAGTACTCCCTCTCTCTCTAGCAGCCCTCGCTCCCTCCTCACATACTTTCTATAAGCTTCTGCTGGTCAGGTCCTGGGGAGAAATAAAGCTGAGCAAAAAAAATGACCCTTTGCCTCAGCAAGAGAGAAAGAGTGCTTTGCAGCCTTTGCACAGCTGCGTTCGGTAGCCCACTATGTGTCTTCAGCTCCTGAGGACAACATCAGGAGGAGAAGGGCATAGGCCATATACGACTCTCAGTCAGGTCCATGTGGCAGTGCAAGCACCAAGGCACAAAAAATATTTGCCACCACAGGAGGGAACTTGAGCCATGCTCTGAATTCAGGGTATAAGAGGCTTATGTGAAGCTTTTTTGTGGCAGTGTCACAGGCCAAAAGTAAAGAAGCTGAGTCCGGTGTTGCTTTTTCTCCAAGGTCAGGGGAGCTCAATAGCAAGCATGCTTAAAGGCTGCAGATGTAGTTCTCATTGCACTAGGAAAGTTCCCAGCATGGCCAGCTCCTTCTACCCATTGTGTGATGGTGGATTGGAGGTGGAACCTCGAGAAGGGTTCTGCAATAGCCCATCATATGCAGAGAGAATGCCTTGGAAGGGGGGCTACCTGGGTAATGGATGTTGATCCCCTGGCCTTAGGGAAGGAAGAGGATCTTGCCTCAGGGCAAGTAGCCACAATAGTCCCTTGGTTGGAAGTGGACACAGAGGTGGCCCAAGGCATTAGGGGACTAGACCCAGAACAGGATCCTGCACGCACATGATAGGGCTTAACCTAATGGATTTTCCCTGGACTTTGTGCTGGTAATGCACCAGGTATTCTGTACCATGCAGAAGCCTAATTCTATCATGGGGCAAAATCCCTGGACTATACATCATTGAGGGGCAATATAGGAGCCACTAAGTGCCCTCATAAGGTGCGAAGGCAGAAGGCTTCCCCTGAGATACTCACTACACTGGATTCTGAGGATGAATCCATACACAATGCATCCCCCCAGTTCTTGGAAAGAGGGGAGGTGCTCCTCAGGGGAAGAAGAGTTTTTCCTGGTGGTCCAGCTGTTTCAAAAGGAAGAACTTTTAGTATTTATCACTATCATGCAGACAGCCTTAAAGATATCAAGTGGCAAGGTGGAGGACCTAATGGAGTGGAACTCCATCCTACAATGTGTTAGAAAGCTCTTAAAGACCTTTCCCTTGCATGAGACAATGAGGAGGATAGTACTGTCTGAGTGGGACTCCTCCCAGGGCAAACTGAAGGGTGGTAAGGTCATGGGAAACTATATTTCCTTTCAGTGGATGAGATGAATAGACTACTGCAGATCCCAATTGTGGATGCACTGGTCTCTGCAGTGGTGCATAAAACCACCATCTCGGTAGAGCGAGGTTCGGCCTTAAAGGGCCCCCTGGATAGGAAAGCAGAGGCAATCCTAAAGCAAGCCTTCACTACATGGACATGGCAATCCAAGCATCAGTTTGTGGGGGCTACGTAGCCCAGGCTGATCTACACTAGGTTCAACATTTACCAAAGAGTCAGGAAATGGCCCACTTGGAGTCAGCAGTTGCCTTTCTGGTGGATATATTGTATGACCTGATTGGGTTATCATAAAGTTCAATTGCCTTTGAGGTGGCAACCAGGAGATTGCTGTGGCTCCATAATTGGGTGGTTGGCTCGGTATCCAAGGTGTGTAAGCTCCCCTTTAAGGGGGGACTCCTATTTGGTGATGAGTTAGAGAAGCTGGTAAAAGACCTGGGGAAACTAAACCACAAAGGCTGCTAAAGGATAGAGTCTGGATGAACATGCAAGGACTCAGATGGAAGCATTGAAATTCCAGCATAAAGGCAAGGAACCAAGAGTGGCAACCTTACAAGCATCAAGAAGAAGATTCAGTCATTCTGCAGAGCCAAGAGACCGAGGATAGATCTGCCTACACCTGCAAGTAACATCCACGCTGTCCAATGATACAATACAGGCCCCCTTTGCTACAAGGGCTAATCAGCAGTCATGTGCCTCAGTGGTAGATGGAAGGGACCTATAAGAGGACCAGGGGTCCCAAATGCCAATTTAAAGTGGTACACATCCAAGGGAATGGCCCTAACTTTAAGAATGCTTTTGGTTTTCCTTCAGAAAGCACATTGCAAAGAAGTGTCCCTGAAAAGCTTAGAGGGTTTGGAAGTAGTTGTTCCAGTTCCATTCCTGAGGAAGGGGTATTTATTTTAGTTGGAAGGATCAAGAAGAGGCAAGCTTACTTGGCTTATACCAAGATCAGGCAGAAAGCACAGGTGTCATGAGGAGACCCCACTATGCACTAAGGTCTGACTTATGCAGGCACAACAGCATTAGAGAAAAGAGCTTGCCCGAGATCAGCAAAATACTGTCTTTCAGAGAATCAGAATAAAAGATTGCCCTAAGGACTGGATGGCCCTTAGCCATTCAGACATATTTAGCAAAGCCAAAGTGGTAAGGAACCTGGACAGACTTAAACCAACCCGACAGGGAGTGACTAACCCCAAAATCCAACCCAATCAGGCAGGGACAACACTACCAAGATTGATGGATCATGGAAAAAAAGATAGAAGAAATGGTAAGATACCCAGTGAGCATAGCACAAACAAGATACAGCAGAATCCCATAGAGGGCAACCTGACTAAGGAGAAAAGAGAGAGATGGAATTAAAAGTTTCTGGATTTCTCCTAATGCAAATGCTCAGGGCCCCTAGAGAACCTCACCCAGACCATAGACATGGAAAGGTTGAGAAAGAAGAGCAGCTCACCTTGCAAAGCCACCCACCCGACAGTGGTTTAAAGTGAAGAAATAAGGATAGAGCCCAATGCAGAAGGTAGCTCGAGCTAGGTTTTGACATATGGAATGATTCTTGAGAGGGTCTGTGAAACAGAGAATACTCGCAAGTATTACTGGCCACAATGCTGAAGGCATGCAAGACCTTGATCTCATTAGCGTATATCAGAGTCTAGAGATTATTTGAGGCAGCCTGTCAGGAGAAGGAAATTTCTCATTAGAAGGCAGATATATCACTAATTCTTTAGTTCTTACAGAAGGACCTGGGCAAGAGCCTAGACCTCAAGTTGTTGAGAATCCAGGTGGCAGCCATATAATGTTTCTGGGGCTGCATCAAGATTGCCATGCCCCTGGATATGGTTTGCTTTTTGAGGGGGACAAAATGTATTAGGTCATCCTTGAGACCAATTTTCCCACAATGGGATCCCCACAATGGGATCTTAACTTGGTCCTTAGGGCCTTTATAAAAGCTCTCTTCAAGCAAGTTACGCCTGCTTCGGGCAGGTATACAACAAGAGGTGGGGTGTAGATAGGGCTGGGGGGGTGAGTTAGGTAGGGGAAGGGAGGGGAAGGTGGGGGGAGGCGGAAGGAAAATTCTCTTCGAGGCTGCTCCGATGTCAGAGCAGCCTCGGAGGGAACGGAGGCAGGCTGTGAGGCTCGGTGCGTGCAAGCTGCCGATTTTGGGCAGCCTTGTGCGCGCTGACCCCGGATTTTAATGGATACGCGCAGCTACAGGCGTATCTATTAAAATCCCGCGTACTCTTGTTTGCGCCTGTTGCGCGAACAAAAGTACGCGCGGGCGCAAATTTATAAAATCTACCCCTTAGTCTGTTTATGATTAAGACCAAGCTTCTTATTTTCATTCAGTAACTTTTGGTTTAATTGGTGAAGTATTTTAATCTAATAATATACTATATTTTAGTGTTTATTTGTTGACAAGCTGATTGAAACCATTTGTGCTGCACTTTACCTACTTCTCTACAATAATTTGTTTAATCTACCTAAGCCCTTCTTTCCTCATGACACCCTGTATGGCGCAACCTCCCTGACCAGGATCTATCTGCAGATATCCTTTGGGTCAAGCAATGGAAGTCACAGGAAACCACCTTGTTCCTTGTGCTAGACCACAGTGATAAACTTACTGGCTTTGAGCTAGCCAATGAGATTGGTTCCTGTTAGACAGATTCAGTACAGGTAAGGTCCACTGCCCAGTCAAGTCTATCACAGGGGCCTTACAACCAACTCATTGTGTATTTTTGGAGAGATATAAACTATATTGCATATTAGAGAGAAGTGTCCCCTCTAAAACCTAAAAGGCGGATTAATCAGTTTGAATTCAGCTAACGAAGAGCTATTGCTTAGCTTTACAGATCTGTATTTGCTAACTAAATAAGTCATATGTTTTTCAAAGTTCCAAATTTGGGTGAATCAAGACCATCATAAAATCAAATAAATATAAAAACATGAGTAGATTCTCTTACCAAGGGTTCTTATTACCAATGTAAAGATGCCAACTGCAAATGATTTCAGTTCCTGATCAACACATCTAAAAAAATATAAAAATAGGAAGACAATTCTATAAAAAGCTTCAAAATGTATGTATGCATATTAAGAGGCAATTTTCAAAGGGATTTCCAAGGTAAATGAGTGTTTACCCGTGGAAAAAAAGCCCTTTGAAAATACCTACCTCCCCCCACCAGGGCAGAGCAGGGGTGATGTTGGGCTCAGAAGTAAACTCAGTGGGGAGTTTCTCTTTGAAAATTGGCTTGTAGATCTATGCATGAGGAGGAGGGGAAATGGATGAAAATAACCTTCTAAATGATTGTGTTAAAAATATGACTTTTCTTTAATTATAAGTACTGTGTGGATGTTTATAAAAATTTAGTAATTTTATGATTTTAATATTAAGACAATTCACCATATCAGTACAGTAACAACAGTATATATTTTCTTTTAAAATGCTATACTATTTTCTGAAACTCATGTGCATATTTAAGGAAAACATAATAGCATACACACAACAGACTTTAATTAGCAAATGTTTCAATTTTGTGAGAAATAGTGCAAATCAGCAAAGCTTAACTTTAGCTACTGTCTATCCACATTTCATAAGCATTATTTAAAAAACAAAATACAGAAAATTCTATCAAAAGAAAATATAAAAGCCATTAGTCTTGAAAACTGCTACTGCAGTGCTCACAATTTCAAAGTTGTGCTAATCATCATGTCACTTCATGGAGTGAAGGCTTGCTCCAAACTTTGGTATATAAAAGCACACAAATAAATAAAATAAATAAATGTGTGTACTACCATTGAGCCTATGCACTAGAGCTTATGTACATATTAGAAGCTAACTTTCAAAGAATTGTGCACGCCCATATATGCATGTATTTTGTATTCTGAGTGCAAATACATGCACATGATACAAAATACGCATAACTTAAAGGTGCCAGTTGTGCGAACACGTTTGCATACATTTGTGCATGCTTTTGCACTAAAAGGCGCAAGTTTGTGTGTGCTGTGCATAATCACGTGCACACTGCTGCAAGTACAGAACATTTGGTTCTTCAGGGGCCTGAACAGAGAAAATGTTGTCACAAGCCAGGCAGCCTATCTTCACCACCAGGGATGTCATCCACCTGGTATACCTGGTTGTGGAGTATGAGAGGGAACTCTTCCCCATCGCTGGTGTCCAGCGGAATCTCTGGAGGAACAAACTGGTGTGGCGCATGGTACAACATGCCTTCAAAAGAGGAGGATTTTACCCACATGGAGTAAGTAGAATGTCGGAGTTAGGGTTAGATAGGGATGTGCATGGGGAGTCAGTAATAGTGTGCATGGGGGTTCATTAGGGCAGTCCCAAAGTGGCCTACAATAAGGCAAGAGTTAATAGGTATGCATGGGTACTATAACTGTTGTACATTCCATTAATAGCATGACTGTGCATTTGTTACCAATGTACTATAATGTAACTAAAATAGTAGGCAAGGATAACAAAGCATGACTAAAACCTATAGTCACAAGTATAGTAACAGTTTGTGGTGGTGATCCAGATACAAGGATGCATTGTAGTCTGTCTGTGGGCTGTTCGGAAGCCTTGGCTCAAGCAGAGGATAGCCTAGGCCAGCACAAACAGGTATCAACTGCCATCAAAGCCTCAAGTCAGGGCTCACTACCTCTCTTTGTCCTCAGGCCTCTATCTTAGCTCTTCTCCCCCAAAATTCTGAGCCTAAGACAATCTGTCATGAGTAGCTCCCCTAGTGCTGTCTCTAGCCACTCTCATTTTAGGCCTGTAGTTTTCTACTATCCATTCAGCAGATCCAGTGGACCTGGTCTGGGACTGCCATTAAACTACCCTCATTATCTGTGACACTGGCCTATAAATCTAGACCTTGAACCTTTTGTAGTCCTAATTCACTTTGCGTTTGTTCTAGTTACAAACCTACACCCAACAAGAAAACACTTCAAAACAACTCTCCTTATATTTCTCTTAAGTTTATTTATAGTTTCCACATAATCACTAGGGCAGCTCAAATGCAATCCATAGCAATTTGTACATTTCATAATTGAAATCATCTAGTTAATGCCAGTTCAATCCCCACACATTTGCTTTATCATTTTTCTAACCAACCAAATGTTTCTAGGGTTTGGCTATAAAATTGCAGCAAAATTGAATACCTCAAAGAACTTGTTTCCTTAACACATTGCTCTATCACTTTCCGGCTGCTCATCAGACAGGATCATATGTTTTAGCTATGAGACAGCATACAAAACCCTACTTTTAAGAGAACTCACGGGAGGCAAACAGCTGGCTATTCCAGCTTCCCCTTTCAATTGATGGCAGTATTGATTTAAAACAAATCGCCCAGAATCAGGTAGCCAGATCTATTTTAACACATCAACTTTCTGAGATACCATCACTTAAGAGTTCTAGCCCTCACACTTGCAGCAGTACTTCAGTAAAACAAAACAAAACAAAACAAAAAAAACCCAGACACAAAATGCAGCAACACCAGCCCCATACAATTTCCCTTCTTCCTGCCTTCTGAAACCCTTCTCTGGTTCATGCTTAATTTTCTAAGCCCCCAATAACTAATGGTTTCTAATCACGAACTGTTTTTCAGAGAAAGAGGACTTAACTTTAGTGCTAGAGCCATTATAAAGCTGGCTCTGGTTCCTCTCAATTCCTCCATCTCCCCCGCCCCCCCCCCCCCCCCCCCCCCCCCCGGTCTCTTGCCTCTTGCTAAATTTGCCTTATTTATTTCATCTGGCAGCTAGCTTCTACCTGAGAGCTGACCACATCCTGCCTGAGTTAACCAGAAACTACTTTGTGGAGACTTCTGGGAAATGTAGTCCTAGGAGCAGCTTAAGCTCTTTTTTCCAAATTAAAGAAACCTTGAGCAGGAAACAGTAATCTTCTACCTTGTTTTTTTCTTTTTTTGGGTGCAGGGACTTAAGCACACTTCTTGATCATCATACAGTGTAATGATGAGATACTACTTCCTCTAGGACAGTTCATTCCATGGTGGTACCTATAGCACTGGAAACTTATGGCTTCCTTTTAGAAGGCATAGATTAGGGCCTGTCACATGGTTCTTGTTACTCCACAAAGTTGTCTTCAGAATGGAAAGTGATGTTCCCACTGGCTGCTCTGCACATCTTGCTTACTCATGAACAAGAAAATCATGGCCCTTCATGGAGGCTTATTTTTATGGTCTACTTATACGCCAGGTGGCAGCAAATCAATTTTACATGCATTAATGGAGTACAAAGAGCCATGCTTCTCACTTCAGACATCAGTAGAATATATTGTTACGTACCAGTATGAAGGTCACAGTAGCAGCTACAGTGCACACTCACTTTGTCATTCAATTTCTCACTATAGATTGAGGACCTTAAGAAGGTGGCTCAGGAACCATGCTGGACAAAAAGGAAGTAGTTTGATTGGCTATGAGATGGGAGCTTGAGGTAAGCTCATTATTTGACCATCAGGGAGATGGGTGAAGGTCTATGTTCTATTTCCATCACTGGCCACATTATCGGCCTACTGTTCTGTATGACCCTGTCTCTGCCTTCAGCTTCAACAAACTCTCATTCACACATATTTAGATCTAGAAATGTCCCTGGGTCACAGACAGTACTGTCATGAAGCATTAATTGGAAGGCACCCTCAGGTCTAGCTGGTAACAGTTCAGGGTGTTTCCAACCACTCCTATATATATTCCCATTGAAATTATATGGACTCTGTCCTAATCAAAATTATTCAGAGTAGTTAAATCACAAGCAGATTGTGATAAATTGCAGGAGGACCTTGCAAGACTGGAAGATTGGGCATTCAAAAAGCAGATGAAATTTAATGTGGATAAGTGCAAGGTGATGCATATAGGGAAAAAATAATCCATGCTGTAGTTACACGATGTTAGGTTCCATATTAGGAGCTACCACCCAAGAAAAAGATCTAGGCATAACAATGGATAATACATTGAAATCGTCAGCTCAGTGTGCTGCAGCAGTGAAAAAAGCAAACAGAATGTTAGGAATTATTAGGAAGGGAATGGTGAATAAAATGGAAAATGTCATAATGCCTCTGTATCGCTCAATGGTGAGACCACACCTTGAGTACTGTGTACAATTCTGGTCGCTGCATCTCAATGTTGCAATGGAGAAAATACAGAGAAGGGCAACCAAAATGATAAAGGGGATGAAACAGCTCCCCTATGAGGAAAGGCTAAGAAGTTAGGGCTGTTCAGCTTGGAGACGAGACGGCTGAGGGGGGATATAATAGAGGTCTTTAAAATCATGAGAGGTCTAGAACAGGTAAATGTGAATCGATTATTTACTCTTTTGGATAATAGAAGGACTAGGGGACACTCCATGAAGTTAGGAAGTAGCAAATTTAAAACTAATCGTGGAAAATTATTTTTCACTCAATGCACAATTAAACTCTGGAATTTGTTGCCAGAGGATGTGGTTAGTGCAATTAATGTAGCTGGGTTTAAAAAAGGTTTGGATAAGTTCATGGAGAAGTCCATTACCTGCTATTAATCAAGTTGTCCTAGAGATTAGCCACTGCTATTACTGGCATCAGTAGCATGGGATCTACTTAGTGTTTGGGTACTTGCCAGGTACTTGTAGCCTGGATTGCCCACTGTTGAAAACAGGATGCTGGGCTTGATGAACCCTTGATCTAACCCAGTTTGGCAATGTCTTATGTTCTTACACAACTATGTACAGCCTGATGGCCATAGATACCTTGCTATGTAGAGCACAACCAATTACATCAAACCCTGTCACAGAGTCTAACTCAGAGCCCATTCCACAATATGGTGGTGGCAGCAGGGAAAGCAGAGTGAGGAGCTTGTGAGAGGATTCACATTGAAAATGAATACCACAGCCCTGAACGGCACCCAGAAACAGATTTAATAACTGAAGGTAAGAGAACATTGAGACCTTGCCACCCGGTACCAACATAAGAGCATAAGAAATTGCCATGCTGGGTCAGACCAAGGGTCCATCAAGCCCAGCATCCTGTTTCCAACAGAGGCCAAACCAGGCCACAAGAACCTGGCAATTACCCAAACACTAAGAAGATCCCATGCTACTGATGCAATTAATAGCAGTGGCTATTCCTTAAGTAAACTTGATTAATAGCCGTTAATGGACTTCTCCTCCAAGAACTTATCAAAACTTTTTTTGAACCCAGATACACTAACTGCACTAACCACACTGTGGAGAGAGCAGCTGCTGCCACCGCTCGAGTAAATGCCACCTGCCCCACCAGCACCAGTGTGGCGATCTTGGAGAGAGTGCCCAACTGAGCACTGCCTGCCCCACCAGCACCAGCACGGTGGCCCTGGAGAGAGAGTGCCCAAGTGAGCGCTGCTCACCCCACTAGCACCAGCACAGTGGCCCTGGAGAGAGAGTGCCCAAGTGAGCACTGCCCGCCCCACCAGCACCAGCGTGGTGGCCTCAGAGAGAGCACCAGAGCAAGTGCCACCTACCACCAGCACCAGTGAGTGAGAAGGAATGGCCTTGATTGCGCTGCAGAGACTCGCTCTCACTGGGCATGGCTCCTGAGACAAGAGGGAGCGAGAGAGGCTGCAGCACAAGCAGAATCTTGCTACGGGCGGGGCAGAACAGTGGAGGAGGAGCAGCCCAGGTGAAGGGCTGTGTGGAACCCCCCCAAAACACACACAAACCCCTGCCAGTACTGTGGACTGGATCTGGAATGATGAAGGTGGATCTACGTGGCGGCGATGCTGAGAGCAGTGCAGCCACTGAGTCAGACGGCCTGTCTGGCCTTCTTCACTGACTCCCTAATCACAGCAGCAGCAGCAGTGCAGTGGACGCTCTCTCTTGGAGCAAGGAGGGAGACACCGGTGCTGCGATGGCTGATCCCACCCTGTGCCCGCCCACTGATGAAGGAGGATCAGCACGGCGACGACACTGAAGGCGTTTCTGCCGTGAGGCGCGTGTACTTGATGTGCACGAAGAAGCACAACAAAGGAGCTTCGTGCGCACCCGAAGTGATTTTTCCTGCATCCTGGTGGTAATTGGTACAATCATGGATCAGATGTATTTCATTGAGCCGATGCTAGAACTGTGTCTTTATGGAGACCTAAGAGAAAGAGAAGGCCATCGCAGAAAGATTAAATGATTTCTTTGCTTCGGTGTTTACTGAAGAGGATGTTGGGGAGGTACCCGAAATGGAGAAGGTTTTCATGGGCAATGATTCAGATGGACTGAATCAAATCACGGTGAACCTAGAAGATGTGGTAGGCCTGATTGACAAACTGAAGAGTAGTAAATCACCTGGACCGGATGGTATACACTCCAGAGTTCTGAAGGAACTAAAAAATGAAATTTCAGACCTATTAGTAAAAATTTGTAACCTATCATTAAAATCATCCATTGTACCTGAAGACTGGAGGATAGCAAATGTAACCCCAATATTTAAAAAGGGCTCCAGGGGCGATCCGGGAAACTACAGACCGGTTAGCCTGACTTCAGTGCCAGGAAAAATAGTGGAAAGTGTTCTAAACATCAAAATCACAGAACATATAGAAAGACAAGGTTTAATGGAACAAAGTCAGCATGGCTTTACCCAGGGCAAGTCTTGCCTCACAAATCTGCTTCTCTTTTTTGAAGGAGTTAATAAACATGTGGATAAAGGTGAACCGGTAGATATAGTATTTTCAGAAGGCGTTTGACAAAGTTCCTCATGAGAGGCTTCTAGGAAAAGTAAAAAGTCATGGGATAGGTGGCGATGTCCTTTCGTGGATTGCAAACTGGCTAAAAGACAGGAAACAGAGAGTAGGATTAAATGGGCAATTTTCTCAGCGGAAGGGAGTGGACAGTGGAGTGCCTCAGGGATCTGTATTGGGACCCTTACTTTTCAATATATTTATAAATGATCTGGAAAGAAATACAACGAGTGAGATAATCAAATTTGTAGATGACACAAAATTGTTCAGAGTAGTTAAATCACAAGCAGATTGTGATAAATTACAGGAAGACCTTGTGAGACTGGAAAATTGGGCATCCAAATGGCAGATGAAATTTAATGTGGATATGTGCAAGGTGATGCATATAGGGAAAAATAACCCATGCTATAATTACACAATGTTGGGTTCCATATTAGGTGCTACAACCCAAGAAAGAGATCTAGGTGTCATAGTGGATAACACATTGAAATCGTCGGTACAGTGTGCTGCGGCAGTCAAAAAAGCAAACAGAATGTTGGGAATTATTAGAAAGGGAATGGTGAATAAAACGGAAAATGTCATAATGCCTCTGTATCGCTCCATGGTGAGACCACACCTTGAATACTGTGTACAATTCTGGTCGCCGCATCTCAAAAAAGATATAATTGCAATGGAGAAGGTACAGAGAAGGGCTACCAAAATGATAAGGGGAATGGAACTGCTCCCCTATGAGGAAAGACTAAAGAGGTTAGGACTTTTCAGCTTGGAGAAGAGACGACTGAGGGGGGATATGATAGAGGTGTTTAAAATCATGAGAGGTCTAGAAGGGGTAGATGTGAATCTGTTATTTACTCTTTCGGATAGTAGAAAGACTAGGGGGCACTCCATGAAGTTAGCATGGGGCACATTTAAAACTAATCGGAGAAAGTTCTTTTTTACTCAACGCACAATTAAACTCTGGAATTTGTTGCCAGAGGATGTGGTTAGTGCAGTTAGTATAGCTGTGTTTAAAAAAGGATTGGATAAGTTCTTGGAGGAGAAGTCCATTACCTGCTATTAAGTTCACTTAGAGAATAGCCACTGCCATTAGCAATGGTAACATGGAATAGACTGTTTACCCTGATCCTATTAAATGTTTAGCCTCTGTCAAAAAACATCCCTCTGATTAATGAGCTGCTAGAGGATTTAATCCCACTATTTTTTTGCATCACTGAAACCTGACTGAATGACAAAGATAATGTGCTGTTAAACCTAGACCTAAATGAAAAGCTGGGGCTTATTAATAATTAGTATAAAAAAAAGAATTGAAACTAATACCTTACAAAGTAGAGATTGTTTATTTATTTAATTTAAAATACTTTTATTCCGCTTCCTCCATTAAATGTTTGGCGCGGATTACAAAGTAAGAATCATAAAATAGATAAAAACAAACATCCTAAAACATTACCAAATAGATATTAAATTGTATAGCAATTATTAAAAGAAAACAGCATGCCTCAACCAAAAGCAATTTCATAGTATACTGCCTTCAATGTCTTTCTAAAAATGTTAATGTCCTATAACTGTTTCACTTCTAATGGAGTTTATTCCTCTTATCAGGAGCAATGACAGTGAAAACACGCCCTCTAGGTCTGGCCAGCTTAAACTTCTTAACTGGTGGAACATCTAACAATTGTAAATTCATGGATCTCAAAGAGCGTGTTAAGAACATAAGAACATAAGAAAATGCCATACTGGGTCAGACCAAGGGTCCATCAAGCCCAGCATCCTGTTTCCAACAGTGGCCAATCCAGGCCATAAGAATCTGGCAAGTACCCAAAATCTAAGTCTATTCCATGTTACCATTGCTAATGGCAGTGGCTATTCTCTAAGTGAACTTAATAGCAGGTAATGGACTTCTCCTCCAAGAACTCATCCAATCCTCTTTTAAACACAGCTACACCAACTGCACTAACCACATCCTCTGGCAACAAATTCCAGGGTTTAATTGTGCGTTGAGTAAAAAAAAACCCTCTCCGATTAGTTCTAAATGTGCCCCATGCTAACTTCATGGAGTGCCCCCTAGTCTTTCTAGTATCTGAAAGAGTAAATGTGCCCCATGCTAACTTCATGGAGTGCCCCCCAGTCCCTCCACCATCCGAAAGAGTAAACAACCGATTCACATCTACCTGTTCCAGACCTCTCATGATTTCAAACACCTCCATCATATCCCCCCCTCAGTCGCCTCCTCTCCAAGCTGAAAAGTCCCAACCTCTCTAGTCTTTCCTCACAGGGGGAGCTGTTCCATTCCCCCCATCATATTGGTAGCCCTTCTCTGTACCTTCTCCATCGCAATCACATCCTTTTTGAGATGCGGCGACCAGAACTGTACACAGCATTCAAGGTGCGGTCTCACCATGGAGCGATACAGAGGCACCACGACACCCTCCGCCCCATTCACCATTCCCTCTCCAACAATTCCCAACACTCTGCCTGCCCTTTTGACTGCCGCAGCACACTGTACTGACGACTCCAATGCGCCATCCACTATGACACCTAGATCTCTCTCTTGGGTTGTAGCACCCAATATGGAACCCAACATTGTGCAACCACAGCATGGGTCACCCCTCCCCACATGCATCACCTTGCACCCATCCACATCAAACCCCACCCGCCACCTGGATGCCCAATTTTCCAGTCCCACAAGGTCCTCCCGCAATCCACCACAACCTGCCTGCGATCCAACCACTCCGAACAACCCTGCGTCATCTGCAAATTCGACCATCCCAGTCGCCGCACTTCTCTATATATAATATAATTTAATATAATAATATAATATAAGATCTCATAATACACAAGGGGAAAGATTATGAATGAGTTTATAAACAATAGTTAACAACCTAAATTTAATCCTCCTCTTTATTGGAAGCCAATATAATTCTCTTAAAACCGGGGTTATATGCTTTGTTTTTTAAATCTTCATCAAAACTCGCGTGGCCCAATTTTGTATTAGCTGCATCGCACGCAACAACCTGGAAGCCCAATATATAGAGTACTACAGTAATCCAAATGGCTAAGTACCACAACTTGTAACACTGTTCTAAAAAATATTGGAGGTAAAAACCCTCTCAGTGGGCAAAGCATCTTAAGTTTATAAAATGCTGTATTTATGACATGGCAAATTTGCCTCTTCATAGACAATTCGGAATCCAAACAAACTCCTAAACTCTTAACATAGGCATCTCACACCATTGTGTCCCTCCCACTTCTCCATCCCCTGCCTGCAACCCCCAGCTACAAATTGACAACCACACTTGATTTTTGTAAAAACAGGCTGCAGCTTTTATTAAACCTTAACATTAACAACCAATACCCGAGTCGTCCCCTGGTGTGTATTCAGACATCAGAATTCCTGGGCTTCGTTCCGGCGTCCGCCCTGGTAAGCCAGTCTGCCAACATCATCCGGCCCCCCTGCCATGTTTCCAAGCTGGGGGCCCTCCTCCCTGGGCCGCCCATGTCCCTTACTAATCTGTCCTTCCAGGACCTCCATTTTCCACACCATATCCTCTATGGCCATGTTTGGCTATCGACTCAGGTACCCGCACCCCCACCGCGACAATTGTATATGTTTTATATCAGCTTGCTTACATTCTTATCTGACTACCACCCCTATCATACCTCCTCATCTCCACTGGGTGGGTGGGTGGGAATGCGGGCGCTGGCTTGCAAAGAGGGCAAGCCCGGAGCCCGCCGAGGTTTTGATGGCGCCATTCTCGCGATACGCGAGGCTGATGTCATCATGACATGGCCGCGTCGATGCGGCCTCCTCGAGCCCTCCTCCTCACACTGCTCCCTGCGCCACCCGCCATAACCCCAGATGAGACGAGCGGCGCAGCCAGGAGAGACGGGGAGGTAGGACCTTTGGGCGATCGCCATGTTAACGGGGGTCCTCCCTGCATATGGCGTGTTGACCCTGTCCTAATCTCCGATTGCACTGGCACTGAGAGATCATTAGAAAGCCACTCTTGATTCTTGATCTTTAAATCACCATCCTTTCCTACCCATAAGATCTTAGTTTTTCTCATATTTAAAAATAAGCAATGGGTAGCCAGCCAAACTTGCAACTTTTTAATGATCTCTTGTAGTCTATCTTCAGGAATTTTACTCTTAGAGTTACATGGCAGAAAAAATTGAATGTCCTCTACATAAATAATGTATTTGACATTCAAAGATAAAACCTCCCTATGAGGTGGGAATTCTAAAATCTACTCAAGTAAACATAGGACTGGTCTATTGTCCTCCAGGTATTCTATAACAAGATTGTTCACCACTGATTGAATTATTTGCTAAAGTGTTTCCATCACCAGATTCTACTTTAATAGTAGACGACTTTAATCTACATGTAGATAAAACCGAGAACCATAGCCTGTGAAATGTTTTTAGAGACAATGGAAGCATTAGGATTGTCCCAATTTGTTTCTGAAGCTACTCATAGAGCGGGACATATTCTAGACCTAATATTTGCCAACTCCAGTAACTGTTATGCGTGCCGCCTGCGGCAGCTCCGCAGCACAGCCCTCTCACCTTTTCAGATGGACTCCAGCTTCTGGCTCCTGTTCGCTGGCGGCGGTGGGCCGCCAGCTCTGACCTTGGGTTCCCTCCGGTGCCTCTGGTCCTGCCACACCACCCAGTGTTGCTAGCCAAGATGTTCCTGTTCATCGGGCCTCTCTGCATAGCCCGTGGAGAGATGCCATCATCAGCGCCGCGCCCATAATTGATTCTTTTAAAGGGCCCGCGGCGGGAACCTGGCTGCAGACCCAGATGCTGACGTCAGACTCTTCAACTTATAAAAGCTCAGGCCTCGCTCCATAGCATTGCCTTTGCAACAGGTCTCCTCGTACTCGTTGCTGATCCTAGATTCGTCTCCTCATGTGTTCCTGTTTTCCTGTGGTTCCCGGTTCCTTACTTTATTTTAGTTTAGTTTATTGTATTTCTATACCGTCACATCAGACGTGCCTTCACAACGGTTTACAGGGTTTAAAACATATAATAAATACAATACATTTATAAAATAGTAATAACTAACTCTTAAAAAGTATGAAATATGTTAGTTATTAAAAGCAGTAAAAGTAAAGTAGGTCAATTAAAATATAAGATTAAAACAAATAATCAAAATCAGAGAAACAGCAGACAAACCATAAAAGACTCAGCCCAATTAATTCAACAATGCTGGTATAGCTGGTGTTTCTTATTCGTATCTTACTACAGTCTTCATTATTTGGTGTTTGATGTTAAAAGCTCATATTTGGTAAAAGCACATTTAAATAGCCAAGTCTTGAGGTCAGTTTTAAATTGTTTTTTTTCAGTACATAACCTCAGAGACGTTGGTAAGGAGTTCCACAGTTTTGCTCCAGCAACAGACAATACGCGTTCCCTCACCTGGGTAAGCCTTGCCGATTTAATTTTGGGAATTGATAACAAGCCCTTATTAGCCGATCTCAGGTCTCTCTGAGGTATGTGCAGGCGTAGAGATGTATTCAGCAGTTCTTCTAGTTCCTGTTCGTCTATGTGTTGGACTGACTTTTTGGATTTGACCTCTGCTACGCCTGACTACTCTTCAGCTTCTCTCCAGCCCCAGACCTCCACTATGCCTGACTACTCTTCAGCTTCTCTCCAGCCCTGGACCTCCACTAAGCCTGACTACTCTTCAGTTCCTCTCCAGCCCCTGACCTCCGCTATGTCTGACTACGCCTGCCTTCTCCGTGCCCTGACCACTGCCTTGATTGACTATGCCTGCCTTCTCCGTGCTTTGACTACTGCCTTGTTTGACTACACCTGCCTTCTCTGTGCCCTGACTCTTGCTTTGAACGACTATGCTATAGCCTATCCAGTGTCCAGAGTTCTATATTGCTTGCCACAACTTCTACTCACCGCCGGCTCTGATCCTAGCCTGTCAGTGATGCCTCTCCTCGCCTATCCTCTGGACGTGGACTTTCAAGGCTTCGGCCTTCCTTTGCTTGAGTGCCTTCAGTTCCTCATTGTTCCTTTGGCGCCTAAGTTCCAGTACCGAATCCAGTCCAGGATAAGACTACGCCATCTACCGACTGCTGTCTCTGGGTTGAATCACCTTTCATCTCTAGCTAACCTCGAGGCCCACCTAAGTCCTGTCAGCCCCGGCCAAAGGCTCAACCCGAGGGGAATGAGGGCTGGTATAGGTGAAGCTCCAGTTGCCTCTAGCTTCAGCCCACTCCACCTGCTGATGGTGGGGACCCGTAGGTCCTCGCCTACGGGTTGCGTCAATCCCACCTCAGCCCAAGGGTCCACCTCTGATGCAACAGTAACCGTATAATCAATACTTCTCACACTATATTGCCATGGTCTGATCACCAATTAATAAAGGCGGAAATCATTTTTGTAAACCGTTGTGATCTTAACATGGAATGACGGCATATAGAATGTCTAAATAAATAAATAAAATGTGAGGCTGCTTCAAAGAACATCCCACTGAAATTATTCTACTGTATGTCAAGGGATCATCCTATGGGTTAACTAACACATATATGATGTGATTGACCCATAACTATGAGTACTGCACTTTGCCTACACCTCTCCAAGAAATGGAATTCCATCATAACCTGCAGAATGTGAGCACATGACATGATACACAATTGCTGTTCTCTTCACAGATTACAATACCTCTTCATCGTTGGGGGCCAAGGAAGAGGAAACTGGTGATGAGTCCAAGCCCTTGACCCCACTGTAGCAGCTTCCACCACTGAGGAGGAGTATGATGCTCCTCCCCCACTTAGAAACATAGAAACATAGAAACATAGAAATGACGGCAGAAGAAGACCGAATGGCCCATCCAGTCTGCCCAGCAAGCCTCACACATTTTTTCTCTCATTCTTATCTGTTACTCTTAGCTCCTTGTTCTATTCCCCTTCCACCCCCACCATTAATGTAGAGAGCAGTGATGGAGCTGCATGCAAGTGAAATATCTAGCTTGATTAGTTAGGGGTAGTAGGGGCAGTAACCGCCGCGATAAGCAAGCTACACCCATGCTTATTTGTTTTACCTAGACTATGTTGTACAGCTCTTGTTGGTTTTTTTTTTTTTTTTTCTTCTCCCCTGCTGTAGAAGCAGAGAGCCATGCTGGATATGCATTGAAAGTGAAGTATCAGGCACATTTGGTTGGGGTAGTAACCGCCGTAACAAGCCAGCTACTCCTCGCTTTGTGATTGCGAATCCTTTTTTTTCTTCACCCCTGTCGTTGAAGCTATGCAGGATATGCGTGAAGCATCAGGTTTTTTGTTTTTTTTTGTTTTTTTCCCCCTGCCCTTGAAGCAGAGAGCTATGCTGGAAATGCGTGATGTATCAGTCTTTCTCCCATGCCGATGCAGGAGAGAACCATGCTGGATATGCATGGAAAGTGAAGTATCAGGCACATTTGGTTTGGGGTAGTAACCGCCGTAACAAGCCAGCTACTCCCCGCGTTTTGAGTGCGAACCCTTTTTCTTCTCCTTTGCCGTTGTAGCAGAGAGCTCTGCTGGATGTGTGAAGTATCAGTTATTCTTCTCCCCTGTCATTGAAGCAGAGAGCTATGCTGTATATGCATTGAAAGTGAAGTATCAGGCATATTTGGTTTGGGGTAGTAACCGCCGTAACAAGCCAGCTACTCCCCTCTTTATGAGTGCAAATCCTTTTTTCCATTACCTCTTGCTGTTGAAGCTTAGAGCGATGTAGGAGTCACAGTAAGCATGTGTATGTTTATTTAGTAAGGGTATTGTGTCAATAGCCATCATTCTGGCGAGTCACCCACTCTTCATTGGTGGCCTCTTGACTTTATGGATCCGCAGTGTTTATCCCACGCCCCTTTGAAGTCTTTCACAGTTCTGGTCTTCACCACTTCCTCCGGAAGGGCATTCCAGGCATCCACCACCCTCTCCGTGAAGAAATACTTCCTGACATTGGTTCTGAATCTTCCTCCCTGGAGCCTCAAATCGTGACCCCTGGTTCTGCTGATTATTTTCCTACGGAAGAGGTTTGTCGTTGTTTTTGGATCATTAAAACCTTTCAAGTATCTGAAAGTCTGTATCATATCACCTCTGCTCCTCCTCTCCTCCAGGGTGTACATATTTAGATTCTTCAATCTCTCCTCGTACGTCATCCTATGAAGATCCTCCACCTTCCTGGTCGCCCTTCTCTGTACCGCTTCCATCTTGTCTTTGTCTTTTTGTAGATACGGTCTCCAGAACTGAACACAGTACTCCAGGTGAGGCCTCACCAAGGACCTGTACAAGGGAATAATCACTTCCCTTTTCTTACTTGATATTCCTCTCTCTATGCAGCCCAGCATTCTTCTGGCTTTTGCTATCGCCTTGTCGCATTGTTTCGCTGTCTTCACATCATTAGACACTATCACCCCAAGGTCCCTCTCCTGCTCCGTGCTCATCAGCCTTTCCCCCCCCATCGAGTACAGTTCATTCGGATTTCCACTCCCCATATGCATGACTTTGCACTTCTTGGC
Source organism: Rhinatrema bivittatum (assembly GCF_901001135.1). Classification (NCBI taxonomy): domain Eukaryota; kingdom Metazoa; phylum Chordata; class Amphibia; order Gymnophiona; family Rhinatrematidae; genus Rhinatrema; species Rhinatrema bivittatum. The sequence goes on from NC_042623.1 coordinate 129,260,445, forward strand.
ATTGAATCTCAGCTGCCATATCTTCGACCACTCTTCCAGTTTCCTTAGATCCCGTCTCATTCTCTCCACTCCTTCCGGCGTGTCCACTCTGTTGCAGATCTTAGTGTCATCCGCAAAAAGACAAACCTTACCTTCTATCCCGTCTGCAATGTCGCTCACAAAGATATTGAACAGGACAGGTCCCAACACCGATCCTTGCGGCACACCACTTAAAACTGCTCTCTCTTCAGAGAAGGCTCCATTTACCATCACACATTGTTTTCTGTCCGTCAACCAATTTGCAATCCAGGTCACCACATCGGCACTCACTCCCAAGCTTCTCGTTTTATTCACCAGTCTCCTGTGCGGAACCGTATCAAAAGCTTTGCTGAAATCCAAGTAGATGACATCTAGTGCTCTTCCTTGATCCAATTCCTTGGTTACCCAGTCAAAAAAGTCAATCAAATTTGTCTGACAGGATCTTCCCCTGGTGAATCCATGCTGCCTCTGGTCCATCAATTCTCCAGACTGTAGATAGTTGACTATTCTCTCTTTCAGCAGTGACTCCATTACTTTTCCCACCACCGAAGTGAGGCTAACCGGTCTGTAGTTGCCTGCCTCTTCCCTGTTCCCACTCTTGTGAAGCGGGACCACCACCGCTCTTCTCCAATCACTCGGCACCACTCCCGTTTCTAGGGATCTATTGAACAGGTCACACAGCGGACCCGCCAGAACATCTCTGAGCTCCCTCAATATCCTTGGATGAATCCCATCAGGCCCCATGGCTTTGTCCACTTTCAGGTTCTTTAGTTCTTCCCACACATTTTCTACTGTAAAAGGATTTTCATCTATTCCCCTTCCCTCCAGTTTCTTGTTGTTTAGAGATGGTCCTTCTCCAGGGTCTTCTTTAGTGAACACAGAGCTGAAGTATTCATTTAATATTTCTGCCATTTCTTCGTCTCTCTCTACACATTGATCATTACCACCTTTCAATTTCACTATACCACTTTGGACCTTTCTCTTTTCGCTGATGTATCTGAAAAATGTTTTGTCACCATTTTTTATCTCCTTGGCAATCCTCTCTTCCGCTTGACTCTTTGCCAACTTGATTAATTTCTTTGTCTCCCTCAGTTGATACAAATATTCTTCTTTGTGCTCCTCCCTTTGGGATCCTTTATATTTCTTGAATGCTGTTCTTTTAGCTTTAATTTTGTCAGCCACCTCCATTGAGAACCAGATAGGTTTCAGTTTTCTTTTGCTTTTCTTTACATTTCTAACATATAGAGCAGTTGCCTTGGTGATTGCTCCTTTTAGATTGGTCCACTGCTGATCCACATCTCTCTCGTTCTCCCATCCTTTAAGTTCTTCCTCCAGGTAGTTCCCCATTTCCTCAAAGTCTGTGTTTTTGAACTGTAAAACTCGGGTCTTTGTGGTTCTTTTCCCTATTATTTTAGTGATATTAAACCATACCGTTTGATGATCACTGCTGCTGAGGTGGGCGCCCACTTCATTCACCATCGAGGTTCAGCTCCTCCACCCCCAACTGCCAGGCCCTGGGCCCAAAAAATCTTCTCACCTTCTCCCCATCCAGTCGGGATCTCCTTCCCCTTTGGACCAGGGATGTAAGGATGCCAGGACTCAAGACTGTCCAGCCATTGCTGGCTGAAGGAGGATCGGCTCTCCCCTCTACCCCCATCACCATCAGTTGCTGCCTTGGCTGCTGAGGCAGGCTCATCATCTGGAGCACCTGATCTAGGCGATGAGCTTGTGTCTCAGCACTATTTTGGTGAAGGGATGCAGATGATGGTGGAGGTACTGAGGGGGATCTGAACTGCCGTGGGAGACTGCTCAGTATGGTGGACCGCCATGGTAAGACACTACATCTCTCACTATGGCAGTGCAGCTTCTTCCAATGAGACTGCCACCATATTGACCTAAGTTTTCCCTGGCCTCCTTACTTTCCTAGTCCTCTTTATATTGTAAATAGTATTGCTTTCTAGTTTACTCCAGCCCACTTTATGTTTGTTTTTATTGTTAAAAGTTTTAATACATTTTCATTATATTTTCCAAAAAAATGTTTATTTGCTTCACTTTGTGTGTGTTTATCCTTTATTAGCTATCTACCAGGGCTTCATTTGTGAGGGATTGTCCACGAATGCAGTTACAGAACCTCTTTTCAGGCTTAAGAGGCAAAGCAGCAAGGGTGTTCTTCTCTAGGCCCTCCCTTTTCTTCTCCCTTCCCCCCAGTTCTCATCCTGAATTGCTGGGACCAGAAGGTGAAGAGGTGATAGTGAAGCAGACACTAAAAAGTACAGAACAGACACACAAAGGGACTGATTTTGCACTGGTATGAAATTTATAAGCAGGTGAATGCCTGACAACTTCACTGCTTCTGCCACTTCTGGGAGTATTAGATTCTTGCTTATCAGGCTTTCATCCCAGTTCCTGTTGCTTTGCTGCTGGTGACCAGACTGGTGAAGGTGAAATGGATAAGAAAGTGAATCAAGGATTGTTGGGGGGGGGGGGGGAGTGAGTGAAGGGATTGTGTTGTGTGGGGGAGAGGGGGAACAGTTAATCAGAATATGAAAAGGTGCTGTGGGGTGTGAATGAGAGAATTGGGTTGAGGGGGCACTCTGTGAGTGAAATGTTTAAAGGGAGTTGATGGAGTGAAGGAGGGTAGAAAACAGTATTGGGTATGGTAGGAGAGGGAGAAAGAAGAGAGTGAGTGAGGACAGCCACATAGGAGGCAAAGAGCATTTGAATTCCAGACACAACACCCATGTCCAAGGAGCCAGAGGACAGCAGAACTTACAAACCAGTCTGCTTCTACACTTCAAAGCAGAGATGATCTTGCTGATTCAGGCTTCAAGAAGAGGCCTCTACGTTAATGTCATAGGAGGGATAGTATGAGAGTTGTTATAGTGGGTGATGTGCAAGAGAGAGAAGGGTCTCAGAGATCACCAGGGGTACATTTAGGGGCCTTAGGACCACTGAGGAGAGGTGGAAACATAGGACACTGGGGAATTAAGGGGACTTGGGATGGCGGATCAAGGATCACAAAGGCAGAGAGGAAGAGGGGGTTGACCCCTTTGTCCTGCATTCCCAATGCCCAGCTGTCCTCCTATGAATGCTCATCAAGCATATTAAGAGTGTGAAGAATGTGTTTAGGTATTCTTAAAGATCTATAAAGTACTCTCTATGTTCCATGGACTTAAGATGCAACCAAAAATTATAGTTCTGTTTCTAAAGAGATGCAGTGCCTACTTATCATCATACAGATTAAATATCTGTATCCAGCCTACCCCTTTCCATGCTTACAAGGGCTAGCCCCAGTTTTTAGTTGAATAATCATATTAGGAAATCCCTTCAAAGACTGCAACAAACATGAGCTCTCTAACACCTATCTTTCAAAGGTTACAGCATACTGGAAGAGTAGGACATCCAGGATCATCTGCTTTTTTATGACTCTGATAAAAGAGATCCCAACTGAGAGCAATAAGTCACTCCACCTCAACCTCTTCCATCTATGTTAAATGCTAAGGACCAGAACATGCTTTTGACTTTTAGGTAAAGAGATCAACTTTCTCATCGCATCCCTTTTTCTCTTGATTACATCACTGAAGATACCCGAGTATGGCGGCATCTTCAGATAACTACAGCATCTTTGCACATCTGTGACGATATTTATAACATCACTCTTTAACCGTGGGAATGATGAGCTAAGTGGATTTCCATTTTACATTTTTTTATACTACTGATTATAAGAAAAAGACAAATTTGGGATAATTTGGTTCACTTGCATAGAAAATCTTTAAAAAAAGAATATATGCACTTTTTGGGTTATCTTACAACAAAGACTTTCTTTTTTCCAGAAATGACAGATGATTATAAATAAGGCAGAGTTCAATTAGTGTTCTGCACTACCGATGACACCTAGGATGATGGTCACATGAATCAATTATAGCGTCTTTAATTAGTTTTGTGATTTTTTGAGCCAAGGTGGTTTTATTTCTTTCTAACATACTCACTGACTACCATTCTTCAACACTATTTGGGAGATTTGTGGAGTTAGTGCATAATTTACATAGTAGCATCCAGGCTTTCCTGCATGAATTCACTAATAAGTGGTGTCTCAAATCCATCGGAACTTGTCTTATGTCAATTTGGGGTAAATCATTTAAAGAAATTGACCCAAACCAGCCCTGTAAATGTTCCCAAAGAGAGAAATAAGAAGTTTCACAGACACAATCTGCAACATGTCTTAACTTGCAAGCTAAATTATATTGTTACAAATTTGGACAGTTTAAACCTCCTTGTACTATAGGCCACATCAAAATCCTAAGTGGTATTCTCACCTTCTTCCCATTCCAAAGAACATTTCTAAAGAGCCTATCTAGTATCTACCTCTTTGAGGTCTTCTCAGGTTAACCAAATGGGTAACATTTGCATGATATACAGTCACTTTGGTATTTCCATCATTTTTATTAGGTGTAATTTGCCAATGAGGGACAAGGGCAGTGTACACCAATGTGTTAATAATGATTTAGCCATACATTTCAATAGAGGGTTAACATTTACCTTGTAAATAGAACTGATATTGGAAGGTATCTTAATTCCTAAGAATTTCATTCCCCCCTTGACCCATGTTAATGGGAAGCTCCTTTCCAAATTTCCTTTCATATTTCCATATACATCTAGGACTTATCCTGGTTAATTTTTAACCCTACAAACTGCCCAATTTCTGGAGATCTAATACTATTCCCAAAAACTCCTTTGGTGTAATTAGGAAGATTAGTACATCATCAGCGAAGGCCACCACCTTAAACGATTGGTTTCCCACTGCAAAACCCCCCAATCTATAGAGATGTGCTTCATTTTTGTATCTCGGGTCGTGCTACGTGTCGGCGAACCCGAGGAAAACTTTGTTTTCCATTGGGTCGTTTTTTTTTTCACAGCAATTTTCGCCGACAAAACCCCAAAACACCCAACCCTTAAAATGTAGCTATTTACAACCCCCACCCTCCACACCCCCCCAAAACTTGCCTAAAATCCGTGGTGGTCCAGTGGGGGTCCCGGGAGCGATCTCCCACTCTTGGGCCATCGGCAGCCAGTAAACAAAATGGCACCAGTGGCCCTTTGCCCTTACCATGTGACAGGGGCTACCATGCCATTGGTCAGCCCCTGTCACTTGGTAGGGCCGGTGCCATTTTTTTTTTTTTTTACAACTGCCTTCTGCCCCCCCGGGTTTTGGGCTTTGTTTTGGGGGGGGGGGGGGTAGACAAAATAAAATCGACAGGAACTATGGGAAAACAAAATTTCCTGCGGTGGGCCGATAACGAAGGCCGAACCAAAAGGTTTGCCTGAATCACATCTCTACTCTGTATCGACTGGCTCATCTTTATCTACATGCTTATTCTTGCCTTCAAAGAATTTTAATAAATTAGAAGGCCTGACTTCACTTTACTAAATCCATACTGGCCGTTCCTTCCATTAAAGCATGTTTATCCATGTGACCAGTAATTTTGTTCTTATCAATAGCTTCTACCAATGTTAGGCTTACCAGACTGTAGAGATTAGGGCTGTTCAGCTTGGAGAAGAGACAGCTGAGGGGGGATATGATAGAGGGCTTTAAGACCATGAGAGGTCTTGAACAAGTAGATGTGAATCGGTTATTTATATTTTCGAATAATAGAAGTACTAGGGGGCATTCCATGAAGTTAACAAGTAGCACATTTAAGACTAATCAGAGAAATTTCTTTTTCACTCAACGCACAATTAAGCTCTGGAATTTGTGACCAGAGGATGTGGTAAGTGTAGCTGTGTTCAAAAAAGGTTTGGATAAGTTCTTGGAGGAGAAGTCCATTAACTGCTATTAATCAAGTTTACTTAGGGAATAGCCACTGCTATTAATTGCAGCAGTAGCATGGTATCTTCTTAGTGTTTGGGTACTTGCCAGGCTCCTGTGGCCTGGTTTGGCCTCTATTGGAAACAGGATGCTGAGCTTGATGGACCCTTGATCTGACCTAGCATGGCAATTTCTTCTGTTCTTATTCCTAGATTCTTTTTTGCAAATCGGCATTACATTGACTACCCTTCAGTCCTCAAGTATAGAGGCAAATTTAAATGATAGATTACATATTACCAGTAGCAGACTTGCCATTTAGTATTTTAATTCCTTTAAGACTCTGGGGTTGAACACCATCAGATGCTGGTGATTTGCCACTATTTAGTTTGTCAGTTTTCTCTATCACTTCTTCCAGATTCATTTTACACTGATTTCTTATGGGTCCTCTGCATCATTATCTACAAAGAATGGTTCTGGCATGGGTATGTCCCCAACATTCTTCAAAAGAATGAAGCAAAGAATACATTTAGTTTTTCTGTCCTTTTTATCCTCACTCATCTAATAGGCCAACTGACTACTTTCCAGCTTTTGTTGTGTTCCGCAGCCGTGGACGCCCACAACCGCGGCCCCCTACCTTGCCCGCAGCGGCAACCTGCCGCGGGAGATCCTAGAATAGCCCCCTGAGCAGGTGCCTATCGTTCCGGCAAGGGACCCCGGTCTGGGCGCCGGGTGGGAGCCGTCCCTGCTCCTCCCTCGTGGCGTCCTGCAATCTTTCCTCCGTGGAGGAAATACAAGATGGCCGTTGCCATCTTTAGGCGTGAAGTCACGCCTCCTCATTAGAATTAAAGCTACAGCTGTTCCCTATGAGCCAGAGCAGAGGAAGTATAAAAGGAGGCTTCCTCTGCTCATTCCTCGACTTGGCAACGTCCCACGTAGTCAGGTCTGCTTGCTTTGGTGAGTTCTTGTACTTTGGATCCTTGTTCCTGTCTCGTCTTGGTGTTCCTGGTTCCTGACTTTGGACTGGCTAGCAGTAATTCCTGATGTGTGACTTTGGACTGGCAAGCGGTGATTCCTGGTGTGTGACTTCGGACTGGCAAGCGGCGATCCCTTGGTATAAGACCTTGGACTGGTAAGCAATGACCCTCTGGCACTTCACCTTGGACTTCTTCTGGACCATCGTCTCCAAGGGCCCACCTAAGTCCCAGCGGCCCGGGTCCCTACGGGCTCCTCCCGGGGGGACCGCGGGCTTCCAGGGGTGAAGCTCCAGTTAGCCCTTGCATCAAACTCTCGACTCCTTGACTTCTCAAAGGTCCACTTAAGTCCCAGCGGTCTGGGTCCCTACGGGCTCCTCCTCGGGGGACCGCAGACTTCCAGTGGCGAAGACTCCATTCTTCTCCTTGACGTCACGACTCTTCGTCTGCTTCCACAGTCGCCTCAGACTCCAGTGCCGAGGGTCAGCTGGTCGCATCTTCTGTTCTGCCTCGCCACCCAACGGGAGAACCTACGGATCTTCCTCCTAAGGTATACCATCCTCCCGTCGGCCCAAGGGTTCACAAGCCTGAGCATAACAGCTTTCTTGTTTTTAATATACTTGAAAAAGTTTATTTGTTGTTGCCTCTTTGGCAAGTCTCTTCAAATTATTTCTTGGCCTACTTTATTAATGTTTTGCATCCAATTTACCAGTGCTTATATTTTTTTTTATTTTTCTCATTTGGTTCTGTTTTCCATTTTTAAAGGATTTTAGCTTTGATAGCCTCTTTCACAGCACCATATATCCATGCTGGCAGATATTATTTGTTCTTCTTTCAACCTTTTTAAATTGTTGGAATACATTTTATCTTGGCTTTCAATAATGGTATTTTTAAGCAGTGTCCATGCCTTGTGGAGACTTTTTACCCTTATAAATGCTCCTTTTAGTGTCCTTCTAAATAGTTCTTCATTTTATCAAAGTTTTCTTTTTTAACATTATATACTACTTTAGTAATTTTATTTACTCCATCGATTATCTCAAATTTGATTGCATTATGATCACTGTTGTGAAGTGGCTCCGCCACGATTAACCCTTGCACCAGATCTTGCATTCTAGGTCTAAAGCAGCCCCTTCCCCCTTATTGGTTGTAGGACAAGTTGGTTTATGAAGCAGTCATTTATTGCATTTAGAAATTTACATCTACCTCCCTGACATGCCCTGATGAGCAGGGCCAGTGCTAGCTTTTTTGCTGCCCTGTGTGAACAATTATTGTGCTGCCCACCCCCACTTCATTCATTCTCTGTCTCAGGCCTGCCAAAAAAAGCCCAGCTCCTTCCAGCAACCTAAACTTTAAAAACTGTCACCCTCTACCCTCTGGGTCTTCACTCCCTCCCCCAGAACCCATTGCTAGTACAAGAGTATTAGGTGCCCTAAGCAAATCTTACACCCTTGAACCCCCCGCCTCCTGCTCTCTTCACATGCACAGTAAAAATTATGCATTTATAATTGATTTTTCATGAAAAAGAATATTCAAAGGACAGTTTTCTGAGGTTAAAAATATATCATAAGTATTTGCATGCACTTCTTTGGTGCCATCCAGAAAATCCTACAAAAAAAAACTTGGAACCATATGGCATTAGGGCTACTGTAATATGTGTTAGGTGTGGGTTTGACCCTCAGAAAGCCATGAGTAAATTATAATTACAATATAATAAATCTCCCACATCAAAACAGCACTAACTGCCAGCACTTAAAAAGTAACAACCCTATACCAGGCCCTAAAACACCAATATACCTTCTATTAGGAAAATAGAAGAAACCAAGCTGCTATAGATTCCTACACGCTAGCAGAATACTCCTCCACATCACACCTGCAGAACACAGGCAGACCCTCACCAATTACAGGAAAAAGAAATCATAAAATATAAATAGAAACATGCAGGCAAAAACTGAATAGGAAAACTGCAACAAGTCAGTCTCTATGCAGTGTAACAATAGAAAAACAGAAATCACCAATCCTCAGCCATTAAACATTAAAATAAAAAAATAGAATACATTAATCATAATAGTAAAAAACATACTAATAAAAAGAATACTTCAAAACAGTTGTAAATGGAAGATCCAATAATTAAAAACTCAATTTGTCTTCAATTTCTCAAACACCAATAAAATATTTCAAAACAGTAGACACATCAAACAGCATTCAAAAATTAAAATAAGGATAAAATAATTCACACTCTCCATACCTAGAAACTTTTGATTTCTAGTCACTCAGATTGTTGTAGATTAGTGAGAGAAACATGCATAAACTTTCTCCTCTCTCTCTCATAGATATATATCTATACATACATATTCTCTTTTCCTCATACACACATGTTCCCTCTTACATAAACATGCTCACATGCACGTGCTTTCTCTCTCTCTCACACATACTCACAGATGCTCCCTCCTACATATACATGATCACATACTCACATACATGTTCCCTCTTACATATACATACACACACACACAAGATCCCTCTCTTTCTCACATATATATGCTCAGACACACACGCTCACAAATGCATGCATGCTCAGACACACGAAGAGAACACTATATGCTTCAAAACCTCAACCTTTCCTGATATAAACTGAAGAATTTACTGCTCAAAAAGAACTTACTACTATTTAGACCTCTTATTCCATCATCCTTAGAGCTTGCATCTGCTCAGTGTGCTCTCTTTCACACATACACACATGCTCCCACTTTCACACACATGCCTCCTCTCACATGTACAGGCACCCGCACACACTCCACTTCTGCTGAGACACCCACACCCACACCCATACATGCTCAGACACTCACACCCATACACACTCCACTTATGCTCAGGTACACACACACACCCACACATACTCCACTTATACTCAGACACCCACACACACACATATGGATGCTCAGACACCCACACACACATACATGCTCAGACACACACAGGTTTCCTCCTGGCCTTGGTTCTACATACACTGTAGAACCAAGGCCTCTCCCAGCAGCCCTGGCCCTCCACTTCTTGTTTTTTCCTTCTGGCTGCCTTCACCGTGGTCCTGCAGCCCATCCTGACCTTGCAGCTCTGCAACTCTTCACCAAGGGAACTGCTGCATGGCCCTCGGGATCCTCCTCTTCTTCACCATGATGCAGGTTGGGAACCACTGCGCAGCCCTAGGGCTCCTCTTGTTCACCGCGCAGCGCTACCTTCATTTCTATCTCTCTGTTATTTCAATATTTCTTGCACCCGGCTTCACAATCTCTCATTAGTTGTCCTTTTTTTTCCACTAGGTCTCTATTTTCATTTAGTGCCATACATTTTACTCTCCTTTCTTATTTTTTTACACATGTAAATGGACTTTACTTGTGTAAGTGGCCTTTTCAAAATTGCTACAATATACGCCTTTGAATTGTCCATAGGATTTACTTGCGTAAGTGCTACAAAAGTATGTTACGTTTATGCGTGTAACTCCTTTGAAGATGTATCTGTAAATGTATTCATGGCATAAAGCTACAGAATAATAGACAATCTGACGCAGTATGGTTTAAAAGGTGACTTTGTGCTTTATACCTTTTATAAATCGTGTTGTATTATTAATTCTAACTTTACTCACCTAAACATAATAATGAAACCACAAGAAGCACCTAATGAGAAGATAAAGGCAGCAAGGGCTTGTGATATCAAAAAGTATAAAAACATTCTGGAACAGGCTTCTTCCTTTGGACATGCTCCTAAAGTCACTCTGAGATCTCTTGATTGGGAACCTGTCGCTTCAATGCAGCTGCAATTCTGAAATGTCTAAAAGAAATAGAGTTAGAATGTATCATCAAGATCATAAAATAACAAAGGGCTTGATTCTCATATGTGGTGTTTAATTTCTGGAGGGCAAATATCCATGGATATTTGTATTATCTTGAACAGCAGTTGTTAAAAAGGGGTAATTGGGAAATATTTGTCATGGCAGCAGAAAAGGCATTTGGGAAGGACAGGAAGAGAACCCATATAAAATGACAAGAAGCACTGATTATCCCACAAGCCAAACAATATGAAATAAGTGGGCAAAAAGCTAATTCCAAAAGCCTTTTTAAACAACAGCACCTTAATGCAAAATAATTTTACTTAAAAATAAAGGCATCAAATGTGGAGCTCCGGAAATTGTTAATTCTTACCACAGACAATCACCAAATGACTTTGTATGCCAGCTCGTGATTCAAAGGCTTGTGAAAATAAATTTTTATTTAATTTTAATCAAAATGGTGATGCCAGTGGTCAGTAGGGATGTGCATTGATTTGAAATGAAATAGGAAAGACAATGATATTTCCTATTTTGTTTCATTTTGTTATTTAAAAAACCCTATAGAAAAAGCAAGAAATGTAGTGTTTTTTCCCAACTTTTTTTTTTTGCCCAAAAAAGCCATTTTTATTTAAAAAAAAAAAATGCTCACAGGACCTGCCTCAATGCTTCCCCTTTATTAAAATATTCACCCCTCCTCCAGCTGACCCCCCTCACCCTATCATGTGTCAGGGGCTGACCAATGACACTAATAGCCCCTGTCACACGATAGGGGCAAAGGGTGGCCTACACTGTTTTGAATAATGGCAGCTGCCAGGTCTGGGAGCAGGAAGTTGTTTCCAGCCCCCACTAGACAACCATGGACATTTTGGTGAGTCCAGGGGGCTTAGGAGGGTAAGCAAGGGGATCAGTTGGTGGGGGTTGAATATTTTAATAAAGGGGAATGGCTGGGTTGGATTTTGTGAGTGTTTTTTTTTTTTAATAACGAAATGATAAACAAAAAAAAAGATATGGGGGGGACTTGAAATGGCCCACTCCCGAAATGATAGGGTAGGTGAAAATTTTTTTTTTGTGTACACCTGTAATGTCAGTCTGCATTTAGCAAAGTGAAAGTAAAGAATTCTTAGCTTCTATAGTCAAAATTCAATGTCCAATATCCAAATCCACAGGTGCAAACACAATGGGCCCTAGACATTTTGAAGAAAACTGCCTCTGGGGACCTATTAGAACAGGTCCCCTGAGGTAATTCTCTTTGAAACATCAATGTTGGGGCATGTTGTGATTGTATCCATGGATGCAGCCATTAGACATTGTATGTATGTATGTATGTATGTATTTATTTATTTATTTATTTATTTAAGAACTTTTATATACCGATGTTCATGTACTGGTACATATCACGTCGATTTACATAGAACCTAAGTTTGAAATTACATTGAACATTCTATGAACAGGGGTACAAATAACATGTCTAACATCATGGGAACTTATTGATAACGCTGAGAACTTATAGATAGAGCCGAGGACAGGTTAGAAATTAAACATTAAAATTATAAAATTATTACAAATAAGATTATAAATTAATACAAGAAACGAATAAATAAATACATAACAATCAAACAATAACAGGCTTAATAAGCATGATTTGAGTAAAATGGAGTTAAACAGGAGAATTAAGGGCTACGGCGACAGGCTTCTAATGTGATGGGGTATGAAGCTGAGTGAATGTGAGACCTTTAAGTGAAGGCTTTAGTAAAAAGCCAAGTTTTTAGCTTCTTTCTGAATGTTCGACTACATGTTTCTAGACGAAGGTCCGTGGGGAGGGCATTCCAGAGAGCAGGGCTGGCAGTCGAGAACGCTCGTTTCTTAAGAAGTGACTTGGCTGGAGATGCATACAGAGTGCCTAGATAGCTGGTTCTGATAGGTCTTAGTGATGCGTGGGGACGAAGTGGGTCACTAAGATCTAGCGAAGTTTGAGAATGAATGGTCTTGTGGGTTATGGTTAGTACTTTGAAAATGACTCTCTGTTTAATAGGGAGCCAGTGAAGATTTTTTAGAATCGGTGTGATGTGTTCTCCTCTCCTCGGGTTCGTTAGAATCCTTGCAGCTGAATTCTGCAACATTTGTAATGGTTTGGTTGTGATAGATGGTAAGCCAATTAGTAGTGAGTTGCAGTAATCGATCTTTGAGAAAAGAATTGTTTGGAGGACTGTTCTAAAGTCCTGAAAATGGAGGAGAGGTTTCAACTTTTCAAAACGTGTAGTTTGTGAAAGCATTCTTTCGTTGTGTTTTTGACAAATTGTTTGAGATTCAGTTTATTGTCGATGGTGACGCCAAGGTCTCTGACTTGTGTGGGTGTGATTAGATTGTTGGTGGCATGAAGGTTGTCATCGAGATTGATCAGCATAAGTTCCGTTTTTGAAGTATTGAGAACTAAGTTGAGGCTAGTGAGGAGGGAGTTTATGGACTGTAGACACTTGTTCCAGAAGTTGATGGTGTTGGATAAAGATTCAGTGATTCAGTGATTGAAATAGATCTGCATACATCTGAGGTAGAGTGCATGCAAATCTCGCTCATGCATATTCATTAGGGATATCCTGAAAACCTGACTGGTTCGCAGCCCTCGAGGACTGGAATTGCCCACCCCTGCTCTAGGGTATACATGTTAGATCTTTAAGTCTACCTCCATATGCTTTAGAATGAAGACTACCTATCATTTTAGTAATCACCTTCTGGATTGACTCCAACCATTTTATATCCTTTTGAAGTGAGTTCTCCAGAATTGTACATACAGTATTCCAAATGAGGTCTCACCATGGATCTATACAGGGGCACTATCACCAGCCTTTTCCTGTTGACCATTCCTCTCCCTATGCAGCCAGTCATCTGTCTGGCTTTTTTGGTTGCTTTATCCACCTATTTGGCCACAGAAGATCATTAGATACAATTATCTCTAGATCCCACTGTTCTTTCAGGCTTAGCAGTATTTCACATCCAATACTGTACCTATCCCTTGAGTTTTTGCATCGTAAGTGCATCACTCTGCAGTTTTAGCATTAAATCTTAGCTGCCAGACCCCAGACCATTCCTCGAGCTTCACTAGATCCCTCCTCATGTTTTCCAAACCTTTCTGGCTGTCCACCCTGTTACAGATTTTTGTATTATCAGTAAAAGGACAAACCTTTCCCAAAAATCCTTCTGCTTTGTTGCTCACAAAATATTGAAAAGAATAGGTGCAAGGATTAATCCTTGAACCACACCACTATTATACTCCACCCCTCCTCAGAGAAAACACTATTTACCATTACCCTTTGTCACCTCCCACAGCCAGTTTCTAACCCAATCAGTCACTCTAGGTCCTTTACCAAGGGGCATTCAATTTATTGATAAGTCTCCTATGTATAACTGTGTCAAAGGCCTTACTGAAATCCAAGGGTATCAAGGGAATACATCCAAGAGTATTCCCTTAATACCCTTGGATGTATCCCATCTAGTTCCATCACCTTACCAATTAAAGTTTAGTTAGCGCCTCACTAACACATTGTTCTGAACGTTAATTGAGGTTACCTCACTTCCAATCTTATTTGTGTTCATTTTATTTGATCCTGCAATAAGATCTTCCATGGTGAACACTGAACAGAAATATTTGCTAAGCAATTTGGCTTTTTCCTTATCAGCCTCTACATATTCCTCCCCTTTACCTCTGAGTCTTACAATGCCATTTTTGCACTTCCTTCAATCAATAACATATTTAAAAAAAGTCTTTCTTCCCATTTTACTGTATTTGCTAATATTTGAATTTTTACATTCCTGACTACTTTCCTAGCTTCTCTTAGCTTTTCCAAATATTGTCTTCTTTGTTCTGTGATCTCTTCATTGGAAAATGCTCCGGAAATGGAAACTGAAGTGGTATCAGAAATGAAAAAATATTACATCCAAAATGTACACAAACCCCCAAACTACTGTCAAAAAACATCAAAACAGAAAACTATTTTTGCTAGGAGACTCTGTGATCAAAGGCACTACCTTGGGGACATATTTTGATGGACATACAATAGAATTCTGTTGGACTCTGAATTTGCCATGCTACTACAAATCCAGGCAAGAGTAAAGTGTTGCACTGGAAGGTGGACCCTTGGCCTGGTGCAGGATTGGTAGGCCCTCTGCATGGACCCAGAGGGCGCCTGCCACCAGGAGGCAGAGTACAAGAGGATACAGAGGCTAGTTGGAGCTTCACCAATAGGAGTCTTGGGTGGGCATGCAGGATCTCCTGGACAGGAGTGTAGAGGATTGCCTATCACAGGCAAGAGTGCACGGTCAAAGTCCAAGGAGAAAGGCCAGAGGTCACAGAAGGCCAGTATAGAGAGTCCAAGTGGAAAGCACGGATCAAGGCCAGAGTCAAAGTTCAGAGAGGATAGCCACGGCAAGGATCAGATACCAGAGGTCAGTCCGGGCAAGGTCAGCAAAAATAAACTGTTCCCTTTTGGGCATAAGGTTAGGAATCAAGTTACGGCCGCTACCAGACATGTCTCTAGATCCATGACCACTGTCAGTGTGATGACTTGGCCACAGGCATTCTGGTCAGTCTTAGATTGCCTCAACTTTAGGTATAAGGTGCCGCCTGTGACACTAACGTCCTCCCCCAGCAGGCCTTGCAGCTTAGATGCCTTACGTGATGGTGCTGTAAACTCGCTGACATGCAGGGAAAACACCAGTGCAAAGGTGACCCAGAAAAGCATGGTCTCAAACTCATCAGTAGCTTCTGCAGGCAAGACGTGCCACCGTTGTAGCAGCAGGTTATGGGTTAGTGGTCTCTGAGCATCATGCCAAGGTAGAGATTCTCTGGCTCAGTATAGCATCATTCTTTTTACTGTGAAATGGTGCTCGGCGCAACCTGTTTCGAGCTTTGAGAAGAATGCTAGTGCCACTAGGTACGAATGAACCATGTTCCTGGATAGTGCCTGCCACTTTGTGTGAACAATGTATCTAATCAAGAGGTCCTCTGGAACCCGGTGGGCGGACCAGTGGTTTGCAACAAGAAACACCTTCACTTTGCTGTAGTTGCAGAAGTATGAGTTCCATGTAGCCAGGCAAGTGATCTTTGCAGCACCTCACGCGCTGTCTGGTTCCGAAGGACCAAAGCTATTTCGGGACCTCTCTGCCATTTGGTTCGGCTTGCGGCACCAGCTGCCAGATCAGGGACTACTTGCAACGAGAAAGAGAGTCAGCTATGCCATTGCGTATTCCAGGAACATGCTTCACTCGCGCAACAATGTTCATGCGCAGACAGCACAAGATGAATTCCCTCAGCAGCTCTGCCACTAGGAGGCACTTAGAAGTCTGATTGTTAATTGATTGAACTACTGCCTCATTGTCACACTATAGCACCACTCTTCGGTGGCTAACAGCGCCACCCCAGATATGCACGGTGACAACGATGGAAAATAGCTCAAGAAATGTGATATTCCTGGTTAGGCCATACACAGTCCAATTGTCTGGCTAGTGAGCTGCATACCAATCGCCCCTAAAATAGACACCAAAACTGATGCCTCCTGATGCGTCAGAGTATAACCGAAGGTCATTGCTGCTGACTGGGCTTGGAAGCCAGGCTGAGACACCACTAAAATCCATGAGGAACTTAGACCAAAGCTTCAGGTCCTCCTTGATGGGCCTGCTAACTCGCAAGTGATGATGGCCATGAATCAGGCCTACCGTGGACCGAATCAAATTACATAGGAATATCCTTCCCATGGGAATAACCCGCATGGTGAAGGCGAGGCTGCCCATAAGAGACCTCATGTGTCTCAGTGTGATTTTCCTGCTGTGCAAGGTGGTGGCCACTTTAGTGATGACTTTAATTGAATGTCGGTATATAAAAAACAAACAAATAAATAAATAAACTCTGACAAATCCACTTTGTCACATGGCAGCCTGTATTCCATACGCATAGAATCAAGCTCAATCTCCTGGAAAGTAAGGGAAGTTACCAGGCCATGGGACTTGTCTTCTGCCAAAGGGACGTCAAATCTGCTCACCAAATTGTGAAACGGGTGGGACAACTTAATGCATTCCAGCGAATCCTTTTTTCTTATGAATAGGAAATTGTCCAGATAGTGAACTAGTGATGCTAGCCTGGAAATCTCTTCAGTTGCCCAGTGAAGGAATGTATTGAAGGTCTCAAAATAAGTACAGGAGACCAAGCATCCCATTGGCAGACACTTTTCATAGTAAAAGAAGCCCTCAAATCGGAAGCCGAGCAAATGTAAACTGCTCGGGTGCACTGGGAGCAGCCTAAATGCAGACTCAATGTCTGTTTTAGCCATAAGGGCACCCTGACCACATGATCTTAAGGTCAATGCGGTGTCAAAGGACGAATATTGCACTGAGCAGCATTCTGAGGGGATATGGTTATTAACGAAAGCTCCAAGTGGATGAGAGAGGTTATGTATGAACCTGTATTTTCCGGGCTCCTTCTTAGGAATGACTGCTAGAGGGGAGAGCACCAGGTGCTCTAAGGGAGGCTCAGTGAACGGGCTGGCTATGCAACCCAGCTGAACCTCCTTTCCAAGTTTCTCCTGTACGATGTCAGCCAGAATGCAGGCTGAAGGTGCATTGGCCACCTTAGTGGATTGTGGCTTACCCATGCGGGGAATAAGGAAACCCTCTTGCAAACTGCTCAGAACAGTATTCGCCGCAGCCCTACTGGGATAGTGAGCCAACCAGGAAAGCATTGCTTGCCACCTCACTGAGTTTGTGCCTAAGGCCTGTTCATTTCCTTCACTTATCACTGTATGGACATTTGTTGGCCTGGTGTGGTGCAGTGGATCAGATGCAGGTGTGTTTAAATCTGCAATCTGTCGTGGAGCAGGCACCTTGGTTGAATTTCTAGCATGTGCTGCTTGTGCTTTGCGTGCACTTGGCTTGTCCACCATGCACCAGCTCGCTACAAAAGGGCCGAGAACTGGATTAGCGTCCACAGCCCAGGTAGACATTTTTGTGAGCCAAAGGCCAACATTGTGTCTTCCCTACGACATGGCGGACCTACTAGTTATTCTCTCGAGGAAGGCCTCATCATAGTTGAGTCATGCGAAACCCCTGTATTCTTTGTAAACGCCCAGAATAGTGTCAAAATAAGATAGCACAGGCTGCAACACAGCAGGCTCGGAACGCATCACAACTGAGGTCAAGCGAGAGAAGGCACGCACACAATTAATGATCTCTCTTTGCATGGGCTTGGCTGCTTCCAGCTCCTATCCCCTCTCCTGCTTGGTCTAGCCCCGCCTCCTATGCTCCTCCATCAAGCAGAACAAATCAATGTAGTGCCTGTGTCTGATGCAACGTCTAAAGGGCCTAGGCACGTTCCCTCAGTTCGTGTTCTAATTTCGACAGCTCGCAGGGGCAGTCAGTGTCCTCCCTCTCCTGCACGCAAGCCGCAGAGGTGGGACCTGAACTATGGGAGGAAGAGGAGAATGAGCTTGAAAAGCCACTAAGTGGGGAAGAGGAAGATGATGACTGTCTGTGCCTAAGCTGCTTGCTCCTTTCCCTGCCTGCATGCTCCTTCAGGGAAACTTCTATGCTATGCTCATGAAGCTTACCCTGCTCCTTGTCTGGCCACACCGACGGTGATGGGATCCTTAAGGGTAGCTTCGGCATCAGGGATCTGTGAGTGGCTATGCTGTGATGGGACTCTGCTGAGTGCACTGATGACGAGCATTGCCTTTGACTGCTTGCATTGCCATTTCCCATTCTCTGTAGGCCATCCAGAGGTGCTGGCGGCCGCTTGTCACGACCATGGCTCAGGGAAGTGACTGTGCCCTCTGAATTCTTGACCCTATTCGGGATAAGGTGAGGGATACCGGTGAGGGTCCAGAAACTCCTCAATCACCAAACCTGTCATTGGGCCAATGCAATTCTTAAATTTTATCAACACACCAGGCTATTGCGTTCCTCACAGCGATGCCTTTTGGAGATTCCTTTGCCCAAACAAGCTAGGCTTCACATCACTCATGACTGTGCCTTTTCCATCGCTGCACCTACTTTTTGGAACTCTCTACCAATAGATATTATACAATGTGATTCACTCAAGATGTTTCGAAAATTGATTAAAACGTTCTTATTTAATCTGGCCTACAGTTAATATTATTCTTTTGCTTTTATTTTAACATGATTTTATTTTATTTTATATTTATTTTTTGTTAGTTAGTTTTAGTCTATTTTTTAATTAAATTATTTTGCTATTATTTGTTATTTATTTTATCACTCAATATGTTTTATTATATTGTATAGGTCTGTTTGTTTTATCATATTATGTATGTAAAATTTTTGTTCTCCGCCAAGACCTTTTAGTGTTAGGCGGGTTATAAATCCAAATAAATATAAATGTAAAATGGTGGGGAATAGTGAGGCCAACTGTTCCACCTGGGCCTTGCGTCAATCTCGTAAGGCCTGTAACCCCAGATTTGCGAGGCGTCAGCCAAGTTCCCAAAGGGGTTACGGTCATAGGAGGGCCAGTGGTACAGCTGGTGTCAAGGGACAGGGCTGGTGTGGAAATGCTCAGATGGTGATCGTGAAGCCAGTCACTATGGGGACCTGTATCATCTCTTGCTAGGCTGCGTGAATTCCTAGTGCAAGGAGTTGCCGAGGCATGTGTTTGTGCACCTGTATCAGATAATGCATTTGTAAGGATAGGTGGGACAACTTGCGTCTGGATGGCTGCCCTATCCTTGATTTCCTTGGGGGTGAGCAGTGTGATATTGGTGCTAAGGGCACCGATGCCGCTGCTGCTACCCTTCGATGCTTTTCCTCCACAGCCCCCATTTTTTGCCAGATTAGCTGAATTATTCTTTACATTCGGGGTCCTTTGGGCTCTTGCCCCAAGCTTCACAGTTTCTTTGATGGAAACTTTTGTTCCTTGAGGTGACACAGATGCCCTATCACCTCCCCATTAGCTTCTAGCTCCAGGGGGCGGGAGGACCACGGGATCACAAACAGAAGGTTCCATGCCAGTGGGCGCCTTGGGACGGGGGTACCTAAAACCCATGTAACTCACTGTGCTGGAGCTTTGTGAGCTACAGCCGAGGAGTCAGACCTCAGGGACATCTGTACAAACGTTGGCAGCACCTCCTAACAAGACGTGTATAGGCCAAAATGTGAGTCAATTAAAGTAGATTAAAAAGAAACATATTTTTTTTTGGAGCAACAGGAACTAGCAGAAGCATGCTCTAAATTCAGGGCCGAGTGGCAGAACAGCCCCAGAACCCAACCAAAAGTACCCCCACAAAGGTGCAGCAGCACAGGCTTCCTTAGTGGAAGTTATTCAAATTAGAGAGCTCCTAAGCAAAATGATTAAATTTAAAGGGCTCTTGCTGTGAAGAATCCCCGGCCCCTTTTTTATTTTGAAGAGAGGGACTCACCGAGGGAAACGGCTCTGAATCAAGACCTGCAGCAGTGGGATCTGAAACGTCTCCGCTCGGGGGCCAAAGAGGAAAGAGACTGGCTCAAGGGTGCCGGCGGGATTTAAATTGCCCACTGCTGTCTCCCCCCCCCCCCAATGTCAGCGACAAGTGCTCTCCCTCAGCCAATCAAGCAGCTCAGCGTTGGGGCTTGCTTCGTTGACGTTGCCGCCCCCAACCAATCAGGGGGGAGCGCTGTTATCAATGCACCGCTGCACTGTGGCATCCCGCAGTACCGGCGACACGAGGCCGGCGCCATTCTTGCCGGCATGTGGAGGGGAAGGGGATCAGACCTCTCCTCTCCCACCAAGCTGAGGTACATCGTGGGTGCAGCAGGGGTGGTCGCCAGCACAGGTGCATCGGGCACCGGGTTATTTGCAGCGCCCACACATCCATGCTGGGGAGGCCGCCCATGAGTTTTCACTGAGGGAGCTCCACTGAGAGACAAGCTTCCCTTCTGCTACATAGAATTTAGGCCAGACAACTGCTCCTACTCTTGCTATAGAACTGTTTTCAAAAAAGGATCAGAGTCTCTTTTCAGCCAGTGATCTATTTAACAACATTTATATCTTCTGCACATTCTGCCTTGTCTTCCAAGCCAGAGGAAAGTGCAAGCTCCTTTGAAGCTTTGTCACTTCCAGCGGTGTCTCAAATCCAGGAGGAGTACATTCCGGCATTTCCAGCCAGTCAGATGCTGAGAGACTTGAGCCCTGCTACTCAGCCCCAGAAAGCTTCAGTCCCAGACACTCTGCCTCAAGGAAACCCTGAACCAGAAGCCTAGCCATCAAATCATCCTGAATGCCCAGATTGAGGCACTCTTCCAGATTCTGATTACTCTGAAAAGGGCACTATTCCTGAGCCTGATCACCCAGAAGAGGGCACTGTCCAAGATCATGTCCTGTACCCGGGAGGTGCTGCCTCAGAAGTCCCACTATAAAGACACCATGAACCAGTAGCCCAGCAAACAAATGATGTGGGGCCAAGTTGCCCAGTCCCTGGAAATCTTTGAACCAGTCCAGTCTTGGAAAGACTCCTGTCCTCCAGTCCTGCCATAGAAAGAACCTGAGGTGCAACTCCAGCCTCAGGGAGAGCCCGAGCCAGCACTCTAGTCTCTGGAGGAGCCCATTACAGTCATGCCACTCTGGGAGGAGCCCAAATCAACCTTGCATCTCCAGGAGGAGCCCAAATCAGCCTTGCAGCCATGGGGAGAGTCTGTGCCACTACTCAAGTCTCGAAAGAGCTCCGAGCCTCAGCCTCAACGGGGAGGTACTGATCCATTTTTTTTGGAAGCTCCCTTTGTAGACTCTTGTGGCTTAGGATATAAAAGTAAACCAGAAATACCAAAAATTAATACCATAAAGCTCAAATATAATGCTACCAATCAAGCTTCTCCAGAAATGTACTTATTTTTTCTATTTGCAGATGAGTAAAAACTTGACCTTAATCACTTGCTATCCCTCCTTTTCCTAATACAAAGCAGTACTTTCTCCAACCTATGACTAGTAATTTATACTAATCTATGATCTTAATCTGTTTCATATGATCTATAATAGACCTACTGTTTCTTTTAATTTTGGTTAGGGTTAATTTTGCACTTATTTGTCTAAGGCCACTAATAGATACAGTTACACACAATTATTCAAAATCCCCTTTTTATTTATAAAATGTGTTTTTGAATCTTTTGAGTGTATATTTTATAAAGAATCATATTGCCTTGGCTACTAAAGATCAGGCCAACTAAAAATAAGTGTTCTGTTTTCTCAAAGAATTATATTTTATCTAAATGTCTTCCTTCTGTTTCTCTGCCAACCAATGTTAAGGTATTCTGTGTAGTCCAACCCTCTAATTAGTGAGTTAGTCTATAAAGTTAGAAAGGAAGGTAGGGGTGAGTGGGATTTGGGCTTGGGGAGAGGGAGCCCTTTCCCTAATAAAATTCCTCTCTAAACCTGAGCAGCAATAGGACAGCAAAAGAAAAAAGAAATATTAATATCCCTTTTTTCAAAAATAAACAAAACAAAGGCTATGAAAAAAAATTATCCCTGCTTTAAAACAAGGGCTCAGCAGTTGAAAATCAAACCTGAAAAGTTACCTCTGCTTGTAGCTGAGCTACTCCAAAAGAAAACAAAAAAAACCCAAAACCATTTCTTACTAGTTCATGGAAAATAGCAGAACATGGTTGGGAAGAATAACTTACTATATTCTTTCCATATCCAGTCGAAGATTTACATCCAGCAAGACAAGATGACATATATGTGATTCCATTGCTTCCGCAGACAGGATCCCAATGGTTTGTTGAACATTTGCAGTCAATGTTGCAGGAAGAAATAAAGGTATTTTCTTGAAGTATGAGCTGACTTCTAAAGTAAAGAAACATTAAATACATAGAAAGTCAAGGTACAAAAGTCAGATAAACAATGCAAAGAGAAGGATGACATATAAAATGTACAGTCAAGACATAAAAATGGGAAGGCGAGCTGTAGGGGTGACTGAACAACTTTGCTGCAGAAGCATACCTGGGAGATTTTTGGACCAATTCCCTTCTTCAGAAACCTGTTATGAATTTGCTGGAGTTCACTGGAAAGTTTGTGCATGATTTCAAAGTAATTTGGCATTTTATGCCAAAGAGTCATAATGGATTTTATTGCAAATTCTAGCATTTTAATAAATACTGACTTATTTTCTTACAAATAAATCCAAGATCCACAGATTTTATATAACACCTGTAGACTTGCAGACTGACCAAAACCTCTGCATTTCACACATCTTTACTCAATAACATTCTTTACATAATTTCCAGCCTTTATAAACAGTTAAGATATAAATTGCATGGAAAAAGAAAGTCATGCCTTAATCTCTCAGTGAACTATATTAGACTAGACAGAATATTTGGTGTGAGAAACCACAAATGTGATGATATGAGGATCAAAATGGAGTTTCTGCTTTTCAACTCTTGCTCAGCCTCTATAGTTCTGAACCTTTCTTGGCCAAATAGTGGGAGAGAGTTGGGTTTCCCCAAATAGTAGCTGTTGTGAAAAGGTTAGGACTGACCAAAATATATTTCATTACAGTTCCAAAAGATGATGGATATAAGAGAGGTAAAGCCACCATAGTCATTTCATTAACACCCTTTATTCCATCCCCAAATGGCTCACATACTTATACAGTGATTTTTTTTTTTTTTTTACCTCCCAGAGGCATCTATCCTGAATAATATACTTATTCCTGCCTAGATCAGGAGTAAATCTGGCTGGGCTTTGATTGTGATAATTATTTTTTTTTCTTTGCTTGGAGAATTATAGAAGCTTTGAAGTCTCTACAGGACAGGACAGAATCCCAGCATAAACCTCTCACCTCAAGTTCTACAATATCATGCATTCACACAAGCTCCTTCAACAAAGCATGTAGAGCAGAACTAGGACCCTTCCCCTTATTACTCACCATAGAGAAATAATATTCAAATTCTGGTGTCACCTCACTATAAAAGCAACACTTTAGTATACCTCAGTAGCACTGTGTAATAATTCAAAGCCTTGTAAAAAATGTACTCAGAGCCTACAGCAAACCTGCCATACTATAACATACTAACTGCTAGACTCACGGTAATAACCCTACCCATTAAAAGTCATCACTGCAAATATTACAACAGGCTCTAATAAAACCATTTCACCTTCTATTAGGAAAACAGAACAAATCAGGCTACTATAGATACCTACATGCTAGCAGAATACCTCACCTCGGTCACACATGCAGAATAGAGATACTTGACAAATATAGAATAAAGAGACCATAAAATATAAATAGAAACATGCAGGCAAAAACTGAACTGGAAACTACAGCAAACCAGACTCTGTATGTAGTGCAACACCCTCACACAAATACACAGGCTTTCACACAAGCTTGCTCCAGCCTAGCCCTCTCTTCTTCAGTTGGCTGCAGGGGTAGGGGAATCTGGATGAAGAATCAGGATCTCCAGGGCAAAGAAGAGGAAGCGAAGGGAGAAAGTGCCCCATTCTCTCAACCCTCCTCCTCCTCCTTACCTCAGTGACTTTCCATCTGCAGTCCCCAAAAATATTCAACATCCTGTTGTCCTTAACCCACCAGTGCTTACTGAACACTGTTAGATGAAGAATGGCTGGAGGGTAGAGCACTGATGTGAGCTGGGGAAGGTGGCTCACTGGTATGAAGAGTGTGAATAGTGGATTCACATGTGTGTGAGAGAGTTTGTTTTTAAGAGAGAGAAAGTTCACACCTGGCCATGGTCCTGGCCCCTCTCCTCATACCCTGCCCTGGCACAGCTCCCCCCACCCCTGGAAGCTCCACTTCCTTATTGTCTATAAATTAAGTCCCGCTCCAGACCCTCCTCATACACATCCCTGAGCCTCCAAAACACCTGATCCACTCCTCAGTAACCTCCCCAGACCCCCCCCCATACATACATACATACATGAGTCTCCCAAAGACATGAACCAAATCCCACAGAGCCTTCCCAGACCCCACCATATACATCTCTGACCCTGAGCTCCACAAACACAAGATCTATCCCTCAAAAAGTCTTCCAAAATCCCACTGAATATACCCCTAACCCTGAGTCCCCCAAACACATGATATATCCCCCAGCGAGCTTCCTCAAAGCCAACAGTGACACTCCTGCCAATACCCTGAGCCCCCAAAACAAAATACATGATCTATCACCCAGAGAGCATCCCCAAACCTCACTATGCATACCCCTAACCCCGAACCCCCAAATCACATCATTGCCACTGCCCTCCTAATCTCAGAGCATCCCAAATAGTCCATGCCTTCACTTGGCTGCTGGCTCACAAACACTCACTGTCTTGACTGTGGGATGGGACTGGATGAGAGGCACTGGCTGTCTGGCTGAAGGCACGCAAGAAGGGACTGCTGCCCTGGGTGGCTGTTGAGACTCCTCATGTTGATGTACTCTGTTGTGTGGGCTTTTAATTCTACGAGGCACAGCAAAGGCAGCAGCAGGGACTGGTGCGTTCGTGCGTGTGTTCAAGCGCACATGCTTGTTTTACTCTTTGCTCTTGTGGGGCCTCCTCTGCATGACTGTGACGGCCACCCGTGGGATTCCTATTGGGAAAGGAAGTCTGTTCTCACTGCACTGCAGGTCAAAAAGGAGGCAGCGCCGGGGTCAGTGAGTCACAGCACTGGCACATGGCACCACTTGCTTATCATTCCAGAGGGCAGGAAGAGAAGAGGCAATAGCGTCTAAAGTTGATGGTGCAAGGCACACCCCATTTTAAAGTTGGTTGGAGCATGTGCACCACTGTACACTGTGAATGATATACCCATGAGGAGACCAGACAGAAAAAATGCAAAACTGAAACAGACACATAAGTGGAAAAAGATGAATTGGAACTTCTCAAAGCAGAGCAAATAACTCAAGCTCAGGGCAGCCAACTAAATTAATATGAGACTCAATTAACAAACCCTGCCAGATAGCAGATAATCCAGTTTCATGGTACAAAAATGAAACCAGTTCTGACCCAACAAACAGAACCTGCCAAGCAGCAGATAATCCACCGATGACTCAGTCAGCAAAACCCTGCCAAAAGGCAGGTAAACTATCCTCGGATAACAGAACTCATGTGAGAACCAAACAAACCCTGCCGGGGAAAGAAAATGACAATCTATTTGCAGGATGCATAGCAAAGACTTCAGTGCCAGGAAAAATAGTGGAAAGTGTTATAAACATCAAAATCACAGAACATATAGAAAGACATGGTTTAATGGAACAAAGTCAGCATGGCTTTACCCAGGGCAAGTCTTGCCTCACAAATCTGCTTCACTTTTTTGAAGGAGTTAATAAACATGTGGATAAAGGTGAACCGGTAGATATAGTATACTTGGATTTTCAGAAGGCGTTTGACAAAGTTCCTCATGAGAGGCTTCTAGGAAAAGTAAAAAGTCATGGGATAGGTGGCGATGTCCTTTCGTGGATTGCAAACTGGCTAAAAGACAGGAAACAGAGAGTAGGATTAAATGGTCAATTTTCTCAGCGGAAGGGAGTGGACAGTGGAGTACCTCAGGGTTCTGTGTTGGGACCCTTATTGTTCAATATATTTATAAATGATCTGGAAAGAAATACGACGAGTGAGATAATCAAATTTGCAGATGACACAAAATTGTGCAGAGTAGTTAAATCACAAGCAGATTGTGATAAATTGCAGGAAGACCTTGTGAGACTGGAAAATTGGGCATCCAAATGGCAGATGAAATTTAATGTGGATAAGTGCAAGGTGATGCATATAGGGAAAAATAACCCATGCTATAATTACACAATGTTGGGTTCCATATTAGGTGCTACAACCCAAGAAAGAGATCTAGGTGTCATAGTGGATAACACATTGAAATTGTCGGTTCAGTGTGCTGCGGCAGTCAAAAAAGCAAACAGAATGTTGGGAATTATTAGAAAAGGAATAATGAATAAAACAGAAAATGTCATAATGCCTCTGTATCGCTCCATGGTGAGACCACACCTTGAATACTGTGTACAATTCTGGTCGCCGCATCTCAGAAAAGATATAATTGCGATGGAGAAGGTACAGAGAAGGGCTACCAAAATGATAAGGGGAATGGAACAACTCCCCTATGAGGAAAGACTAAAGAGGTTAGGACTTTTCAGCTTGGAGAAGAGACGACTGAGGGGGGATATGATAGAGGTGTTTAAAATCATGAGAGGTCTAGAACGGGTAGATGTGAATCGGTTATTTACTCTTTCGGATAGTAGAAGGACTAGGGGACACTCCATGAAGTTAGCATGGGGCACATTTAAAACTAATCGGAGAAAGTTCTTTTTTACTCAACGCACAATTAAACTCTGGAATTTGTTGCCAGAGAATGTGGTTCGTGCAGTTAGTATAGCTGTGTTTAAAAAAGGATTGGATAAGTTCTTGGAGGAGAAGTCCATTACCTGCTATTAAGTTCACTTAGAGAATAGCCACCTCCATTAGCAATGGTAACACAGAATAGACTTAGTTTTTGGGTACTTGCCAGGTTCTTATGGCCTGGATTGGCCACTGTTGGAAACAGGATGCTGGGCTTGATGGACCCTTGGTCTGACCCAGTATGGCATTTTCTTAAAGATCACCTGAGACCTAGCAAAAAAAACAACCAAAAAACCCTTCCCTGGGCAAAGCTCACCCAATATCCAGACCTTGCCACAGAACAGTTACCTACAAATAGCAGCAGACAGAACCAAGAAGTTGATAGATTACTACTAATGGATTTAGATTGCAGATACCTGAATGAGAAGGTGCTGAAAATCAAATGCACACAGAAAGAGCAAATCAAGTTATCCTAAATCTAGATTCAGCCATCCCAAATATATCATCCACACAAGAACAAATACATTAAGTCAAAAAGTAAAATGCCTCAAAGCAACAAAGGACTTGGTATCCTTTACTATAAACTGATTCCCATTGGTAAAGGTAATCCTTTCTAGTCTGCTACCAAGAAGGCACAGGAAGAGAAGCATTGTAGTAAATACCATTTCTCAATTGCCTTTCTCAGATACCCACTGTACACATTCCCTATCACCAACGAATCAACAGTGATGACTTCTACCATCTGTGGAGCTTGCACACCTCACTGTGCTGCGTGATCTGGAATTTTCTGACGCTAGGCCCTATTTTGTGGAACTCTCTCCTTGGCAGTCCCGGATAACTCCTGATTTGCAAACATTCAAGAAACAGAAAACTTTTCTCTTTAAGTATGAATTCTGTCATTGGGTTCTTTATTAAATCACTGATAGCTTCTTCATTCTCTTTAATATTGTATGTGAGTAGAGGATTGTAGGGATGTGCAGAGCAAAATTTTATGTTCATATTTTTTATGTCCGAAAGGGGGTCCCACTTGCGGCCAATATGGACATAAAAAAAATCCAATGAGTTGGGTATATGTACATATGTGCAAAAAAAAAATTTAAACCCCCTCACCCTCCTTAATCCCCCCCCCCAGACTTACCACAACTCCCTGGTGATCGAGCGAGGAGTGAGGACGTCATTTCTGCAATCCTTGGCGAGAAGCATGTGACGTCGGTGGCACGTCGAGTGACGCGGCGTCACGTGATTCCCGGCTCGTTCGCGCCGGACGGCTCGTTCGGCCCAAAAAGAACTTTTGGCCAGCTTGGGGGGGCCTCCTGACCCCCCCAAGCTGGCCAAAAGTTCTTTTTGGGCCGAACGAGCCGTCCGGCGCGAACGAGCCGGGAATCACGTGACGCCTACGTCACGTGATTCCCGGCAAGTTCGCGCCGGACGGCTCGTTCGGCCCAAAAAGAACTTTTGGCCAGCTTGGGGGGGCCTCCTGACCCCCTCAAGCTGGCCAAAAGTTCTTTTTGGGCCGAACGAGCCGTCCGGCGCGAACTTGCCGGGAATCACGTGACGTCGCGTCTGAGTGACGCGGCGCCACGTGATTCCCGGCTCGTTCGCGCCGGACGGCTCGTTCGGCCCAAAAAGAACTTTTGGCCAGCTTGGGGGGGTCAGGAGGCCCCCCCAAGCTGGCCAAAAGTTCTTTTTGGGCCGAACGAGCCGTCCGGCGCGAACGAGCCGGGAATCACGTGACGCCGGCGTCACTCGACGTGCCGCCGGCGTCACTCGACGTGCCGCCGATGTCACATGCTTCTCGCCAAGGATTGCAGAAATGGCGTCCTCACTCCTCGCTCCATCACCAGGGAGTTGTGGTAAGTCGGGGGGGGGGGGGATTAAGGAGGGTGAGGGGGTTTATATTTTTATTTTGGCTCAACAATCGCGATTTCCCACATATCGAACATATCTATGTTCGATATGTGGGAAATCCGATCGTTTATGTCGAATCAATTTTTTAAGTAAAAAAAAAATATGAGTTGCGTTTTACTAATGCGGTCAATCCGAATGCACACCCCTAGAGGATTGTATTGTATACTTTTTATGCATGTTAGTTATATTGTACCTCATTCCAAACTTACGGGGTCATTCAGCAAATCGCGTTAGGGCATGATAGCAGCTAGAAAGAAAGTGCATCAAACTAGGTTGAGAGTACAATGTACAAATCTCATCTTTGTGTACCTTTCCTCATTCCAAATTACATTAAATCTTCACTGATGTGTTCTGTGCTGTTGTACCTCTGACTGTGCATGTAAAACTGCCCCCCCAAACCTAGACCACCACCAAAACCTCACCTCGAGTTGCCCCTCCTATGGTGGTAAAAATAGTTTAGTTATATGAGCCTTATAAAGAGTCTCTCTCTCTCTCCCTCCTCTCTCTCTCTCTCTCTGCTTGCAATGTCAAAAGATTACAAGTGTGATAAATTTCACTAAAATAATGTGTGTTGCAGTACCTAGAAAATTACCTTAACCATACCCCTTTTTATCACAGGCATTATTCATGTGAAATTTATAGCTAAATGATGAATCTAGGTCTTAGGAAGGTGTAGGTTATACATTTTTAAAATAAATAAAATACATAAACAAGTGCACCTCATTACATGGGGAGGTGGGGGGAAGAGGCATTTAAAATATTTACCAGATCCCTCAAAGACATTTGAGATATAATCTTTTCCAAAGAGGAAAAGTTACCACCCATACAGGAAAAGGTAAGAATAACAGCAACAAAGATTCCCTTGATACAGAACAGAATCACAGCAGAATGTCTAACACTGCAACAATGCAGGAACCTTCTCCCAAGATACAGAAATGCACTATACAGAGGTTATCAGGAGACCAGAACCACAACAGAACTTCCACTGCTACCGCATCAGCTCAGGACACACCAGAAACCCAGAAACATTCTATGTAGATGATACCAGAAGACCAGCTTCATAGTGCACAAACTGCACTGATTCAGGATCAGCAGAAGATACACCAGAGATCTCACAGTGTCCACTAAAGATGATATGAAGAGAACAAGTGGACAAGGACTGAGCACAGAGACCAAGAACTGATTGCCACAAAAACAATGCTAAGTATCCTATGTGAGACTATATCATAAGTACCATGGTGAGATGGCACCTAGAGTACTGTATGCAATTTTGGTCGCTGCATCTAAAAAAAAATATAGTTGCATTGGAGAAGGTACAGAGAAGAGTAACCAAAATGTTAAAGGGGATGGAACAGCTTTCCTATGAGGAAAGGCTAAAGAGGTTAGGGCTGTTCAGCTTCGATAAGAGATGGATGAGAGGGGATATGATAGAGGTCTATAAAATCAAGAGAGGACTAGAATGGGTAAATGTGAATCAGTTATTTACTCTTTCAGATAATAGAAGGACTAGGGGGGCACTCCATGAAGTTAACAAGTAGCACATTTAAAACAAATAGAAGAAAACTCTTTTTCACTCAACGCACAATTTGTTGCCAGAGGATGTGGTTAGGGCAGTTAGTGTAGCTAGGTTTAAAAATGGTTTGGACAAGTTCCTGGAGGAGAAGTCCATAAACTGCTATTAATCAAGCTGACTTAGGGATTAGCCAGTGCTATTACTGGCATTAGTAGCATGGGATGTATTTCATGTTTTGGATACTTGCCAGGTACTTGTAACCTTGATTGGCCACTGTTGGAAACAGGGTGCTTGGCTTGATGGACCTTCGGTCTGAGCTAGTATGGCAATTTCTTATGTTCTTAAACTACTATAAATTAGTATGTAGCAAATTTATTCCTTAGCATGGACTGAATATGAATAAGTAATTCAAACTGATGTTCTTAAACTGGTGTTGCAGTCTTATTCCTGGAGACTTGCAGCCTTCAGTCTGCTATCTGCCTCTGGCTGGAAGGTAAATTGGACCCAAGGATTTGCTATTTGTCAAAACGGCTTGCTTTTACAGCCTAGGCTGCAGCCTTGCTGAGCTAGCAGCTAAAGGTTAACAAGTTCACTGGACTCTGTGCCCTGATATTATTTTGGAAGTGAACCAGGAAGACACCTGACCCTGGGAGGAGCCGAGGAGCTGCTAAGCCAACCAGGAACAAAGGAAAAAAAATGCAGGCTTGGTTTTGGAATCCTACAGGTTTAGAGAGGACTTGTTGAGCTGTGGACTTGAGAGATGCAGCTTCCCTTCTTTGCAACTGCTTTAGGAGCAGTGCAAACTTGCTTTGGAGGATCCAAAGAACAGATTTGTGCCTGGCTTGAGATTGCAATAAGTGACCTGAAGGGAGTTGTGGTTGGGAGGAGCCAGAAACCTACCGCTGCTTACCAGTGCTGCTGCCTGTCTTGCATTTAAGAGTCAGTTCTCATTGAATGGGGGAGGGCAGAGGTGGGGGGGACTCTAAGCCAGAGCTTAGAGAGTGGTGGGAGGACTCTGTTCAAAAGAAAGAAAGAAGCCTCCCTGTTTGTACCCTGCTTTCAAGTGTTGGTAATTTGCAGCACAACTGATTAAAATAATTATTTAGATAACTTTTGAATATTGCTGAGTTAATTGTACCAGATTATTGTGATCCTGTGTTGTGCCCACCCAATCAAAATTTCGTGTTCTTTTACTACCCACCTGCAATTTCTTAAC
Source organism: Rhinatrema bivittatum (assembly GCF_901001135.1). Classification (NCBI taxonomy): domain Eukaryota; kingdom Metazoa; phylum Chordata; class Amphibia; order Gymnophiona; family Rhinatrematidae; genus Rhinatrema; species Rhinatrema bivittatum. The sequence goes on from NC_042623.1 coordinate 129,292,000, forward strand.
CATTTGCCAGTAAAAGAAAATCTTAACCTTCTATTCTGTGGGAAAAGTGTGTTTAGATCTCTGGAAGGGGAGAGGGGATATTACTGTTCAGGAAATCCCAGCAGAGTATCCTGGGCATTGTCTTTGGGGGGGGGGGGGGGGGGGTAGTGATGCTGTCTCCCCCTCCCGGAAGGCTGGTGATCCCACATGACTAACAAAATTATTTCTTCTATGGTGACTTCCCCTCCCTTGGTATTGGGTTACTAAAGCTACCACAGAGAAAGGGTTACATACAAGTGAACATTTAAAGGCGAATAGCCCTATGTGTGCCAAAACTGGGAGATACGCACACAAGTCGGGCCATTGCAAGCCAAGTGGATTTAAAAATCCACCCATATATGCACGCATCTCCCGCTACATGCACAAGTCAAATGTTTTGAAAAAGGGGCAGGGGGTGGGTGTGGTCTGGGCGGAGCATGGGCGTGTTGGGGGAAGGCCAAGAGATGTGCACATAAATACTTACACGCACAAGCACGCACCAGGTTTCACGGCTGCGCAACTCTACTACTGCTCTGGATGGCGTAGAAGTAATAAAATAAAACATTCTAGGTTGGTCAGCAAGGTTTTTTAAGGACTGGTGCTAACAGGGGGAAAGGGAGGCTATTAAACTAGGGGGGGGTTTGGAAGTCCTATCCCTTGCCTGGTTGAACTGGGAATGTACTGGTGAAACTGGCAATGGTGTCGACATGTGGCCCTTTTAAAATCCCTCCCCCCCATTTACACGGTGGGAGCAGGATTTGCACTTACATGTGCGCACGCTCAGCCTATTTTATAATATGCGTGCGAGTCTTCCTTAGTGAACACCGAACTGAAGTATTTGTTTAATATCTCCTCCTTTTCTTTGTATCCTTCCACACATTGATCCTTCTCACTTTTCAGTTTCACTATACCACTTTGGACCTTTCTCCTTTCTCTGATATTTCTGAAAAATGTTTTGTCACCTCTCTTTACCTCTTTGGCAATCCTTTCTTCCACCTGACTTTTTGCTTTCCTGTGTTCCTTTCCTGTGTTTCTCTTTCTGGGATCCTTCATATTTCTTGAATGCTGTTCTTTTTATTTTTATTAAATCAGTCACTTCTTTTGAGAACCAGATAGGTTTCTTATTTCTCCTGCTTTTGTTTACTTTTCTAACATACAGATTAGTTGCCTTTGAAATTGCTCCTTTTAGTTTGTTCCACATTTTCTCCACTTCTTCCATTTTCTCCCAGTCTTCAAGTTCCACCTCCAGGAATTTCCCCATTTCAACAAAGTCCATATTTTTGAAGTTCAAAACTCGGGTCTTCATGTAATTTCTCTGCATCCTGTTTGCGATATCCAACCATACCGTTTGAGACACTATCCCCGTTTGTGAGCACTAAGTTGAGAATAGCTCCCTCCCTCGTGGGCTCCATAACCATTTGTTTGAACAGAGCCCCTTGCAGGGCATCCACTAACTCTCTACTTCTGTTAGATTCTGTAGAAGGGATCCTTCAGTCTACATCCGGCAGATTAAAATCTCCAACAATCAACACTTCTCCCTTCTTTCCAACCTTTTGGATGTCTTCTACCATCTCTCTGTCTAGCTCTTCCATTTGAGTTGGAGGCCTGTAAACCACTCCAGTAAAAATGGTTGCTCCATTTTTTTTAGGACGACCCTTAATGCTTCTTTGCTACCCCCTATTCCTTGCAATTCAGTTGCTTGGATATTGTTTTTGACATAAAGAGCTACTCCTCCCCTTTTCTGTCCTCTCTGTCCTTCCTCAACAAGTTATAACCTGGTATGGCTATATTCCAATCGTGAGATTCCGTGAACCATGTCTCCGTAACAACAACAATGTCCAAGTCTGCCTCTACCATTAGGGCTTGCAGGTCTGGGATTTTATTGCCCAGACTATGAGCATTTGTGCTCATAACTTTCCAGTGTCTCTCGTTCAGTTTACTGCTTATTTTGGACTTGTTTTTTACCTTATTTAGCTGACTTTTGTTATCCCCTTCACCCATTTCCTTTTTTTTTTGTATTTGGTTTTCTTTTTGTTTTTGGGGGGTGACATTCCAATGTCCTTCTGTCATTCCCGTCATTGAGTTTAAATGCCTTATGGCATAGGATTTGAATTTATCTCCAAACTACGTCAAATAAAAAAAACGGGGAATCAAAACCAATGTGCTCTAACTTCTGATGTTCGGTACTGATCTTGTGGGTGATAATCATTAGTTTGGTTAAAACTCAAACTCTACACCCATACCGTTTACTTTGTGTTAACTTATTAGTATATTTTTCATTTTCTCTTTATAATAAAAAGTCTCTCATGACTTTGAACATGTTTAAACTTTGGTTGCCATAGCTCCCGCTGTGTTAACTTACTGAATATTTATTGTTATTGCAAATAGGCAAACTTATCATAATGGATGCTGTGAGTGGTCATTACTTCAGGTTACAACTTATTTTTCAAAGTAATGGCTCATACCCGCCCGACACTGGCCGTGTTTTGATGCACAGCATTTGTTTAAGGGGCTGGAGAACTAAGTGCAAATACAAATAAATAACTGCTGTCAATATGTTGTGCCCAACATCAAAGAAAGAACAAAATCACTTATGATTTACTTGATCAAAGCTTTCTCTTCATTCTTCAACAGCCACCTTTCCCGTTCACTGGCGTTGATCATTCCTGCTTAGATTTTTAAATAAATTCCAACCAATCCCATCCATTCCCAGAGCCAGAAGTTGCTTATCAAGTTAGATTGTGTAAAGCTCACTATTTCCTGCCAATAAAGATCTTCGGTTATTGCATGATCACCAGTCCTAATTTGTTATGTAAAACATTCGGCTCTGGCAATGGATGGGATTGGTTGGAATTTATTTAAAGATCTAAGCAAGAATGATCAACGCCGGTGAACGGGAAAGGCGGCAGTTGAAGAATAAAGAGAAAGCTTTGATCAAGTAAGTCATAAGTGATTTTGTTCTTTGATGTTGGGCACAACATATCGACATCATTTATTTGTATTTGCACTTAGCTCTCCAGCCCCTGAAGCAGACGTTGTGCATCGAAACACGGCCAGTGTCAGGCAGGTATGAGCGATTACTTTCAAAAAGAAGTTGTAACCTGAAGTAATGACCACTCGCAGCATTCATTAAGATAAATTTGCTATAATCAGATCAGATCTGCTCCTGCGACCGCTACGACGAACCTGGAAGTGGCTATTGCAGAAGGCATCGCTGCCGGACAGGATATCTCCATTTCTTACATTTTGTGGTAACCCAGCATTCCCGGCAGGCTTGGACACCTCACGCTTTTGCCTATGGGAACGTTCCAGGCTCACTTGCGTTGGGCAACTGCTCCATGTGGATGGGACCTTACTAACCTTCTTAGAACGCTGTTCTTTCTATGGACTTGCTCCTACTGATCACTTCCAATATCTCCAGGCTCGACACTACTTGCACTCGCTTGGTTCACCCACTTTCATGGATCCTAAGTGGCAGCTCTTGAGAAGCTGGTTCGACTTAGACAGCCCTCAGAAACGCTCTATTTCCTACTTGTACAAACAGTTGGAGGCTGTTCATAAGAGATGGTCCTTGGAGGAGGTGCAGATCAAATGGCAATCGGAACTTGGACATCCTATCCCAGTCACGGTGTTGAGATCTGCTTTCGCCATGACGCGAAAAATCACGAGCAACAAGCTCCTGCGGGAAACCCGGTATAAAATAATTTATAGAATGTATATCTCTCAGCATCAAGCGTACAGAGCGGGCTTCTCCACTGCAGATCAGTATCTTAAATGTAACATCGGGGAAGCGCACCTGGGCCATTCTTTTTGGGGTTGCCCAGTAATACAAGCATTTTGGAAGAAGGTCTATCGCTCTGCGAATAGTGTTGTGGATTTCAAAACTCCTTTCTTGCCATTGGTGGCACTTTTTGGAATCTTTCCTCACTCCTTCAAGGGGAACAAAGGCTCGGTCCTCTGGATTACAAAGGTCTTCTTGTTGGCCTGCAAGGCTATCCTGGCGGCCTGGAGGAAACCAGAGGGACCCTCTTTAGCGTACTGGTGCTCATCCATGATGAACCTACTCACCTTGGAAACCCTGGCCAACAATCACCTGCTGATCCGGACTAGGAGAGCTATAAATGCAGTGTGGCTCCCTTTCATTCAAACCTTGCCACATGACTCGAAAAGTCTCTTCCTTAACCGTATAGAAGTGTGATATATGGTCTTCATGGTGTTTCAGTATGACTCTGCATCTTTGATGGAGTGGACAAACTATATGGGTTCCCTTCGGTGCAGGGAGGGTGTGTGGGAGGGTAGGGGAATGCCCTAGGGGGCTCTGAGGGAGGTAATTATGACCATAGATGTTTACAATGATATGGTATATAACAGGAATCATTATGTACCATATGTTATGCTTTGTTGATGTTCATTGTTTTATGCAAAATAATAAAACAGATTTACCATAAGATAAATTTGCTGAATTTTCAATAACAATAAAAATTCAGTAAGTTAATATAGGGGGAGCTATGGCAATCAAAGTATAAACATGTCCGAAGTCATAAGAGACTTTTTATTATAAAGAGAAAATGAAAAATACACTAATATGTTATCACAAAGTTTTATTAAATAAAGTAAAAACAGTATGGGGTAGATTTTCAAAGGGTTACGTGCGTAACCCCTGAAAACCTACTCCTGCGTGCCCCGAGCCTATTTTGCATAGGCTTGGTGGCGCGCGCAAGCCCCGGGACGCGCGTATATCCCGGGGCTTTCAGAAATCGGTGGTCTGGGGGCAGGGCCGGGGGCGTGGCGGCGGTGGTCCTGAATCCTTCGGCATAGCGGCCTGTGCCGGGGGATGGCAAGCCGGCATGAGCAAGTTATGCCTGCTTCGGGCAGGCGTAACTTCGGAAACAAAAGGTGGGGGGGATTTAGTTAGGGCTGGGGGGTGGGCTAGATAGGGGAAGGGAGGGGAAGATGGGGGGAATCGCAAAAAAAGTTCCCTCCAAAGCCCCTCCGATTTGGAGGGAACGGGGAAAGCCATCGGGTGTCCCCTTGCGCGTGCATGTTATAAAATTGGGCGTAGATTTGTTTGCGCTGGGTTGTGCCCGCGCGTATTTTTTAAGATCTGGCCCTATGTGTGTACAGCTTGAATTTTAACCAAACTAACTTATCACCCACAAGACCAGTACCGAACATCAGAAGTTAGAGCACATTGATTTTGATTCCCAGGTTTTATTATTTGATGTAGTTTGGTATATAAACAAACATTAATTAATCTTTAGAGGCTACAAAACAGGATTTGAGCAAAAAAGATGAATATATTTGATCCTCTGCCATTAAACCAAGCACTTAAAATGTTCAGACTAGGGAAAATGCCAGTGATGTTTGCTGAAAGTATAATTAAGCTCTGCAAATAAAGAAACTAGGAAAAAGTGAAAACCACGTGTTACCATAGGAATGTTACACTTGTATGTAACTCCAAGGGGTCACTAGGTGGCATAGTAGCTCTGTTTTACTGAGGCTATGCTTTACTGAGTTATGTTAGTGGGGAGTTCAAAACGTTATCCTATACTTTGCAAAAGGAATGTTCTGACTCTGAACCGTGAGTATATGAGTGCCGGCAGGGGAAGAAGTTTGGATTTGGACTTATACTAAAGAAAGGTGTGTGTCTGTGTGTGTATGGGGGGGGGGGTTGCAGCCTGCTATTTCTGCACAGGGCTGGGGTATGACACTATGCCCAATGGACCGGGAATGAATGGACCTTGATGCCACTCCTGAAATGTGATACCTGGATGTGAGCTGCTTCTGAAGCATGAGTAGAATGGTGATTTTTGTAACAGGAGAAATACCATCAGGACCTGTTACTAGTCCTACAGAGAAGAGACTAGTTAAAAAAGACTGTTGAGTGAGAGAGGTAGCCCAGAGCTGCACTAAGTGAGGATGAGCTGGAGCCACAGAGGTTCTGAATTACAAGTGAAACAAGTGGGAAGTGTAAAGAAGTAAATTGTGATTTTTTTGTGATCTTACCAAGATGGCAACAACTGAAGTGAATAAGGAAATGGGCTGTAACCCAGTACGCGAGACCTGCGTCCGGCTCTACCCCTTTTGCCCCTCCCCCTGCTTCCCCAATAATACCAAGATACATCTGTATGGTGAAAACAAAGGCCGCAGTTTATTAACACTTAACTTAACCCGAGCCAAAATCTTAACAACAATCCAAATTCCCCCACCTTCCACTTCCTCATCCCCCATTAGCTTACACCGCGTCCCGGTGATAAGCGAACATTGTTGCCCCCCTTTTCCCCTACTCACCCCGCCGCGTCACCAGCGAGGGTAAGCTTGCGGCCTGAGCATCGGCCCCCCCCTTGCTCATTAGGCCTTCCCGTGTAGCCCCAAGCTACACGGGCATTCCTCCCCCCCCTCCGAACAGTAAATCACATTTACACAGTATACAATACAGCATATGGCTCGGGTTTTCCGCCACCACTGCGACAAATACAAAACAGCAAACCACAACAATGCATACCGGGGAGGGAGGGAGGGAAGCACGAACCCCTGCTTGATCCGCTGCCTGGTTTCCAACTGCCTCGCTCCCTGCTCTACCCCCCTTCCTACACCTAGCCCTTAACCAATGGTGAAGCAGCATTTGAAATGCCGCTTCCTCATTGGTACCCCTCTCTATTTTCTTAGCCCTGCTTACTCCCGCCCCCCGCTCGCTGCCTCCCGCGCTCGCGCCCGGGTTACCTGCGGCAACGCTGGACTAGCCGCGTCGCCTTCTTTAACCCAGTACGCGAGACCTGCGTCCGGCTCTACCCCTTTTGCCCCTCCCCCTGCTTCCCCAATAATACCAAGATACATCTGTATGGTGAAAACAAAGGCCGCAGTTTATTAACACTTAACTTAACCCGAGCCAAAATCTTAACAACAATCCAAATTCCCCCACCTTCCACTTCCTCATCCCCCATTAGCTTACACCGCGTCCCGGTGATAAGCGAACATTGTTGCCCCCCTTTTCCCCTACTCACCCCGCCGCGTCACCAGCGAGGGTAAGCTTGCGGCCTGAGCATCGGCCCCCCCCCTTGCTCATTAGGCCTTCCCGTGTAGCCCCAAGCTACACGGGCATTCCTCCCCCCCCTCCGAACAGTAAATCACATTTACACAATATACAATACAGCATATGGCTCGGGTTTTCCGCCACCAAACAAAGACCTAATGTCCATTAGGCTTTGTGCCCCCACTGCGGCCTCCTAGCGCTAATCTGGTGCCTAAGCCCATCCTCCAAGGCATTATTAAACAGATCTATGCCGACATCGGAAAGGTGGACCCCATCACCCAGAAAATAACCCCCAAGCAAATCCCAGGACCACTGATGCCGAATCCAAAAGCCACCCTCCCTTACCAGCCATTTGCCAATCTGGCGGTTCAATTTCTTCACACCATTCCTCCATAAGGGCTCGTGCTGGTGTTTTGGGCGAATAATAACATCCGACCAACCCAATTGGGTGTGGGGCAAACGATTCATGATGGACGCCATATCTTTTCTCATCATTTGGATGAGCTGGCGACAGGTCAAACGGCCCACATCATTGCCACCCAAATGAATGATAAGCCATTCCGGGGCACCCCACCGCTCAATATTGCCTTGCAACAAATCACATAGCTCATCCCATTTGAGCCCCCCTTTGCCAATCCAGCGCACTTGCGTGTCCTCAGGGGTCAGATTCAAATGCTCGCCATAAGGCCTCTTCTTGGCACGACGGTAGGCACGATGGATAAAGGAATGACCCACGATCCAGGCACAATTCCTTGTCAACACCTCCCCAGCCCGATCTGCAAGACAAACAAACATGTTAGGCGCCGGCAAACTCCCGGATCCCCCAACCTGCACGCCACTATCCCCCGACCGGAAAGCCACTAGCGCCGGACGTAAGTCCTAAAAGCCTCCGACTTCCACCGCCCCAGGGCCTTAATCCGAGCTGTGGACCAGCCCATTTCGGCCGCCGAGGTAGCCGCCCCGATGCGGAACGAATGCGACGAAAAACGGACCGCCTCCCCCCCCAGGACCTCCACCACCCTGCGCAGCACCGCACTGAACTGAAAACGGGTGAGGGGGGAACCATCCGCATGCACCAAGAAAACCCCCCCCCACCGGCGGGCGCACCTCCAAGTACAGCAAAGCCAGCCGCACCGGACAGACCAAAGCGCACTCCGCCGGGATCAAAGAAATCCAAGCGCCCTTGCCTCTTTGATCAGTCTTAGAATAGGGAAGCCACAAAGAGACACTCCGGGCAAACACGCTCACGTCCCCCACCCGCAACCCATCGCGCAAGTCCCGAGCCACCCGAGACCGAGCCACCAACTCCCCGATCCGCAGTGCGCCAAAAAATGCCCAGGAAAAGGATAAGCGGAATAGCGCACATTCGTACTCCGAACTACATACCCTGCTAAGCCCGTGGGCCAACCCGAGCAAGTCATCATACCGAATTGGCAAACGCCTGTCCACCCGGGCGCCCCCCCCCCACGCCACCCCTCCAAGACTTTCCTGACCAAAAAACTGCGCAGGGGGTGTTTGCACCCTTCCAACTTCTGGAAGAACGTAAAACCCGCAAGGTGACTGCGTACCGACGCCAACGAAAAACCCGCCCCTTTCGCCCACAGAATAAACTGTAACAGGGCCGGCACCCGCACCCGTCCCCCCTGCCATCCCAAAGCCACCAGAAAACGTGTCACAACTGCATTCCCTGCCACGTAAGCTCTCCAAGTCGCTGGGGCCACAGAGCGCCGGATCAAGTCCCATGTCGTATCTTGACCAAGTTCCATAGGCGGGCGGGAACCCGCTCCCCTTCGCAGTCCGCTTGGGGCGCAACGGCCCGGAACGTGTCCCACTTAAAACGAGAGAGAGCATCAGCTATGACATTTGAAGACCCCGGGACATGGCGCGCCCGCAGGCTAACATTCAACTGCAGACATAACAAAACCATAACCCGCAAAAGAGCAGAGACGTTACGGCACTTGGCAGCCTGCCGGTTGACGACGTGCACAACGCCTAAGTTGTCGCACCACCAGACCACACGTTTATTCACCAGGTAGGGCCCCCAAATAGTCAAAGCCACTACGATCGGGAAGAGTTCCAGGAAGGTTATATTCTTCACAAGACCCCCTTCGACCCAGGAGGCCGGCCATGGCTCCGCACACCATTTTCCCCGGAAGTACAAACCTAAACCCGACGCACCCGCAGCGTCCGAATACAAATCCAATTGAGCGTTGGACACTTCAGGCTCCATCATCAAGCAGATCCCATTAAAGGAGCGTAAAAATTCTTCCCACACCATCAACTCCTCCTTCACCGGGCGCGACACCCTCAGGAAGTGATGCGCCGACCTAATCCCAGCCGTTCTGGCCGAGAGACGCCGTATGAACGCCCGGCCCATAGGGATCACACGGCAAGCAAAAGTTAAGGAACCGATTAACGATTGCATCTGCCTTAAGGTCACCTTACTCGCCGCCCGCACCCTGCTAACCAACTGCCGCAACTTGTTCACTTTGTCCTCCGGCAGGCGACAAACCATGGCCACGGAATCCAGTTCAATGCCCAGAAAAGTCAACCTAGTCACCGGACCCTCCGTTTTATCTGCCGCAATGGGCACTCCAAAACGCTCCGCCGTGTGCAGGAAACCATGCAACTGCCGTTGACAAACATCCGCCCCCCCCGGACCGACAAATAAAAAATCATCCAAGTAATGCAGCGAAGCCTCGCACGCGGTATGACCCTTCGCTGCCCAGTGAATAAAGGAACTAAACGTTTCGAACAAGGCGCACGAAATCGCGCAGCCCATGGGAAGGCAACGATCTATGAAGTACCCGCCCTCGAAGTAAAAGCCAAACAGATGAAAACACGACGGATGGATCGGGAGCAATCGAAAAGCGGACGCGATATCCGCCTTGGCCAACAAAGCTCCCCGCCCCGCATTTCGCACCAAAGTAACAGCCTCGTCAAAAGAAGCATATTTTACCACACACGCTTGCCTCGGTATGAAATCATTAACCGACCCCTTTTTGGGATGCGACAAATTCAAGATTAACCGAAATTTTCCCGAAGCCTTTTTCGGAATCACGGCCAACGGTGAAACATGCATCTGCCGATAAGGCGGGCTCGGAAAAGGCCCGGCTATCCGGCCCTGGGCAATCTCCTCGCGAAGTTTCGAACGGGCCACCAGCGCTAGCTTACGAACAGATCTGGAATTACCCACCCCGCCCCCGTACCCCGGACCCACGTATGGGATACGAAACCCATTGGAAAACCCTTCCCGTAAGAGCTCAGCCGCAGCTCTATCCGGATACCCGCTCAAACCAGCGACTAGCGCAGGCACCAGAATGGGGGAGTCGGCCTTGCACTCCAGGACGGACCTACTTGGTGCCTTTTCCAACCCCCCCTCCAGCCCCTTGTGAACACTTAACGGCCGAGTGGGCGCCGCCGCAGGTGGCGCAAGCATGCCGGAACTTGCACTCCGGAAACAAACAGGTGAGCTTGTTGAAACGCCAGCATATGTCCCCCGCCCCCCCAGCTCCCTTGGAGCTAGGTTCGCCGCTGCGCGCTCCGAAGCCACGAAAGGACTGGGCCTTACCCCCGCCACCCGGCAACGCACCCCCGGGTGTATTCACCCCTACCCCCGCTTGACCCTTCCGGGCCATGCCCGCACTTTTGTTAGTCATCTGGGTCAACCAGAGGTGTATGTCCTGAGCACCCCAGGACATAAACTTGTTCCCAGCCATCTTATCCCGGAACTTCTCATCGTAGTTGAGCCAAGCCCAACCTTCATAATCCCGGAAAGCCCCTAGGATACTGTCCGCATAGGACAGCAAAGCACCGTACTGGGAAGGGTCAAAATGACTAACTACACTGGCCAACCTTAAAAAACCCCGCATCCAGTTTACTATATTCTTGGCGACGCGTGGGACTGAGCCACTCCGTCGAAGGCGTTTCTTCGCCTTTTTGGATAACCGTTTTCCACCTCGCCGCCCCTCTAGTAACTTAAAGATATTAACAAATTTTCTCCTCCGAATACGCTTCACTAATCGAGTAGGCACCTCTTCCCATAACTCCGAGAGGGACGCCACCGCAGGTGGACCTACTTCACATTTGGGACCCTCCCCTAAGACGGCTCCCCGACTCAGTCGAGACCCACTGGAGCTAGACCCCGAGGACGAGGAACTGCCAGTAGAATCACTCCGCGCTCTCCTGCCACGGCGCACAGAACTATCCTTACCCGCCTCCACGTGGGTGCTGACATCCTCCGCATCGACCGGTCCCAGGCCGTGCCCCGGTACTTCCTGGCGCTCTGTCTGTCCGGCAACCCTCGAGAAGCCATGCGCCGCTCCAATGGCCGATCCTTCGTGGGCCCGCCATTGCTCCCTGCTCGATGGACCTGGGAGATCCTCATCCGCAAAAGCAGCAGAGAAACCCCCCGCACCGCGATGCCCGGGCCGACGTTCCCCACCCGTGGCCTGGGACACGCTAACAGGTGGAACCCTGTGATGGTGCTGCCCCTCCAGCAGACCCTGCGCTCCCTGGAACAGAGGGCCCCCCGACGGCAAGCCCTGCTCAATGGGGCCCTGCACGCTGCCGCCCCCAGGCCTTTGAAAAACAATAAAACCCGCACTAGCCAAGTGCCCAAGAATTTCCGCCAGGGCAGTAGCCGTGGGAGGCTGTGAAAAATTCCCCCGGGGCATGGCAGGCAGGTGCGCAATGGCGGGCAAGACTGAAGGCGCATCGGCGCCACGGGAGACGCTGAGACCACTGATGGGGACGCCGCCGCCCCGAGAGGGGTCCACCCCATCCCTCGCATGCCCCTTACGGGGGGCACTGGACCTGCGGCCGCTGTGGGCAGAACGCGCCCTGGGACGGCAAGGGGGAGCTCGCAGGGCAGAGGGGGGCTCCCGAAGGACCGCACGCGGGCTCGGCGTATGGCGACCAACCGCCTCAGGCAACGGCAGTGGAGCGGATGAGCCAGCCACAGGTGTCTGAGCCGCAAGAAAAAGGTCCCCAGGAGGGGGGAGGAGGCCTCGAGGAGACAGGGCCCGCGGCATTGTAACATGCCGCGACATGTCCTGCAACGCAACACCCACGTTGGTCGGAGGAAGGGACTGGCCCAAGGCCAGGCCAAAGTGGGAGCCCGGGCTATAAGGGGGGGACACGGGGTCCGGCTCCGGCCCGCTCTCCCCCGATTCCGCATCCGCGGGAGCCTGCAAGCACGTGGGCGGCGCAGGAAACGGCGGCGGGGTGGGGGAAGGGGACCGCATTGCAGGCGCGGCAGGCCCACTCACCCTTGGCTCCGGGCTCCGGACCTCCGGGAGGCTGTGCGAAACTCGGGCCCCTCCTCGCCTGGCTCCCGCCGCCGCCGTAGCCGCCGACGTTGACCGCGCGGGCCTCGCCCTGGTTTGGGCCGGCCGGCCGCCGCGAGCGCGCCGCATTTTGTCACAGAGCAGCGAAGAAAAGCTAACACCCGGACGGAAAGGAAACAGAATAAAACCCCGGCCGACTGCGCAAAAAAAAACACCGCACAGGTGGGAATCAGGACAGCAGCAAGCACAAACCCCTGCTTGATCCGCTGCCTGGTTTCCAACTGCCTCGCTCCCTGCTCTACCCCCCTTCCTACACCTAGCCCTTAACCAATGGTGAAGCAGCATTTGAAATGCCGCTTCCTCAATGGTACCCCTCTCTATTTTCTTAGCCCTGCTTACTCCCGCCCCCCGCTCGCCGCCTCCCGCGCTCGCGCCCGGGTTACCTGCGGCAACGCTGGACTAGCCGCGTCGCCTTCTTTTATTTCAAGAAAATAGTTTTCTCATTTACCCTTTACGTGTTACAATAAATTATTTCTTTTTGGAGCACATGTGAAGTGTGGGCATTGGAGTCTGTGGACTGTGTTTGGAAGTGTCGTTTGCCAGTTTGGCTTTACAAAGAAACCTGTCCCTAGCTCATGCCCAGAGACTGAGTATACTTCTCTCTGGGGTAGCCAGACAAATGGTCCCAAGAGCTGGGAAGATGGCCCCTTGGATTAGGAGTTACATGTACTTTGGAAGAACTACTGAAAAATTTGTATTCACTTTCGTCAAATATATTCTGCGGCCTCAAAGCAATTTCCTATAAAGTGCAATATAATAAAGCAAACACATAGTCATGTATCACAACATTCGGCAGATATAAATTTCTTTGTATAAAGAATTTTCTGCCAAGTTTGTTGCCGCAAGATTCTATACACCATGAGGTGAATTTTAAGATCCGCACCTGTGTGCATATATGCGCACGTTTGCCATCTCGTGCACATGGCCGCGGCAATTTTATAACATATGCGTGTATACTTGCACCTGTTAAAAAATCGACTATACACGCGTACATTTATTTATTTATTTATTTAAATCTTTTCTATACCATCGTTAAGAAGGATCCGTCACAACGGTTTACAATAGGGCACATAAAATAAGGATGCTGAGATATATTAATTTACACAGGTGCCGTACATGTGCGCACAACTTTTTTATTGACGCGTGCATGTCAATAAATGCAGCCTCGATCAAGTAAGTGGAGGTAATTCTAGTAGATATGCATGCCGAGACTTCTATCTGTTTCCCCAGTTTGATCCCAGTTCACCCTAGTAAAGGAGAGGATTTCCTAAACTCCCCTAGATAACTGCCTACCTTTTAACCCTATTAGCATCGATTCCACTGGGCAACAAATTTTCACAAAAGTCATGTTACGGAAATGAAATTAGTCAATTCTTATACATTTCCATGTGCTAAACACGAATGTGACTGTGAAAATGCAAAATTGGCTCTAGTTTTTTTGTAATATGCAATAATATAATTATATCTTGAACTGTATGCCAATAGCTCACTGGGCAACACATTTTCACAAAAGTCATGTTACTGAAATGAAATTAGTCAATTCTTATAAATTTCCATGTGCTAAACATGAATGTGACTGTGAAAATGCAAAATTGGCTCTAGTTTTTTTGTAATATGCAATAATATAATTACATCTTGAATTGTATGCTAATAGTAGAAGACCTACGGTTAATACCGTTTGAAAAATGAAGTCATAGACTACGTCTTAGATTTCTTTGCTTGTCTCTTGTACACCTGTTCGGGAGCATCTCTGCGGAGTGTCCAGCAGTAGTCAGCCAGCATGAATATTTCAAATGCTCACCCTTTCTGACTGGGCTTCATATACTACACTGCTGATGTCAGCTTACTCAGCAGCAGCATGGCAGTAGAACTGCATTGCATCAGAAAATGATGTAATAAATTCTGGATGATGTGTGCATGATGGTATTATGCAATATGATGCAATATTACATCATTCTAGGCTTATTTACAGTCCTACTGGATACATTTACATGACTAAACATAGAAAGTGAACTTTATTAAATATCTTCAAAACGAGAGCCAATAAAAACTTTTCATGGTCATATTCATGTTCAGCACATCAAGATACTACAGAGTAGGACATTTTTAGGTCAGTAACACTTTCATTGTTGCCCAGTGTTCTTAAAACCCCGCTGACTAGCCTAGGTTTTTTTTATTTTATTACTTACACGTGATCCATAGCAGAAGTAAAGTTACATGTTAGGGGATCCTGTGCGTGCTTGCGTGTAAATACTTACACACAGGCCGATACAGTTCAGTGCGCTCCGACAGAGCGCACTGTTAGCCTGCTATTGGACGCGCGTTTTCCCTTACCCCCTTATTCAGCAAGGGGAGGAAAACGTGCGTCCAACCCACGGCACCTAATAGCACCCTCAACGTGCAAATGCATGTTGATGGCCCTATTAGGTATGCGCGCGGGATACTGAAAGTAAAATGTGCAGCCAAGCCGCACAAGCCGAAATTAGCGCCGACCCAAAGGTCGGCGCTAATTTCTTCCGGAACCGGGAAAGTGCATAGAAAAGCAGTAAAAACTGCTTTTCTGTGCACCCTCCGACTTAATATCACAGCGATATTAAGCCGGAGGTCCTGAAGAGTAAAACAAGTAAAAAAAAAAAATTGAATTCAGCCTGCGGCTGTCGGGCCGAAAACCGGATGCTCAGTTTTGCCGGCGTCCGGTTTCTGAGCCCGTGGCTATAAGCGGGCTCGAGAACCGACTCTGGCAAAATTGAGCGTCGGCCGTCAAACCCGCTGACAGCCGGTGCTCCGGGCTAAAAGGAGGCGCCAGGGACGCGCTAGTGTCCCTAGCGCCTCCTTTTGCCCGGATCTACTGCCGGGCCTAATTTAAATACTGCATCGCGCGCACCAGCGAGTGGCCGGTGCGCGCGCCGGGAGAGCGGGCAAACGCCCGCTCTCCCGCAGACTTTACTGTATCGGCCTAACACAGACTTCATGTTACAGACTCGGCCCACCCATGTCCCACCCCTTTTTTTACCTTTCTAATTTGTACGTGTACCAGAAGATACGCCCATACTCGCACAGCTTTTAAAATCCATACAGTGCGCCGGGTCGTGTCACGCACATATCTCCTGGCTTCGTTGTGCGTGGGGCTTTTAAAATCCACCAGTATATGCACATTAATATACAGCTATTAAAAAAAAGTTACTCACCTATGAATATTTGACGAAAAATATAAAAGATGTATGAAAACTAGAGATGTGAATCGTGTGATCGATCGTCTTAACGATCGATTTCGGCTGGGAGGGGGAGGGAATCGGATCGTCGCAGTTTGGGTTTTTAAAATATCGTGTAAATCGTGTAAATCGAAAACCGGCACACTAAAACATCCCTAAAACCCACCCCGACCCTTTAAAATAAATCCCCCACCCTCCCGAACCCCCCCAAAATGCCTTAAATTACCTGGGGTCCAGTGGGGGGGGGGGGGGGGGGAGGGGAAGGGGGAGGGTGGAAAACCGGCACACTAAAACAACCCTAAAACCTACCCCGACCCTTTAAAATAAATCCCCCACCCTCCTGAACCCCCCCAAAATGCCTTAAATTACCTGGGGTCCAGAGGAAGGGTCCCGGTGTGATCTTTTACTCTTGGACCTCCGTGCGTTGTAGAAATGGTGCCGGCGCTACCTTTGACCTGTCATATGACAGGTCAAAGGTAGCGCCGGCGCCATTTTGTTTTTTTGTCCCCCGACGTTAGGAGCATAGGAGATCGCTCCCGGACCCCCGCTGGACCCCCAGGGACTTTTGGCCAGCTTGGGGGGGCCTCCTGACCCCCACAAGACTTGCCAAAAGTCCAGCGGGGGTCCGGAACGATCTCCTACCCGCGAATCATTTTTCCGTACGGAAAAACGATTCGACTGCAGGAGGTCGTTCCGGACCCCCGCTGGACCCCCAGGGACTTTTGGCCAGCTTGGGGGGGCCTCCTGACCCCCACAAGACTTGCCAAAAGTCCAGCGGGGGTCCGGAACGACCTCCTGCAGTCGAATCGTTTTTCCGTAAGGAAAATGGTGCCGGCGCTACCCCGACGTCAGGAGTGTAGGAGGTCAAAGGTAGCGCCGGCGCCATTTCTACAATGCACGGAGGTCCGAGAGTAAAAGATCACACCGGGACCCTTCCTCTGGACCCCAGGTAATTTAAGGCATTTTGGGGGGATTCGGGAGGGTGGGGGATTTATTTTAAAGGGTCGGGGTGGGTTTTAGAGTTGTTTTAGTGTGCCGGTTTTCCCGCCCTCCCCCTTCCCCTCCCCCTTCCCCCGATTTACGATTTTTTGATGATAAATCGGGGGAATTGTTATTGTATCGCGGCTCTAACGATTTTTGACGATTTAAAATATTTTGGACGATATTTTAAATCGTCAAAAAACGATTCACATCCCTAATGAAAACTGGATAAATATTGCTTATTGAAGGCTGGGTGGGTCTCCAGCCTTCAATAAGCATTTCTTCATTTTGCAATGACAGCACAACGATGTTAAGATAAGTGTTTAGAGCTGTCTTTGTTTGAAATTAAAAACTTGCAAGTTGGCTGGTCACTTTAAATGGAGGGCAAAACAGTTAAGAGCTACAGATTTTAAGGAACTGAAGAATATTTAAGTGAATAAAAAAATTTCAAAAGAAGGACTCAAAGCTGAAATAGAATACTCCATTTAAAGCCGGTTGGAAATTATATGATTATATTGAAGTACATTGAGCCAAGTTTATTACCATGTACATTTTTATATGATACTTGTAATTACTTGTAAGGTATCCCTTTCCTTTTAAATCTCTCTAGAAATCTTGCTTTCAGCCACTTTTCAAAACATTTTGAAAATACTTTCTCTTTTATCATCATTAAACAAGGTAAAACGTTTGTTTCTAACTTTTTCAATGTTATGAGGTTTTCCAATCACCTCCAGTAGGAATTTTATATGACGTAGTTGACTGTGGATTTTGTATATTTTTTATTTTTGATGAGAACTTTACTGTCATCAGGGCTGGCAGAAACACTAGGCAAACTAGGCCTAGGGTGCCGACCATTAGGGGGTGCGAGCCATGTGGGACCACAAGGAGCGATGCCACGGCAGCAAAAAAGAGTGGAGATTCAGCGGGCATCTAGTCTTCCCCACCCTCTGGGAACAAACCAAAAACCCTTCATAATAAGAAAAGATGAGCATGATCTGGCCTCTCAAAGCACTAGGATCTCTCCCTGGCTCACAACATCTCCCCGCAGTCTCCAACAATTCCCCTCAAGATCTGTAACCTTTCAGTCCTGCAGACTAGAGGGTCGGCCAGCACCTCCCAACTCATCTACCTCACAATCCAAAGAGCCTGAAATGTCAGGGCCTGCAAATTGACCTCTGACAATAAACTTGTGCTCAGCAGCTTTGCATCTCTCTTAGGCCACAAAAAGAAAAAGAAAAAAAAGTCTCAACCAAGGAGGACAGAGCAGTACTCTGAGCAGAGCCTGAGAACCAACCCCCATTTTTGCATCCCTGAAACTCTCTCGCACTGCCTCTTCCCTCTCAGGGTCCTGTCGGTTTGTAGGGCCCCTTCTTCACGCTGCCAAGGAAATAGCGGATCCCACAGCCTCGTTGCCGCTCTGCGGCCCCAGCGCAACACTCCTCACCATGGCTGCAGTTCGGATGGCTCAGCTCACCGGCCAGTTCTACCGAACAGCAAAAATTCCACCGCAGAGACAACTCTACTCGGTGTCTATTTATGCCGAAAGTGAAGGCATGTGAACCAGAAGTTCTCCATCTAATAGTGTTCCACTCTCAAAACTTCCGGATACTGATGGCCGCTGCCGCCCACAGTCCCGCATGGCTTGTGCCCCCAATGGGGGTGGGGCGGCAGCGCGACCAGGCAGGGGGCGAGCACAAGGCAGAAGGTGCCTAGGGCATCTAATCTCCTTGCATCAGCCCTGGCTGTCATGCATACTACAGCTTTACATTTTGCAGCTTCTAGATTAGTTGGCTGTTTTTATACACAGGATTCTATCATAGGAGATAACAAAAGGTCAATGGACTTGCACTAAAAAATTTCTGATATTTGTAGGCTGCAAAATATATTTGGTGGAAGTGAATACAGTTTTTTAAGTAGCTCTTCTAGTATATAAATGTAACAACCATATGATAACACGTGGTTTTCAATTTTTCCTAGTTCCTTTCTTTTCAGAGCTTAACTATAACTTCAACAAATAACACAGGCATTTTTCCCAGTCTGAACCTTTTAAATGCTTAGAGTTAAATACTCAAGGATCAAATAAATTCACTTTTTTTTTACTCTATTTGGAGCATTTTTCTTGCTAGTATCAATATAAATAGCCAGATTGTGGTAGTTATGTAAAAATGCAGTTCAGGAGGAAAGATGGCACAGGGTTAGATTTCCCAACGGGAAAAGCAAATTTCAAGAAATGCATCCAATACTCAGTCAATTGAAACCAAGTAAATTTAATCCATCAAGCAGGTCATTCTGGACATTGAAAAGTTATTTTATTTATTTATTTATAAAAGTTTGTATACCGCCTTTACAATTCAAAGAATTAATCAAAACGGTTTACAATAAACATACACAAAAATAAAATTAATCTAAAAACAACAGCATTAAATTAAACAATATTGAAGAAATTAAACAAAGCTGAAGAAATTGCACTTATAAAAATCGCTCTTGCTTTTAAATTTGTGTTCTTGTACCATCTATCAAATTTTCTGAATGTTTTATTTTCTTGTAAACCATTGTGATTGTACTTTATATAAAATGATGGTATATAAATAAAAACAAAATAAATAAAATAAATGTGGTCGTCGACATGTATGTGTTTCACATGTAGTGCTTTGTCGGGAGGGCTAAAACACTTGCCCTGAGTCAATAGACATCTGAATAAAAATTCGAGCAGCACAGAATGGTACAGCAAACCTGCTTCTTGAATTGTACGTGTCGCGGGCCAGATCTATATACCTAAGTGTAATTTCTTTAAATTTTCAATGTCCAGAATAACTTGCTTGAGGGATTACATTCAATTGGTTTCCTTGGACTGAGTAGTGGATGCATTTACCTGTTGGGAAATCTTATCCTGTGCCATCATTCCTCCTGAACTGCATATTTATTCTTTGAGAGTTTGGTTTTCCACTTTTGCTGATTTGGTAATTCTAGTTATGTAACAATGACAACATAAAATACATCTGTATAGATAAACATTCTAGACAATTATGATTGTTGCCTGGGTGAAAGTACATTATGGCTAGCGCTGTGTAAATAGGGTACCTTATAATGGGCTAAATACAGAGGGGTAGATTTTAAAAAAGCGCGCCTTCGCGTACTTTTGTTGGCGCACCAGGCACAAACAAAAGTACGCTGGATTTTAGTAGATACGCGCGTAGCCGCTAAAATCCTGGATCGGCGCGCGCAAGGCTGCCGATTTCGTGTAGCTGGTGCGCGCCGAGCCGCGCAGCCTGCCTCCGTTCCCTCCAAGGCCGCTCTGAAATCGGAGCGGCCTCGGAGGGAACTCGCTTTCGCCCTCCCCTCACCTTCCCCTCCCTTCCTCTATCTAACCCACCCCCCCGGACCTATCTAAACCCCCCCCTACCTTTGTCCGGGGATTTATGCCTCCCGGAGGGAGAAGTAAATCCCCGCGCGCCAGCGGGCCGCTAGCGCGCCGAGACGCAACCTGGGGGCGGTTCCGGAGGGTGCGGCCACGCCCCCGGACCGCCCCGGGCCGAAACCATGCCCCCGGCCCGCCGCGTCCCGCCCCCAAAACGCCGCGCCGATCAGCCCCGCCCCCGACACGCCCCAACACGCCCCCCTCGAAAAACCCCGGCACTTACGCGAGTCCCGGGGCTCTGTGCGCGCCGGCAGGCCTATGGAACATAGGTGCACCGGCGTGCAAGGCCCTGCTCGCGTAAATCCGGGCGGATTTACGTGAGCAGGGCTTTTAAAATCCGCCCCAGAGTCTTTAGGTGGGTTTGTGACTTAGGTTGGGCCAAAAACTGCTTAAAAAAGCCATGTTTCACAAATAACCCGAAGGAGGTGAAACCTGGGATTCCATAGGGGTAGATTTTCAGACTGCGCGAATAGGCGTACTTTTGCTGGCGCATCAGGCGCTAGCAAAAGTACGCGGGATTTTAGTAGATACGCACGTAGCCGCTAAAATCCTGGATCGGCGCGCGCAAGGCTATCGATTCTGTATAGCCGGTGCGCGCCGAGCCGCGCAGCCTACCCCCATTCCCTCCGAGGCCGCTCCGAAATCGGAGCGGCCTCGGAGGGAATCCTCTAACGCCCTCCCCTCACCTTCCCCTCCCTTCCTCTACCTAACCCACCCGCCCGGCCCTGTCTAAACCCCCTCCTTACCTTTGTCGGGGGATTTACGCCTCCCTCTGGGAGGCGTAAATCCCCGCGCGCCAGCGGGACGCGCCCCCGGATCACCCCGGGCCGTAACCATGCCCCCGGGCCCGCCCCCAAAACGCTGCCGACACGCCCCCTAAATGCCACGCGGCTCGGGCCCGCCCCCCCGACACGCCCCCCTCGGAAAACCCCGGGACTTACGCGAGTCCCGGGGTCTGCGCGCGCAGGTAGGCCTATTGAACATAGGCGCACCGGCGCTCAGGGCCCTGCTCACCTAAATCCGCCCGGATTTAGGCGGATTTAGGCGAGCAGGGCTCTGAAAATCCGCCCCATAGTGTGGTTTTCTTCCTGATGCTGTTGAGGGTTAAAAATGTTGGAGATGGAACCTGTAGTTGTACCTGAGTTTGTGATCATAGTGCTCATGGTAAGTACATAGAGTGTGAGAGAGTTCCTGAGGTAGTTTGGGGCCAGGACGAACAATTGGAATCTGATGTGGGAGCCAATTAGGGATTTTAGAACAAAGGTTATGTGACTGAATTTGTTTGCCTTCACTACTTTGCAGTATTTAATATGAGCTGAATGCTATGAATTAGGGTGTTGGGATTCCAATGTAGAAGGAGTTGCAGTAGCCAGATGAGAGATTACTGAAGCTTGGACTTCCACTGCAAAGGTATTGATATTCAGAATGGCTCAGAGTTGGCAGAGCTCATGTACTTACACTTTGAAATTTGCTGTGTACCAAATACCCCTAGACCAGGAGTGCCTACTCTGGTCCTTAAGAGCCACAAATAGCCTGGTTTTCAGGTATTCATAATGAATATGAATATGCATGAGATAAATTTGCATGCACTGCCTCAATTGTATGCAAATATCTCTCATGCATATTCACTGTGTATATCCTGAAAAACAGACCTGTTTGTGGTTCTAAAGATCAGAGTTGGCCTCCCTTGGTCTGAGGTACTTGGTACACACAAAAAATTGCAAAGTGTAAGTACATGAGTTTAGAAAATAGGTGCAAGTCTATGGGTTAAAAGTAACTGTGAAAGCTATCTCAGTACAGACCTTTTGAAAATTGCCCCCTCTATGGGGTATATGCACACGTGCAAAAATGTTTGCTTACCATTTATGCTAAAATTGTACTTAATGGGGGATGCACTAATATTTTTTTGCATGCCTGTTAAAATAAAGCCTATTGAGTGAGCACCCAAAGTTAGCATGCATGCTAACCCAAAAAGCAGAGCATACACATGCTGCATTGTGAAATCCCCCACACTACCTGACCCAAATTGAAAGGGATGATTACTGAAGGGGATTTCATTCTGCATCCCCTACCCTGGCATAAGTAGCAAAGTACCAGGGGGGCGTGGTCGAGGCCTCCGGACCAGCCCCCGGGTCGGGTGATGGCGCGCCAGCAGCCTGCTGAAAGCAGGCGTAAATCTGGCAACAAAGGTAGGGGGGGGGGGTTTAGGTAGGGGAAGGGAGGGGAAGGTGCGGGGGGTGGAAAGAAAGTTCCCTCCGAGGCCGCTCCGATTTCAGAGCGGCCTCAGAGGGAACAGGCAGCACGCGCCGGGCTCGGCACGCGCAAGTTGCACAAATGTGCACCCCCTTGCGCACGCCGACCCCGGATTTTATAAGATACGCGCGGCTACGTGCGTATCTTATAAAATCCAGCGTACTTTTGTTCGCACCTGGTGCGCAAACAAAAGTACGCGCTCGCGCAAATTTATAAAATCTACCCCTAAGTGAACTTAATAGCAGGTAATGGACTTCTCCTCCAAGAACTTATCCAATCCTTTTCACGTGCGATAGCGTTAGAGAATGATCCCCTTAGTCCAACACCCAGTGCTTTCACCTATGTCTTACTATGAAACTTTGTAATAATCTAAACAAAGTTAGGTCTAGATTTATCGAAATGCTATAAATATAGCAGAAATAGCACCTGTGATAAAAAAGGTGGTGTGGTTTGGCTAATTTCCCTGCTCCCACATCATATAGGTAATTTCGGCAAGCTGTGATAAATTTTTTGCACCAGCACTAATTTTTACATTGCCTGCTGATTAATCCACTGCAAGCTCATTACCAACTGAAAAGGTTTCTATTGTATGAGAAAGAGAGAGAGAAACCAATATGTAACTTTTGTTATTTATATCACTGTAAGAGGGGACAGTTTTATATACAGAGTCAGAGGTATGAACAGCAAAGCTAACATTACTGCATTATAGCAAATTTCAAAGTGTAAGTGTAAGTGGGTTAAAAGTAACTGTGATTTGTACAATGTACTCGCTACTTGGCTTGATTGATCAAGCTAGGTAGAGAGTACATTGTACAAATCAACTCCTCTTTTACCTTTCATCGCTCCAAATGACAGAAATCTAACCTATATTTCAGTGGTGCAGCCTAGTCACTGAACATATCTTACTATCCTAAAGTTAGATATGTTTGTCCAGCTAACTTTAGGACAGGTCAATGGGCTGACCAGAGTTAGCCAGATATGTTATCAGAGTTGGCTGGATAAGTTATCTAGCTAACTCAACTCCTCCCCATTATGCCCATTCTCCTCTCACCATTTATCTGGCTAAATGGCGACCACTGACCATGGTCAAATATTTAAAATATGCCACTTAGCCAGATAAATCAGAACTTATCTGACTAAGGGCGACGAATATGGATCTCATGAAGAATATTAAAAAAATTTAAAAGATATACATCTACATACCCATTATAGCTTGTTGTTAGCCCAGCAACGCTGTTGTTCTGGCAACCCAATAAGAAAGCAGTAAGACTCAGAAGAAATCCCAAAAAAGATGTCCAAAATGCAAATTGCATTACTCCTGTTATGCCTAATTTGTACTTTTTCAAAAAAAGTCCTCCTATAAAAATTCCAATAGCTACAGCTGGAATAGCGGTTACTCCTAAAATTAAGTAAATAAAATAAATTAAAACAGATTACTCACTTTCTCAAACACAACTGCAAAGGTTAGTACAAATACTTAGTTAGGGGGCGTATTGACTCACATGAAAACATTCTTAATGCACATTTCCCAATTTATCTAACTAGTGCAAATCTAATTCTTAAACTCATTCATATAATAATATCTGCTCTGGGGATCAGATTGTACAATTGCTTTGTAAAATATACATAGTATACATTTTTATACTATATAAAAAATGACTAGATAATATTATAGGAAACTAGCATGAATATGCTTGGAACTGTACAATGGAGCTAAAGTAACTTTATAGAAAATGAGTGGTTGGTGTTTTAGAATCTATAATGTGAAATTAGAGTACAACTTGATAAACAAGTTTCCCCAGAAGGAACATGTCCAAAGAAATGAATGGAAACTAAAATTGTTGGAGCAATTTACCTGTATAGCAAGGTATATATACGAAGAGATTGCACTGGTTAAAAGTTGTCTCCCTAACAATGGTTAAAGGTAGGAGCTGATTTTCACAGTATGCCAACTTTTAGTTTCAGTATAAAGATGTGGTCTGGGGATGTTTCGATCAGGGTATAAAACAACTCATGTACATTTCATTTTCAAATGTGTGCACACCATTTTGTTTCTAATTATCCATCAAATAGTAGATGCAAATGTACACAGGCACATGCATTGTTGGCAGTATTCATAGGGAAAATACCTGGGTAGCTACCCCTTGAACTTTAGCTGCAATATATACATGCTAAAAGTGCTGGTGTACATTTCCGACACTGGGGGTAAAGTAGTGTGATTGCCATGTTATTCCACTTCAATGCCCAGTTAACAAACAACAAAAATGATATAAGGGGATAACTTTATATTGAACTAACTTAAGAAATGTATTAACACTGAAGGTATTCAAAGTGGCCCCCTATATCAGGGGTGGCGATCTCCAGTCCTTAAGGGCCACAAACAGGCCAGGTCTTCAGGATAACCACAATGAATATGCATGAGATAGTTCTGCATATACTAGAGGCAGAGCATGCAGATCTATCTCATGTATATTCATTGTGGATATCCTGAAAACCTGGCCTATTTGTGACCCTCGAGGACCGGAGTTTGCCACCTGTGCCCTATATGTTATCTGTGCACAATGTAAAAATGATTTTAAATTAAAAAAAACACAAGCATGACATTTTACTTTCTAAGGGGTCAATTTTCAGAGTATGTAGGTCCTAACTTTGAGAGATGGTTTCCTAACTGATCCTTAGATTCATCAAAATGCTAAAAATATATCACAACACACATTAGTCATTGAGAGAGAGAGAGAGAGAGAGAGAGCACACTTTAATAGTGTGAATAGGACTCTCTATATAAGTAGTGATGCGATAACGGCTATGGTTGTGTGAGAAAAACATTTTCACACCAGTAACACTAGGACAATGCAAAGAAAAAAAGGTGTAGTTATTTCAGATGTTAAATCCCACATTACTATCGCATTCCGCATTAACAGACCCTGATTTCCATTAACTCCTCCCAAACTCCTCCCATTTACATACTAAATGTAAAATTTACATACTAAAGTGCGTTGCACTATTTATCGCACATTTTAGAGCTAGTTAATCCTTTTGAAAATTTACAAGGGCTGCATTCTTAAAAATTCAAAGGAGTTATGCGAATAAAAGTAGCATATATCATAGCAATTTTCAAAATACCATTTGCATGTGTAAAACATTTTGAAAATTCAGCTTTATGAAGTGAATTTTCAAAGGAGTTACGCACATAAAAGTAGCAATTTTCAAAAGCCATTTATGCGCATAAATCCTTTTGAAAATTACCTCCTAACAAATGAATTTTCAAAGGAATTACACATTTATTTATTTATTTATCAAGTTTTATATACCGTCATTTGGTTTCGCTATCATAATGGTTTAAAAAAATACAAAGGGGCGGATTTTAAATGCTCTGCGCACATAAATCTGGGCGGATTTACGCGCACAGGGCCCTCGCGCGCCGGCGCGCGCAGAGCCCCAGGATGCGCGTAAGTCCCGGGGCTTTGTCAAAGGGGTGGGGAGGGGGCGAGTCGGGGGCGTTCCTGAAACGGCGTTTCGGGGGTGGGCCCGGGGGGCGTGGCGCCGGCCCGGGGGCATGGTTGAGGCCTCCGGACCAGGCCCCGGGTCGGGTGACGGCGCGCCAGCAGCCTGCTGGCGCGCACAGATTTACGTCTACTTTTAGCAGGCGTAAATCTGCCAACAAATGTAAGGGGGAGGGGATTTAGATAGGGCCGGGGGGGGGGGGGGGGGGGTTAGGTAGGGGAAGGGAGGGGAAGGTGGGGGGAGGGCAAAGGAAAGTTCCCTCCGAGGCCGCTCCGAAATCGGAGCGGCCTCGGAGGGAACAGGCAGCACGCGCTGGGCTCGGCGCGCGCAGGTTGCACAAATGTGCACCCCCTTGCGCGCGCCGACCCCGGATTTTATAAGATATGCGTGGCTACGCGCGTATCTTATAAAATCCAGCGTACTTTTGTTCGCACCTGGTGCGCAAAGAAAAGTACGTGATCGCACAATTTTTTAAAATCTACCCCAAAGGTTACAAGGTTAAGGAGGATAACAAGGGTTTCAAAAAGGTTCCCAATGGATAAAAGTGAATAGTGGTGTGCCCCAGGGATCATGTTACCATTGCTAATGGCAGTGGCTATTCTCTAAGTGAACTTAATAGCAGGTAATGGACTTCTCCTCCAAGAACTTATCCAATCCTTTTTTAAACACAGCTATACTAACTGCACTAACCACATCCTACTCTCTGTTTCCTGTCTTTTAGCCAGTTTGCAATCCACGAAAGGACATCACCACCTATCCCATGACTTTTATTAGACAGTATACTGAACCACCAGAGGTGGCAGTAGTGAGCTGGAATGCCCGGCTGGGCTATAGTCCCTCAGATACTGGAACAGTGATCCCTGGAGGCTGAGCTGTAGAGAACTGAAATATAGTGAGTAGGCAGAGTATGCAGAGTTCATGGACAGAACCTGATGGTAACACTCACACAATGTCTCATAGAAGCCCAGGAGCTGGATTGAAAAAGGAGCGAGTACCTGGTTCCAGGGAAAGCTCTGAGAGTGCGATGGTAACTCACAGATGTAGTAGGCAGCGATGACTTCCAGGCAGAAGTGAATTCCGAAGAAGTCCGGGAACAAGGTCCCTTGAGGAGTGAGTACCAGTTCCAGACTGCAACCTACAAAGTAAGAGAGAGAGTGAGGCCCCCGAGGAGCAGGCACCCCTGGTAAGTCCACAGGAGGTAGAGTAGCTTGGAAAGACGAAGCGAGTCGATTTCCATTCCTTGCTAACTCGAGTTGTCAGCAATTCAGAGACCTTTAAATATCTGAAGTGGATGACATCATCTCAGGGGGATGCCCCTGAGGGTTCGTGTCACTTCTGGTACTTGAGGTGGGGCCGTGCCTCACGCGTGCCCCTAGGCATCATGTCAACATGGCGGATTGTAGCGTCGGGCCGGTCCGGGGATGCCGGACAAAGACGACAGTGAGACGCTGCAGCAGCCAGCCTTCCATCAACCCCGGAGGGAGTTGCCAATGTGGTAAGGTGGGTGGAGTGGAGATGTCGGGCAGCAACGGTTGCAACAGTACCCCCCTTCAAAGGGCGATCTCCTCTTCAGGTACCAGGTTTAGATTTTGAAGGGTGCGTGAGATGGAACTGACGAAGCATCTCTTTATCCAGGATATTGGTCTGAGGCTCCCAAGAGATCACTTTGGAGCCGAAGCCTTCCCACTTTAGAAGGTATTCAAAAGTCTTGCCTCTTTTACGAACATCCAGAATCTCTGTGACTGAGTTCTAATTCGTCTTCTGTATTGATGATGTGAGTCTTGAGATATAGAAGATAGTTCACTAGGAGTTGTATCATCTTCGTCTGGAGATATTGAAGAACATACATTGGTTAGTGTATTGTCTTCGTCTTGAAATATTGAAGAACATTCACTGGTTAGTGTATTGTCCTCGTCTTGAGATATTGCAGAACATTCACTGGGAATCGTATCATCTACCTTTCCCCCAAAGCAAATGTCCGCACTAGCTGGCGACTCTGATGGTTGAGTAAAGTCCTTCTGGAGATTCTCTTCCATATTTTCCAATGTTCCTTTATTCTCAAAAGCTGAGAGAAAGTACACCTGTCCTTTCGGAGGCTCCACTTTAAACTTCTGTTGTATGGCACAGTCATAGGGCTCCTGTGGAGGAAGAATATCAACTACTTCTTTGGAGAAGATATCCCCGAAGGGGGTGTACCCGAGCAGCAGTTCTGGTACTGCTGGAGTCGCAGGCATGCCAATAATTGGCGATATCTCCTTAAGGCATTTCCCATGACATTCTGGGCCCCAGTGGGAGAGATCCAGAGAATCCCAGTCAAATTGGGGTTGGTGTACTTGCAACCAGGGTAACCCCAGGACGATAGGGTGCAGAGCCTTTTCCAGTATGAAGAAGGAGAGCGATTCCATATGAAGAGCTCCGGTACGGAGAGTAACTGATTCGGTTTGGCAAGTCACATCTCCCGGTAAGAGCTCTCCATGAATGAAGGATACTCATAGTGGGTCTTTCAACTTGATGAGGGGGATCCTCAAATGTTCCATTAGACATCTGAGAATGAAGTTGCCTCCTGCCCCCGAGTACACCAGGGCAGGAGTCCGAACCGAGACTGGTCTGTAGGTCAAGGAGACTGGGAGAGAGAGCATAAGAGAGGGCGCAGTAAGGCCTAAGAATAGTCCTCCTGTAGGAATTTGGCCCGTCCGTGCTTTTGACAAGTGGAGCATGTAGAGACATCATGGCCGGGTTGGCCACAGTACATGCAAAGGCTGCGCTTCTTCCGAAATCTTCTCTCCTTGGGAGACAAGCGTCCATGACCAAGTTGCATAGGTTCATCTGTATCAGCAGCAGGGATTACTGGAACCATCCGAGGTGTAGACAGCACTGGCCTGTTTCAACCCGGGTAACACCCTAGGCCGGAGTTCCTTCACCTTGTCCCAGAGTCGTTGATCAATCCAAGTGGCCAAGGTTACTAATCCGTCCAGCGAGTCAGGTGTTTCATGAGCAGCCAGCTCGTCCTTTAAATGGGTATCCAGGCCTCTGCAAAAGTGTGTCTTGACTGACAAAACAGCAAGGAAGGCTGCTTAATAATAATAAAGACATTTGGGGTCCCAGCGGAGTTGGCAAATTAAGCCAATGGTCTATTGCCTTGCTTCAATTCAACCAAAGCAGAACCGGCAACAGAGGTTCGAGCAGGGTCATTGAAAACAGATTTAAACAAGTCTATAAATCCGTCTATGTCCTGCAAAATGGGGTCTTTACGTTTCCACAAGGTAGATGCCCAAGACAAGGCCCCACCATCCAGGTATGAAAGGATGTAGGTAGTCTGGAAGAGAGCTGTAGGAAATAGAGACGGCTGTAAGGCAAAGTGCATGCAGCACTGGTTCAAAAAGCCCCGGGTCTTCTGGATTTCTCCAGAAAAGCGGATTGGAGCCGCCAGTGGTACAGCAGTCTTCAAAGTTACCTCCGGTGACTGACCTTCTTGGTTGGAGGCTGTGCCTTGAACCTTCTGTGTGTGTAGCTGATGAAATGCTGCAGTAAGTTTCTCCAAGGCATCTTGCTGCTCCACAATGCACTGGGCCAGGCCCAGTATGGCCTGCAAGGCATTGAGTTGTGCCGGATCCATGGAGTTAGCAATCTGTTAGTAATCTGTTGCAAGGAGTTAGCAATCTGTTATTATTTAGGAGAGTTGTGGGTGGATCCTTGGACCGGTGGCAGATGACCACGTCCCCGGGGAATGATCCCGAGAGGGACCACTGGTCAGGCTCAGTTAGGAGACAGACACACACTAGTTCTTTTATTAGACAGTATACTGAACCACCAGAGGTGGCAGTAGTGAGCTGGAATGCCCGGCTGGGCTGTAGTCCTTCAGATACTGGCACAGCGATCCCTGGAGGCTGAGCTGTAGAGAACTGAAATATAGTGAGTAGGCAGGGTATGCAGAGTTCACGGACAGAACCTGATGGTAACACTCACACAATGTCTCATAGAAGCCCAGGAGCTGGAATGAAGTAGGCCCTCGAGGAGTGAGTACCTGGTTCCAGGGAAAGCTCTGAGAGTGCGATGGTAACTCACAGATGTAGTAGGCAGCGATGACGTCCAGGCAGAAGTGAATTCCGAAGAAGTGCGGAAACGAGGGCCCTCGAGGAGCGAGTACCAGTTCCAGACTGCAACCTACAAATGGGCCGATACAGTAAAAATGCTGGAGAGCAGGCGAATGCGCAAAGGCTACTCTCCTGTGCACGCAATACAGTATCTTAATTTATTTAAATTAGACCCAGCGGTAAAAAGACGCGCTAGGGACACTAGCGTGTCCCTAGCGCTTCTTTTTTGACAGAAGAGGCAGCTTTCAGCGGGTTTGACAGCCAACGCTCAATTTTGCCGGCGTCGGTTCTCGAGCACGCTGACAGCCACGGGCTTGGAAACCGGATATGATATTAAGTTGGAGGGTGCACAGAAAAGCAGTTTTTACTGCTTTTCTGTGCACTTTCCCGGTGCCTGCAGAAACTAGCAGAAATGTTCAGAAAACTTTCAGAAACTAGCGCCTACCTTTGGGTAGGCGCTAGTTTCTGAAAGCAAAATATGCGCCTTGGCTGCACATTTTGCTTACTGAATCGCATGGGCATACCTAATAGGGCCATCAAAATGCATTTGCATGTTGCGTGCACTATTAGGTTCAGGGGGAGGTTTGGCGCGCGTTTTGGACGCCCTATTACCCCTTACTGAATAAGGGGTAAAGCTAGCACGTCCAAAACGCGCGTCCAAATGCCGGCTATCAGTGCGCTCCGTTGGAGCGCACTGTATAGGCCCAAAAGTAAGAGAGAGAGCGAGGCCCCCGAAGAGCGGGTACCCTGGTAACTCCGAGGAGGCAGAGTAGCTTGGAAAGACAAAGTGAGTCCGATGCCATTACATAGAAACATAGAAACATAGAAATGACGGCAGAAGAAGACCAAACGGCCCATCCAGTCTGCCCTGCAAGCTACGCACTTTATCCATTTTTTTCCCCTTTTTTTCTCTCCCACCTGTTACTATTGGCTTCCAGTACCCTCCAGCCCTAATTCCCCTCCACCCCACCACCAATTTAGAGAGCAGTGCCGTATCTGCATCCAAGTGAACGTCCAGCTCAATTAGGGGTAGCAACCGCTGTAACAAGCAGGCCACACCCTTACCCCATACTCTTACCCACCCCTGTTTTTATTTTTTTTGTTTGTTTTTTTGTTTTTTGTTTGTTTGTTTTTTGGAGATAGCAGCCCTCCATCCTTCCGCTCCGTGAAGGTGGAACACCAACTACTGGCCACTGGCATCCTGCTCCGTGAATGCCTCTGTGGCTTACTGCCACTTCGTGCAGTGTTTGAATGCCTCTGTGGCTACTGCCGCTCCGTGCAGTGTTTTGCTGCCTCCTCTTATTCACGCCCTCTAGACTTGATGGATCCACAGTGTTTATCCCACGCCCTTTTGAAGTCGTTCACAGTTTTAGACTTCACCACTTCCTCCGGAAGGGCATTCCAGGCATCCACCACCCTTCCGTGAAGAAATACTTCCTGACATTGGTTCTTAGTCTTCCTCCCTGGAGCCTCAGCTCGTGACCTCTGGTTCTGCTGATTTTTTTCTGACGGAAAAGGTTTGTCGTTGTCTTTGGATCGTTAAAGTTTTTCAAGTATCTGAAAGTCTGAATCATATCACCCCCTGCTCCTCCTTTCCTCCAGGGAGTACATATTTAGATTGTTCAATCTCTCCTCGTATGTCATCCGAATGAAGACCCTCCACCTTCCTGGTCGCCCTTCTCTGTACCGCTTCCATCTTGTCCTTGTCTCTTTGTAGATACGGTCTCCAGAACTGAACACAGTACTCGAGGTGAGGCCTCACCAGGACCTGTACAAGGGGATAATCACTTCCCTTTTCTTACTCGATATTCCTCTCTCTATGCAGCCCAGCATTCTTCTGGCTTTTGCTATCGCCTTGTCGCATTGTTTCGCAGACTTCATATCGTTAGACACTATCACCCCAAGGTCTCTCTCCTGCTCCGTGCACATCAGCCCTTCTTCTTCCCCCATCGAATACAGTTCATTTGGATTTCCACTCCCCATATGCATGACTCTGCACTTCTTGGCATTGAATCTCAGCTGCCATATCTTTCGACCACTCTTCAGCTTCCTTAAATCCCGTTCTCATTCTCTCCAACTCCTTCCGGTGTGTCCACTCTGTTGCAGATCTTAGTGTCCATCCGCAAAAAGACAAACCTTACCTTCTATCCCGTCCGCAATGTCGCTCACAAATATATTGAACAGGACCGGTCCCAACACCGATCCTTGTGGTACACCACTTAAAACCTCCCTCTCTTCAGAGAGAGCTCCATTTACCATCACACATTGTCTTCTGTCCGTCAACCAGTTTGCAATCCAGGTCACCACCTCGGCACTCACTCCTAAGCTTCTCATTTTATTCACCAGTCTCCTGTGGCGGGAACCGTATCAAAAGCTTTGCTGAAATCCAAGTAGATGACATCGAGTGCTCTTCCTTGATCCAATTCCTTGGCTAACTCGAGTTGTCAGCAATTCAGAGACCTTTAAATATATGAAGTGGATGACGTCATCTCAATGAGTGAGTTACCATCGCCCCTGAGGTTCGCGCCACTTCTGGTACTTGAGGCGAGGCCATGCTGCGCGCGCGCCCCTAGACATCAGGTCAACATGGCGGATTGCAGCGTCGGGGCGTTCCGGGGACGCCGGATGAGGACAACAGTGAGACGCCGCGGCAGCCAGCCTTCCATAAACCCCAGAGGAAGTCACCAATGCGGTAAGGTGGGCGGAGTGGAGACGGGCAGCGACGGTCAAAACATTATCATTGATAATATGTTGAAATCTTCTGCTCAGTGTGCAACAGCAGCAGCTAAGAAAGTAAATAGAATGCTATTAGTTATTAGGAAAGGAATGGAGAATAAAACAGAGAACAATATAATGTCTCTGTATTGCTCTATTGTGTGACCTCATCTTGAATATTGTATGTAGTTCTGGTCATATCTCAGAAAAGATATAGCAGAATTATAAGTAACCTGGAAACTAGGACAACAAGCAAGGTGCACGAGCAAGGGTCCAAAAAAGGTTTGGATAAGTTCTTGGAGGAGAAGTCCATTAACGGCCTATTAATCAAGTTTACTTAGGGAATAGCAACTGCTTTTAATTGCATCAGTAGCATGGAATCTTCTTAGTGTTTGGGTAATTGCCAGGGTCTTGTGGCCTGGTTTGGCCTCTGTTGGAAACAGGATGCTGGGCTTGATGGACCCTTGGTCTCACCGAGCATGGCAATTTCTTATGTTCTTATGATACAGAGAAGGGCAATCAAAGTGATAAAATTGATGTAACATTTCCCCTATGAGGAAAATCTAAAGAGATTAGGACTCTTCAGCTTGGAGAAGAGACAGCTGAGGGGAGATATGATAGAGGTCTATAAAATAATGGAGTTGAACAAGTAAACATTAATTAGTGGTTTACCCTTTCAAAGAGTGCAAAGACTAGGGGAAACACAATGAAGTTTCTATGGGATATATTTAAAACTAATAAGAGAAAATATTTTTTTACTCAACACATACTTAAGCTCTGGAATTCCTTGCCAGAGGTTGTAGTGAAGTTATTAGTGTAGCTGCATTTAAAAAAGGTTTGAACACATTTCTGGAGAAAAAGTCTATACACAATTATTAATGTGGACTTAGGGAAATCTACTTCTTATCCCTGGGACAAGCAGCATGGAATCTATCTACTCCTTGGGATCCTGCCAGCTACTTGTGACCTGGATTGCCCACTGTTGGAAACAAGATATTGGGCTTTAAGGACCTTTGGTTTGACCCAATATGGCAAGTCTTATATTCTTAACAAAATAAGTAAATAAATAATTGACAGTAAAAAAACCAAGTGAGTGGTGAAGATATCCATATAAAGTTATCTGGATGTCCTAGTGACATTTATCCTGATAAAAGCACTGCTGCATATATCTGGGTAAAGTTATTTGGATACATAAGACCTACTATATGGCCAACCAGTAGCTAAAGTTAAACACTCCTTGGAATGCGCCGATTGCTGCTTTTTAGTGTTTATTTATTTGATTTATATTCACCTTTGTCTGGCATTTTAAATCAGATTACGATCAGATATTGTAGGTATTTCCCTATCTCCAGAGGGCTTGACAATCTAACAGGTGAACTTTCAAAGGAGTTACAAATGTAAATATAACATAGTATCATATCAATTTTCAAAAGCCATGTACCTGCAAAAAAGGGTCAGATTTAAAATCTACGCCCGATTTATAACATGTGCGTGCTGCCACGCGCATGTTATAAAATCTGGGCTCGGCATGCGCAAGGGGGTGCACACGTGCACCGTGCGCGCGCTGAGCCCGAGGGGAGCCCCAATGGCTTTCCCCGTTCCCTCCAAGGCCGCTCCGAAATTGGAGCGGCCTTGGAGGGAACTTTTTTTCCAGCCCCCCCACCTTTCCCCTCCCGTCCTCTATCTAACCCACCCCCCCAGCCTACTAAATCCCCTCCCACCTTATCTCGTTGAATTACTCCTGCATCTGGCAGGCGTAACTTGCACGCACCAGCTTGCCATCCCCCGGCACAGGCTGCTGTGCCATAGGATTCGGCCCTGACCGCCCCCGAACCACCACCACGCCCACGGCCCTGCCCCCGGCCTGCCCCCAGCCCCGCCCAGGACCGCCCATTTTTGAAAGCCCTGGGACATGCGCGCCACCGAGCCTATGCAAAATAGGCTTGGTGCGCATAGGGGTAGGTTTTCGGGGGTTACGCGCATATCTTACGCACGTAACCCTTTGAAAATCTACCACAAAGTGTACTTACAAATGTAAAACCCAGTTTTAAGCGTGTAAATGCTTTTGAAAATCAAGTCCTATATTTGCATCTGAGGCAATGGGGAGAGAAAAGACTTGCACAACACACACAAAAGGAGCAGCAGTTGGATTGGAACCATAGGTTCCCTGGTTCACAGCCCATTGCTCTAACCACTAGGCATGGAATAATTTATTTATCCAGTCAGTGTGAGGGGGAATTGAAACAGAAAATGTGTCTGGCTAACTCCCAAAATTAGAAGGGCAAACCTTTTGAATATCGGAATCATAGGTATTAATTTAAAAACAAATGCTTAGTTCCATATAAGGCTCCTTAATTTAGGTAGATTTTCATCAAAATTAACCACCTTATTTTACCTAAATTTAGCATATTAAAACTTAGAGTCCTAATTAGACTTGCAATTAATTTGAGTAGATCTATATTCCTAAATTGGATGAAACTAGACACTCAGTCGCAGTCGGTCATTAAAGTGGCCCGAATTATGTCTTCCAATTGCCAGGAAGAAAAAAAGGGATGGGGGGGGGGCAATAGTGTGCATCCGGATTGCATCGTGGTGGTACATTTTGCCCACCACAGTTGCGGCGCAGCACACGCTATCGCTCCCACAGCGGCGCACCGTAAAAGGTGGTGTTATTTCCGGCGCTACTGCCGGTGATAACGTCTAAAACATATTGCCTGCAGCGGTTACCGGAAAACATTTTGTTCCTAACCCTGCCCTAACCCTCCCCTTTCCCTCATTTAAATTTTAATGTTGTGATGCGGTCACTATCGCGTGCGCTAGGGCGTGATAAGGCCACTTTGCGTTTTAAAGAACGACCCCCAGAGTTAGGCACCTAAACCGTTTGAAAATTGACCCCATAGAAATCAAAGGATAACAGTCTTGTGCAATCCTTTCATGGTGAATTTACGTGAATAAACATTACAAAGTATTTATCATCGCTTTATCATTTCTTTCTGTGTACCACTGAAATTAGTCTTACAGATCTGAATCAAAAATTGGTGGGAAGAGATGAGATGATGAAAGAACTCGAGTAAGATCACACCATCTTCATCCTCCAAAAAACTAAAAACATACCATATTGTACATTGATTGAGCAAACTAAATAATGTATATCATTTATAGCAAAGATCCTGATTACCCAGACTTGTCCTTGAGTTTTCTGTGACCCCCCTTGACTTTTTAATAATTCATATTCTATCTAAATTCATTAAAAATTAAAATGGGTAACATTCATTATAGCAGTACTATGTCCAATTCTGCACATACAAAGCAAACACCAGATCATAGCACTTACCGGTTACAAAGTTGGACTTAGATGCTGATAGACCATATTGCTGTTCCATATATTTAGCTTTGTAAGTAATGATACCAATAAAGCCACTGGTCTGTAGAAGAGACATGCATAGGTACAGAACGTATAATTGTTGTGTGAATAATCTTTTCAGGGAAATAAAAAAACCTAAAAGACAAGATACATTGTTAAACAAAAATATAAAATGTATAACATGTCCCAATTTTCTAAAAGGCTTCCCCTACTTGATGTTAGTCAAATTCTTTTAAAAATAGGATCATAGACCTTGAAGACTACATTCAAACTTTTAGAGAAATTTTATTTTTCCTATTCCTTGTAGTATTTGGACTGTCACAATATAACCATTAATAGAGAGACACATATCCTTCAATGTTAAGAACACAAGTGCAAAGCTAGATCAGACCAATGATCCACTGGGCCCAGCATCCTGTTTCTGGCAGTGGCCAGTCTAGGTCATTTGGAAGTACCTACTATCAAATCCTAAATCCAAAAAGGAAAATCAATTCCATGCTGCTTATTCACAGAAGCAAAAGATGCAGACACTAAGGCTATCTAGCTAAGTAATTCTTAATGGACCTGTCTTCTAGTAACTTATCCAAACATTTTTAAACTCTGTTAAATTACTAGCTATGACAGCATTCCCTGGCAGCAAGGGTTACAGGTTGATTCAACCATTTTATGGCCAGAACGGACACTGAAACAAATGCAGAATAAACTTAATTACTATCACAAAGCTAGAGGAGATGTTATGTGCAATGTCAAGTAGGGATGAGAAAGGTGAATATGGGCATATCATGAAAAATTTCAGACCCACCCTGTCTGAGACGTAGAATACATTAATTGCCTCTTAACCTATTTATGAGTCTTATTATCCCTTTATAGACTTGCAAAGTTGCTCTGGTGATGTCAACCCCCTATAGGAAAAGGTGGGAAAATTGCACTAAGCATGTTTGGGCTCAAAAGTCAGCCTGATCTAAGGGCAAAATGCTAGAAACACCCACCCACACTTCCTTCTCCTTCCACATTGTCTCATTTACATACTGTCATCCTGGCAAAAACATCAGCACGGGCTTATGTAGCAAATGCTTACTAAAGCCTGGAAACAAACAGCTAATGGCTTAGCAGGCTGCATTATTTGAAGAACTACTGACATCAAGTCCACAATGTGTCCAGATTCTAAAAAATTCTTATTTTCATGTACATAATCTGTATTTGATATTCTTCACTTACATCTTTCTTCTCCATGAAGGGATAGCATTTACAAAGCATCCATACACTTTTAAACATATTATGTAACCTTAACTCCTGCATTGGTGTCATGACCTAACTACCTCTTTAGTTTGCTCTAGAAAGAAGACAATGCAAAAAGCATGTTCACCACTGTTGCAATGAGAAATTCAGAAAAATATTGGAAGGATGAATGACTGATTAAGGCAGAAATCTGTCTTGACTAGGGAAACCAGGGTTCAAATCCCATTGCTGTTCCTTGTGACCTTGGGCAAGTCACTTTTACCCTCCACTGCCACAGGTACAAACTTGGATCCTGATTTTCAAAAGCATTTATACATTTAAAACTGGATTTTACATGTGTGAATGCACTTTATCTGAGTGAGCTTTTGAAAATTGCTACAGTATATGACATTGAATTGTCTATAGGTTTTAACCTTGTTAAGTATTGTTACGGCCTGATTTTAAAAGGGACACACGCGTAAATAACAGGGACTACCCGCATGGCTGGGCTTTGTGTATGCTGCACATATTTTTGGAAGGGCCCGGCCACGCCCATAACCCCCATTATGCGCCGAAGTGCTGGGCCTCTCCAAAGGGGTGAGCCATGGTCTGGGTAAGTAGGTAGATAAGGGTTCGGGGTCAGGGTGGAGAGGGGAAAGGGTCAGAAGGTTAG
The DNA here is from genome assembly GCF_901001135.1 of Rhinatrema bivittatum. Taxonomy (NCBI): domain Eukaryota; kingdom Metazoa; phylum Chordata; class Amphibia; order Gymnophiona; family Rhinatrematidae; genus Rhinatrema; species Rhinatrema bivittatum. The sequence continues at coordinate 129,329,831 of NC_042623.1, forward strand.
GTAGGGGGTTAGGGAACTGGAAAAATGGCCAATCGCGTCACCACGTGTAATTTGAACATTCTCCCCCCCCCGTGCGCTCGCAATTCGCGGGCCGCCCATACATGCGTGCACGGATATTAAAATCCGACGTGCATGTCTGCATGGACATCTGATTTTATAACATGCGCGTGGAAACATGCACATGTTATAAAATCTTCGTGTCCATGTGCATGTTTGGGTCTTATGAATGTAGGCTTTTGAAAATTACTACAATAGTATGTTACATTTACATGCATAATTTGTTTGAAAATCCACTGTAAGCCCTATAGTATCTGAATGGAAACAGTATACACATATATGATTATCCTGACAATCATATAAATGGTAACCTCATCCCACTTCTCATTTAGAATATATTATTGATCTATGTAACCGTAAATATTGGCACACTATGGATAACCTAGAAACCAAACCTATTCGTGCCTAAATGTAAACCGTTGTGATGGTACATTACTAAACGACGGTATAGAAAAGGTTTTAAATAAATAAATGTAATCTGCTTTGAAATGCTGAAAGGCAGAATCAAAAAAATAAAATAATTGATCTTAGGCAGAAATGTGGGATTTGTGCATATCATTTCCTAGTAGGGGTGTGCACGAAAAACTGTTTTGATTCATATTCATTTTTAAGTTTTTGACATTTTTTGTTCAATTTATTTGTTGCCAAGTTCATTTGTTTCATATACGTATGTCATTTCATTCATTTCCATTAAAGTCAATGGGAGAAGCAATGCTTTCTATTTTGGAATGGGATTTTCTTTCCAAATTTAATGAAAATTGTAAGCTGGCATCAACAGTGGAGGGAACAGCAATCCAATATACCAAGAGTGGGTAAAAGTGTCCCCATTAGTGTAATGAACAGACCAAGGCACTGTGAAAGCGGCAAAACATCACAAACAGTGGTAAAATCACTCCAAGGTACCATGTGAGGGGCAAATGGCACCAACAACATTGGTATAAAGACCCCAAGGTCTCAAAAGAAGGTGAAAGGGTACAGTGGTATGAACATTCAAGGCACCAAAATAAGAGCAAACGGCACCAGCAAAAGTGGCATGAATTCCCCAGGGCATCAAATAAGAAACAAGTAAATGTTAAAAGGCTGGTGTATATCCAAACCGGGAGATATGCAAATATGTCGGGCTGGTGCGCGCCAAGGGGTAGATTTTTAAAAAAAGCGCGTTCGCATACTTTTGTTTGCGCAGCAGGCGCTGGATTTTATAAGATACGCGCGTAGCCGCATGTATCTTCTAAAATCCTGGATCGGCGCGTGCAAGGCTGCCGATTTTGGGCAGTTGGTGCGCGCCGAGCCGCGCAGCCTGTCTCCATTCCCTCCGAGGCCGCTCCGAAATCGGAGCGGCCTCGGAGGGAACTTTCTTTCGCCCCCTCACCTTCCCCTCCCTTCCCCTACCTAACCCACCCCCCGGCCCTTTCTAAACCCCCCCCTTACCTTTATCCACGGATTTACGCCTCCCGAAGGGAGACGTAAATCCACGCGCGCCAGCGGGCTGCTGGCGCGTCGAGACCCAACCCGAGGGCGGTTCCGGAGGGCGCGACCACGCCCCCAGAACGCCCCGGGCCGGCGCCACGCCCCGGTCCCACCCCGGTCCCGCCTCGCCCTGCCCCCAAAACGCCGCGTCGATCGGCCCCGCCCCCACCCCCTTCCAAAAACCCTGGGACCTACGCGCGTCCCGGGGTTCTGCGCGCGCCGGCGGCCTATGGAAAATAGGTGCGCCGGCGCGCAAGGCCCTGCTCACGTAAATCCGGGCGGATTTATGCGAGCAGGGCTTTTAAAATCCGCCCGCAAGTGGATTTTAAAAGCCATCCGAATATGCGAGCATCTCCCACTGTGTGCACAAAAGTTCCAAAAAAGGGGAGGGGCACGGGTATTCCTTGATTTCAACTTCAAATTAGCATGCAAACACCTCCACACACAGGCACACGCCGGGGTCCTCTGAGGCGTAACTTTACTTCTGCTATGGAGGACGTGTAAGTAATAAAATAAAGATAAATAGATCGGTGAGATTTTAAGGGTCGGGGCTAACGGGAGAAGGGAGGCTATTAAACTAGGGGAGTGTGAGGATGTCTGAGTGAAATCTTCTGGGCTAGAGGAAAACCACACTGACTCCAGCCTTTTCTAATGCAATTTCATGTTTTATTACGATAACAGCAAAAATAACATTACAGTAGACTACCTTACCTCAGGACAGTGTACTCACAAACCTTTAACAGAAAGGGAGAGGAGCTCCTACGTCTGGAGACGCGGAGGCCTCCTGATCCCAGCTGGGCGTACATTCCTATTCCCTTCCCAGCAGTGTCCCGCCCACTGAGCACTCTCCCACTGTAGGACTAAAGGTGGACCAGGTTAAATGCCTGGTCTTGCACAAGTTAAAGGGTGAAAAGTGGGTCACTTTATCACATTACCCCCCCTCAGCTTGGACCTGTTGGTCTGAGCATTTTCACTCCACCTGGATCCGATCCAGGGAAGTGCCTCACATCTGGCCTCCCGCCAGCTAGGCTTGAGGTCAAAATTCTTGGGTCATGCTCATGCCCACCTATTAGGGTTATCTCAGACCGCACTATTAATACCACCCACTGTACCCTTCACTCAGTGTGCACCCCCAGACCTCTAATTATGTCCATTGCTGGCTCCGGGTTCCAATTCTATCTTGGCATGACTCTTTGGACTGGCTGTGAGACATCATGTGGTGGTTTCTTGGATACTCTCTTCAGTGTCTTGTGTCTTCTCTACACTATCACCACTGCTGCACTCTGGCCATTCCACAGCGATACTCACTGGATCCTCAGCAGCATTTCTTGCCGGCCCCTTGGCAGGGCCTTCCTCCGATTCCTCTGCAGTGCCCCTCACTGGGCCTTCTGGGGTGCCTGTCACTGGTTCCTCTGTAGTGCTTCTCTCAGGCCTCTCTGTCACACCATTCTCTGGCTCATCCCTTTCATAGGCCAATCGGTGTTGCATCCATCAGGCCATTCCATATTGCCCCCTTCTGGGCACTAGGCAAAGCTATGAACTCCACCATGAGATTTTTTGTATGTCAGTCATTGTAGGATCATTCCTTTGGCACTCTTCCTGCTCAGTTGCACTCTCCTAGGTAGGCTCTTGCCACTCAGGGTCTGCTTTGGCTTTAGCCCCTTTTCTGCGTTCAACTCTCTCTGGAGTGGAGTCCCACTGAAGGGTTGAGCTGCAGTCCAGTAACTATTTCAGCTGCTGTGCTCTCTCTGGGTTCTCTGTAGTTCCTCTCTCAGGGATCTCCACCGTCTCTCTCCCTGGGCTTTCCATAGCTCTTCCTTCTTGACTCCCTGCAGCATCTTTCTCTGCATTTCCTGCACTGCCTCCAACCAGCTTCTCTACAGTGGCTCTCTCTGGGTGATAACCAATGCTGTTCTCTACTCCCAGGAGACGATGAGCAAGCTGTGCTTCCTACCTATTTTTTCCTTAGCCCAGGATAGCTGGCTCTTTATGAGGCTTTTCTGTAACCACCTTTGCCCTTCCAGCATTCTCTAAATCAAAGCTTGCATTCTTCTTTCATTCATGCTTCCACTTGTTGACTTTTGGTGTTTAGTGCAAAGCCTATGCTTACTGCTGGAGGCTATTCCTACTAGCAGTTTCACTTTCTGCAAAACTTGTTTAGTGTCTGCCTTTCTGACTTAGCTATTCAATACAGACACACAACCATACTAAATAATATACACCAATAGTTTACTTCTCCCCAATACTTTTAAGTTTTAAAAATTTCCCAAGCAGTACTTGATTCTTTTCAGTCACCAGCAAGGTGATCCTCTCCTCTCAGTGCTCACTGAGTACAGGCTCTGACTCCAGATGGAGCTTGCCTCCTTTGTCTGCTGTAAATCTAAACCTGCTTTCCCCAGTTCTCTGTTTTAAAGGCAATTCCTCTTTTTTTTTTTTTCCTTTGGTGATCTTTTTTGAGCCAACAAGCTTTAACTTTAGTGCAATGGTGCACAGTACAGCACTGTTTTGCCTCCAAACTTCTTCTTTGGCAGGCTCCACAACAAACTTTAATTAACAGTCCTCCCATGGAGACTTTTTTTTTTTCTGTGCTAAGCTTAGAAAAAATCCCCAACTTGACACCATATGTGAGAATGACTGAGCGAAAACTTCTGGGCTGGAGCAGAATCCACACTGACTCCAGTCTTTTCTAATGCAATTTCAAGTTTTATTACTATAATAGCAAAACAACATCACAGTAGATTGTCTTACCTCAGGAAAGTGTACTCACAAACCTTCAACAGAGAGGGACAGGGGCTCCTGCTCCTGGAGATGCAAGGGCCTCCTGATCCCAGCTGGGTGAACACACTTATTCCCCTCCCAGCAGGATCTTGCCGACAGAGCTCTCTCCCTCTGTAGAATTGAAGCTGAACCAGGTTAAATGCCTGGTCCCACACAAGTTAAAGAGGGAAATAGGGTCACTCCATCAGAGGAGGTTTGGAAATACTATCCTTTACCTGGGTGAACTGGGAATCAACTGGGAAAACTGGTAATGGTGTTGGTGTGCGTGTCTTAAAATCCCACCACTTATGTAGTAGAAGTGGCATTTGTGCGCATAGGCGCGTGCCCACTTAAAATTCCATGCACATGTGCATGCGTTCAGCTTATTTTATTACATGCATGCATATACACATATATGTTATAAAATGGCCACATCCCTGGAAGTGGGCCAAAGACCGCGTACACAAGTGTGCTGTTGCGCCTGTTTAAAAGTTACTGTTAAAGACATTAGACCGTTCCTAGTATTTGAAAATTTCATCCTAGTGCACTGTGGTACAATATTTGTTGTCCTGCATTTTCAATTTGAAACCAACACTGCATGTACCAAAAATTCCTAGGAAACGTGTCAGAAAAGCTATAACTGCTCAGAGCATTTTTGCCCAGAGCAACTAAAAAAGTGGTATGAAGAAACCAAAAATAATGGCGTGAAAGGATGCGATTGTGATTTGGCTGTAATGTATGTCAACCCATTCCTAACCCCCCCACCTCTCCGAGGTGTATTCGCAGTGACCCTCCTGCTGTGGTGGCAGAGGCAGCGTTGGCCCAGCAATGGGGTTTCAGGTGGTATCAGAGGAGTCACCAATTCTAATTGCCCAGACCGGGGAAAGGATAGAAAAAGAATTCCTTCTTACTGGGTCTCCCAATATTTACGAAAAGGGGTCCGGAACCCACCCAGCGAGTCTCCCAGGGGAAGAGAGAGGAGGCAGAACCCAAATAGAAAAAAACAACTTGAATGTAAGCAGATACGGTTTTTACAAATTCTGAGCTATGACTCAGATTTATTATCACAAGTTGAAACAGTGAGAAACAAGTAATGAAAACATTATAAAAGTACTATAAGTTTTCCACAGTTAACACAACTTGGTTTTGTTAGAATTCCTAGTGAACCAGTATTTATTGAATGAAGAGAACTGGTTCTCCTAACTTTACCATAAAACAATCAGATAAGTATGGTTTGAATATTAATGGCTATACTTTCTACATCAAGAATTTAGTAATTAATGCTACTGTGAAGAAAGTGAATCTTTGTGTCCCAATTCTGTCTTTCAGGTGCAACAGGACAAAATCAACACTCTAATTGCAGGTAAGTAGGTAACAAGGTTTTGTGTTTTTCCTTTCTATGTTGTTTGACTCTGTATGTTTATTTAACCCTTTTTTTCTTTCTCTGTCTCTTTCCAGTGAACCCTCCAGTCCCTGTGAATTTTGAGGCTTTTGTACTGTGTGTTCTTCACTTATGTCTCTGGCACAATTACTTGTGACAACTTCTGTAGTGATTCTGTTCTCTCTTTATGATGTTAAAAAAGAAAGTTTCAGTCTAGCTAGACTTCGTGGCATTATACACTTAGGGGTAGATTTTCAGATGAGCGCGAACAGCCTACTTTTGTTTGCGCTCCAGGCGCAAACAAAAGTACGCTGGATTTTAGTAGATACGCGCGTAGTCGCGCGTATCGGCTAAAATCCTGGATCGGCGCGCGCAAGGCTATCGATTTCGTATAGCCTGCGCGCGCCGAGCCGCGCTGCCTACCCCCGTTCCCTCCTAGGCCGCTCCGAAATCGGAGCGGCCTAGAAGGGAACTTTCCTTTGCCCTCCCCTCACCTTCCCCTCCCTTCCCCTACCTAACCCACCCGCCCGGCCCTGCCTAAACCCCCATCCTACCTTTGTCGGGGGATTTACGCCTCCCAGAGGGAGGCGTAAATCCCCGCGCGCCAGCGGGCCTCCTGCGCGCCGGGCCGCGACCTGGGGGCGGGTACGGAGGGCGCGGCCACGCCCCCGGGCCGTAGCCACGCCCCCGTACCCGCCCCCAAAACGCTGCCGACACGCCCCCGCAACGCCGCGCGCTCCGGCCCCGCCCCCGACACGCCTCCCGACACGCCCACTCCGAAAACCCCGGGACTTACGCGAGTCCCGGGGTTCTGCGCGCGCCGGTGAGCCTATGTAAAATAGGCTCACCGGCGCGCAGGGCCCTGCTCGCGTAAATCCGCCCGGTTTTGGGCGGATTTACGCGAGCAGGGCTCTGAAAATCCGCCCCTTAGCTAATTTTATTTAGTATGAATCTTCGCACCCTCTGCCACTGATAGGGGGCGAGGCTTGTTGCAACACTGCTCGTGGGCATGGCTTGAGTGCCGGAGGTCCCGGATGTCGCTCCCCGACTGTGACCCTTGTGCTTTATTGGGTACATTGTCTCTGGAGCAGTCAGAAACCTATCTATACTCTTTAAATAAGAAAATAGCATGTTCTTCCACTACACTAATCGCGTTTATCTTCTGGAGTGCTCCCTCAGGGGCAGATTTTCAAAGGGGTACGTGCGTAACCCCCGAAAAGCTGCACCTTCCACCCCCTGTGCGCACCGAGCCTAGGTGCGCGCAGGGGGTGGAAGGTGCATAGGCTCGGCGGCGCACGCAAGCCCCGGGGCTTTCCTGGGGGGTCGTGTCGGGGGCGTGTCGTGGCCGGCGTATCATCGGGGGCGTTCCGGGGCATGGCCGCAGCCTCTGGACCAGGCCCCGGACCAGAACATGGTGCGCCGGCAGACAAAAGTACGTGCACGCATACTTTTTAAAAATCTGCCCCTCAGTATTTATTTGTGGCAGCTAACAGGAACTGGGCTAGCTAATTTTGGAAAACAAAAGATAATTAAATATCTTTATTCTAGCTAGCACAGAGGAATTAAATTCAGATGCTCGCTCATGTATGGTTAGGATTATTTTCACACTTTCTGTCACTCACCTCTCAGTAGATTGTCTTACCTCAGGAAAGTGTACTCACAAACCTCACAAATTCATCGTGATACAGCCAGGTTAATTTAATATTAACGTTAATCTGCCTACCCTGAACCTTACCTGGAATTTATCTTCTTTTTAAAACAAATATCACACTAACACAGTCACACATACTTCAAACATCCATACTGGAGATGTGTGCTTTCCTCTCTGTGCTCCACTGTTGTGTATTTCTGGGATTTCAGAGCAGTCTCTGAAGAGGACTGGCCAGGTGCCTTCTGCTCTCTCACTTAGTAAAACCCAGACTAACTGAAGTCTCATCTGACAGACTCCTGTACTGACCTCAGCAAAAAACAAACAAAAAAAAAAACCAACCCAAAACAAAACAGTTCTAAGAGGCATTTAGGAACAGATTTAATATACTTGATCTATGGACAACCTCTCATCTTTTATGAAGTTGTAGAAAAGAACATTTGGGAATTTTGAGACATAGTTTGAGGCTGAGATGGAATCTGAATTTCTTTATCAGTGAGAAACTTATATGTATCAGTCCTCTAGCCCCTTCACATAATTTCCCCTCCAACACTGGCTCACAAAATGGTGTTACCAAATCATTTGCATGGGTAGACACTTTTCTCAGGATTCCAGTGACAAAATGGAGTTTGATTTTTTTCTCTTTCACAGAAATGTTTCTCTTCCAAATTATTTGAAAAGGATTTTGAAGTGATTCACAGCCTTTTCCAGTGTTTCAGATTCCCTCTTTACCATAAAACTACTTCCTATAACACCACAATATATTTAAAAATTCCCAGTCAGACTTTGCTGGCATTTTAGTCCCAAACCTCTCACCCTTTTACACTGTTTTGGGTTCCTGTTCTCCATTTCTGCTCAGCTCTAGAGCATAGCCTCTGAAACCTCACAAAACCCCTCAAAAAACACAGGATGTATTTGGTTAGGCATCTCTGACCTGGCCAATATGAATTTTCAGGTCCACCTTAGGCACCCTGGGGTATTTTTTAACACATTCTGATATCCCAGACCACCTTTGGCTGTCAGGAGAAGCTCCTCCAACTTATTTTGTCACCATTCTAACTTTAAAAAGAGCTCTGGGACCCCACCAATCAATTTTGGCAACACTCAATTGAGGCTATAAATCCAAGGTGGGAGCTCAGGCAGGCTTTCTCCATCTAGAATCTGCTGTTTTTAAAAAACATTTTGTTGCTCAGATCCATTTTTATAAATTTGTAAAAGTTCTGATCTCTGTAAAACCAGGAAATACCGCTTTCCAGGTCACTTCTGGGTTGATGACTCACATTTCAATCTTCCTGCAACTTTATTGCACATACATTACAGTCATCAGGTTCTCAGCAGCACAGGGAAGGGAATGGAACAGGAGCTTTCAGCTGCCTGCACATCTTTCCCATGCAGCAACATACACAGTGAAAACTGGAAAAAACATGCTACATCCCAGTAATATTTTCTTAGAGCCCAGGTTCCAGGTCAGTAAAAAAAAAAAAAGGTTTACTTCCTTATTTTTATATTTTAACCTCTGGTTACATATTGATCTCTAAAGTTGTTTCGGCTAAACTGACTGGCTAGGTAGGTGTTTACTTCTCCCATCATTACTCCATGTGTATCCCTCCTGAAGCTGTGAGCTTGGTTGAAGAGGAAAACCTTCCCTAAAAGAAGAAATACTGTTCTTTTGCCAAGGTTATATGAGTAGTTGCAGTGAAGTCACAGCTTTACTAGCTGATCTGAGATTTCTCTGGGGGACATGCAATCGCAGTGCGGTGTTTAGCCAGTCAGCATTTTCGTCATTGATTAGTTTATGAATTGTGCATAGCGTTTTATGTTGCACTCTTTGTTCTATTGGCAGCCAGTGTAATTCGGCAAGTGTTTGAGTGATATGATCCCTTCTGGTTTTACCAGTAAGTATTCTGGCAGTCGAGTTCTGTAGTATTTGTAGTGGTCTGAGTGTTGTATAAGGTAATCCTAGGAAAAGTGTGTTACAATAGTCTGTGCTAGTGAAAATTAGTGCATGTAGAACTGTTGGAAAGTGTGCTTGAGTTAATAAGGGTTTTAGTCTCCTAAGTACCATTAATTTGGCGTAGCCTTCTCTAGCTTTTAGTGATATGTGTTGCTTAAGGCTGAGTTCCATGTCAATTATTACTCCTAGGTTACGAGCTTTCTCATTTAATTCCACTGTCTTGTCATTTTTAAGTTTGATGGGATTCTGAATTCTTTCAATGTTTTTTTTGTTCAAGGTGTATAAATTCTGTTTTTTCAATATTAATTACTAGTTCCATTTGGTTTAGTAGTTGTCTTTTATATCTAGGTACAGCATTGCCAAGTTTAATGTCTTTTCAATTGTTTCTTCTACTGGTAGAATTAGCTGAATGTCGTCAGCATATATGTAATGTGTGATACCTAGTCCCGCCAGTAGGTGGCAAAGGGGCACAATGTAAATGTTAAATAGAGTCGCCGAAAGTGCTGAACCCTGGGGGACCCCTGTCTTTAGTTCTATTTTATCTGATATTGTGTTTTTTATCTGTACCTGAAAGGATCTGTTATTAAAGTAGAATTTGAACCATTGAATTGTTTTGTTTTGTAATCCTATTTCTTCTAACCTTTTTTGTTGTATGTCATGGTTAACTGTGTCAAATGCTGCTGAGAGATCTAATAATATCATGATGTAGTGTTTTCCGCTGTCAAATCCGCGTAGTACATTATCTGTTAGAGAGATTAGTAGTGTTTCGGCACTATAGTGTTTTCTGAAACCATGTTGCGAGGGGTAGAGTATGTTATTGTTGTCTAGATGTTCTGCTAATTGCTTTTGTACCACTTTTTCTATTAATTTAGCAAGCATAGGTAAGTTTGAAACAGGTCTATAGTTACTTAGGATATTTGGGTCACTGTTTTTCAGTATTGGTTTTATTATTGCGCCTTTAAGTGAGTATGGCATTACTCCTTCGCTAAGTGATAGGTTAATTATTTTGGCTATTGTGTTGGAAGTTATATCAGCATCAATAGCATGGGATCTTCTTGGTATTTGGGTAATTTCTTGTGGCCTAGTTTGGCCTCTGTTGGAAATAGGATGCTGGGTTTGATGGACCTTTGGTCTGACCCAGCATGGCAATTTCTTATGTTCTTATGTTCTTAAGTTATGAACATAAATGTAACATACTATTGTAGCAATTTCCAAAATCCATTTACTCGCGTTAAGTGCTCTTAAAGTAGGTAAAACCTATGGACAATTCAATAGCATTTATTGTAGCAATTTTCAAAAGCTCACTTACAAAGGTAAAGTACATTTACACACATAGGGGGTCATTTTCAAAGGAGTTACGCATGTAAATGTGACATACTATCGTAGCAATTTTCAAAAGCTATTTACTCGAGTAAAGTGCACTTACTTGAGTAAATCCTATGGACAATTCAATGGCATATATTGTAGCAATTTTGAAAAGCCCACTTACTTGAGTAAAGTGTATTTACTCGAGTAAATGCTTTTAAAAATCTACCCCATAAAACTCAGCTTTAAACATGTAAATCTTTTTTGAAAATTACTCCCACTGTGCATATCATTTACATAGGAGACATTTTTCACTAGTTTTCCTAGCTGCAAAGTCTGTGTACACATTTGAGGCATGTAGGCCTCAATATTCATAGCAATCCTTTTAGGTAAGTTAGCCAGATAAGATTTATCTAGCTAACGTACATGAGGTTTTCAGCAGCATGGCTATGCTATTGATTGAATATCCCCATAATTGACACTACTTAGCTGGTTGAGTTATTATATCTAAATTAAACCTGCTCTATGGTAGGTCTAACTTATCCAATTAACTTAACCAGATACGTATGAATAGCCATTCTTATCTAGCTAAGAACTAGATTCATTAAGGCTTTTCTCCTATTTTGTGTCTATGGGAAAAACACTTAAAGGTGCATTTTAAATGCTCTATGCGCACCAAAGCACAAATCAAAAAGTGCAAAAAAGGGGCAGAGCATGGGTATGTTCTAGGTGGAGCATGGGTGGGCCATGGACATTCCGGGAAGGTCACTTGAAATGTGCACATAGGTATTTATGCACACAAGCGCGCGCCGGGGTCGCCTACCACGTAACTTAACTTTTTCTATGGATGGTATGTAAGTTTTAAAATAAAAAAACCCAGGGCTAGTTAGCAGGGTTTGAAGGGTCGGGGCTAATAGGATAAAAGGGAAGAAGGTTAATTAAGGGGTTTAGGAAGTCGGGAGACTTTACCTGGGCGAACTGGAAATGGACTGGGGAAACTGGTTAGTGCGTCGGCTCATGTATCTAAATGAATCCCCCCACTTACACGGTAGAGCCGGCATTTGTGCGCACAGCACATGTCAATACAAAATTGTGTGTACATGTATGCGCGTACAGCTGATTTTATATAATACGCAAATATTTATTTATTTATTTATTTATTTATTTAAAGCTTTTTTATTCCGGTATTAGTAGTTACATCATACCGATTTACATCAGAACTGCAGGTAAAAAATACATTAAACAGGTTCAAACATATGTTATAAAATGGCCACGTCTATTTGTGCAAGCTGCCATACGTGCATACATGTACACTCATGTGGCTGTTTAAAGGTTACTGTCCCCATGAATCACGTACTAAGTCAGCTGATAAGTAGAGCCATCCCAATCTGCCCACTGACTGCTCACAACTTATCTGGCTATCGATTTAGCCAGATAAGTGATTTATCTGACCAAGTGGAGGCTACTGAATGTAGCCAGATATTCATCAGCCATAACTTAGCCGGATAAGTCTGACTTATCCGGCTAAGTAATGTTATTGGGCTTCCACTTTTTAGCTAATTTTCAAAGGAAAATTACCTAAGTAGTTTCTGTATGAAAATGAATTACCATAATAAATGTGCATATAAAATCTGAATGTACTTTGCATTAGTAGTATGCTTTTGTTTTGTTATATTGCACACAATTTTTTAATGTACATAAAAATATATTTACATTCATAAAATAGATTTTAAATGTATTTTACATACGTAAGTAAAAAAAAAAAAGACAAAACAAAATTAAAAAATGCAAACAAGAAAAATAAAATAAAACGTAAATTTTCCCATGCACATTCCAACTTTGTACCTGCTACTTTGGTAGTAGGTGGCTGTTGATTTGGGTTGTGGGGTATGGGGTAAAAATAGAGAGTACAGATGCTGTTTCCCCCCCCCCCCCCCCGACTTTCCCCCCTTCATTCATCTCTTTTTAACCTGGCTACACCTATACATTCTATGGAAACTGGGCAGAAGACTGCGATTTTCAGACAGACCAACTCACCCAGATAAATTAATATCTATTATCTACCAGTAATTAAAATTCCCCTTCCCATTGCTTGGATGCTAAAGGTGTTTTTATTGTGATTTTAGCATATATACTAATTATATTTACGGAATATTTTGTACTTGCCTTTTATTGCAGAGCCATCCTGTTGAGAACATCCAGATTTTACTTTCTTGCTTGTTTCCATTTTAAGGTTAGAATCTTCATGTACATTATTGACATTGTCAGTTTCTCCCTGCTTCACCAGAATCTTGGGCAGGAAGCAGAATGGAATGACTGAAAGAATGCTGACTAGTCCAGAAATCAGAAAACCAAGCCACCATGCACCAACCCAACGAGAATCCTGTGGTGTTATTGTTATATGATCTAGGATAAAGCAGGATAAATGAACAATGGGATTGCTAAAAAATAATGCAAAAATATAATTTTTATGGTGCACAATTTGAAGGATAATTGAGAGGGGAAATGTCAGATTCCAACAACTTATAACCATTATCTTTCTGATTTAGTGCAAAAATAGCTATATTAAATTCTGAAAAAAAAAAGATGTACGTTTCTTACTTATAAACAAAAAATTGCTTGCCAATAGAGATAATTTCAACAATAATTTATGAAATAAAATAACTTAATTTAGAAAATATGGGGTAAATATTTTGTCCAGCTAATATCTGGACTTAGGGCCTCATTTTTCTTACCTAGATCCACAAATCCAAAGTCCACATATATTTTGGCACACATAGATCCTAAGACAAATCCAGCTAGAGGTCCAATGATGCCTACTGTATGCACGCAAGCTAAAAATATAGAAGAAAAATTAAATGTTATTTATGTTATTTATCTAGAGAATGATCAAAGATAATATGAAAAATCAAAGTAGTTCAAAGCCACTAAAGGGGTAGTTTTCAAAAGGATTTCTCTGGAGAAATGGCAGTTTTCCTTTGGGGAAAAAAAAATTAGGCTATTTAGTGAACAAGTTATCTGGCTAAAGTTAGCCGGATAACTTGCCCCATATATTCAGTGGGATAACCGTCCTGCTGAATATATTACATAAAGTTATTTGGCTACATATAGCTAGCTAACTTTAGTACTAACCGGCTAGCATTTAAATATGGCCGATGAGGACTAAAGTTATCCAGCCTTGTGTGGTCGGGTAAGTTGATGCTTACCCAAATATCTTCAAATGATATCCAGGTAACTAACACTTCATAAAAAATAAATAAAACAAATTGCGGGCTTCCTGGCCCAATTCCTGCCCCCCCCCCCCCCCCCTGTGAGTCTCACCCATCTACTGAACCGGACCCGCCTTCCAACTCCTTCATATGGTTTAAAATACAAAGTAAACTGCGGTGCCAGGCCTGGCCCTCCCCATTCTCTTCCTCCCTGCTAAATATAAATGAAAACTTTGTCTAAGAACTCCCCAAACAACCCCCATGCTAGCACCAGAAGCTCTTCCACCCAGTACCTGAATCAAGGCCTGTTTCTTAGGCCCAGATAGCCTATTTCTTACACTACCAGCCTTATTGCCAGAATAATGCTGGAGACAGCCAGGATCACACTGCTCTTGATCCCGGTGTAAGAAACAGGCCCCGATTCAGATACTGGGTGGGTGGGAGGGCTTCTGATGCCAGCATGGGGAAGAGGGTGGGAGGTAGTAGATGAGGTTTTCATTTATATTTAGTGTGAAGGGCTGGGCCCAGTGCCATGGTTTGCTTTTTATTTTATACCATATGAAAGGGTTGGGAGGGAGGTCTGGTCAGTGAGTGGTTAAGACACTTGGGGGTGGGGTGGATGGGGGAGAATCAGGCAGGGTGGTCCAGGATTGGTTTTTATTTGTTTTTTAAAGAAGCACTAGTTATCCGGATATCTTTTGAAGATATCCAGGTAAGTAGCAAGTTATCTGGCCACACAAGGCTGGATAAATTTAGGCCTGCTCTGAAGCAGGCCTAAATTCATCTGGGTAACCTAGCTGGATATACTCAATATTTGGCTAGATTAGCCAGATAAGGCAGATATCCTTTGAATATGTCTTTTGAATATTGACCTCTATGAAAATTGCTTCATCTTCCCCCTTTGTATGTATGCTGTCCTTAGTGAGCATACTTTTCCCTGAGGGAGAGGAAGGGCAGTATTGAGGTTAGGGCTGTCCTGTTAAAGTACATATGGTAATTTCATTTTTTTTTTAAATTTATTCTTCATTATGATTTTCAAATATTACAAGTAAGACAATTCTTACTAAAAGGAAAATAGGAATATCCATATCAAATTATTACAAAAAAGACTTCAGAAATATTTATAAGTCACCAAATCTTTGATAAGCTTCCTCTATAAGGCAATATGGGGGGGTCAGGCATTAACTTAAGAAATTCCAACATTTACAAATCTTATGATAAAGAAATAGCATAGTGTAATTGACAACAACATTTTCTTAGATCCCACTTAGTGCTCTCTAGGAGATATTACAGAGATCACCCTAGCATTCAAAAACGATTTGAGCTGCTTTGGGTAATAAAAAATAAAGCATTCATCTTTATGTTTCACAATGCATCTGCACAGGTATCTCAAGACAAAAGAATAACCCAAATCCTTTACTTGTGATCTATGAACTAAGAATTCCCTTCTCCTTTGCTGTGTGACACGAGCAAAGTCGGGGAAAATTCTCACCATCGCTCCATAAAATGGCTTGTCATGTTTTTAAAGAAACTTTTCATCACAATTCCCATATCATATTTTGATACAAATGTAACTAAGGGACAGATTTTTAATCTGACGCGCACGGGGTACATTTGTGCGTGCTACCCGGCGTGCAAAAATGTACACCCGATTTTATAACATGTACACGCTGCCGCACGCATGTTATAAAATCCAGGGTTGGCCCGATGGCTTTCCCTGTTCCCTCCCTGTTCCCTCCGAAATTGGAGCGGCCTTGGAGGAAACTTTTCTTTCGCTCCCCCCACCTTCCCCTCCCTTCCCCTATCTAACCCATCCCCCAGCCCTACCTAAATCCCCCCACCTTATTTTACTTTTACACCTGCCTCTTGCAGGCGTATCTTGTGTGCGCCGGCCGAGCCACTGTGCTGGAGGACTTGGAGCTGCCCCGGCCCCGCCCCCGCCCCTGGTCTGCCGCCCCGCCCCTTCCCACCCATTTTTCAAAGCCCCGAGACATACGCGCCTCCCGGGGCTTGTGCGCGCCGCCGAGCCTATGCAAAATAGGCTCGGCACGCGCAGGGTTAACCTTTTGAAAATCTACCCATAAGAGAGTAGCTCTATCACACAGTTCTACCGTAGAATCTTCCAGGTATTGGGTTGAACTCTCCATAATCTCTGCCTAATTTTCAGGGCGCCGTCTACCTATTTGTAGGGCTGGAAGGAAAAATTGCTTAATGATACAGCGTAACCTTGTCTCGTCAAGCTTCAAATTTTCGAGGAAATATTTCTTCACAGTCATATTAGTTGTTTGTCCCACAATTTTGGGAAAATTCAAAAATCTTAGGTTAAGATGTTTGGAGTAGTTCTCTAAATTTTCAATCAATTTTCCATAATAAAATAACCAAACTCTCCTCGCGCTTTCCCACCTCACCTACACCCACCAAATTTATCCCAAATAGCTCGGACACTAAAATGGACACATTCGAGTCCACTTCTGCCTCCAAAATTACCTCAATACTAAAAAAAATGCACCCTACCACCCACCCATCAGACATGATCCCCACTAAAGTTCTCTTATCCATCCCAGACATCATTGCTCAACCACTAGCTGACATTATTAACACACCCATGTCTACGGGAGATGTTCCCAACCAGCTTAAACTAGCCATGGTAAAATTCATCCTAAAGAAACCTAAACTTGACCCAGCCGACTTATCTAACTACTGCCCCATTTCCAACCTACCCTTCCTTGCTAAAGTTCTTGAAAAAACTGTCAACACACAACTATCTAATTACCTAGATCAGCACCAGATCCTCTTCCCATCACAACACGGCTTTCGAAAGCACTTCAGTACTGAAACACTCCTGATCTCCATCTCCGACTGCGTCATCAGAGGTCTAGACAAGGGTCACACCTACATTCTAGCCCTATTATACATCTCTGCAGCCTTTAACACTATTGATCACTCCATTCTCTTTGACAGGCTATCCGACATTGGTATCTCTGGGATCCCCCTCTGCTGGTTCAAATCATACATCAGTGACAGACACTTCAAAGTAAAAATAGAAAACCACGAGTCCAAACCCATCAACATAACAAGGGGCATACCCCAAGGCTTCTCCCTATCCTCCACACTCTTTAACATATACCTCCTTCCCCTCTGCCACCTCCTCTCAAATCTTGAGCTCCTTCACTTTATCTACGCCGACGATGTACAAATTCTCATTCCTATCACTGATACCCTAACTAATGCTTTAAAAAAAAAAATGGGAAAGTGCCCTCTCCTCTATCAACAGCCTACTCACCCAACTCAATCTTGCCCTTAATGCCAACAAAACCGAACTTATGATCATCACACCCCAACACCTCAACCCACTACCCATCTCCGCCAAATCACCCCATGCCCCCCCAGACTTCTCGCAAAACGTAAGAGACTTAGGTATAACCCTTGACTCCCAATTCAACCTTCAGAAATTTATCTCCTCCACCATCAAGGATTGCTACCATAAACTACATACTCTCAAAAAACTCAAGCCAATCCTTCATGCGAGCGACTTTAGAACAGTCCTACAAGCCCTCATCCTATCTAAACTAGACTACGCAAACACGCTCCTCCTAGGTCTACCTAAACATTCTTCAGCCCCATTACAGCTGCTACAAAACGCAGCTGTGCGCATATTAACCAGCACACGCAGAAAGGAACACATTACACCCATCCTCAAACAACTTCACTGGCTCCCTATCACCTCTAGAATACAATTCAAGACTCTTACCCTCATACACAAAGCCATACACAATCCAAATATGCTCTGGTTCACAGACACTCTACATATCCGTCCCACCACTCGTCCTACCAGAACATCATACATAGCAACTATACAAACGCCCTCTCCAAAACTCTTTCAACTCACAGCCACCAAACAACGCTCCCTATCATTAACTGGACCTTCCCTTTGGAACACAATGCCCACCCAGCTACGCCTTGAGACTTGCCCAAAGAAATTCAGACAGAAACTTAAGACTTGGCTATTCACACACGCCTACGCTTAATTCCTACACCGCCCCACCTCTCTGCCCCACACCCTCGCCCTCCCTTCCCTGCCCTCTCCCCCCCCACCAGTCCTCTCCCCACATACTTGTATAGAATGCACCCCTCATCCCTCACCCTACTATATCCCCCTCTCCTCTGCTGTATATTGACTCCCACCCCCCCTAATTCTTCAGCTCTTTGCCCCTTCCCCTTGCTCCCCCTGTACATTGATTGTTTATAATATTGTTGTCATGTATCTAATCTTGTTTTTTTTTTTTTTTTTTTGCATTTATTGTCTGTTCACCATATCCTCTTTTTACCCTACCCTTTCCCCCTTCTTCTCCTCTCCTCCCCCTAGTTCTATTATCAGTTACACTGAAAAGCCACTTTGGCTGATTTCTCGTTGTATGGAAACCGACTTGATGTTTTTCTTAACGAATGTTGGTATATAAAAAACATTAAATAAATCAATAAATTAAATAAATCCTACGGGAAGCTATTGTAACATCTTTAATCAATTTAGCATTACATTCATTATTTGTTTTCAAAGTAGCTTCCACCACGTCTATCCTGGATTCAATTTTTCCCAAATTCTCTTCCATTTTTTCCACTTTTGTATTAAGAATTTCAGTTTTTGCATTGGATTCATACTGAGACTTGCCCAAACCAGCCACTAAGTCCCATAATACGTTGAGAGTCACAATTGCTGGTCTTGTTGGTAAATGAAAGTGGCTTAACTCACCCACTTTCACATCCAGTGTTCTTTCCACCGTCATCAGCTGGATGTTCCTCTCTCCTTTGCCCTGTTCGGGGGTCGATGTCTGGACCACCTTCTCACCTTCTCCTTCTCCCCTCGCAACTGGTCCCTCGGGAGAGCCAGGCAAGCTGTAAAAATCTCCTCCGTGTTCCGCTCCTGTCGACACCGCAGATGCCCCTTCGGCAAGCTGTTTCTCAACAAGCAAAGGGGAGCCGGTGGGAGACATCATCAATGGACACCGAGGATCTGGAGGGCTGAGTGTCACTTCCCCCTACGACACGGAGACTCCTTCCTCCAACGCCAAAGCGGGGGTATTCTCCTCTGTGTTCGCTGCCAAAGCCGGTGAGTAGGATGTTATTAATCTTTGCCCTGAAACTGGGGATGGGTCGGAGGAGTAAACCCGGATTTTCCCCTTTCTTTTTGCGGGCATTTCGAAGAGAAATTCAGACAAACTCAGAGCAGCGTTCTCTCACTGGCAGTACGTGGCCATCTTGTTCCCACCTGGAATTTCATTTTTAAATCCCAGAGTGTTCTTTACATACTTTGCATTTGCAAAGTTAGCATGGTAGAGAATCCCTGATGTGCCAGGGGATTCTCTACCATTCCCTTTGAAAAACATTTTGCAGGCCAGCTGCTATAATGATCTGTGGGCCAATAGGCACCAAGGGGAGTCAAAGAATTGTCCTCTAAGTAACTACCTTTAAATGAAAACAAAATAGCAATGTATTTCATGACAAATTATTCAGTACAATTCTGTATAGCTTGTACAAAATAAATGGTCTCTAAAGTGGTATGAATTTATATATTGAATAAATTTGTTCAACCTTTTGATATATTTCTATCAATATATAGAAAGACTATTTTAAATTTATTGATGTGTAGTTTTTTTAGGTAATTGATTATTCCTCTATAGAAAATATGTAAAGATTATTGTTAAAAACATACCAGAATACTGTACAATCATAAGAGAAATATTGATTTTAGGAAAAACACAGATAGTTTAAAGTGGCTTGCACAAACAGAGAGAGAGCAAAAAGAAAAATTGGAAGTTTGAATTGGACAGTATATTTTACAGTTTTGAATGCTGAATTTCACACTGTTTATAGATGCAATGTTAAAATCTTCTATTGTCTTTCCTAAGCATTACAAGTTAAGAACAAGCAGCATAATATTTCAGCAGGGGATTTCTAGATACTTATTTAAAAGGTTCAGGCTCCAGATTCTCCTCTCCTCTATGATTTTAATAACTAAACTAAAAAAATCAATGGCCACAGAAACCCCGTTACTCCCCTGGGAACTAGAGTCAGACATTTTCCTGCCCAGCTGTCTCTACATGGTCAAAATTGGCACTGAAATGCCATTAACACTTGCCTACCCTGCTTACGGCTTTTGGGGAGATGGTAATTGGATAATCTGCCCCACATGGCTCTTCCAAAAAAAATAAGAGTTGAGAGAAGGAGGGAGACCATAGCCATACCCTGATCCCTGCAGAGGAAGGGGATATCCTGATCCCATAGCTATACCCTGATCCCTTCATCTAAGGGTAAGGGGGACCACAGCTCCCCTTACCTTCAGATGAAGGGGTAAGCATGGACAGGCTTGGGCAGCTTTATTGTGATGTCACAATGCTACTCTGTCCAACCAGATATAATGTAGCGGTTGGAGAAGAAGTGACATTTTCCTGGCTGGAAAACAGGAAAGTCAATGGATGCTCAGCCATTAACCAATTAACCAGAGTGTTCTTTACATACTTTGCATTTGCAAAGTTAGCATGGTAGAGAATCCCTGATGTGCCAGGGGATTTTGTACAGGTGTTGCACAAAACACTTCTCACAAACCACTTTTCAATAGTATCGCACTTGAATTAGTTAAGAATAGGCCTAATAAGGAAAAATGGCATTTTAAAAATAGATTATTTTGTTAGCGTTCAGCACACCGTGTGACTCTTCCAAAGAAGGGAGGGGAGGCGTGGCGGGGGCAGGGGGAGGTATCTACTCTGTGTATGTACCTCTTAATATTTCTAGACACTATTCCCTCTCACCTGCTCATCTTGCAGCTGATGGATTGGTTGTGGTAGCTATGGAATCTGAGTACATGGTGAACTGTACCAGGAAGATGTTCAATGAGTTCATCCTCTGCAGGCTGATGCCACTCAGTGTGGTGTCCAGCACACCTCATCAGTTGGGTCTTTCAGGACCTCCATCATCTTTTTCAAAATAGAGCTCTGCACCAGCTGTGCTTTGAGCATGGTTACCATTGGTGTGAGATAGAGTGGCAGTGAGAAAGATAGAAATGGGAGAATCTTGGTTCACTGTTACTTGGGAAGGTAGCATAGGAAGATCTTGCTTCAACTGGATAGTCAGGTACATAGTCTAAATTGTGCATCATACTGATTTTTGAGGCACTGTCAAATAGAATCAGGACATGAGCCCCATGTGACAACACCTTGCACTATGTCTTCTTTTCAGGATTACCTGTGTACATACTGTACATTTATTTTACCCTCTACTTGTCTATTGAATGCTTTAGGGGTAATTTTCAAAGCCAGTTACATACTTAAAACCTGGTTTTATGCATATGGAAGGCTGTTCTAAAATTGACTCTGGCTCAACATGTGTAAACATCTGTAACCTGGTTTCATACATACTTTTACGTGCACTGAGGAGAGGTGTTCCAAAAAGTATGTGCATACTTTTTGATTTAAAAAATTGTGAGGTCCATATTTAGCTACTATCCAGCTCAGTGCATTAGCTGAATTAATTTATCTGCTAATTTGGTCAAGATATTCAGAGGGTGTGGCCATGTTATTGTATTTATTCAGCTACATAATTTATATGGCTAACTTTAGACTAGCTGAATAACAGGTTTAACTTATCTGACTAACTTGCAAGGTGATGCATCAAGTCGCTATAGGGCTTTAAAATGCATTAAACAATATATATATTATGCGATATAGCCCTGCCCAGATTTCCTCCCCTATTACAATGAGCTGCTTTGCATGGGATTTGCACGCATGAAGTTTACAAATCCATGCAAAGCAGCTCATTAATAGGCAATCTGATGTAAATAAATGAATGCGGATGACTTAGAAATTTGCCAGTCACTTTAATTTAACTACTCTTCCTAAGGATGGATTAAATTGGTGGAGGAGTGGCAAGATATATTAAAGAGGGCATTGAATCAAACAGGATAAAAGTTCTGCAGGAATCAAAATGCAATGTTGAATCCTTATAGATAGAAATTCCAAGTGAAAAGGGGAATAAAATAGCAGTGGGGGTATATTACCATCTACCTAGTCAGAATGAACAAACAGACAATGAAATGCTAAAAGTAATTAGGGAAGCTAACAAAATCAGTAGCACAGTAATAATGGGTGATACCAGTTATCCCAGTATTGACTTGGTGAATGTCAGATCAAGACATGCTAGAGAGGTAAAGTTCATAGATAAAATAAAAGATTCCTTCATGGAGAAGTTGGTACAAGAATCAAGAAGAAGGGAAACTATTTCAGATGTTCCTTAGTAGAATACAGCATTTGGTGAAAGAGGTAACAGTGTTGGAGCCACTTGGCAATAGTGATCACAACATGATCAGATTTGACTTAATGACTGGAGAGAGGACACTAAAGAAATCTACTGTAATGGTATTTAACTTTCAAAAGGCTGAATATATAAAATGAGGAAAATGGTTAGGAAAATCCGGAAAGAAGCAGCTGCAAAAGTTAAGAGTTTACGTCAGGCATGGAGATGGTTAAAAATATGAACTTGGAAACCCAGATCAGATGTATTTCATGCATTAGAAAAGGTGGAAGGAAGTGAGAGAAGCTATAATAGCTAAAAGAACCTTTTTCAAGAAAAGGAAAAGGGATCCTGTTGCGTTTGTGCCTGCTCTTGCCCTCGCTCCACCCTCTCTACCTCTGAGGCGACTCCCTTTGGGTCTGATGGACAGCTGCTGCCGCGGCTTCTCCTCACAATTTCTTCCCGGAGTCCCCGGGCTGGCCTGATGCTGCGGATGCGCCATATTCCTGATGACGTAGGGTGTATGCGCGCGCTCCGAAGTTTGTACCAGCAAGGGCGCGAACCTCGGGGGCATCCCCTCATAGTGACGTCATCCGCTTCCAAACATAAAAGGTCTTTGCTTACGCTTACGAATTGAGTTAGCAACGGTTTGATTATGGGGATCATCTCGACCAGCTTCATTCTCCGCTGCTCTGCCTCTTCAAACTTACCAGGGGTACCCGCTCCTTGGGGGCCCCGCTCTCTCTTGTTTTCAGATTGATAAGACGGGATCCGGTACTCGCTCCTCAAGGGCCTATGTCCCTGAACACTCAGAAGACTCCCTATTGCCTGGAAGTGATCGCAGAAGTGAACATTGTGAGTTTCTATTATAGTTGCATATAGGAATTGGTACTCACTCCTCGAGGGCCCATGTTCCTAGAACTCTGAAGATTCTCTTCTGTCTAAGATGCTATCGCAGGTACAGAGATCGTGAGTTATTATTACAGATTGCAGATAGGAACCGGTACTCGCTCCTCGAGGGCCCATGTTCCTAAAACCCTCCGAAGACTCTCTTCTAGTTCAGAAGCTATTTCATATACAGATATTGTGAGTTCTTATTTCAGTTTGCATATAGGAACCAGTACTCGCCTAGAGGCTCCTGTTCCTGAATATACTAACTATTCTCTATTGCCTAGAAACCATTACAGAGATAGATAACTGTGAGTTACCATCGCTCTCTCAGAGCTGTCCCTGGAACCAGGTACTCGCTCCTCAAGGGCCTAACTCTCTCCAGCTACTGAGCCTTCTTATTAATCTATGTGAGTGTATCATCTACTTCTGGTTATGTATCCAGCATACCCTGTATATTCACTATCTATGAGTCTCTCTCTACAGCTCAGCAAACCCGGAGATAGCAGTTACAGGATTTGAGGGACTTCAGCCCTGCCAGGCATATCAGCTCACTACTGCCACCTCTGGTCTTAGACTGTACCTGTCTAAGAAAGAACTATCTGTGTCTGTCTCCATACTCCAGCCTAGTCGGTGGTCCCTCTCATGATATCCTCCTGAGGGCGCTGTCATCTGCCATCGGCCCAAGGATTCACCATTCTACATTAGAGTGCTCATCTCTCACACTTCTAGAGCTGAGTACAACTGCTACCTTGCAGTCTAACTCTCAAATGTTGCTAACATTTCCTTCCTCAGGAACTGTA
This sequence comes from Rhinatrema bivittatum, assembly GCF_901001135.1. Classification (NCBI taxonomy): domain Eukaryota; kingdom Metazoa; phylum Chordata; class Amphibia; order Gymnophiona; family Rhinatrematidae; genus Rhinatrema; species Rhinatrema bivittatum. The sequence continues at coordinate 129,353,583 of NC_042623.1, forward strand.
TCATAACCAATTGCTACTTCTTAGCAGGAACCATACAGATGGCCAACACCTCCCTTCAGGGGAACTCTTGTATATCAGGTTGGCACTCTGTGCGGAGATCCATAACAGATACTAACTCCTTCTCTCTGGAAGAACAGATCTTATATGGTTGCTGACCTCTCCCCTCTGGGGAGCAACTCCATAACAGTTTGCCAACAGATTGCTAACCCTAGCAGAGACTCTAACATTGCTACTGCAGTCCAACTCGTAACAGATTGCTAGTTCCTCCCCTCTGGGGAAGCAAAGCTCAACAGGATTGCTAACTCCTCCCCTTGGGAGGAGCAAACCCTAACAGACTGCTAATTCGTAGTAGCTCCTACAACATATTGCTAACTCTTAGCAGAAAAGATAACAGATCCAAATGAAGAAAATAGGAAACTTCATAAGCACTGGCAAGTTAGATGAAAAGCACTGATACGAAAGGCAAAAAGAGAATTTGAAAAGAAGCTTGTTGTAGAAACCAAAACTCATAATAAAAACATTTTCAGGTACATATGAAGTAAAAAGCCTGTGAGATAGTCAGATGGACCATTAGATGATCAAGGGGTAAAATGGGCACTTAGGTATGACAAATGCCATAGTAGAGAGATTAAATGAATTTTTTGCTCTGGTCTTTACTGAGAACAGTGTAAGAGAGATGCCAGAAATGATATTCATAGGTCGTGATTCAGAGGAACTGAAACAAATCTCAGTGAACCTGGAAGATGTACTAGGGCAAACTGACAAACTAAAACAGTAGCAAATTAACTGAACCAGATGGTATGTATCCCAGAGTGCTGAAAGAACTGAAAAAATGAAATTGTGGACTTGCTATTAGTAATTTGTAAACTAGCATTAAAATTGTCTATAGTACCTAAAGACCGGAAGGTTTCCAATGCAATGCCAGTTTTTAAAAAGTGATCAAGGGGTGATCCAGGAAACTACAGACCAGCGAGTCTGACATCTGTGCCAGGGAAAATGGGAGAAACTATCATAAAAAACAAAATTTCTGAGCATATTGATAGCTTATTTTAATGGGACAAAGCCAACATGGACTTAGCCAAGGGAACTCTTGCATCACCAATCTGCTATATTTTTTGAGAGTGTAAATAAACATGGATAAAGGTGAAATAGTTGATAAAGTATATCTGGATTTCCAGAAAGCATTTGACAAAATCCAGATATATGAGAGACTTCTTAGGAAATTAAAAAGTCATGGGATAGGGGGCAGTGTCCTATTGTGGATTTGGGACTGGTTAAAAATAGAAAACAGTGACTAGAGCTAAATGGTAAATTTTCCCAATGGAGAAAAGTGAATAGTGGAAAGCCCCAGGGATCTGTTCTGGGACCCCTGCTTTTTAATATATTTATAAATGACCAAGAGCCACAATGTTAGGTGGATGTATTGGCACACTGAATACTACAGGCAGTTGATGAGCAGCATCAAGATGGAAGGGAGGTTGACATGCCACTTAGAGAAGTATCAGCAGTTGGATACAACAGCAATCACAACAGGCGGGACAGCAGGACTTATGTCAAGGATTGCCATGCAGGAGACTGCACAGGCTCTGGAGGGAGCACATCTTTTGTCTCCGTACCTCTTAAGCTCTCAGCCCATAATGGATTTATATGAAGACCTCAAAACAGACCTAGATCCTGTTATAGAAAGGTTCCATTCCATACCAGGGCTTGTGAAACTGTTGTCCTTCTTCCTTTGGGTTTATTGCAAACAACTGTCGGGGTTGAAGGAGGAATGTCACAAGCATTTTTTTTCATGTGTTTGCACCAGGTGCTGTGAGCTGTATATAGTCATATTCATACTTAAGTTTCCTCACTGAAAGTCAGGACTTTCTTGCCTTGAAGAGAGGTTTCTATGTCAAGGCACAGTCACCCCATGTTCTGGGAGCTATTGACTACATTCATGTAGCCATCATCCCACCCCATAACAGGGAGGGAGGCCTTCTGCAATTGAAAGCTCTTCCACTTCATCAATGTACTAGTGGTATGTGATACCAAATGCACATCCTTGATGTTATGCCTAGGTACCCAGGAGCTACACATGATTCCTATATTCTTCGGCAATCTGCAATTTTTGAACATTTTGAAGAGGACAGGTATGGCCATGATTGGCAACTAGGTAAGAGCTGTGACTCATTCTCTTATCTCTAGCTATGTGTTTATTGCTAATGTCTGGAGGTTGGTGTCTGCCTTGTTAGTGGGTACCTCTGTAGCAAGATGTATGTCTCTACCTTGTTTCTATATATAACTGGCTGTGCCAGGCTTAATCATTCAGGCTAGATTGCATAGAGATTAAGAAATCTAGAGGCCATTGAACTGGGGGTTCCAATAAGGATAGGACTTGAGAAAACTACATCAAGTAGATTCTCAGTGTTATAGGAACCCCAGAAAACTTTGAGCCAGAAATGTTATCAGTTTAGAGTATGAGGGTCACAGCCAGTTCCTAACAAGAATCTAGTAATCTCTATAAGTAGGGACTCACAAGTAATGTGTGCACAGTCAGAGCAGAATCCACTGAGGGTATCAATACCAAAACGTTGTATCCTTGTCATTATATGTTCCCATGTGAAGGGGATACCAGAAACAGTCAGCAAACATTGTGCTTGGACAAACAGGATGTCACATATAAGATATGGGTACTTTATACAACACTTACAGTAGCATTAAAGCTTTATATATGTACTAATCATGTATGTTAATGTTCACTATATATGTATTAATGCATGCTTCATCTATTTGTCATGTTGTAATGGATGAGTGTAATGGCAACTAGATGGAGCTTTTACTCTTTGCAATGAACATGCACATTATATAAAAAGTTCAGTATTTATTGCTATGACTGATAATAGATAATGAGAGTAATAATAATATTGTTACAATTCTGGCTGCTGTGTAGCCTCAACACCAGAGGCCCCCCATGAGCATGCTCCCTTGGTTGGCTCGGCCTTCCTTGCCTTCCCTGCCTACCTGCCCCATATCTAGAACTCATTATTTAACCTTGTCTAGCCCATGCCTCAGTGCTTCGGCATCAAGTTCCTTTGGGCTCCCTGCTATAGCCATATATTCCTTGCCTTGCCACCTTTGGGCTTTCTGCTTTCCTGCCTTGCCTTTCTCTGTGGCCTATGGGCCTCCTGGTTCTTTGTGATCATGCTCTGTGGTCTACAGGCATTCTAGTTCTTGCTTGCCTTCTTGTCCCCTCTCTCCTTGAATCCCTTTGTAGCTGTGCTGTTACTCTTCTGCTTACCCCTGCTTCCCTTGGACGTCTTTGCCTTGCTGCCTTCAGGCATTTTGTGTTTCATGTTCAGTGTAGTCCTTGTACTGGTTTGTCCAGTCCTGTCATTGTCTGTCTTCCTTGCACTGGTTCCCCTCCTCCAGTTCACGCTTACCTGCATCTAGTCTCATGCTAACCTGCACGCTATTCTGATTTCATCCATACCTGCACTCAGTTCCAGTGTAACAGTTTACGCTTACCTGCATTCACATCCAGGGTTTACCCACATTCTGTTCCAGTGTGGCCTGAAGCTCACCCTTGCCACCATGCACCCAGCTCCAGAAGCTCCTCTCAGCCTGCACCCAGCTCCAGAGACTCTTCTCAGCCAGCACCCAGCTCGAGAGGGCCTTCTTAGCTGATACCCAGCTCCAAAGACTCTTCTCAACCAGCACCCAGCTCCAGGGATTCTTATCATCCTGCACCCAGCTCAGGAGACTCTACCTAGCCTCACCAGATCACCAGCAATTGCTCCTGTCCTCCTGACCTGTGTCACTCCTGCAGGTGGAGTTCACCACACCAGGTTACAGCCCAAACCGTAACAAATATGACTGGTAATAGATAATGAGAGTAATAATAGTATGTCATTAGAATAAGAATGTATGATGAGAATAATATATTAATAATATAATAATACCCTGAGGGGTAGATTTCCGAAAGGTTGCGCGCAGGCGTACATGTGCGTGCGCTACCCCCTAACCTGACCTTCCCATCCCTTCCCCTAACCTTCCCCCCTAGCCCTACTCTACCCCCCCCAAAATTGTTGTTTTACCTTTTGCGCCTGCCGGCTGACTGCCAGCACACAATCCCAGGCTCAGCGGCAAATATGGCTGCTGTTCCGGGAGCCTGACCCCGCCCCCTCCCCACCCCTTTTTGCACGTCCCAGGGCTTTTTTGTGCATCGCCGGCCCTTTTAAAAATAAGGCCGGTGCGTGCAAGGCTGGTTATGCACATAAATTCTCTATATCTGTGACTGCCCTGCATTGGATCGCTGCAATCCAGCCATGAGAGTTAATATCATTCAAGAACATTGTGCAGGGGCTAGATAGGCGTTGAGCATCTAGCTTCCTTCTGTATACCAAATTAAAGTATTTACAAGTTCTCTTTTTATACCATTTTCCCTTCTACTCATTTTCTTACCTATAGAATTGTAGTTATTTTGCATTCTCTGCTGTGTGCTATACATCTGTAGGAACCATGGCATGGTCTGTGGACCCCTAGCCTGAGTTGGGGTTGACGCTACCTGAGAGGGTAAACCCCCACAGGTCCCCAACGTCAGGAGGCGAGGCCAGAGGAAGACAGGGGCCAGCTGGAGCTTCGCCAATACCAGTCCATGTTCCCCGAGGGTTGATCCCTTGGGTGCCAGGACAGGCTGGACTTAGGTGGGCCCCTGAGGTGTGGTGTAGGTCCCGGGTCCAGAACTGGAGCGGGTGTGGTTGGAGTCGAATGGCTGGCAGGAAGACGAGGCAGGTAAGGCTCAGGAGCCAGCAGCAGGAGAAGGAGGCGGGCGCCTGACTAGAGTCAGAGGACCAGCAGGTCAGGGATGGCCAAGAGCCCTGATCCCGCCTCAGGGTAGATGAGCAAAGTGAGGTCCAGTCCAAGGTTCCGAGGCAGGTGGCAGACAAGCAGTCCAAGGTTCAGAGGCAGGCGGCAGATGAGCAGAGTGAGGTCCAATCCAAGATTCAGAGGCAGGTGGCAGACGAGCAGAGTGAGGTCCAGTCCAAGGTTCAGAGGCAGGTGGCAGACGAGCAGAGTGAGGTCCAGTCCAAGGTTCAGAGGCAGGCGGCAGATGAGCAGAGTGAGGTCAAATCCAAGGTTCAGATGCAGGCGGCATTCCAAGGTTCAGAGCCTGGAGATCTGTCTGAGAGACTCCAGGAAGAAGGACGCAAGGCCTGGTTCTGGGGCAGGAGTCAGGTACTGGAACAGGAGTCAGGTACTGGAACAGAAGTCCTTCAAGGAGAAGTGCAGGATCCCGAGAGAAGCAATGCAGGCGACTTGTTGCCAAGCCGTCTGGATATGGCCCAAGGGAGCCTTATATAGTCCCGCGCTGATGACGTTATCCTCTGGGGCGGTCCCAGGTTTCCCGCCAAAGGTCCTTTAAAAAGATGCGGGTGCCGCACATGCGCCTAGGCAGAACCTTGGGCAGGGCCGGAAGCTGGTGGCATCTCATGTGCTGGCAAGGCTGAGGAGGCCCTGACGTCGGCGGGTGCAAGCAGAGGGGACTCGGATAGGCAGGCCATGGCAGCTGATATCCCAGGCAGGGCCCGGAGGCATAGCCAAGTGGAAGCAGCCCACAGGGGGTTTCCGCAGGCGGTGAGTGCAACAGTACCCCCTCCTTTAGGGCTCCTCCTAGGGGTCTGGGCTTCCTAGGATGAGGGCGGTGGAATTGTCTGATCAAATTCTTATCAAATATATTAGAAGCAGGTTCCAGGAGTTCTCTTTGGGACCAAAGCCCTCCCAGGCTAGAAGATATTCCCATCAATGTCCTCGTCTCCTCACATCCAGGATATCGCGCACTTGATAGGTGGAATCATCCTCGGCAGCTACCGGTTTAGGTTTGGGTTGAGGTTGTGATTGCCAAGATGGCACTAGAGGTTTTAAGAGGGATGAGTAGAAGGAGTTGTGGATCCTCATGGAAGAGGGTAGCCGCAGCTGGTAGGTGACAGGTCCTAGTTGACGGATCACAGGAAAGGGTCCAATATATCGTGGAGCCAGCCGCATGGAAAGAAGCTTAAGGTGGATATGAGGGTACTAAGCCAAACCTTTTCACCAAGCTTAAACTGAGGAGCGGGCCTCTGGGGGCATCAGCTGTCTTCTTGGCTCTCTGGGCGGTCTCCTGGAGGAGAAGTTGCATGCATTCTCATAGACGGTGTAGCTTCTGAGTGTCAGCTGGGCTGCTGGGGAGGTCACCATAAGAGGTATTGGTAACGGAGGAAGTGGTTGTCGGCCGTAGACCAGCTGAAAAGGTGAGGATTTGGTAGCCGCGGAGACATGGGAGTTCAAGGCGAACTCGGCCCACGGAAGGAGCGAGGCCCAGTCATTCTGCTGAAGATTAACATAGCTGTGGAGGAATTGCTTCAATGTATGATTGGTCCTTTCAGCCAGACCATTGGCTTGCGGATGAAACGCCATCGTAAAATCTAGGATGATGTCAAATTTCCGGCAGAGAGCCCTCCAATACCTGGCTGTAAATTGGGTTCCACATGATTTGGGAGGCCATGGAGGCAGAAGTTGTGCTGTACGAAAAGCTGTGCCAACTGAGGAGCTGAGGGTAAACCTGCCAGGGCGACGATGTGTGCCATTTTAGAGAACCGGTCTACCACTATCCAGATGACCGCTTTGCTCTTGGAAGGCGGTAGCTTAACAATGAAGTCGGTGGCAATGTGTGACCAAGGTTCAGCGGGAGCAGGTAGTGGCTGAAGCAACCCCGGAGAGGGACCTGGAAGGGGCTTCTGCTGGGCACAAACCTGGCAAGAGTCCATGTAATTCTTTACATTGGTTCGCATGGTGGGCCACCAGTAGTATTTGAGGATTGAAGTGAGGGTGCGAGCACATCCAGATAGACGACGCATTGGTACAGTAAATCATGGAAGACCTCGTTCATCATATTTTAGAAGACGGCCGGGGCATTGCAGAGTCCAAAAGCATCACTAAATACTCATAGTGCCCACTGCGAGTATTGAAGGCCCTCTTCCACTCGTCACCTTTCCGAATACGAATAAGGTTGTAGGCCCCACAGAGGTTGAGCTTGGAGAAACTCCGGGCTCCTTGCAGGCAGTCAAACACCTCCGCAATAAGAGGTAGATGGTATCGATCCTTTAAGGTGATGGCATTCAAGCCCCTGTAATCTATACAGGAGCGGAGGGTCCCATCCTTTTTGGCCACAAAGAAGAAGCCAGCCCCCAACAGGGGATGAGGATTTGTGGATAAACCCCTTGGCCAAATTCTCCTGCACATACTCGGACATGGCCCGGGTCTCAGCGAGGGACAAAGGGTAGACCCGGCCCCGAGGAGGTTCGGTGTTGGGCAGGAGGTTGATGGCGCAGTCGTATTGGCAGTGCGGAGGTAAGACATCAGCCCCTTACTTAGAAAAGACATCCACGGAGGAGTCATAATGGGAAGGCAGCCCAGCTGGAAGCATCATCATGGAGAGGTACCGTTGAGGAGCTGGCGACTTTAGGCAAGAGGTGCAGCAAGTAGGGCCCCATTGACTGAGCTGTAGGGACGCCTAGACAAATTGCGGAGGATGTTTCTGTAACCAAGGCATACTGACAGGGGATGAATAGCCCGGTCAATGACATGGAAAGCAAGCACCCCTTCGTGCAACCCTTTGTGTTATTTCTTTAATATGCTCCTTGTTATACCTTTTGCTTAATTGTTAAGAACTTTGATTTTGATGGTTTTATTTTTGTAATCTCTTAGCCTCAGGTACAAAAATTTTAGATTGTAAGCCCTTTTAGGGGATAGTGAATTACCTATTGTACCTTATTGTAAACCGATGTGATATCTCTTTTTGAAATGAACATCGGTATATAAAAATCGTAAATAAATAAATAAAAATTGACTGAGCTGTAGGGACGCCTAGACAAATTGCGGAGGATGTTTCTGTAACCAAGGCATACTGAGGACCAGGGGATGAATAGCCCGGTCAAGGACATGGAAAGCCAGTGACTCTTCTAGAAGAGCGCTGGTGCGGAAGGTGATTGGGATAGTGGTATGGATGTCTTTGCCCGGCAAGGGCTCCCTGGAAATCGAGGACAGTATGAGAGGCACTGGAGCGAGGCAGGTAGGAATCCTGAGGTGCTGGACTAATTGCTTGAGGATAAAATTGCCCCTAGTTCCGGAATCCACAAGAGCCAGGGCATGGAACTTGTGCTTGACCACAAGGAGAGATACTGGAAGAATGAGTGGGGGATTAGGAGATGTCAGGCCTAGCGAAAGTCCCCCAACATGACCTAGACCCAAGCGTTTCCCGGATGTATAGGGCATTGAGCCAAGAGATGCCCTGCCTCTCCACAGTATAGGCAAAGCCCGGAGCGCTGACATCAGAGGCGTTCTTCAGAGGTCAACTGACCCCTACCCAACTGCATGGGCTCTTCAGAGGTGATTTTACCAACCTCCGCCGTATGTTTGGGAGAGGGCGAGCATAGAAACTTCCGCGAGACTATAGGAGGTCTTTTGGAAGGCTGCAGCTCCCGAGTCCTCTCTTGGAGCCGGCGATCAATGCGACCCACCAGATCAATGCGGGCTTTGAGTATAGCAGGTAACTTGCGGGCCACCAACTCATCCTTAATCCGGTGGGAGTGGCAATCCAAGAAGATTGCGCGTAAGCAGTTCTCACCCCAATGGAGTTCTGATGCCAGGGTGCAAACCTTGATAACATAATCTGTGAGAGCCCAGGAGCTTTGGCGCAGGTGTAGTAGAGAAGAACTGGAGATAGCCTGGCATCCCAGATCATCAAAACTGTACAGAACAGTGAGAGAAAGCCTTGCAAATTTTGCAGCACAGGGTTGGCATGTTTCCAGAGCGGTGAGGCCAAGGCTTTACTGTCCAACAGGGAAAGGATATATGTGGTTTTAGTGAAGTAATCAGGAAAAAGCGCTGACTGGATACAAAAGTGCATGTGACACTGGTTCAAGAAGCCGCAGCAGTGCTGGGGATCCCCGGAAAAATGTGGAGGCGCTGGGAGGGGCAGGACTGGTCGTGCAGTCGGCAAAGGGGCGGAAAGGCTCACAATCGTAGAAGTCAATGCAACCGGATGAACGGTGGAATCCAGACGTTGACCCAGCCATTCCACTGCCAAGGCAAGTGACTGCAGCACTTTCTGCTGTTCTAGTATCTTTTGGGCCAAGCCCATTATGGCCTGCAGAGCAGAGGCCTCCACCAGATCCATGGGCTTGGCAATCTGTAGGAACCATGGCGTGGTCTAAGGACCCCTAGTCTGAGTTGGGGTTGACGCTACCTGAGAGGGTAAACCCCCACAGGTCTGCAACATCAGGAGGCGAGGCCAGAGGAAGATAGGGGCCAGCTGGAGCTTTGCCAATACCAGTCAACGTTCCCCGCAGCTTGAGCTCTTGGGGGTCGGGGCCAGCTGGACTTAGGTGGGCCCCTGAGGCATGGTGTAGGTACTGGTTTCAGAACTGGAGTGGGGGCAATTGGAGTCGAATGGCTGGCAGGCAAGAGGAGGTGAGAGCCAGCCTAGAGTCAGAAGACTGGCAGGTCAGGGATGGCCAAGAGACCCGATCCCACCTCAGGGTAGACGAGCAAAGTGAGGTCTAGTCCAAGGTTCTGAGGCAGGCTGCAGATGAGCAAAGTGAGGTCCAGTCCAAGGTTCCGAGGCAGGCTGCAGACAATCAGAATGAGGTCCAGTCCAAGGTTCAAAGGCAGGCGGCAAATGAGCAGAGTGAGGTCCAATCCAAGGTTCAGAGGCAAGCGGCAGATGAGCAGAGTGAGGTCCAATTCAAGGTTCAGAGGCAGGAGATCCATCCGAGAGACTCCAGGAAGAAGGGCACAAGGCCTGGTCCTGGAGCAGGAGACAAGCACTGGAACAGGAGTCCTTCAAGGAGAAGCTCAGGATCCTGAGAGAAGCAACGCAGGAGACTTGTCACCAAGCCATCTGGGTACGGCCCGAGGGAGCCTTATATTGTCCCCCGCTGATGACATCATCCTCTGGGGCGGTCCCAGATTTCCTGCCAAAGGCCCTTTAAATAGCTGCTGGTGCTGTACGCACGCATGCCTAGGGGGAACCCTGGGCGGGGCCAGAAGCTGGTGGCATCTCATGCACTGGTGAGGCCGAGGAGGTCCTGGCGTCAGCAGGTGCGAGCGGAGAGAACTCTGAGAGGCAGGCCGAGGCAGCTAGCGTCCCAGGCAGGGCCTGGAGTCATAGCCTAGTGGAAGGAGCCGGCATGGGGGTTCCGCAGACAGTGAGTGCAACAACATCACTATATGCATAGGTTAATATCTCCTGGTACCAAATATTACAGTTATATAATTTAGTGTGAAACTCCCTGAAGCACCTGCTAGATCATAATATACTTTGGACCATAATATACTTTAGTGTAATATACAATTAAAGCCTGCTGAATCCTAAAACCTAGTGATATGGGGTAGATTTCCAAAGAAGCGCGTGTGCATTCATGTGCGTGCAATTCCTAGAGTGTGCACTGGACATGGCGATTTTATAACATGTGTGCGGCAATTTGTTTTTATATTTCTGCTTAGCAACTGAAGTAAGTTGCATGCACTGGCCTGCTGCTGATGCACACTTCCCCAGGTCAGCGTAAAATTATTCTGATCCGGCCGGCCCTCACCCTGTCCTTCGCTCCGTCCAGACCCCGCTCCCAACCCACCCCTTTTGAAGAATCTGGCACTTTTGCGTGTACTGGGAGATATGCGCATGGCTAGGATGTTTTTAAAATATGCTCCATACACGCTCGGCCTGGCCATGCAAGTATCTCCCAATTTTTGTGCATGTGGGTTTTTTAAATGTACTTGATAGTGTGGTTAAAATCTTCATGGGAGCATAATAGACCCTTCTCTATAACACTGAGATGTCTTCTCATTATTTCTCCCTATGGCTAATACATATGTCTCACATAGATTGTATACAAGAGAAATAGTATTTCATAGGTAGTGGGGGTTTCCTGGGAGTAAGTAACAGGTGTAACATCTACTGTATGGAATGTGCAAAGTACTAGCAACATGGATAAGGTATTGTCAGACACAGGATGCTGGTCTCTACAGACCTTGGTTGGAACCAGCATGTCAAATCTATATTTCATAAGAACATAAGAAATTGTCACTATGAGTCAGACCAATGGTTCATCAAGCCCAGCATCCTGTTTCCAACTGCAGCCAATCCAAGCTACAAGTACCTGGCAAGTACTCAAACATTAAATACATCCTTTGCTACTGATGCCAGTAATAGCAGTGGCTATTCCCTAAGTCAACTTGATTAATAGCAGTTAATGGACTTCTCCTCCAAGAACTTATCCAAACATTTTTTGAACCCAGCTATACTAATTGCACTAACCATATCCTCTGGCAACATATTCCAGAGCTTAATTATATGTTGAGTGAAAAGGAATTTTCTCTGATTAGTTTTAAATGTGCTACTTGTTAACTTCATGGAGTGCCCCCTAGTCCTTCTATTATCCAAAAGAGTAAATAACTTGATTCACATCTACCCATTCTATATATCTCATGACTTTAAAGACCTCTATCATATCCCCCCTCAGTCATCTCCTCTCTAAGCTGAACAGCCCTAACCTCTTTAGCCTTTCCTCATAGGGGAGCTATTCCATCACCTTTATCATTTTGATTGCCCTTTTCTGTACCTTTTTCCAGTGCAACTATATAAGTGCATTAAACTAGGCTTTGGCTGCATGGGCTTTCTTTGGAGAAATATCTGTACTGTGTTGAAGCAGAGTTAATACTCAGCATTGAACAGGATTCATAATGGTGTGGGCAAGCTGAGAAATAAAAAAAAAAATCATGCATCATTTCTTTGGCACAGATGATGCAGGATATGGCTGAAGACTGACTTCTCATGTCAGTCACTCTTCCAAACACATCTGCACAAAGAAGGTATAATGAGGCCTTAAGTTCAACTCGCTCAGTTATTGAACATACCTTTGGTGTATTAAAAAGTCATTTTTGATGTTAAGATAAAATGGGGAATCATTAATGTATAACCCTGCCTCACACTGTAGCAGAGATTGTGGTGGCCTCCCTTTTTAAAAATTGGCATTACATTGAAAACCCTCCAATCTTCAGGTATCATAGATGATTTTAATAATAGTTTACAAATTACTAATAGGTCCACAGATTCATTTTTCAGTTCTTTCAGCACTCTGTGATGTATACCATCTGGCCCAGGTGATTTGCTATGCTTTAGTTTGTCAATTTGTCTTAGTACATCTTCCAGGCTCACTGAGATTTGTTTCAGTTCCTCTGAATCACAACCTTTGAATATAATTCCTGGCATACGTATTTCACTTACATCATCCTCAGTGAAGACTGAAGGAAATAATTAATTTAGTCTCTCTACTATGGCTTTTGTCATCCCTTGATCATCTTATGGTCCTTCAAATGCACTTGAAAAATTTTGATTATGAGTTTTTACTTCTATAGCAGTTTCTTTTCAAATTCTTTTTTTGCCTTCTTTATGAATGCTTTGCATCTAACTTGCCAGTGTTTATGCTGTTTCCTATTTTATTTATTTATATCCCTTTTTATTTTCCTGAAAGATGTTCTTTTAGCTATTATAGCCCCTTTCTCCTCACTTTTTAACCATTCTAGTAATCATTTAGCCTTCCTTCCACCTTTTCTAGTGCATGGAATACATCTGATCTGGGTTTCCAAGATGATATTTTTAAACAACTTGATATAAACTCTTAACCTTTGTAGCTGCTACTTTCAGTTTTTTTTTATTAACTATTTTTCTCATTTTCTCATATTTAGCTTTTTGAAAGTTAAAATAGTACCATCACAGTAGATTTCTTTAGTGTTCTCTCTCCAGGTATTAAGTCAAATTTGATCATGTTGTGATCACTTTTGCTAAGTGGCTCCAACACTGTTACCTCTTTTACCAAATCCTGTGTTCCCCTAAGGACTAGGTCTAAAATAGTTTCCCATCTTGCTGTTTCTTGTACCAACTTCTCCATGAAGCAATCATTTATTTCATCTAGGAACTTTTTCCTCTCTAGGATGTCCTGATATGACATTCAAACAACAGCTAATGATGTGACATTCACCAAGTCAATACTGGAGTAATTGAAATCATCCATTATTACTATGCTACTGATTTTGTTAGCTTCCCTAATTACGTTTAGCATTTCATTGTTTGTTTGTTCTTTCTGGACAGTTCTTTCTGCTATTTTATTCCCCTTTTCACCTAGAATTTCTATACATAAGGATTCAACTTTGCATTTTGATTCCTGTAGAACATTTATCCTGTTTGACTCAATGTTCTCTTTAATATATAGTGCCGCCTCCCACCAATTTGATCCATCCTCTGGAGGTGTAGCTAAATTAATGACTGGCAACTTTCTAAGTTGGCCGTGTTAATTTATTTTCATCAGATTGCCAATTAATGAGATGTTTTGCTTGGAGTTCCAAAATTCATGTACGAAAATTCCATGCAATGCAGCTCATTGTAATAGGGGAAAGAAACTGGGCAGGGCTATACACTATTTAATGCATGTTAAAGCCCTATAACAGCTTTATGCATCACTTTCTAAGTTTTCCAGTTAAGTTAAACCTGCTATTCAGCTAGTCTAAAGTTGGTCATATAAACTTATTTAGCTAACTATTAGATAGCCAAGGAAGACCTTGTGAGACTGGAAAATTGGGCATCCAAATAGCAGATGAAATTTAATGTGGATAAGTGCAAGGTGATGCATATAGGGAAAAATAACCCATGCTATAATTACACGATGTTGGGTTCCATATTAGGTGCTACAACCCAAGAAAGAGATCTAGGTGTCATAGTGGATAACACATTGAAATCATTGGTTCAGTGTGCTGCGGCAGTCAAAAAAGCAAACAGAATGTTGGGAATTATTAGAAAAGGAATGATGAATAAAACGGAAAATGTCATAATGCCTCTGTATCGCTCCATGGTGAGACCGCACCTTGAATACTGTGTACAATTCTGGTCGCCGCATCTCAAAAAAGATATAATTGCGATGGAGAAGGTACAGAGAAGGGCTACCAAAATGATAAGGGGAATGGAACAACTCCCCTATGAGGAAAGACTAAAGAGGTTAGGACTTTTCAGCTTGGAGAAGAGACGACTGAGGGGGGATATGATAGAGGTGTTTAAAATCATGAGAGGTCTAGAACGGGTAGATGTGAATCGGTTATTTACTCTTTCGGATAGTAGAAAGACTAGGGGACACTCCATGAAGTTAGCATGGGGCACATTTAAAACTAATCGGAGAAAGTTCTTTTTTACTCAACGCACAATTAAACTCTGGAATTTGTTGCCAGAGAATGTGGTTCGTGCAGTTAGTATAGCTGTGTTTAAAAAAGGATTGGATAAGTTCTTGGAGGAGAAGTCCATTACCTGCTATTAAGTTCACTTAGAGAATAGCCACTGCCATTAGCAATGGTTACATGGAATAGACTTAGTTTTTGGGTACTTGCCAGGTTCTTATGGCCTGGATTGGCCACTGTTGGAAACAGGATGCTGGGCTTGATGGACCCTTGGTCTGACCCAGTATGGCATTTTCTTATGTTCTTATGTTCTTATTCAGCAATGTGGCCGCATCCTCTGAATATCTTGCCCATTTACATAACACATCTAGATTCTCATACTCTATTGGAAACAGAAGCACATGACTTTATAGTACAAGAAAAATGTATTAGCATTGAAAATTAAGAAAAATAGATTTTTGTAAAAGACTTTTAACTTTATTTTTATCATATTAAACAACATTTTCCAAGAAATATTTTGCTTTTTGTAAGTTATAACAGAAAACAACTACCATTCCCCATATCTCAGTTCATTTCAAGAAAAATTAAAAATTCTCACCGAAATCACAGGACCCCAAAACCACTCATATTAGAAAAGCATTCAACATAAGGGAATTCTCTCATGCTCCTCCTCTAAAGTAGTCTATATTATTCAATGCAGTAAATGTGAAGAAGCATGCTACACTGGTGAGACAGGTCAGACATTAAAGGCAATTCACATTGATACAAGATCAGACTGATACCTTCATGGGGGAACACTTTTCAGAACCAAACCAATGATTAACAATTTTATGATCAGGATAATCAAAGGCAATTTTTAAACAATCCAGGAATGTAAGACTTGAAGGTAAAATGATCAGACATTTTGGAACTGTCAAAAAAGGTCCCAATAAAGATCTTACCCCTAGATTAATCGAAGTGCTATAATTTTGCATGGATAACACCTGTGATAAGAAAAAGGGGCATAGAGAAAGAAGGAGAGAGACACTCCTTATAAGCCTTCATAGTAGTCAACTATTTATATCACTATAGAAGGGGAGGTGAGGTTCTGGAGGTGGTTTATGGTTTTAGGGCCAGTTTTACATGCAGAGTAGGATGTACGAACAGCACAGTACACCTCAGTGAAGATTTGACATCATTTGGAGTGAGGAAAGTCTTACAAAGTTGAGATTTCTACAATGTTCTCTTGCCCTAGCTTGATGGGGGTCTATACCAGGGTACTATCAAGCTAGGGCGAGAGAACATTGTAGAAAATCTCATTGATGATGTCAAATTTTCACTGAGGTGTATTGTGCTGTTTGTACATCTTGCTTTGCATGTAAAACTGGCCCCCAAACCCTAAACCACCACCAAAACCTCACCTTGAGTTATTAGCAGGCCCACCTATAATGATATAAATAGTTGAATACTGGGAAGACCTCCCCAGAGGTTTTCTCTTTCTTTCCCTCCCTTCCTCTACCCCCCCAAATGCCTAAAATGCAATTTACAATCTTTATCACAAATTGCACAGCTTAACACCAAGAAAAAAGGTGTAATTATTTCCAGCATGCAGTATGATATCACACAGTGTGAAAATGCCCTTCATTTTCATTAATCCCACCCAAACTTCTCCCCAATCCCACCCCTATGAAAAATTTGCATTCACACAATTCGATACCATTACTATCGCATGTGTTATGGCTTTATCACGGGCATTAACGCCACAACACATTTTGATAATGACCCTATTAATTTCCTAACACATTATGAACCATATAATTATATTGCCTGGCAACTTTTGATCACCCACCAAACCTCGATCATCCCTTTCCTTTCACCCTATCATTGTAATGCTTTTATGATTCACCTATTGCAATCACAGTATTTTTATGTTTATGGTAATGTTTTCCTATACTCATTTGAATTCGGTCCTGAAGAAGAGAGTATTAGCTCTCGAAACCTAGTCAAGGCTTATGTTAAATTAGCCCAATGAAAAGGTATCACCTTATATTGGGGGTAATTTTCAAAGGAGTTACGCGCATAAATGTAACTACTATTGTAGCAATTTTCAAAAGCCATTTACTCACGTAAAGTGCACTTATGCGAATAAATCCTATGGACGATTCAATGGCATATATTGTAGCAATTTTCAAAAGCCCACTTACTCGAGTAAAGTGCATTTACATGCGTAAAACCCAGATTTACGCATGTAAATGCTTTTTAAAATCCGCCCCATATTGTCTTGTTTTTATTTGTTTACCTTCATATCTGATTTTGGGGAGTGATGACTGTTATTTTGACAAATATCTACTGAATATCTGCTTTTATGATTTGATTTGTTTCAGATATTCATCATCCAGAAATAAAAATGTTCTGGGAGAATGGAGCCCACAGTGTTCTGTGTATTTTTCTTATTAATCCATCTTTCCTTACAAAACTTAAAATTGCCTTTCACAATCTATTTTCTTGGTACTTTCTACTAATTCCCTATACTTCTCTCATTATCCCTACTGCACTATTTCTGGCTATTTTAAATTGATATTTGATATTTTAAGCAAACTGATTTATTCAACTGAACATGATTCTTTGTAGTTAGTTTACTCTTGGTCTTCAAATATCCAGTACCCTCCTGTTCATATTTAGTTAACATACCTATATAAAAAGCAATATTTTCATGTTTGGAGAAATCATCAAGATAAGAAATACCCAATGGAGTTATTGGTGTTTCACCAATTCCACGTAAAAAGTTTCCTAAGAATACATATACCCACATATAAGATCCAGCTTCTTTTTCACAGTCTGAAAAAGAAAGAAAAAAAAAAGATTTTAATTTGGTCCTTCATGTATTGCTGCAATCATTTATAAGCATGATATTGTAGTTTTGGCAGTGGTGATATTTCAAGTAGCAATGGAACACAGATGTTATAGTGCAAAATATGAGCCATCATGATAACAGCAAGTGTAGAAAGATTAGACAGTAATTTTAAGCATTCATGACGAGGCACATTAAATTATAGCAGGCTTGATGTATATTTGTGAGCTAAGCACCAGCCTCTAGGTGAGCAGGTGGGTTCAACAGTAAAAATGGTATAGTGGATCTGGTACCAGAGCCAAGGGAAGTATTCATCAAGCTGGACAGGGAATACAACCCAAAAATATCTTTCCCCTCTGTGAATCCCCCTGACTTTTCACAATCTTCTGTCTCTCATAGATGCCTCTAACTGAATCCACACTTTGAGATTAGGAACAATCATGTTCTCTTGAGTATATTTAGACATTAAATTTTTATTTTTAAAAATTCTGAATTTTCAATAATCAGGTTAAAGTAATTATAAGATGCATTGAATAAATCAGGTTCACATGTTCTCATAACATTAATAGTACAGCAGCATCAGCAACATCAAACAACAAAACAAATTGTATTCCTCCAAATCTGTATGTTATAAAGCACTATGGAAAATACCACAATTACTCTCCCGTTCTCTTTTTCAGTAAGATAGTTTACATCATATTCCTCTTAAAGATCTCTTTATGCATAGCCATAATTAATATTTATCTCTTTGGTGCAGAATACCTCTTTTTACCATCTGGGGCCACTCTGTATCCTCCCAGGATGTCACAGGAGCACTCTTGGGTCCATAAGCAAGGGATCCCTAGTGTCCCAAACTTTAGCCCTTGTGGACTGCAACACTGCTCTGGGATCTTCCATACAGTGGAGCCCAACTCACTTCTAAATCATCAGGATCAAGTCTTGATCATGTAGTTGTTTCCCCTTGGGGAGAAACATCCTCCAGCCTTGGGCCTTTCCCCCCTGAGGAAAGGCATTCTAGGCACACCAGCCTTCTTGTGGCTACTCCTTGATCTCCTCCTACCAAACTCTTGAACACAGGTTTATATGGATTTCAAATATACTCTCTCTTGTAGAACTTTTCTCTATTTCCACTTAAAAGAGACATACTATAGATAGAGCACATAAAGTACACATCACCTTCCCATTGGTTAACATATCTATAAAGACAAATGACACTCAAAATTCTTTTCCTCAATAACAAGACATTTGACTTCAGGATGGGTTCTTATGTTCCACTGTAATGTTAGGGTAAGCATCTGCATAGTCTTTTTTCTCTCTTATAACCAAACCTATTTTAGAAACTTTTATATACCGGTATTTGTGGGGACATCATACCGGTTCACATAGTAACTGAAAGATTGGAAAATACATTGCAACAGGGGAATGTAACTGGGCGGGGGGAAGAACAGAAAGGCAGTAGGAAGGATAGGAGTAAATCGGATACTCAGAAATTGTTCTTTACAGGACATTTCCACAGATAATAACTGTCCTGATGCACTCTTACAGTACCACCAAGTACATTTAATACCATCAACCATTACTAAAACCACAAGTGGAGGTGAAGGGACTCTTCCGCCCCTAATCTTTCCAAGGATAATACAGTAGTGACATGGGGCTTAGTTTAGGGACCTGTCCCATATACAGGTAAATATATATTGTGAAAGATCCTGCTGGTGCACTATCTCCCGGTATTCTTGAACACAGGGCATGCTTCCGCAGAACATTCTCTTTGAACTTGGGCTGACTCGGTGTAAAGGGTTACTGGGTTTCCGCTAGTAATTATTGTTTAGAAAGACAGGATATTAACCAAATTTGATCCAGTTCAAACTGCTGCCACAAGGCTGCAACCATAAAATCCATAAAATCCAAGTTTCAGATTAGATTAATTGCACACATAACCCCAAAGACCTTCTCGGAACTTGAGTGGAAATGGTAGAAATCAGATCTACAGAACAAAAGAAATAGCTTCAGAAGACACCAATATTGCAGAGTCATGACTGACATCCAAAAGGCATACTAGAGAAAAATATTTAACCAATCAAAGAACTCAGCCACAAAACTATTCAAGAAAGTCAACAAACTACTAGTGTTGTGGAAGTGGCCCCTTAGGTCCAGGCAGAGTTGGCACAACCTGCAGGGAGGAGGCTTGCAGGTTCCCACCGTTGGCAGGCAGAGCTGGCAGGAGCAGAGGCCCAATTGGAGCTTCACCAATACCAATCCTCATTCCCCTTAGGTTGAGCCCTCTTGTGCCAGGGCCAGCTGGACTTAGGTGCAGCCCTCTGTGGAGATGAAGATCTGAAGCTTGGTAGATGAGGCATGACAACACTGCAGAAAAGCGGTGTTACGGGAGCATGAACCCCTGAGCCGAGACAAAGTTGGCACCACCTACAGGGGGAGCCCCTATAGGCCCTCATCATTGAGAGGTAGATGCAGGTGAGGTGGAGATCCAACTGGACCTTCACCTATACCAACCCACGCTCCCCACAGGTTGAGCCCTTGGGTACCGGGGCCAGCAGGACTTAGGAGCGGGTCTCCGGGTGAAGACAATTCAATGAAGGCAGAAGGCAGCAGTGAAGTCAGATGTACCAGTGGTCGGGACCGGCAGCAGACAGGAAAATCCAAGGACAGGTCAGAAGTCGGGGCAGGCAGCAAGACAGAGAGATGGTAGGCAGACAGGTCAGGACAGGCAGCAGAGAAGTGAAATCCAGGGACAAGCCAAGTCAGAAACCAGGAAAGCAAGCTGAGGGAACGAGAACCTGGAAAGGAAGCAGGGGTGGAACCAAGGTTCAGAGAGGAGCAGGAGCAGGAACACTGGCCAAGGACCTGGAACGGATCAGTGCAGGAATGTATCAACTAGCACTCATGAGGGAGCAGGACCTGAGGCGAGGGAGAGATGGCAAGGCAGGGTATTTATACCTGCCATGCCTGACGTCATCACTCTGGATCGCGGGGACTTCCTTGCTGCTGAGAGGAAATGGCGCATGTGTGCGCCTGAGAGGACCTTGGACAGCAGCAGTGGCGTCGGGAGATGTGGGGAAGGCGGAAGCAGGCCACGCCTGCCGCAGTTGGCATCGGGAACAGAGACCAGCCATTAACAGGGCAGGAGCGAGCCTTCTGGCCCCCGATGTGAGGGGAACCGGGTGCGTGGGTCTGCGGCCGGGGTTCCTAACACGCAGTTGGGACAGACCACATTCAGGATAGGTGACAGGCAGCAGAGTCTGGATGAGGCAGGGGTCTGAGGCAGATAGAGTTAAATCAATTAAAAAGCAGAATGAAAATACAAACAAAAAACAAACTTTGAAATGTTTGTATGCTAATGCCAGAAGTCTAAGAAGTAAGATGGGAGAATTAGAATGTATAGCAGTGAATGGTGACATAGACTTAATTGGCATCTCAGAGACATGGTGGAAAGAGGATAACCAATGGGACAGTGCTATACCAGGGTACAAATTATATCGCAATGACAGAGAGGAGCACCCGGGAGGAGGTGTGGCGCTTTATGTCCAGGATGGCATAGAGTCCAACAGGATAAAGATCCTGCATGAGACTAAATACAAAATTGAATCTTTATGGGTAGAAATCCCTTGTATGTCGGGGAAGACTATAGTGATAGGGGTATACTACAGTCCACCTGGTCAAGATGGAGAGACAGACAGTGAAATGCTAAAAGAAATTAGGGAAGCTAACCAAATTGGTAGTGCAGTAATAATGGGAGGCTTCAATTACCACTATATAAGAACAGTTAATAATTAAGTGCAACGAACTACACTTGTCTCACAAAATAAACGTCGCATAGATTATAATTTTTTTAGATTTTTTTATGTGCATAGAATTTATCTGGAACAGTGGACCATCATAACACCCTTGGTTTTTTAGGCAGTAAGCCACACTTTCAACCTTACAGGGTCATGTTTAATCATCGGTCCATTAAATGTCTTTTGTCTTCTTTGTTCAAATATTCTCTTTCTCCTTCTTTTTTATTCTTTTTATAATTAGTAAAATCCTTTGCAATAAATTTAAAGACGGAATTGCCTTACTTGTACGGAGCGCCGCTGCGCTTCCGACCTTTATCTCCTGTGCCGCCGCGCTATTATCTCCAGCGCTGTCGTGCTTTGTAGGCGAAAAATACTTCTGGGTTTTATGTTGAAAGGATGAACTTCCGATTGAATGTGCTCACACACTTTAGAGCTCCTGCAGTCCGACGTACGTTTCGCAATTTGCGCTGCTTCAGGGACTGATCGGGAAGTTGTAGGGTCTAGGCTTGAAAAAATGCAAGGTTAATTCCCGCCGAGATAGCTTCGATATTTAAATGCTATCTTGGATTAGGCGGCTGAATGCGGTATTAAATACCATATGAACTGGATAGCAGCATTTAAATATCGAAGCTATCTCGGCGGGAATTAACCTTGCATTTTTTCAAGCCTAGACCCTACAACTTCCCGATCAGTCCCTGAAGCAGCGCAAATTGCGAAACGTACGTCGGACTGCAGGAGCTCTAAAGTGTGTGAGCACATTTAATCGGAAGTTCATCCTTTCAACATAAAACCCAGAAGTATTTTTCGCCTACAAAGCACGACAGCGCTGGAGATAATAGCGCGGCGGCACAGGAGATAAAGGTCGGAAGCGCAGCGGCGCTCCGTACAAGTAAGGCAATTCCGTCTTTAAATTTATTGCAAAGGATTTTACTAATTATAAAAAGAATAAAAAAGAAGGAGAAAGAGAATATTTGAACAAAGAAGACAAAAGACATTTAATGGACCGATGATTAAACATGACCCTGTAAGGTTGAAAGTGTGGCTTACTGCCTAAAAAACCAAGGGTGTTATGATGGTCCACTGTTCCAGATA
This sequence comes from Rhinatrema bivittatum, assembly GCF_901001135.1. Classification (NCBI taxonomy): domain Eukaryota; kingdom Metazoa; phylum Chordata; class Amphibia; order Gymnophiona; family Rhinatrematidae; genus Rhinatrema; species Rhinatrema bivittatum. Next base: position 129,375,540 of record NC_042623.1, read on the forward strand.
AATTCTATGCACATAAAAAAATCTAAAAAAATTATAATCTATGCGACGTTTATTTTGTGAGGCTTCAATTACCCCAATATTGACTGGTAAATGTATCATCAGGACACGCTAGAGAGATAACGTTCCTGGATGAAATAAATGATAGCTTTATGGAGCAATTGGGTCAGGAACCGATGAGAGAGGGAGCTATTTTAGATCTAATTCTCAGTGGAGCACCGGACCTTGGTGAGAGAGGTAATGGTGGTGGGGCCGCTTGGCAATAGTGATCATAATATGATCAAATTTGATTTAATGACTGGAAGAGGAACAGTGTGCAATCCAAGGCTCTCGTGCTAAACTTTCAAAAGGGAAACTTTGATAAAATGAGAAAAATTGTTAGAAAAAAACTGAAAGGAGCAGCTACAAAAGTAAAAAATGTCCAAGAGGCGTGGTCATTGTTAAAAAATACCATTCTAGAAGCACAGTCTAGATGTATTCGACACATTAAGAAAGGTGGAAAGAAGGCAAAACGATTACCGGCATGGTTAAAAGGGGAGGTGAAAGAAGCTATTTTAGCCAAAAGATCTTCATTCAAAAATTGGAAAAAGGATCCAACAGAAGAAAATAGGATAAAGCATAAACGTTGGCAAGTTAAATGTAAGACACTGAAAAGACAGGCTAAGAGAGAATTTGAAAAGAAGTTGGCTGTAGAGGCAAAAACTCACAGTAAAAACTTTTTTAAATATATCCGAAACAGAAAGCCTGTGAGGGAGTCAGTTGGACCGTTAGATGATCGCTGCTGGCTTTCGCAGGCCCGCCCCCGCCCCCGCCCCCATTACTGCGCGATTCAGAAAACTGCAAAGATAGAAAATCCAGGCCTACGTAGTGCTGAATATTGTCCTTATAATATTTAATAGTGAGATGAAACCCATCACTACTTGAACATGCAAGAACTTTACTGGTGTGTTTTATAAGAGAACCAAAATGTATTCTATCCTCTGCCAATATATAACATTTTAGCTGCATTTTCAATGTATTAACACATAGATTCAATGCCTTTCTTCAATTAAGATGTTTATTTCTATAATACATAGCATATTGTATTACCTTTAGTTGGTATTCCCAATACTGATTCACTGTCATCTGAAATAGTTGTCTGGTTTAGACCAGCAAAGCAAGGAGAGAAATTTGAAGTTGAATTGCTTGATGATGCTTCATGTATTAGAGCTGTCTCATACTTATAACTGAAAAACAACACTGCAATTTTATAGTGTTCTAAGCAGACATGTTAAATAAACAATAAATGGGAAACCATTTAAAAATTTACAGCATAATATGTCAACAATGTATATAATTTATATTTTAGGTGTCTATAACCTGAATATATTGAAGTCAAAGCAAACCCAGCAATAGATGACATCACTTAAAAAAATTATTCAATTTTATTTGCTTTGTAATTTTCATTATTATCATATGATATCAGAATACATTCATAAAAATAGTATTTTTGATCCCCAGAATTTATTTACTGAAATGCTGGCTTTAATTTAAAACTGGAACTCTGTTTTTAACATAAATATCTGTTATAGTGGAAAGGAAAATCATATAAAAACTATAATGTAAAAATCATAAAGGGATATTTATAAAATAATAATTTGAAGCTTATATATTAAAGTGAGCCTTTTTGTTCATACTATTTACTTTTTTTGTGCATCATTTTTCCAACATATGAAAATGAGCTGAATTTTATTATGAAGTTTTCTTCAAAATAAAAATACCTGCACATTGAGGTGTTTATTTTTGTGCATAGTTTTATTATGTGCTAATAGTTAATAAATTACTTAGCTGCTATGATGCAAAATTATACACCTTAACTATTTATTTAATAAGGATAGGAATGTTTTTGTCCTTGAGAATATCCATAATGAATATGTATGAGCTTTGCATGCACACCCTCTCAGATGTATGCAAATTTGTTGCATGCATATTCATTAAGGATATCCTGAAAACTTGTCTGGTTATTGGCTCTTGAGGATGAGAATTTCCTACTGCTAATTTAAATACAGTTTTGCATGATAGAAAAGTGTGCTCAAATTTATACTATTTGCAAGGAAGGTAAATGTTGCAACTGATGCATCATGTGCTAAAATGGGAAATAGTGCATGCTATTTGTGATAGTGTGCACTATTTGGCATTTTAACATATGAGGCACCATTTGCAAAGTTTATTTCCTGTTAGTACATTGGTCTGTTGGATTGAAATGAAAGATATAATGCCTATGTAGCAATCCATGGTGTGCCTGCACCTTGGGTATGGTGTATGGTTCTGGTCACCCCATCTCAAAAATGATATAGTGGAACTAGATAATGTGCAGAGAAGGGTGACCAAAATGATAGAGGGAATGACCCAATTCCCCTATGAGAAAAGGCTAAACAGATTAGGGATCCTCAGTCTGAATAAGACTGTTAGAGTTGTGGACCCTTGGCCCCAGGTGGTGTTGGCGCAACATGTGGAGGGTGAACTCCACAGGTCCCCACCATCAGAAGGCGAGGCTGGATGGGAAGCAGAGGCTAGCAGGAGCTTCGCCAGTACCAGCAAACATTCTCCGCAGGTTGAACCCTTGGGTGCTGGGGCCGGCTGGTTGGAGGTGGGCCTCTACGTGGCTGGTCCCTGGAGTGGCCAGAGGATGGTGGTGTCAGGTCTTGGCCCAAAGGTGGAAGAGGCATCAGGTCCAATCCGAGGTTGGAGGCAGGCAGCAGTAGGTAGGGTCCGGTCTGTTCCGTGGTCGAGGCAGGTAGCGAGAGTCGAAGGTCAATTCCGGTCCAAGGTCAAAATACACAAGAGCAGACGAAGAAGGAGTCAGGCCAGGGACCCCCGGGGCCTAGGAGGGCCGGAGCTGAAGGCCGGGATCCAGCGGTTAGTACCCCAGGGAGAAGAGGAGCCTGCTGAGATTGAAGACTATAAGCAGGAACACCTGGCGTGGAGAACGCTGAGATGGAATCTTCAATGAAGTACACCGAGGCAGGAACCAATAAGCAGGCACCTGGGACCTTGTTGCCAAGTCAGTTTGCTGGTCTGGGGAGCTCCCTTAAATAGGCCAGAGGGCCTGATGTCATCATGGGGGCCGGACCCATTTTCCAACTGCTGGCCCTTTAAGAAGGGGCAGACTGGCGTGCACATGTGCCTAGGGAGGGTCCGGAAGAGACCAGCGACTGGCGGCGTCTCAGCCTCCCTGCGGAGCGTGGGATGCCTGAAGCAGGGGTGGAGTGCGGCGGCAGCGGCTTGTCGCTGCTGAGAGAATGCTGGGACCAGAGGTCGGGCGGCAGGTAAGAGGAGCCGACCGCAGGTTGCTGCGGCCAGCGAATATAACAAAGACAGATGAGTGGAGATATGATAGAAGAGCAAGGTGGAATGAGCAAATACGGAATGATTATTTTCCCTTTCTAATAATGCTATGACTATGGGACCTTCCATGAAGTTAATAGATAGCACTTGTAAAAAAAATTAGAGAAAGTATTTTTCACTCAGCATAGAATTAAACTTGGAATCTTCTTTCCTTATTATAAATATAGTGGTTAATAAGTGAAGGGACCGTGCTGGAGGTATTAAAAAGAACAACTGTCAGGCAAATTCAGAAAGATGTAGCAATTACGGCTGCAGAGGTTAGTAATTTCTGACCAATCTCGAATTTATCTACCTTTGCCAAAATATTGGAAAAAGTAGTGCTATTATAGTTAAATTATTTTTTGTTAAATAATGATGTCTTAAATGACAATTCGATTATAGAAAAGCACATAATACAGAACTTTTGTTGTTAGCTCTTTTAGACACCTTGTTTAGCAGTTTCGAAAATGGCAGGCCATGGATACTTGTTCAGCTTGATGTATCAGCTGCATTTTAAATCCGCCTAATATGTTCCTATCAAACAAGCTTAACTTACACACAAGGTTTTTTATACTAAATTGTTACCATTCTATGATGGCACATGGTTAATCTGTAATCTATACCACTCATATTTTTTCATTATCGTGCCTTTTTGTAAACCGTTATGATGGTTACCCAACTCAACGACGGTATAGAAGAGTTTTTAAATAAATAAATACATTTGATATGGTTTGTCATAATGTATTGGTTTTCCATTTGAATGAAATTGGAATCACAGGCATGGTACTTAATTTAAGATTGGTTGTGGGGTTTGAAGTGTTGACCCTGGAGGTGGTGGACTGGTGCTCTGCAGAAAATTATTGTACCTGTGAGGACTTGGGGAAACTGTAGTATTGTTACCTTCCCAGGTACTGTGGGATGGGCTATGCTTACCCAGTCTCCCATTGGCTATAGATAAACCTTCCATGTTCACATTGGCACAATGTCTTCTGAGCTTCTGTTGTTGGGCCTGAACAAGGCTGTGCTGAAATATAATGAGCTGGCTTGTGCCTCTCTCCCCAGATTACCTGGTAAGGGATATTACATCTTTCTGAGTACTCTGGTTGTTCCCTGCAAGCTATTAGTCAGGAAGCATACATTTTGTTTTCTACTTTTTTGTCTTCTGCATTCAAGAATATCAGCTATTGTGTTTTGTTAGACTCTGGATGATTATGCCAGTCTACCTGGAGAGACTCAACAGCTTAATTTCTTTTTTCTGGCAGGGGCTGCATATTCTTTTCTTTTTTTTTTTTCCTAGACACCTGTAGAGAGGGAAAAAATTCCAGTCAGGCCTTAATGGAGCTAGGAGGTTTTCTTTCCTTTTTTCATGTGTGCAGCCAGCCTTAATTTTTTCTAGAAAATGGATCACACCTTTAATCAACTGATTTGGGAAGCCCAGTTCTGGTGGGGTGTAAGGAAAAGACTTTAAAGTTAAAGGCAGTCTTCTTTTTTGTTTGCTTCCTAACCATGACTCCAGCAGAGCAGATCCTATATCTAGCACAACAGGTACAGACCCTCCAAACGCAATACCAAGAATTGCAGCAGAAGAATCAGCAGTTAGAAAAGAGACGGTTTAGGGGGGATATGATAGAGGTGTTTAAAATCATGAGAGGTCTAGAACAGGTTATTTACTCTTTCAGATAATAGAAAGACTAGGGGGCACTCCATGAAGCTAGCATGTGGCACATTTAAAACTAATTGGAGAAAGTTCTTTTTCACTCAACGCACAATTAAACTCTGGAATTTGTTGCCAGAGGATGTGGTTAGTGCAGTTAGTATAGCTGTGTTTAAAAAAGGATTGGATAAGTTCTTGGAGGAGAAGTCCATTACCTGCTATTAATAAAGTTGACTTAAAAAATAGCCACTGCTATTACTAGCAATAGTGGTATAGAATAGACTTAGTTTTTGGGTACTTGCCAGGTTCTTATGACCTGGATTGGTCACTGTTGGAAATAGGATGCTGGGCTTGATGGACCCTTGGTCTGACCCAGCATGGCATGTTCTTATATGCATTGTGTGACCAAAAATGTCAACATTTAGAGATTATGATACAGAGAACTGGCCCGACGCCTAACTTGAGCGATTCGAGGGGAATAGGGGGCGCTACCAATGTTCCTGTACTAATGTAACTTACATTTTGAATTTTATCAAATGTTCTTTTCTGGTGATGTAAAGAAAGTGTGTTGGGTAGTTATACTACTTATGGGAGATGTTCTGACATGGGCCACCACTTTTATGGATAAGGAACCAAGAACAACATAGGACATGTTTCTCCAAGAGTTTAAAAAAATGTTCTCTGACTTCCACCAGAAACATATCATTGAGAGTGGCTTAATGAGACTGCATCAAGGAAGAGACTTGGTCCTATTGTATGTCACCTGCTTCCACCATCTACAAGCAGATGTGGATTGGAGTGAAGAACTGATGTGGCACAAATTTCACCTAGGATTAAGAGAAAAGATTAAGGATCATTTGGCTCAGATTAAACCTCCCTCTTTCCTTGAAGAGTTAACCAACACATGTATCTGAATTGACACCCTGTTAGGGGAGCGGCAAGGAGAAACCCAAGAAATCTTGGGTTGGTCATGCCTTCCCCCAAGGAATCTCGCAGTGGTAATCAAAGAACATGATGCCCTAGAGCTAATGCAGGTTTTCACTGCCCCCTCTTGGAACTCAACCTTGGGGAACGATAACCAATGGCTGCAACCACAACCCTGCTTCTGCTGCCTGTAGTGTGGAGAAGTAGGACACTTTATGGCTCAGTGTTCCATTGAAGGAATCCCCAAGCAACTAGGTACTTGCAGTACTGAGTATGTCCTCAAAACAACAGGGTCAGGGATGCAGTGGAACAGATCAGTTGTGTAGTACATTCTCAAGTGGCACAGGCTAGGCAAAGAGATCTCCTCAACAAAACCAAATTAATGGAGCAAAATTGAAAGTCTTGTATATGAGAAATAGGGAGCTAGTGGCACCTTTGATCTCCCAATTGGATATGTTAGACATTGAAGTTCTCCCCACCATTGCTAATTTGGATGAAATAGTCTGATATATTCAAAAAGACCCTTGAGCGGTGACCCAGGGCCTCCAAGGGAAGCTGTTATCAGAATCAGAGGAGACCTCAGCAGAGGCTGGAGCAACCACAGATAATCTTCAGAGCGTTTGAATGAGGGGCTTTCACAAAAAACAGGAAGAAAAGCTATCATCAAAAGATGAGCCATGCCGGAGGAAAGACCCAAGCACTAAAGAAGTGGGCTCCAAGTATGGAGTCTCTTTGAGATTGTTAGGATTCGTGGGTTTCGTGGACCCTTGGCCCGAGGTGAGGGTTGAAAACATCTGCGGGGAGGAGCCCCACAGGTCCTCACCATCGGTAGGCGAGGTCAGCTGCAGCAGGAGATATGGTGGTAGAGAGGTATGAAATCCTGCGTCACAGCCACGTGATCGCAGAAGCTTGTAGAGAGAGTACTGTGAAATGTCCCGAGGAGAAGGGTGAGAAACACAGTTCGGAGGGAACCACAGGCGAGTTGGAGATGCAGGTACCAGAGCAGGAGCCTCTGACAGAGGAGCTCTAGGCAGGCCCCGAGGAGTGGGGGGCGCGAGACAGGAACTACTGAAATAATGCAGCGGAGACTGTCCCGAGGGGCGGGGCAGCGCAGCAAGAGAGTCTCTGGTGTGATGACATAGGCCAACCCGAGGAGCGGGGAAGCCCGAGTCAAATCTCCGAAGTAGTGACGTAAGCCACCCTGAGGAGCGGGGCTGCGCACAATGGAATCTCTGGTTAGAGAACGATGGCACTGCCCCAAGGGGCGGGGAGGTGCTGAGTACAGTCACTGATGCAGAACGTAGGCACTGCCCCGAGGAGCGGGAAGCGCAGGGTAAAGTCACTGTTGTAGAATGTAGGCACTGCCCCAAGGAGCGAGGGAATGCAGAGTCGAGTCTCCAAGTAGTAAGGTAGTTTGAGGGACCACCCTGAGGAGCAGGGAAGCCAGTAGGCAGGAACTCTGGAAAGCACAGGGGCTACCCCGAGGAGTGGTGAAGCCTGGAGACAAGATCAACTGGAGCGTGAGCAGACCTCTGAGGAGTAGGTACCAGAGCCAGGGTCCAGAGCCGCAGATAGATCCGGTATAGGAACCATGGGTCCGAGGAGACAGGAGCAATCACCAGGTGAAGGAACTCGTTGCCAAGTCAACTAGCAAAGGACGAGGGAGGTGCTTATGAATCCCAACCTTGTGATGTCATCAGTCGGGGACGCCTCTGAGGTTCCCGCCATTGCCTTTAAAGGGAGGCCCGGTGGCGCGTGCACGCGAGCCTAGGAAGGCTCAGACGCAGCGTGGGTGGTGGCGGTGTCCTGGCCGTCATGAGAAGCCTTGAGAACCCGGAGGTATGTGGCGGTAGCGGCTAGCCCTAGCCGCGAGTAGACCCAGAGAGGAGAGCAGGGCAGCACATGACATGAGCTGAATTGGTCGCAGCCAACTGCAACCAATGGTCATAACAGAGATTCTTCAGATCAGTACCTCAGTGAAAACGAATTGAGGCACACTGAGATAGGGGTCAGAAAAAGCATTATTCAAATCCATTCTGCCACATATCAGCTGTGCTATATGGACAGCAGGACTGCCTTTGCACCCCTCTGGGGTGATAACTGATAAAGAGTGATGTGTTAGAAGCACAAAGAGAAAAACCTCTTTTGATTTTGATCTTCCTTTCTCTTCTTTTTGTATGCCTCATAGAATGGGAAGGCTAGGGGGAAAAAGTAACAGGCTGACATAGTAGAGAGTGGAGATTCTAATGGAGCCTTGGAATGGTCCAGAGGTCCCTCTTTTTTGGAGGGGGTATGGTTGGTTGTGGGCTTTGAATCACTGACATTGGCGGTGGCAGACTGGAGCGCTGCAGAGAGAGCTATTGTACCTGTGAGGAATTAGGGAAGCTGTGGTGTTGTTACCTTCCCAGGTACTATGGGCTGGGCCATGCCCAGCCAGACTCCCATTGGCTATAGAATCCCACCCAGTTCACCCAACTGTTTAATGTTAGCCAGCTGAGACCCTAAAAGAGTTCTCTGCTGGCACATCTCCTGAGCTTCCATAGCTGAGTCTGAACAAGGCTGCACTGAAGTACAGTGAGCTGGATTGGATCTCTCTCCCCAGATTACCTGGTAAGGGATACTGCATCTTTTTGAGTTCTCTTGTTGATTCCTGCAAGCTGTGAGTCAGGAAGCATATGTTTATTTATTTTTTTATCTTTTGTCTTCTGCATTAAAGAATATCAACTATAAAATTCAGCTTTTAGACCATGATACCTAGATGGTTTATGTCATTTCTTCAGGACAGTGAGAGTAATGGCAAAATCAATATTCCTCATGATGAGAGTACTGAGTTTGGGTGTGTCACAGGGATCTGCATTGTTCCTTGTCCAATATATATCTCTCTTCATTAGGAAAGAATATACAGAAATTAGGCTTGGCATGTTTTATGTTTGCTGATGATGTCCAGATATTTATTTCATGCACGAATAATGGGGAGTTTCCTTTCACAATATTTGAAAAATGCATGATAACATATATCGGTTAGCTTGTAATGGTCTACTTTAAATAACTTAAAGACTAGGCTCTTTTGGGTCAGCAAATAACCAGTTAGCATTACCAGTAACCTCAATAAATTTTGTGGGGATTTCGTTGTCATTGCAAACTGAGGATTCCAATTTGGAAGTTATTTTATACTTCCAACTGACATTGAAACCTCACATTCATCATGTAGCAAAATTAGCTTTTTATAAACTAAAGCTATTAAAAACTAGGGATTTGCATTCATTTCGGAGTTATGTGCGTAACTCATGGACTTTATAGTACACACTTAATGGATAGTATGTGTGTACTTTTAATAACTCAAGTTATGTGCACATGATCTGTTTTGTACGCATGTACTATAAAGTCCACAAGTTATGCATGTAACTCTGAAATGAATGCACATGTCTATTAAAACCATTGAAGTATATGCTGCCTGTTAATTTTTTTGAATTGCCGTGCAAGTCTTTGTATTAGAAAACTTGACTACTGTGCTAGTCTGTAATCGGTGTCCAGAGGTGTTAATACAAATGCTGCAGCTGGTGCAGCACGTAGCAGCTTGTGTTTTAACAGACCTGACAAAAAGGGATCACATTACTGGCATCCTAAAATATTTGCATTGCTTGCCAATTAGATGACGATCAAAGTTCAGGCTATTAGTGATAACACACATGCTGCTGTATTCTGAATATCTGAGTTCTTTAAAAAATAAATTGCTCTGGTATGTACTTACATGCATATTGGGGTATATTTTCAAAGGGTTACGCGCGTAACCCCTACCCCTGCGCGCGCCGAGCCTATTTTGCATAGGCTCAGCAGTGCGCGCAAGCCCTGGGATGCGCTTATGTCCCGGGGCTTTGAAAAAAGGGCGGTCCAGGGGCATAGCTGGGGGTGAGGTGGCCGTCCGGGGGCAGGGTTGAGTGCTCCGGCACAGCGGTGCACACTGGCGTGTGTAGGTTGGTGCGCACTCAGGGTTGCGGTGACATTATAACTTGTGTGTACATATGCACACATGTTATAAAATACCCTGAGCATGCACACGTTCACCTAATTTTAAGTGGGTGCATGCCTAGATGCATAAATTCCATTTCTCCCACTTAAGTCAGAGTATTTTAAAACTGACATGCATCCATGCCATGACCAGTTTCACCAGTTCATCCACCAGTTTTCCAGTGTTGAGCTAGGTCCTCCAAACTTCCCTAGTCTTTGTTGCACTGATGGTGAACCCTTGGCCTGGTGCAGGATTGGTACGGCCCTCTGGTCGGACCCAGTGAGCACTTGCCACCAGGAGGTAGAGCACACAAGGAGACAGAGGCTAGTTGGAGCTTCACCAATAACAGTCCGGGGTTTCCGCAAGTTGAGCCCTTGGGTACCCAGACCACCTGGATTTAGGTGGGCCTCCGGTGGTCTCCCGGAGAGGTATGCCCACCACGAGCAAGGGTGCGCAGCTAATGCAGAGAAGACTAGCTAGACTTGAACCGGAAGCTAAATATGTACACCCTGGAGGAGAGGAGGAGCAGAGGTGATATGATACAGACTTTCAGATACTTGAAAGGTTTTAATGATCCAAAGACAACGACAAACCTTTTCCGTAGGAAGAAAATCAGCAGAACCAGGGGTCACGATTTGAAGCTCCAGGGAGGAAGATTCAGAACCAATGTCAGGAAGTATTTCTTCACGGAGAGGGTGGTGGATGCCTGGAATGCCCTTCCGGAGGAAGTGGTGAAGACCAGAACTGTGAGGGACTTCAAAGGGGCATGGGATAAACACTGTGGATCCATAAAGTCAAGAGACCACCAATGTAGAGTGGGTGGCTCACCAGAACGATGGCTACTGCCCGGAGACAATACCCTTATTAAATAAACATACAGATGCTTACTGTGACTCCAACATCGCTCTAAGCTTCAACGGCAAGAGGAAATGTGGAAAAAAGGATTTGCAATCACAAAGAGGGGAGTAGCTGGCTTGTTACGGCGGTTACTACCCCAAACCAAATGTGCCTGATACTTCGCTTTCGATGCATATCCAGCATGGCTCTCTGCTTCATGGCATGGGAGAAAGGCTGATACATCAAGCATTTCCAGCATAGCTCTCTGCTTCAACAGCAGGGGAATAAGAAAAGCTGAGGCTTCACGCATATCCAGAATAGCTTCAACTGCAGGGGAGAAGAAAAAAAAAAAAAAAGATTCGCACTCACAAAGCAGGGAGTAGCTGGCTTGTTACGGCGGTTACTACCCTAAACCTAAAGGGCCTGATACTTCACTTTCAATGCATAACCAGCATGGCTCTCCGCTTCAACGGCAGGAGAGAGGAAAAACAACCAATAGGGGCTGTATGACATAGTCTGGGTAAAGGGAATAAACATGGGTGTAGCTTGCTTATTGCAGCGGTTACTACCCCTACTACCCCTAACTAATCAAGCTAGGTATTTCATTTGGATGCAGCTCCATCACTGCTCTCTACATTAATGGTGGGGGTGGAAGGGAAATAGAACCAAGAGTTAAGAGAAAAAGATAAGTATGAGAGAAAAAAATGTGTGAAGCTTGCTGGGCAGACTAGATGGGCCATTTGGTCTTCTTCTGCCGTCATTTCTATGTTTCTATGTTTCTATGTAAGCTCCGGAGACATCAGGGAGGCAATAATTCAGTGAGGTCCTCCGGCTGAGGCAGGCAGCGCCTGTAGGTCTAGCCAAGTGGAAGCCGCGGTTGGTTTCTAAGCAGGTTGGCCCAAAGGTAACAGGAGGCCAGAAGAGAGTGCCTGAGTGAAGCGCAAGGGTCAGAGCCAGAGTATCAGTCCAGGAGAGTCAAGGCGAAAGGGGGTTAGTTCCAGGCAGCAGACAATAGAATGGTCAGGCAGGCAGTGGTCAGTTCCAGGCAGCAGGCAGGAGAATGGTCAGGCAGGCAGTGGTCAGTTCCAGGCGGCAGGCGAGAGAATGGTCAGGCAGGAAGTGGTCAGTTCCAGGCGGCAGGCAAGAGAATAGTCAGGCAGGCAGAGGTCAGTACCAAACATCAGTCCAGAGAGGTACTACCTGGGAAGGATACAGGAACACACGGAGCCACTGGGAATGGAGGACACAGGAACACGAAGATGCTGGAACAGGAGACGCTGGGAACACGAAGGCAAACTCACTACACCAACAGTGTCAACCTGATCGCCAAGGCAAGGTCCTGGGGAAAGGGCCTCGCCTTAAATAGTGTATCTAAGTGACGTCATCTGGAGGCGCCCCCATGGGTTTTCCCACCCCGGGCCCTTTAAAGGGCTGAACGTTGGCCACGCACACACCTAGGGGCATGGCTGAGGACGCCGACGCCGCAGAGCCCCAACTGGAGCTTCGCTGTGAGGCCTGTGAGGAAGATGGCGAACTTAGAGCCCGAGGATGCTGTGAACTGGCTGCGGCTGCAAGAGAGGGGTGCCCGGAGCTGGTTGATGGAAGTGCGAGGTGAGCAGGGCCGGCCATGGTGCCAATGCGGCCAGGATGCCCAAAAGTTTAATAGCCTTCCCCCCACCCAGATTATCCCAGACAGTTTAAACCCCTCACAAACACCTGTTTATTTTGTTTTTTTTACAACGTACACTTCCTCCATGGCAGAAGTAAACCTTATGCAGCAACGAACCTGGGTGTGCATGAGGGCACATATGTATTTGTGCACATATCCCTTGGCTCTGCCCTGAAACACCTACACCCCACTCAGATCACTCCCCTTTTTGAAATTGAGTGACATGGTGCATAGCTGGAGATATGTGCATATTTGGGTGGCTTTTAAAATTTGGTAGGTGAGCATGACCGCATATCTCACAATTTGGGTGCACGCCAGGCTTTTAAAATTCACCTTTAAGAACTTTAGAAAAGGCTTAAAGACCCTACTTTTTATGGAAGTTTTTACTTTGTGATGTATTATGTGTATGTTGAATTATTTGTTTTATCTGATTATGTTAATGTACCGTATCAGTTATGTTTTAATGACTGGTTAGTGGCGCTGAATGAATTGTTTTGGAAGACTGCGGAATATAACGTTTTTTTTTTAAATTAAGTAAATAGAGTAGCTGGGTTTAAAAAGGATGTAGACTATTTCCTGGAGGAAACATCTATAAACTATTAGCCATGTAGGCTTTGGAATGCAACTGGTTATGAGCAAGAAGGATTGGATCTATTCTTTGGGATCTTATCAGGTACTTGTCACCTGGATTGGCCACTGTCAGAGACAGATGTTGGGGTTGATGAACCTTTGGCCTGTTCCAGTATTGCATATCTTTTGTTCTTATGAAAATGTCATATTACCATAAATATCATATAATTTGTAGATATGGTTGTGAAATTCTAATATAGTCATATTACTTACTGTCCCATGAAAAAGTGAGGTATTGCTGTTAAAAAGCTCCCAATAGACATAGTTAAACATCCAGCAGCTATCAACTTTGGTCTATGAAATTTAGCTCCAAAGTAGCTTATAAATGCAATCACCAATAAATTACCTAATAGAAATAAAGAAAAATGTTTACTGATTATTTTTTAATATACACATTTAAATGTTAAAAAAATTCACACACACAAAAGCTACATTGAGGTTATGATCTAAGGTTTAATTTGATATATCATCTTATCACATAGAATTAAAACAATTAACAATATAATATGATAAAACACACACTATTAAGTAAAGCAAATAACATAGAAAAGTAGATCTGCTGGTGAAATCCATTCAAATAATGGGATGGTTATACAACGATTGCAATCCTGCAAGGAAATGCTGTAATAAACAAAGGAGACTATTTACTAAGCTGCTTTAAACCAGTACATTAATGTGCCATTTTGCCATGAGTAAATTCCCTTGGGATTTACTAAACTGCAGTATTTGAGGACTATGGGAATGTGCATTGTGACAGCTGGAAAAAGTATGAGTTTCTAGCCATGGAAACACATGATCATGGCCCAGGGCTATAGTTTTTAAAAGGGCAGGTAGCCTCAAGTTTGATCCCCTCCATGTGACCAAAATGATCCCCCTTGAAACCCTCCCCCTTTGCCTACTCTGGCAAAACTCCCCTCTATCCCAAGCCCCCTAACAGAAATAGTGGGTAGCGCTAACCCTTCAAAACATTCAATCCATCTGACTTGAAATCCCCCCCCCCCCCACCAAGCTCCCCAGATCTCCCTTAATCCAGGGCAGGCTGAGGTCTTTAGTGATAGGAGTAATGCCCAATCACTTCTGCCCGGTTAGCACCATATTCAAAATGGCACCAGTTGACCCATGGTTCCCCTTTGCCCATTACCAGAACTGCAAAATTAACTACCCCTCTTGAGGTATGGTTAACTTTCAAAGGGATAACATGGACTGCAAAGTTTATCATGATCCATGTTACCCTGTTTAAATATTAATGAGCTGTTTTGCATGCATTTTCATGCAATGCAGCTCATGAATGTTATACTCATGTTTGGCTTGGCAGTATTGGCCATGAACAATAGCAGTAACTTGACTTAAGCAACTGGCATTACCATCAGAATGAACTCATTGGTATAATTTTGTATTGCTAATAAGCTTAATTTTATTTTAATGTAGAAAATCATATTATTGCCATGTGAACAAGTTTAGTATAATGCTATAGTGCTTATAACATCCATTCATTTTATTTACAGAAAATCTGATGTTCAATGCTACTTGGTTGGATAAGTAGTGACTTATCCAGTTAAATGGCAATGGCTGAATATCCGGCTGTGATCAGTAGTTGCCACTTAGCTAGATAAATTATTTTCCGATTAAGTAGTTAGGAAGATAACTGGTGGGTGCGAACTGGGCAGATTGGGGAGGAGCTGCTTATCCTGTTAACTTAGTTGATAAGTCCTGATTTTCCAGCTTCTCAATCCTTCTAGAGAAGGAGTTCTGATCTTGAACCACTGAAGCATTAAAGCTCAATATCTTTTTAAAGATAGACGGATTTGAACAGCTTGAATTGATGTATTGGCTTCTGTTATAAGATGATCGTTCCTCGTCACCATAGTGGAAGGGAGTGGGCAGTGGAGTGCCTCAGGGATCTGTATTGGGACCCATACTTTTCAATATATTTATAAATGATCTGGAAAGAAATACGAGTGAGGTAATCAAATTTGCAGATGATACAAAATTGTTCAGAGTAGTTAAATCACAAGCAGATTGTGATAAATTGCAGGAAGACCTTGTGAGACTGGAAAATTGGGCATCGAAATGGCAGATGAAATTTAATGTGGATAAGTGCAAGGTGATGCATATAGGGAAAAATAACCCATGCTATAGTTACACAATGTTAGGTTCCATATTAGGTGCTACAACCCAAGAAAGAGATCTAGGCGTCATAGTGGATAACATATTGAAATCATTGGTTCAGTGTGCTGTGGCAGTCAAAAAAGTAAACAGAATGTTGGGAATTATTAGAAAGGGAATGGTGAATAAAACGGAAAATGTCATAATGCCTCTGTATCTCTCCGTGGTGAGACCACACCTTGAATACTATGTACAATTCTGGTCGCCGCATCTCAAAAAAGATATAGTTGCGATGGAGAAGGTACAGAGCAGGGTGACCAAAATGAGAAAGGGGATGGAACAGCTCCCCTATGAGGAAAGACTAAAGAGGTTAGGACTTTTCAGCTTGGAGAAGAGATGGCTGAGGGGGGTTATGATAAAGGTGTTTAAAATCATGAGAGGTTAGAATGGGTAAATGTGAATCGATTATTTACTCTTTTGGATAATAGGAGGACTAGGGGCAATCCATGAAGTTAGCGTGTGGCACATTTAAAACTAATTGGAGAAAGTTCTTTTTCACTCAATGCACAATTAAACTGTAGAATTTGTTGCAGGGGATGTGGTTAGTGCAGTTAGTGTAGCTGGGTTTAAAAACGGATTGGATAAGTTCTTGGAGGAGAAGTCCACTACCTGCTATTAATTAAGCTGACTTAGAAAATAGCCACTGCTATTACTAGTAACAGTAACATGGGATAGACTTAGGGCCAGATTTTCAAAGCTCTGTGTGTGTAAATCGGCTTATGCGCTCCGGGTCTATTTTCAAAAGGTCCGGCGACGTGCATAAAGCCCCAGGGTGCGTAAGTCTGAAACTCTACCCCTTAGTTTTTGGGAACTTGCTAGGTTCTTATGGCCTGGATTGGCCACTGTTGGAGCAGGATACTGGGCTTGATGGACCCTTGGCATGTTCTTATAGGTTCTAAACTCATTGAAACAGACTCTGGTTTTTCTTGAACAGTCATTGATAAACTGTCCAAACCCAGCTATTAGTTTCCATGAGTCGAATATCACTACTGCTGGCTTGCTTCCTTTCACTGGTGAGGGACTCACCAGTGAAAGGAAGCTGTTCTAAATGAGATAAAGAGAGAGGTTCCTGCTGTATTTTCGGCATCACCAATGCCCATCCTCAATGGAGTCAGACCTGGAGAGAAACCCACGCTTCCTTCCTCAGTAAGTGAATACTCTGTTCCCCACTGCACTGGCGCTATGCTCTGAAGAGCCCCCTTCTCCGTGGCCACTCTAATTACTTCATCAGACAGCACCGCAAGCAGTTCACATGACGAACCTTCCCTCTCAGCTAGCAGGGGCCAAAGATCCAGGGGGGCTAAAAGAGACCTCGTCCCACCAGCGAACCAAATGCTCAATCACTGGGATTCACAATGGGCATGTCACCTCCTGAGTTGGTTGCCCAGAGGACATGAAAGTTGAAAAGAGCTGCTGGCCATTAAAGTGAGTGGGCATGGAGGGAAAGACCTTCGCCTTCTCTCTTTCTCTTAGATGGCATTATTAGGAAATAGGTTACAAAAAGCGTTAAGGGAAATTCACAGCAGCTAAAACATGTCCTCTTTCTGATGGTCATCTTGCTTTTCCCCTGAGAGCACTTTTTTGAATGCACATTTTGTGAGCATAAAATTCCTTTCTTTTATCTGCACTTGAACGCTCCCAAGTGCAGGAAAAATTGTGTTCAAGTGCCGGAAAAACTGTGTGCTTGGCTGAACACACCTTTCTGATTGGCCTATTTGTGAGCCAATGAGGACCACATTTCCTGTTTTGTTTTGTTTTTTAATCTCTCCCTCATGTTGCTGGTGATCATTTAAGAAAAGCCCATGAGAAAGATTCAGAGCAAAGCATGTTTTTTTGGAAAGAAAGCCAGGAAAGCTGCCTGTAGAGAGAGATGCAGGAGCGAGCTCAGAGAGAGAGAACAGATTTGAGCTCCCAGGAAGTTTGCTGTTGAAAGCTGGAAAGGATCCTGCCCTTCTTGCAGTTAGAAGAGGAACAAAGAGAGAACAACTGTGGACAGGTATAAAGAAAAAGAGCAACAAGAGAGTCCAATAAATCTCAAATATAAGGAATGTTTGGGGGTGGGGGGGGGGGGGTGGGGGGTAGGGCTTCTGGAGTGTAAGACCTGCTGCATAAACTCAGTTTAATATTTGCCTGGGGATCCACTGACTTGTTTTACTGCTCTTCTCCCCCCACCCACTGTTCTACCAGGATTTATTTTCTTCAAGAAATCATTACCATTAAGATATTTGTCTCCAAAGGGCTACTAACAAAAGTACTGTTTTTAGGGGGGTTGTACACATTTCTTATTTTGAACAATTGATTTTTTCCTTCCTCATTTGGGAGAACAAATCCCTTCTACAACAATACTGATTTGCCGTCTCAGGAGGGAAAACGTTTTTTGCTTCAAAATATTCTAGGTGAAGGAACTGACTTTTGTGTGTCATTTCTTGTTGGAAACCTTTGGTTTTTTTTGGAACCTCCTCAGCTGTAAGGGGAAGGGTTTGTTTCACTTCTTTTTCTCTTTTCCCTCCCCTTTACCTGTCTTCCTCATCACTTGACAAAGAGTTTTATGTGCTGGCTGGTGTAAATTTCAACCCTTCATGCTATATTTTGGGGTCTGTGTAAAGTATTTTAACACTTACTGCTATATGTTTATGCGCATTCTAGGTATCTTGTTTTTTGTCTGAAGATTTCTATTTCTGTTAGTTCTGTTTTTATTTCTTTTTATCTTTAACTCCATTTGGTACTTTCAAAAAGAGGAAAGGATTTGGGGGCTGTAGATGTTTTGAGTAATCCAAAAGATGCTTGAGGAGCACCAAGTGTGGTATTGGGGTGCTTGGAGACTTTATCTTTTTCCCCACCAGGTAAAAATGCCTGCACCCTTATACTTTTTTCCTTTTACAGTCAATGGGGATTGGAACAGTATTACAGTATTTCTTTTATTGTGTTGCCCCTTCAAAGTTCTGCCCAGCCCCCGCCTCTCCCTGCCTTCCCCTCATCGCGCCACCTTCCAACCCCCTCAAGTCTCACGAAAATCCCTGGTGGTCCAGCGGGGGCCCTGGGAGCAATCTTCCGCTCACAGGCCATCGGCTGCCACTAACCAAAATGGTGCTGGTGGCTTTTAGCTCCTACCATGTGACAGGGAGTACCGGTGCCATTGGCCGGCCCCTGTCACAAGCAATGGACTGCCCATGTGAGTCTTGGGGGGTCAGGAGGGAAGGGGGTTAATTTATTTAAATTTGGGTGGGCAGCACAGGGGATGGGGGAGTGGCGGAATGTGGTCCCCGTCCCTGGAGGCAGGGCGGAATGGGGGAGGGGGGGGTGTCTGCGCGACCAGGGGGGCACGGAGCAAGGCAGAAGGTGCCTAGGTTGCCTAAATCCCCTTGCACCGATCCTGGTTTTAAGCATAGCCATAGTAGTGCAATCATACTATCTCAATAAAGAGTAGTAAACGGTTACCCATTTCAAAGCTTCCATCAATTATTCCAACTATAGATGATGGAATATTAAATCTTCTTTCAATCTGTGTAATGGAACTCTTCATATAGCTTCCAGATAGTGTTTTCGCAAAGAAAGCGAATGATAATGCTACCAGAAACATCTGAAAAAAAAAGCAACAAAGAGGGCACAATACTTAAAAAGAGTATTCCCTTATTAGTAAAAGACAGCTTCCTGATTAGGAGCATCACATGAAACACCAGCTAGGAACAGTACACAGTAGGAACTTTTGGCTCTCCATTTCCTATCTCGACAATAGGAGTTATCTGCAGCGAAGACATTTTCTAATAAATATCTTGTGAATATGACTATGAAAACAGATCCTATGGTTATATGATTATCAAAATAGATGCAAAAATTACCACCAAAAATTGCTACCATGGCGAAAAAACAAGAATTAAAAAATTAGCAGTAGTCTAGATCTTGACAAATTTTTGTTGGCTGTAGGAGCCAGCCCTAAACTTTAGAAGCCAGTGGCTGAGAGTTTTTTCAACCCCCCCCCCCCCCTTCTCCATCATCCCTACTGAAGTTGAAAAGCAGTGGGAGTGGGAGAGGGGATGAAATTGGGTTTCCCCTCTGAGGTCTAATAAAGCTTAATTAGGGCCTAATTTACTAAGAATGTATTTTCCCATTCTGTGTCTATAGGGGGAAAAAAAGCGTGGTAAATGACTCTGCTTCCCAATTTGCAAGCATGCTGTCAGAAGTGTGCGGCTGAATGTGAGGTAATTACCTTTTTGTTTCACCTATCATCATTGCCTCATTTTCCCATTCCAGCAATCTTTCATTCTCACCTTCTCTAATCTCTGGTAATCTCTTTCTCTCTCAATCCCCTACCCACATGACCATCAGTAAGCGCGGGGCCAATTTTCAGAGTTTAGGCTCCTAAATTAGCTGTTTTGAAAATTTATAAAGCTGAGTCCCTAAATTAAGGTTCCTAGTTTCATTAGTCTCCCAAACTTAGGATCCTAAAAAGTGGGTGGTTACAGGGGCAGAGTTAGGACAAGGAAACAAAGTTAAGAGCTTAGCACCGATTTTCAGAACTAGGCACCTAATTTAGGGGCCTAAATCTAGTCAAATAGTGGAAGATATTAAAAAAAAAGGCTGAGCCCCTAAATTTAGAGCTCTAGGTACCTGATTCACTAAGGGTTTTTCCCATAGACACAAAATGGGAGAAAAGCTTTAATAAAGCTGTCCCTAAATTAGGTTCCTAACAGGATTATTCATCAAATTGCATTCTGGCATAATCACGGGCGTTAAGGCCCTAACACCTGCGATAATGCCATAAGCATATGATAAATAATGCATCGAGAGATGCGCATGCAAATTTTAAAAATGTAGTCAAGTGGGAGGAGTGTATGAAAATGAAGGATGCTTAACAATGTGTGCAATAAGATAACACATGCTATTGTGGGATTTAATACTGGAAATAATTACACCTTTTTTCTTGGTGTTATGCCTGCGATAGCTGTGCATTACGACTGAACTGGGATTTGCGATATTTATTGAAAATCCTGTTTAGGGCAGAGAGCGTGAGAGAGGGCCTCTGGGGAGGAACACATATAAGTTGATGCTTGATGCACTCTCTACCTAGCTGCTATCAAGATAGGTCAAGAGTACAATGTACACATTTCATCTTTGTGTACCTGTTATCTTTCCAAATCACATAAAATCTTCACTGATGTCTATTGTGCTGTTCATACCTCTGTGTATGTAAAACTGCCCCCCAAAACTTTGGCCACCACCAAAATCTCACCCCAAGTTAGTAGTTGTCCCTCTTACAGTGGTATAAATAATTAACTTATATGAGAGCCTTATAAAGAGTCTCTCTCTCTCTCTCTCACACATATATTAGGTACCCATTTCTGAAAACCAGTGTTAAACTCCTTGTTTCCCCATCTTAACTCTGCCCCTGTAATCACCTACTTTTTAGGTTCCTAAATTTATGTGAATTTTCAGATGAAAGCTTAGACATTTAAATTCAGCTAAAAATAGGTTCCTAAATTAGGGACCATATTTAAGGGCCTAAATTTAGTTCAGCTTTTTTTAAATATTTGCCCCCATATCTTTCAAATCCTGACCCTATTCCCCTCTCAACACTGACCCTTATCTTCAGCAGTCTCCTTTCTTCAATCCCTCACACTGTGAGGGATTGAAGAAAGGCCGGCGCCATTTTGCGCAAAATGGCGCCAGCCGTACGGCAACACAATTCGACTGCAGGAGGTCGTTCCGGACCCCCGCTGGACTTTTGGCAAGTCTTGTGGGGGTCAGGAGGCTCCCCCAAGCTGGCCAAAAGTCCCTGGGGGTCCAGCGGGGGTCCGGGAGCGATCTCCTACGCTCCTGACGTCGGGGGACAAAAAAACAAAATGGTGCCGGCGCTACCTTTGACCTGTCATATGACAGGTCAAAGGTAGCGCCGGCGCCATTTCTACAACGCACGGTGGTCCGAGAGTAAAAGATCACACCGGGACCCTTCCTCTGGACCCCAGGTAATTTAAGGCATTTTGGGGGGGTTCGGGAGGGTGGGGGATTTATTTTAAAGGGTCGGGGTGGGTTTTAGGGTTGTTTTAGTGTGCCGGTTTTCCCGCCCTCCCCCTCCCCCTCCCCCTTCCCCCGATTTACGATTTTTTGACGATAAATCGGGGAAATTGTTATTGTATCGCGGCTCTAACGATTTTTGACGATTTAAAATATATCGGACGATATTTTAAATCGTCAAAAAACGATTCACATCCCTATTTGTCATTGCCTAAGAAAAGATATTTGGAGTATGAAAGAAGTAGGATAGGATGTGAGTAGCAACAGAGCATCTATATTTATGTAGCGCATCATATTTTTGTATCACAGAATACCAGAATTTGGTTAAGCCATATTAAAGCATAACTTTAATTGCACTTTTACCTTCAAATTTGCAAAGCAGGAAGGTTTCTTCTGGACTTTATCAGCCTCATTATGGCAAGACAAAGTAGGGTTCAAGAAAGAATCACCGGAATTGTTCAAGTCCTTTTTCATTCTCATGTTTTCTTGTACTGAAGACCTGTTGATAAAAATAAATAAATTGATGTCCAACCTACATTGCACAAATACATTTATTCTTTTGAGAAGATCAATTGGAAAATCAATTTGCACATTATTTCTATTCATATACACAATTTCCAATTATCAATGTGTTTATTATCCTTTGGTAATGAGTTCCAATACAGAGCTAATTATATCATAAGATAATCTATTTTCTGAAAAAAAAAGTTTTTCCTCTCAGATGTTTTCAGGCAATAGCAGACAATGTGTTGCGGTTCTGAAAGGTGAACCCGTTGCCCGAGGTGGAGTTGACATCACCTGTGGAAGAACCCCCACAGGTCCCCACCATCGCAAGGCGAGGCTGGGATAAAGCAGAGACCCTGCAGGAGCTTCACCACTACCAGCCCACGTTCTCTTTGGGTTGAGCCCTTGGGTACTATGGCCAGCTGGACTTACGTGGAGTCTCTGAATGAAGATGAGAAGCTGGAAAGGATTCCCCGGTTCAGGGCCAGAAGTGGACAGCAGGCTGGAGTGGAGAGCGAGAGCCGAAGCGGACCTCGACCCAGAAACAGGAGACCAGGCATGGGTCAGGACAGGAGACAATTCTAGTAGACGAACTCCCAGGTACCAGGTTGGACCAGGCAGCAGTATTCGGAGTCGAAGTTCCAGGTGAAAGGTCGGGATAAACGGCGATCTTCAGAGTCAAGTTCCAGGCGAAAAGTCAGGGCAGGCGGCAATCTTCAGAGTCAAGTTCCAGGTAAAAGATCAGCTTCCAGGAGAGTCAGGCAGTATGGAATAACCAGGAGCAATCCTCCGTGGAAGAACAGGGCATGAAGTCAGTGAGCCAAGAAACCAAGGCAAGGTCTGTGGAGCAGACCTTGCCTTAAATGGAGAAGAGCCAGGTGGGGTCAGTAGGAGGGACCGCGGAAATTTCCTGACCGCCGCAGCCCCACGCCGGTAAGTGGCGGGTGCTGGTTGCGGGATGCTGCGGCCAGCGGCCATAACACTATGTGGTCCAGTTTTTTCAATATAGAGTGATTGACGAGGAAGAAATGGTCTGATACCAGTGCCCTTGTGAGTCAGGGCAGCCAGATTCCTCCCTGGGTCACCCCCTTTCATATTCCTTTCTATCTCCAACCACATTCTCTCACATACTTTTTAAAGAACCTGACTGACATAGAAGGCAGATAGTGCTAAACACACACAATAAACAAACAAACATAAACTCATGTCAGTTTTCTGCACTCCTGGAACTTTTTGGTCTCCTGTATCTTCCTTTCCTGAAGTGCAGTATCATTCCCACTTGTTTCCACATCACTAATATACAACTTCCATCTGACAAATTTACTTGCACACCATTTGGAAGCCAGCCCAAGCTGAAAAGAGAAAAAGAGAACCGAACATACTCAGTTTAATGTGATGATGCTATTAGTATTTAGCTAGCCTCTCGTATGTATCATGTTCAAGCTATTTAGCCACTGGATTTTTGGGTTTCCTTGCATGCTAACAGCATGACCATATTATTGGGGATGTGTTTTACCTCATTACAAAAAACAGTATTATGATGGCCACAGCACATATTGACATATTGTCTGTTGAGAAGGAGCTTTGCTAGTCCTTATCTACTGCACAGGCATCTCAAAACAATATAATCACATCATACCTACAGTATCTGAATGCTTTGAAGCTCCTGAAAGGAGGAATATAAAAAATTAAATAAAAAAAAATTCCCTACACTCCTAGCCCCATAAGCATACTCATAAGCATACATTATCTGACCTACCTTGTATAAATGCAGT
This sequence comes from Rhinatrema bivittatum, assembly GCF_901001135.1. Lineage (NCBI taxonomy): Eukaryota > Metazoa > Chordata > Amphibia > Gymnophiona > Rhinatrematidae > Rhinatrema > Rhinatrema bivittatum. Next base: position 129,399,083 of record NC_042623.1, read on the forward strand.
AATACTCCTTTACTCAGATCTGATATTCATGCACATAGAGGACAAAGCCTATGTAATGCTCCTGTGCTCAATTACCTTGAGTGGCATTCCTGAGGCCAGGCCCTGCCTGACAGAATTCTTCACTGGTAGGCTCATTTGGTCTTTGGAAACTTGGTGCCTGGCACTTACATCTTGGGAAAAAAGTGTGTTATGGGTGAGATTTATATCTTTCTCTCCAGGAAAGCCCCCAAAAGAGATGAGATTGTGAACAGAGCTAGCAATAATATGAATGTCAGTATATAAAAATAATAAATAAATAAATAAAATAAAATAAATAATATGTTTTATTAAATTACAAACTATTTGTTTTTCTGACCTAGGGTTAGACAGATGGATGGTGCAGAAAATGAATGTAAAGTATATATTATGCGCCAATATTAAAGAAATCCCAACAAGCTTGCAGAAAAATGTTAATACACACACCAGATATGGGTGGCGTACCATGCGTAACAGACTGGCACTTCCATGGAATTGTTCTCTCATATTGCCTATTTGCGGGAATCCACGATTTTCTCCCAATCAAACTGGATCCTTTTATCAGCACCTGGCTCAGCAGGGGATAGAGAGGGGTTTGGTAGAAAGATTGGGGGGGGGGGGGGGGGAAGTGGGGCGGGAGAGACGGTGGAAAAAGGGAAGTTTATACCTTCAAATCTGTCTACCACGCACCATTGTATTCGATAATTTATCTGTTGCTATGTTGGCTTGATGTGTTTACTCTGTTCAGCCTGAAACCAACAACCCTTTGAAAATAAAAAAAAAATTACAAACTATGACGCCAATTTTCAAAAAAGCTTCAAATGGCTAAATTATCCAGTTAAAGGTAGCTGGATAAGTTTATCTGAATATTTAGGGGGATAAATATCCTGCTGAATATCCCCGAATAAAATTATTTGGTTAAACCTTCTTGGATAACTTTGTAACCTAACTAGATTTGAATATTGCCTGATATGTTGGAAAGTTATCTGGGGACATGTTCCCAGATAATGTTAACTTAACTGGTGATAGTTAAGAAGTGGTTGTTGCGCCCGTTGGTCGCAGTTGGCTGCAACCTTTGCTGCTCACCTCATTTTGCCCAGTAGCTCCGATTCTGGCTAAGATGGCCACGTCTGCCTCTGCACGCCGACCTCCCTGGTGTTCCCGGGATGGCAAGGGCGATCCTAGTCACAATCCTGAATCTGGTGTGACCTAGAGCTCGCGCGCGCGCCTGTCTCCTCCTTATGCACATCATGGCGGGAACCTCGGGGGCATCCCCTCCGCATGACATCACTGCCTATGTTTATTTATACTTACCAGACCTTCCTAGCTACGAGTTGGCAAGGATTCCATCTTGCTTAATTCCTTTACACTGAGACACTTCACATTGCTGTTCCTGTGTTCCAGACTGAGTGACTCAGATACCCGCTCCTCGGGGCCTGGCTGCACTCAGGGCTATCCGCTCCCCAGAGAGCCTCATCTGCCTGCCTCACCTTCACCAGCTAAGTGAGTTCCCCCTGCAGCTTCGCGGATGTTCCTTCTCTTCTGCATCAGGTCTCCGCTGCTGCTACTACGAATTCTCTACTGCATAGTGAGTACAAGACCTACTCTACATTACCACGTCTGTCTTGCTGTGTGGATCCTTGGGTTACCCCGCTCTGTGGACCACTACTGGATCCACGCTGTCTTATGCCAGTTGCCAACACCTACCTCCGGCCTACTCCGTGCTGCGGACCACTACCGGAGCTACAACGCACAAGGTATACTAAGAAGCAAGTACTTTCCGGTTTACCCCGCTCTGCGGACCACTACCAGATTCACGCTGTCTTGTACCAGGACCCACATCTGCCTCCAGCCTACCCCCACACTGCGGACCACTACTGAAGCTGCCACGCACAAGGCTTATCAAGAAGCAAGGATTCCCTGCGGACCACTACCGGAGAATCCATCCCAGGTCTTCTTATTCCAGGACTGAGTTACAAACCCACTCCTCGGGTTTCTCTTTGCTGTATAATAAATATTCTCTAACTCCTGTGTCCATAACTGATGAGACCCCACCTGTCGTGGAGAGTCCCCACAGGGCACCTCCCTGTGGGTGGAGTCAGCTCTCTCTCCATGACCCATGGGCCCACCAAGTTAAAACATAACAGTGGTTAGTGGAAAAATAAAACCTCCTGTATAGGCCTAATGGCCAAGTCTTCATTCCTCCACCCCAAAGATCTCCACCTCCAAGTCCCCAAAATGAGATTTAAAGTTGTAGGTCTCCAGGCTTGAAAAGCCTTCTGCATCCTTCCACTTCCAAGGCAGTCATTGAGAGAACCGTTGGTCTACTCAAAATATGTTTCAGCTGTCTGGACAGATCAGGGTGATTCATTTATTTTGTAAATTTAATCAATTTTATTGTCCATCCTACCACAAATGCCCAGAATGGATCACAATAAGAACATTCATAATGACACATTCATTACAATGTACATAGTAACCCAACAAAGATTGGTGAGACCTTTCTAGCTTGCTGCATGCTTCATAACCTGGCTAAGAGCCGATGACTGCCTCCTCCAGAGGGACAACTAGATCAACTTACAAGGCCTGATGATGATGGTGAGAAGGCAGCATGGGACCTGAATAGGGAGGAATTGCAGGTGATATATCATCAGACTCACCAGCAGACTATAGAGGAAAGTAAACTGACCCAAAGAATTTTCAGTTGTGAAGATGCACTTATTTGGAAGACAATGTTAATATTTAAATAGCAAACAAATTCATATTTCCCTGGGTCATCCTCTCTGGCCTCTTAACTGGTCAAGTCTGATGCTTCTGTGCAGTGGTGTACAGTCACTACTCCCAGTGCCTTCAGAGGCCATGGATACTGAAGGCAGTGACAAGGGAAGATAACTAAAAGAGTGCTCTGTAGGGGAGAGGGCAACCAGTGGATGCAGGCCTGGCAGCACTGGTGTGCCTCTTCTTTTCAGCTTGTGTACATGATGAGTTCATCCTCAATGCCAACAGAGAGGGATATCCACAAATGTGTATTTCTGGGGGGAGGTAGCCTTCCTCTTAGGAGGTGGATGCATTGGTGGAGAAGGTATCCTTCTTGATGGTGGAGTCATAGGAACAATAGCCAGCATCATTGGTTGTCATTCGAGAGTTGCCCCAGAAATGAGCAGCCTAGTGCCTGAAGCATCAAATCCAGGCCACTGATGCTAGAGCGACCTCCACCTAGACCAACCACATTCCCTTTGGATTGAGCCCTCTAGTGCTGGTGGCCTGCAAGGCATAAACAGTGGTGGTAGCCCCTGACAGGAACAAGAAGTGAGAGGCCTGGAGCCCGGTAAGGAGCAGGACCCAACTACAAATCTAGGAACCTAGGAATGAGAATGAGCAGGAATGCTGAAGGCAAAAACTGAAGGCAAGAGCGTCTTCTAAATGTAGGAATGGAGCCAGAGTACAAGGACTAAAATATAGGACTGAGACTGCATCAATATAAATACAAGTCTATACAGGAAACAAGATGGCTGCTGGGAGGGAAGTGAAGAGCACAGAGCTGGGAAGGACTACACACACAGTTCAAATGGTTCACAGTGCCACCTGCAGGCCAGAGGAACACTCAGCAACAGGTATTTACAGTAATCCCCCTTTAGGGAGGGCCTCTGAATGACCTCTTGCATTGCTTAGCAAGAATTTTCTTCAAAAGACAAGGTGGATGGAGGTCAGATGTATCAACCCAAGATCTTTCTTTAGGATCATATCTCTCTTCCAAAGGACCAAGTACTGTATTTTGTTATAAGATATTCTAGATTTCAAAACCTCCTCAGAGTCGAATTCAGATTGACATCAAGCAGAACTGGATCTGGAAACATTCCTTAAAAGTGCTGGGAAGCTCAAGGTGCATGGTTACTGGGTTAATTTTCTCAATAATGGCATATGGCCCTGTATTCTTAGGACCACATTTAACACAAGGCAAAGGAGTTTCAGACATAGATTCCTTGTGGACAGCCAGACTTTATTGCCAACCTGAAACTAGGGTTCACGTTTACGATGATGGTCGGCAAATTTCTTTTGCTGTATCAATGAAACAGTACCAGAATTTTGCTCTGTATATTCATTGTAGTAAAGATATCAGTTGATGGAAGAAAGTGTGGCATCTGCAGTTTCACCTGGAGAAGCAGCAACTGATAGCATTGCCATTAGAAGAGGGTGGCAGGACTGGGGACCCTTCTGCCAGTAAAGGTAAAAGCCAGAGGAAAGGGGCTGAAAAGGGAAAGACTTTTCCCCAAACTGATCCTACGGTCCCTTCCAGGAATCAACTGGCAGGTCAGCAGTCCCAGTCATGTGTCTGAAGTGGAACCCACTATAGAGGAAATGAGTTGGAGTTCTGTAGCACAGTCCCAGGGCAAGCGGCAGACAGTCTCAAAAGTAGCTATAAGGAACATAGGGGAAATGATTGCCATTGATGACCAGCACCTGAAAGTAGTGGACAATGTGGTATTTAAGCATCTGATGTATGTGTTAGCCCCCAATTACAAAGTCCACTCCAGGACTACTTGTACAACCAATGATGTAGTCACATGCAGGTATAGCTGGCTAAGGCAGAGGGGAGCAGCATGCATTTCACCAGTGATATCTGGATGAACACGAACACTATACATACTTACCTAACTATGACGATACACAGGTGGGACCTGGCTGAGGCAGGGACTGGCAACAGTTCTAGTGGGGACAGAGTGTCAAGTTACACGTGGGCTTTGCTACACACCCAGATGATACAAAGCTCCCATACCACATTAAATATTCTATTAGCTATAAGAAATATACTGGAGGCCTGGCAGCTAGACCAGAGAGGCAGGAGTGTTTAGGCAGGATTATTTGTGACAGACAGTGGTGCAAATATGGTAATAGCAATAGAATTTGCACACTTGCTGTGTGGCTTTCTGGTTAAGAAAAAGGGCCCACCTGTGTAAAGCTGTTATGGCTGCCGGCCGCGGCAAACCGTGACCGGGGCCGACTGTCCGTGGCCGGGACCAAGCACTCACCTGAGACGCCGGGTGGACCCGAGGCTCCTGCAGGAACAGGGAGCCTCCTCCGGCGTTCTTCTCGCGGCCTTGGCCGCTGCCCGGGCCAACCACAGAGCCCAGCGGGGCTGAGATGACTTCTCCCTCTTCCTGGCTGCATAGGGCCGCGTGTGCGGCTGAAGAATGGATTTAAAGGGGCCACGACAGGAAATGTCGTGGCTCCCTCCAGAAGACTCCTCCCTTCCTCCAGGTATTTAAGGCAAGGTCTGCTCTTCAGACCTTGCCTTGGTATTGAGGCTCAGTTCTTGGTTCCTGTTTGGTGTTCCGGATCTGCTTCTTGCTCCGCTTCTGCTCTTCTCCTCGTCGGACTGATTCTTTGGCTCCTGACCCTTGGACTGGTGGTGGTGATCTTCTGGCTCTGATTTGGACTGGCCCTGGACCCTTCTCCTTCTTGTTCCTGGATTGGCTTCGGACCATTCTCCCGTCTGCTCCTGGACCAGCTTTCGACCTCTCTCTGGACCTCGACACTTGGACTGGATTGGGACTATTCTTCAAGTATACTCCCGGACTTCTCACGACCTGCTGGAGGCACCAGCCGTCTGGAAACCACGACCTGCAGGAGGCACCTGTATCCAGACCATCTTCTTTCTTCAGGGAGTCTCCTAAGTCCCAGCAGCCATGTCCCTATGGGCTCCTCCTGGGGGGTTCACGAGCTTCCAGGGTGAAGTCTTCAGCTCTACCTCTTCAACCTGCCTTGCCATCCGTCGGTAGCGATCGACAAGGGTGATCTTCCTTCTCGGCAGTGCTGACTCTACCACGGAACAGGGGTCCACTCTCCAATTCATAACAAAAGCCACAAGCAGGCTTCCTCTGGTAGCTTACCTTCAGGAGCTTTTACAAGAAAAAATGGCATTAAAATAATTATTTCACATCAAACAAGTACTTCCTTTTTGTGGTTTTTAATTTGAAAGATAAAAAAAAAAACAGGACAAGATTACAGTCTTAAACCTGTTCTGTTTGATACTAGCATAGACAGACATTAGTATAAATTTCACTTATTCTTGAAAGCATACAGAACCAATCAACAGATTATAATTTGATTACACATTTCCCTGAATTATATCCTTATGATAGCTTTCTAACAAGTTTAGTAGTAGGCTACAGATTGTTTGCTGATGACATCATTTTTGTTCAAGTTTCATCTACAGTGAGTGATGGTTTATTTACCATATCTATGTATTTGCAGGCTATTAAGTCTTGGAAGACTGCAAACTGTTTGTGTTGTGTTCCGCGGCTGTGGAAGGCCACGACCGTGGCCCCCTAGCTTGCCCGCGATGGCGACCCGCCATGGGAGCTCCGGGGGAAGTCCCTGATCCCGTGACTGTCGCTCTGGTACGGGCCCCAGAGCCATCCCTGCTCCTCCCTCGCGGCGTCCAGTACTGTTTCCTCCACGGAGGTAATCCAAGATGGCCGCCGCCATCTTTAGGCGTGAGGCTGCTCCTCCTCATCAGATTTAAAGGGACCTGATCCCTTTAACTACCCACAGCTGTTCCCTATGAGCCAGAGCAGAGGAAGTATTAAAGGAGGATTCCTCTGCTCGTTCCTTGACTTGGCAACATCCCACGTAGTCAGGTCTGCTTGCTTTGGTGAGTTCTTCTACTTCGGATCCCTGTTCCTGTCTCGTCTTGGCATTCCTGGTTCCTGACTTCGGATTGGCTAGCAGTGATTCCTGGTGTGTGACTTCAGACTGGCTAGCGGTGATTCCTGGTGTTTGACTTCGGACTAGCAAGTGGTGATTCCTGGTGTGTGACTTCGGACTGGCAAGCGGCGATCCCTCGGTGTAAGACCTCAGACTGGTAAGCGATGACCCCCTGGCACTTGACCTCGGACTTCTTCTGGACCATCGTCTCCAAGGGCCCACCTAAGTCCCAGCGGCCCGGGTCCCTACGGGCTCCTCCCTAGGGGACCGTGGGCTTCCAGGGGTGAAGCTCCAGTTAGCCCTTGCACCGAACTCTCGACTCCTTGACCTCTCAAAGGTCCACCTAAGTCCCAGCGGTCCGGGTTCCTATGGGCTCCTCCTGGGGGGACCGTGGACTTCCAGTGGCGAAGACTCCATTCCTCTTCTTGACGTCACGACTCTTCATCTGCCTCCACAGTTGCCTCAGTCTCCAGTGCCGAGGGTCTGCTGGTCGCATGTTCTGTCCTGCCTCGCCACCCGATGGGAGAACCTACGGATCTACTTCCTAAGGTACACCATCCTCCCGTCGGCCCAAGGGTTCACAACCTGAGCATAACAGATTGCCAAGTCCATGGACCCGGCGGAGGTGTCCACCCGCCAGGCCATTCCGGGAATGGCCCAGCGTCTGATGGACCAGCAAAAGACCCTGGATGCCCTTGTCTCTGCAGTGGAGGGCCTGAACCGAAGCATTGAGGTGTTAGGGCCCATGAACCCCACTGATGTCCCTGCCTGTGGCTCCGGGGGGCTGCTCTACTCATCAGGTCCCCGTGCAAGCCACCGTGGGCGATCTGGGGCAAGTGATTCCCATGCAACTCCCAGCGCCCTCTCGATACGCCAGAGACGCGAAGTTGTGTTGGGGATTCCTTAGCCAGTGCCAGGTCCGTTTTTCCTTGTTGCCCGCGCAATTTCTTAGCGACCTGGTCAAAACCAGTTATATTATGTCCCTACTTGATGGGAAGCCTTTGATCTGGGCCTCTCACCTATGGGAGAGAAGAGACCTGGTATTTGGAAACTTGAACCAGTCTCTGTCCACTTTCCGACAGATTTTTGATGAGCCTGTCCGCAAACTTACTGCTGTCTCAGAACTACTCCAGTTGTGACAGGTTACTCGGACAGTGGCCGAATACGCAACAGAGTTCCGTACCCTGGCCGTGGAGCTAAACTGGAGAGAGGATTGCCTCCACGGGATCTTCTTGGAGGGGCTAGCCTCATGCCTTCAGAATGAACTAGCAGCAAAGGAACTCCCGGATGATCTCAATGGCGTGATAGATTTGGCCAATCGAGTGGATCGTCGCATGTGGTTTCGCCTTCCGGAAGTAAAGGCAGCGAGGAGGCCCTTGCCTTCCCCCAAGGGCGCATCGGGAGCCCTTCGAATACCCGTCGAGGAGCCCATGGAGTTGTGCCGTGGGAGAGTTTCTCCACAGGAGCGCTGGCGGCGAATTAAGGAAGGAGTTTGTTTTTACTGCCGCGCAGTGGACCATCAACTAGCCACATGCCCGACACGGTCGGGAAACTTCCGGACCTAGGACCTGAAGGAGGTCTCTTCCTGGGCTGTACTTCACCTGCACCACCATTAACGCTACTAGTGGCGTTAACCTCTGCTGACGGTGAGTTCCACACCTTAGCCCTGGTGGACTCCGGCGCCGGTGGCAATTTCATTATGAAGAGCCTGGTGAAACACTTAAAGATTCCACAAGTTCGTCTTCCAGCTCCTTTGGTCATCTCTTCGATCCAAGGTAAATCTCTTCTGGAACGTGTGACAACCACGGTTCCCGTCCAGTTGAGGGTTGGAATCCTTCATCGGGAGCAGATGCCATTCTATGTTTTGAAGTATTTCATACATCCGGTCGTCCTGGGCCTTCCTTGGCTTCAGGAGCACGCTCCTCAGTTCAGTTGGAAGACCTTGCAACTATTTCGCTGGGGGCCGAATTGGCACGACAATTGCCTCCAATCAGTGACTCCAGTTTCCTGTTCCATTGCCTCCACCAGTCTTCAGGGCCTACCAGCCTCCTATTCCTCGTACGCGGATGTTTTCTCAAAACAAAAGGCCGAGATTTTTCCACCTCATCGATCGTTCGATTGCACCATCAACCTCCTCCCTGGCACTGAGCCTCCTCGGGGGCGCACCTATGCCCTCTCGCCTGCGGAGATGCAGGCCATGACAGAGTACATCAAAGAGAACCTGGAGTGGGGCTTCATTCAGAAGTCCGTTGGACTTCTGAATGAGTGGGGCTTCATTCAGAACCTGGAGTGGGGCTTCATTCAGAAGTCCGTTGGAAAGAAGGACGGAAGCCTTCGCCCTTGCATTGACTACCGGAGCCTGAATGCTATAACGGTCAAGGACCGTTACCCCTTGCCCCTCATCTCCGAGCTCTTTGACCGGCTGCAAGGTGCGAGGATCTGCTCCAAGTTGGATCTCCGAGGGGCTTACAACCTGATCCGTATCAAGGAGGGTGATGAATGGAAGATGGCCTTCAACACCGGAGACGGCCACTATGAGTATTTAGTGATGCCATCCGGGCTCTGTAATGCTCCAGCAGTGTTCCAGAACACCATGAATGAGATACTCCACGATCTCTTATATCAGTGTGTGGTCGTATGCCTGGATGACATTTTGATATTCTCGGACTCTCTGACCGCTCATCACCAGCATGTCGTCCAAGTATTGCAACGCCTCCGAGAACATAGACTGTTTGCGAAACTTGAAAAGTGCCTTTTTGAGCAGGAGTCCCTTCCCTTCCTGGGGTACATCGTCTCCAGTGAGAGAATTCTGCATGGCTTCTGGGGGTCCATTGGGTTTTACCAATTATTACCGACCATTAATACCTCATTATGCGTCCATCGTTGCCCCAATGACAGCCCTGACCCAGAAAGGCGCGGATCCCAAGAACTGGCCTCCGGGAGCAGAGGTCGCCTTTGTCGCCTCAAGGAGGCGTTCCTGCAACAACCGTGCCTTTGGCATCTGGATCCGCAGTGGCCGTTTGTCATCGAAGTGGACGGGTCTTCAGAAGGCGTAAGGGCCGTTCTGAGCCAGACTTCCGAAAAGCATAAGCTATGCCCATGTGCCTTCCTCTCCCGTCAGTTCTCTCTGGAACTACGCCATAGGCGACAAGAAGCTCTTGGCTATAAAGGTAGCCTTAGAAGAGTGGCACCCTTGGCTAGAGGGGGCACAACACCAGTTTACGGTCTACATAGACCATAAGAACCTTTAGTACCTGCATTGGGCACAATGACTCAACCCGCGTCAGGCTTGTTGGGCCTTATTCTTCACCCGATTCAACTTTGTTCTACGCTACCGACCTGCCGGGAAGAATATCAAGGCCGACACCCTATCACGTGTATTTGAGTCTACGGAGAATGCTGATGAACCTCAGTTCATCATTGAGCCGTCACGCATTCTACTGTCTGCCTCCACGACCATCCCTCTCGGGAAGACCCTGGTTCCACCGCACTTGCATCTTTTCTGGATGTGCCGTTGCCCCAAGCAAGACCAGGTAGGTCCGAAGCATGATCGTGTCGGGACATTTACAACAGATGAGTATTGTTTCAGGACATTTACAACAGATGAATATTCTGAGCTACAAAATTGTTGCAAAGTGTTTGTGTTTATTACTTTTGATTTCGTTCAGTATACGGAGACACTAGTGTGTGCAATTGATTGACTATTATTGGTTTGGGTCTGAAAATTTTAAGAGAAACAAATAACAAAAAATATCCAAAAAATTGACTTTTTGATTAATAAAGTAATTTGGACCTATACACTAAAAAATGAGTCTGTATGCCTGACAGACTCACTCAGTCTAGAGGTCCTACATATACATAAGAAATATGGACTATTAATTGTTTATGAGGTTCTGTATTTATATTGGTGACAAAATGAATACCAGTTACCTATTTGTGTTTTGATGTGTGCTTCATCATTCACTGCTATACATTCTAATTCTCCCATCTTACTTCTTAGACTTCTGGCATTAGCATACAAACATTTCAAAGTTTGTTTTTTGTTTGTATTTTCATTCTGCTTTTTAATTGATAGGGATAAGTTAGAATTTTTTAGCTCAGGGCAGCCATTCCATGCCCCTTAATATTTTGGTTGCACTCCTCTGCACTTTCTCCAGTGTAGCTATATCCTTTTTGAGATGCGGTGACCAGAACTGTACATAATATTCAAGGTGCGGTCTCACCATGGAGCGATACAGAGGCATTATGACATTCTACATTTTATATTCCATTCCCTTCTTAATAATTCCTAACATTATGTTTGCTTTTTTGATTGCCACAGCATTGGGTCAACAATCTCAATGTATTATCCACTATGACGCCTAGATCTCTTTCCTGGGTGGTAACTCCTAAGATAGATAGGGATGTGAATCGTTTTTTGACGATTTAAAATATCGTCCGATATATTTTAAATCGTCAAAAATCGTTAGGGCCACGATACAATACCAATTTCCCCGATTTATCGTCAAAAAATCGTAAATCGGGGGAAGGGGGAGGGCTGGCCAAAAGTCCCTGGGGGTCCAGCGGGGGTCCGGAAAACGATCTCCTGCCGCGAATCGTTTTCCGTACGGAAAATGGCGCCGGCAGGAGATCGACTGCAGGAGGTCGTTCAGCGGGGGTTCCGGACCGCAGAACGACCTCCTGGGTCGTTCAGGGACTTTTGGCCAGCTTGGGGGGGCCTCCTGACCCCCACAAGACTTGCCAAAAGTCCAGCGGGGGTCCGGAACGACCTCCTGCAGTCGAATCGTGTTGGTCTATGGCCGCTGCCATTTTGTGCCGCCATTTTGAAAAATGGCGCCGGCTGAAGACAACACTATTCAATTGCAGGAGGCCGTTCCGGACCGCTGCCGTTCCTGACCGCCGCTGGACCCCCAGGTAATTTAAGGCATTTGGGGGGGGGGGGGGGGTTCGGGAGGGTGGGGGATTTAATTTAAAGGGTCGGGGGTAGGTTTTAGGGGGTTTTAGTGTGCCGGCTCATGATTTTCACGATACTTTAAACACCCAAACGGCAACAATACGATTCCCTCCCCCTCCCAGCCGAAATCAATCGTTAAGACGATCGAGGACACGATTCACATCTCTAAAGATAGAACCTAACATTATGTAACTACAGCAAGGGTTATTTTTCTTTATATGTATCACTTTGCACTTGTCCACAATAAATTTCATCTGCCATTTGGAAGCCCAATCTTTCAGTCTCGCAAGGTCCTCCTGCAATTCATCTCAATCCACTTGAGATTTAACTACTCTGCATAATTTTGTGTCATCTGCAAATTTGATCTCCTCACTCATTGTACCCCTATCCAGATTATTTATAAATATATTAAAAAGCACCAGTCCAAGTACAGATCCCTGACACTCCACTGTTTACCTAAGTCTTGCGGGAGGACTGTTCTTAGGTCTTACCACCCCTTCTCCTCCGCTCTCTATTCCTGTATCCTTGATTTGCGGACCCTTAGAGTATCAGACTCTTGCCCTTGTGGACTCAGGGGCAGGAGGCAATTTCATTCTTCAACGAGTAGTGGAGCATCTACGGATCCCCACTTCCATTATGAAGCCTCCACTGTTTCTTTCATCCATCCATGGAGAGCCCTTACCGGGTGAAGTAACACTACGCACCGAACCAATGTGTCTGTGTACCGGTGCCCTCCATTCGGAGTCCATCTCCTCCTTTGTGTTAGAGAAGGCCATGTACCCTATAGTACTGGGATTACCTTGGCTACAACAGCACATGCCTCAATTTGATTAGGCCACACTGGATCTGTCAAGATGGGGTCCAGACTTCCATAAGAAGTACCTGATGGAGGTAGAACCATTACCCTGTATGCCTACCACTCCAGTAATGTCAGAGTTGCCGCCTCAATAAGCATCTTTCCAAGATGTTTTTTCGAAGGAAGCTGCAGATGTTCTTCCACCTCACAGACCGTATGACTGTGCCATCAACCTGAAGCCTAATACGGAGCCACCCAAGGGTAGAGTGTACCCCCTGTCTGTGGCAGAAAACAAAGCCATGTCTGAATATGGAGAACCTCCAAAAGGGCTTCATACGACCATCCAAGTCCCCTGCTGGCGCAGGCTTTTTCTTTGTGGGCATAAAGGACGGAACATTACGCCCATGTATAGATTACAGGGGCCTTAATAAGATAACAATAAAGGATCGCTATCCTTTACTTCTGATCTCAGAGTTATCGACAGGCTACAAGGAGCTCAAATCTTTTCCAAACTGGATTTGAAAGGAGCCTATAATCTACTTCGAATTCAAGCTGGAGATGAGTGGAAGACGGCCTTCAACACTTGGGGCGGCCACTTTGAATATCTAGTGATGCCCTTCGGCCTGTGTAACACCCCGGCCGTCTTTCAAAATTTAATGAACGACATTTTTCGGGAACTCCTCTATAAATGTGTTGTCGTTTACTTGGACAACATCTTGATATTCTCTCAAGACATGACCACTCACCAAGAGGATGTAAAAAGAGTACTTCAGAGGCTCCATGAGAACCATCTCTACGCCAAGCTATCCAAATATGAATTTCACAGAGTCAGTGCCTTTCTTAGGCTACATCGTGTCTAATCAAGGTTTTCAAATGGACCCACAGAAGCTGGAGAATATCAAGAACTGGGCACAACCCACGTGGTTAAAAGCTCTCAGACGCTTCTTAGGTTTCACCAACTATTACAGGACCTTCATCAAGAACTACTCTTCACTTACAGTGCCGCTTACCGCTATGACAAAGAAAGGTGCCAACGCTACTAAGTGGTCTCCAGAGGCTGTAATGGCATTTCAGAAGCTAAAAGATGCCTTTTTACACAAGCCATGTCTTCAACACCCAGACCCCTCCAAGTCTTTCATCGTGGAGGTCTACGCCTCAGACGTTGGCATAGGGGCCGTATTAAGCCAAGCTGGTGAGTCAAAGGTTCCACAACCATTCTCATTCTTCTCCCGTCACTTCTCTCCTGCAGAGAAAAATTACAGAATAGGAGATAAAGAGCTCCTAGCTATAAAACTGGCATTCGAAGAATGGCGCCCTTGGCTCGAAGGAGCGCAACATCAAATAATGGTCTTCACAGACCATAAGAATCTGGAGTACCTCCGCCACACACAGTGCCTGAATCATAGACAAGCAAGATGGTCTCTGTTTTTCAACAGATTCAACTTTGTGCTCAAGTATCTCCCTAACTAAGAATATCAGAGCTGACGTTCTATCTCGCTCTTTCCTCTCCGAGGATGTTCCAGAAGAACTGCAACACATCATTGACCCCGAGAAGGTCATATTGGCAGCTACTCACTCAGTACCTGCAGGAAAGACTATTGTACCCAAGCACCTCAGGAAAAAGTTATTGGCTTGGGCCCATGACTCCAAACTTTCAGGGCATCCTGGTCAATGTAGAACCCTGTCTAAGCTTCAAACCTTTTACTGGTGGCCCACCATGAAGGAAGACACTTTCTCCTATGTTGCTTCCTGCACTAAATGCGCTAAACAGAAGACACCTCTGGGTCGACCATGGGGTCTACTTCAACCCTTGCCAGTGCCAGAAGAACCATGGACACATATCGCCACTGACTTCGTGATTGATTTGCCAGTTTCTGGAGGAAATAATACCATTTGGGTGACTGTTGATTGGTTTTCGAAGATGGCGCATTTTGTGGCTCTCCCAGGCTTACCCACTGCCATGGAGCGTGCCAAGCTAATCATCTCACACATCTTCTGCCTGCATGGCTTGCCTAAGCACATAGTCTCCGATCATGGAGCTCAATTCACAGCAAACTTCTGGAAGGCACTATGTAAGAAGTTCGATATTGCCCTCAACTTCACATCAACATATCATCCCCAATCCAATGGGCAGAGAGGATGAACAGGACACTCAAGCAATTCATTCGTGCCTACGTGAAACTCGCCAGAATGATTGGAGTGAACTGTTGTCCTGGGCAGAATTTGCCATAAATTCTCATCCAGCATCATCCACTGGATCAACACCATTCGAAGTGGTCTACAGACGACTACCATTGCCACCACTGCCACTTCCATTATCAGTGTCTTCCCCGGCAGCTCAATCTACTGCCAAAGATATCCAACAACTTTGGACTCAGACAAAAGAGATGCTTATTAAAGCAGAACTGTGAACAAAGAAAGGATACGACGCTCATCACTGCAAGGCTCCAGACTTCAAGCCTGGTGACAAAGTCTGGCTTTCCACAAAGCATTTAAGACTAAAACTTCCTTCAGCTCGATTTGCTCCTCGCTTCATTGGACCATTCCCCATTCTTCGACGACTGGGCAAGCTCACCTACAGTCTGAAGTTACCATCTACTTTAAAGATCCACAATGCATTCCACGTCTCACTATTAAAGCCTTTGATACTTAGTGAGTTTTCCAATAAGATACCCGAAGCTACATCTGTTGATGCAGAGGAAGACATCGAATACAAGGTAGACGCAGTTCTCGAAGTGAGAAGACGAGGCAGAGTATGTGAATACCTCCTGTCATGGGAAGGGTGTGGCCCAGAAGAAAACTCTTGGACACCCATGTCCAACATCCTGGATAAAGAGATGCTACAAGACTTTCATCAGCAGCATCCTCAAAAACCAAGACCTGGTAGAAACCAGTGTGGACGCCCTTTGAAGGGGGGTACTGTTGCATCCGTCAGTCTTCGACGGCTTCACCCCACTTGCCTCACCTTAATCTCGGCTCCTCCCGCTTACCTGGGCAAGATGGCTACCACAGCGACATCAAGCCAACCTCTTTAGCATCCCCAGATCGGCTATGGTGCAGCCTTCCGCTATTGCTCCTCCCAGGTACCTACTAGGGTGTGCATGCATGCGCAACTCACGTCTTTATACAACCCTTGGCACGAACCTCGAGGGTGTTCCCTCATGCTGACATCACACCATCCGGGTTTATCAGTCTCATTGATTTTCTAGCTCCCTGAGTTAGCAAGGACTCGAATCCGTTCCTGTCTACGCTACTCTGCCGCTTCCGTGCTGCCACAGGAAGCTTTCTCTCTGCCTTTCGGGGTATCAACTAACCTGGGTACCCGCTACTTGGGGACCCTCTGCTTTATTTCAGATGCCTTTCAGGGAACAGGTACTCGCTCCTTGAGGGCCTATTTTTCCTGCCTTGGTGCCTGTACCTTCATCTACTTATCTGGTAGAATCTGGTAGAATCGCATATGAACAGCTATTCTCAGTGAGTACTCTAACCTCTCAGTCTGTCTCACCCACAATATCTCCTCGCTGGGAGACCTGCTGCGGAACTTCCTGATGCCATCATGGAGAGAAGGGCTCCCTCTGCCAAGGCCCCTGGGACTGCAACTACAGACTACCTCACTGATGCCACCTGGTGGCTACCATCTAGCTGTTTAATAAAATAATATTTCCCTGTGTTTTGTGTAGCACGAGTCTTGCCCAGTGCTGTAGCTCCTCATGGGGCTCCTCCCCGTGGGCGTGGTCACCTCCACAGCACCCAAAGACCCACCAAAACACATGTAAGCACAACACTGTGGCAAAGATAGAATGGCTACATTACTCACATCACTGTCACTTTGTGATATCGCTGCCAACCCACAGAATGGAATAAGACAGTAGAAGTTAAGCTCTAGCTTAGCATGAGTCTTAAAAGGCTCTTTCCCAAACCAAAGTCCATGTCGCCTTTTTCTGTGACATTATATGAACATTAAAGCACTTGCTTATGCTGTGTCAGATCTTCCAGAATGGGAAACTGCATCTGGGGTTCCTACCAAATGGATGCATGTCACTCACAACCAAACTATTGCTACCCATTTCTAGCACTGCTTTAACACTGAAGCAGTACATCACAGCTGCCACACATATCAGAGCAGAAAAACATCAACTTCATTGTATGATTGTGCATGTCCCTAGCTGTTCTGCAGAATGTCTATCAGAGATACACATTTGTCTGACCTGACATAGTAAATATGCTAGGGCCAAAATGCACAGCCCCCAGTTTCTGTTTTACCTGTGTGATGGTCAAGAGAAAATATGAATAACATCCTGGCTGATAATCACTAACAGCGCACACTTGATCTGGGAGTTCCTGTAGTGTGGATACTAAAAGGTTGTGAATAACAAGTAAGATTTCAACTGTTCCAAATGGGAGGATTAGAAAAAGCAATTGTTTAAAGGGAACCTGTAGAAAGTTTGTAGTGGCTGGTTACACACACCAAAGTTTGTAGTGGCTGATTACACACACCAAGCTTTGTGGCAAGTGCATTGTTTGGGTATGTAACATTAGCAGGCCTCTCCAGCATGAAGAAAGAAAGCCAGGCCCTCACTTGACAGCTTGCAGACCTAACTGTACAAGCCACTTATCAAGGATCCAATGCTGTTACATCCGCAAAAGCCCCCCTTGTGAGTTCTGTTGGCTAGAAACACATAGCCAGAACTGGAATAGAGAAAGAAGCATTGCTCTTACCCTCAAGCCAACTGTCACCATAGAGGCAGTCTTCAAAATGATCAAATAGTGCCAATTGCCTAAGTATAAATGAATCATGCATGGCTCCTGGGAACCTGGCCACAATGTTGAGGATGTGCACTCGAACATCACAGACCACTTGCACTTGATGAAGTTGAAGAGCTTTCTGTTGCGGTCTCCTCCCTGCCACAAAGTAAAATGATGGCTGCATGAGTACAGTCGATAACTCCCAGGACATTTGAAAAGTTGGCAATGGCATAAAACCCTCACTTCAATTCCATCAATTCTTGTATGTCATGAGGGAATGCTATTTAGCGATCAATGCAGTCATGTACAACTGTTATGACCTGACCCAAATAGCGGGAGAAAGAGGCTTAGGACATTCGCCTGATGATCCCGACTATCATTTGGAAAGAGTCGGATGCCATGAAATGCAGGGTGGACATTGGTGAGGTCCAGTATAGCGTGGGACCTTTCCATGACTAGATCCAGATCCCTTTTGAGTTCTTCATATAATTCCATGTTAGCCTGAGAGCTGAAGTGATACCTGCTAACCACATGTTCCTCTGGCATGTCCAGCACTATGGTTTGTGGAAGAACGATGTGCTCCCTGAATCATCACCTTGCCCTCCTGCATGGCAAGCACTCCCATGGGCCCCTGTCACTCTCCCAGTGGGGCCAGTGGCTGTGGATTGAACGTCTCTTGCCTATTGTTGTAGTTTTTGTTCTTGTTTTTGTCGGCACCAAGTATCCTTAAGCAACCAGTAACTCACTACAAATAAACTTCCCCCTAACATCGTAGCTTTAGGAAGACAGGTCAGGTAAGAAAAGGTGTTTTTATTGGCCCAGGAGGGCTTGGTAGGTAAGTGTGCTGGAAGGCCTCATTTTATTGCATGCAATAAAAGTCATGGCAACAGGCATAATCCACGAAAACAGCCACTGTCGCATGATAAAACGTTTTTGCTTCTCTAATTAAAAAAAAGTGTTATTTATGATGTTAAATACAACATTATTCTCTGTTAATTCACCACAAAATGGGGTAGGAATCATTAATTTCCATTAACTCCTCCCATTTCAATACTCATAATATAATTTACATGCTTATTTGCGTCATGATATTTAGCACGTGTGTAACATATGTTAGACTCCATTTAATGCGCCTAAGGTCCTCAACATGATATTGAGAAATGACCCTATGTATAGGATATAATACTTTATTGTACATCAAATTATATAATATAATTATTTATTTTAAAAATTTGTAGCCTGCTCTATCCACAGTTCTAGACATGTAACAAACTAAAATATATAATTACGTTTATGCAGACCAAACAGTACAGTCAAAATTACAATTTAAAAAATCTTTAGTCGTAGCTTCAAGATGGTAAACAGCATCCACTGTTAGCAAATACTACATCCAGATAACAAGATCAAACACCAGTGATACCAGGCTGCCACAGAGATGAACAGCCATATCTGACATCAATCAATGCAGACCTCGAATGCAAGTGTAAAAACATGAGCTTTGAGCAGCTTTCTGAAGAAAGGCAATGATGACTCTGATCTAAGCTCCTCAGGGAACAAGTTCCAAAGCATGGGGCTGGTCACACAGAAGAGATATTCGCAAGATTCAGCAAGCAGGATAAGTTTCAGAAAAGGTACACCAAGCACATTTCTAAAATGGTGGGATTATATATTTTAATATGGAGCTATGATAGTGAGGGGAAAGGCCATAAATTGCTTTATATATTAGCATTATGATTTTAAACTGGATCTGCTTGGTCACTGGTTAAACTAGTGAAGTCTATTTAGAATGGGTGTAATGTGCATGCATATAGGAATGCCAATCATGATATGAGCTGCAGCATGTTGAATAATTTAGTAACTCCCTGATAGTGTTTGGTAGCAAAGCTAGATAAAAAGAGCATTACATTAACAGATATTAGTATTACAAATGTTTATATAACCAGCTGAAAATCATGTCATTAAGGAAAGATCATAAATTTCAGAGAAGATGCAGCTTAAACATGCATTTTAAACCATCGTGTTTTTGTGTGGATAAAATGATAGAGGGGAGTCAATTAACACCCCAAGGTTATGAGCCTGATCTTGTGTAGACATGGTAACACCCTTAAACAATAGGGATCTGGGTATATCGTCTGAAGGTCATCAGGCAAGTTGAAGTATTTCAATTGAATATACATTTAAGACAAGCTTATTAGCGGTAAGCCATGATTTGAGACTGTAGCAGGAAGATGGAAATCTTAGAGAGAGCATCATTCCCTGAAGTAGAAATAGGAAAATAAAATTATCATTAGCATAAAGTTTATATCCTCCATCAAGTTTTTCTAGCACCAGGAATAGGGACAGATTTAGGATTTTGCCACCCCTAGGCACTTTTGGTGCTTTCACTACCCCCCACCCCAATTCAGCAGAGCAGGAAATCTTAGCTAGCCTGCTGCCCCTAAATGTTTGCCACCTCTAGGCATAAGCATAATGGGGCCGAGGCAATACCATGTGCAGCAACTAGCACATGGTTTAAACGACTTGAGTGTCCATAACCCCTGATGCAGTACAGGGATTAGTGAATCCAAAACATGCATCCAAATCATTGTGTAACTAATAGCGCTCATCACATATAAATTCCATGTAGATGAGGCTATTAGCTAATACTCATGATGCAAAAAATTTCCTGCGCGGCCAATGCACCCATTGCAATATGGCAAATTTTATGCCAGCCCAGAGCTGGTGTAAAGATATGCCACACTCATGGGCACATTGAAAAAAAACCTAAAAATCCTGCTTTCTATGATTCCTCCTAATAGTATTGCAGTGATACTAAGTAGGAGGAACCAAATAAAGCAGATTTAGTTATAAAAAAAAAGGTTTTTGAAAAAAACAATTCTGGACACACACAAGATACATGGTCCAGGCCCTGTATCTTGTGCACGTCTATGCTGGTAGTGAGATAAAATGGACACTCATAAATTGAGCGTTCATTTTTCCAACCCGCTTGACAGCCACCTCTCCTGTGTGCCTGTTGCCGAGGAGGTGCTAGGGATGCACAAAATTTCCCTAGTGCCTCCTTTTTTGTGTGACCCATAACTTAAATATTGCATTGCATGCCATGCCTAGGAGAGGTGGCTGGGTGCGTGTTAGGAAAATGGGCTCTCAACAGTGAGTGCCCATTTTCTGTGCACAAATATTGCATTGGCCCCAATGGGTGCCTATAAATAAATCCATGACAAAGGAAAGATGTAAAAGTGATCTGGGGTTGGGGCAGGCAAACCCCAGTCTCCACCCCGTTATCTCCCCCATACCTCTAAAAAAATCTTCAGTATTCAGTGGGTGTTTGGAGTGCCCCCAGCTCTGGATCCTTCAATACTATTTTTCAAAATGGCATCAACCTAAACTTGCCCCTATCACGTGATGGGGCAAGGTCCAGGGACCAGACCTAGTCCACATGGCCTTGGGAGAACAAAAACACAATAGATGCCTCAGTCTTATTTCAGTATTTATTAGAACAGAGATGTGCTCAATAATTGCCCGACTCAGGCCGAGTTTCGCAGCTCGTTGGCCGCTGCCTCAGGGGCTTGAACACTTCAAATTCTAGGTGGAACTTCACACAATAAGTTTCATCAGACGTACAGCAATTTTATGATCAATGTTTCGGGTGGTGTGCCGCACTCAGTTTAACATTGAATCACTGAGTCGGGCAATTATTGAGCACATCTCTGTTCTAATAAATACTGAAATAAGACTGAGGCATCTATTGTGTTTTTGTTCTCCTGACGGCTATCATAGATCGCCTACCTCTTTGTTTATATGGCCTTGGGGCAATTTTAGGCTATTAGGGGAAAGGGTAGGGTAAGGAAATGAGCCATTGTTGTGTGATTTCCAAAGTTTCTTTTTATTTTGAGGGCCAGGTTCACCTCAGATGGCAGCATGAGGTTGGGTGGGGGGTCTCCAATGACCCCTAGGGAGGATTTTTGCTATTTGGGGCGGGGGATGTTTTTCAAGCATCTTGGCCCTTTAATTTTCCAACAGGCCATCGGGGACCCACATTAGCATCCCATTGCTCCCTTGGTAAAATATCTCCACCTCCCTTCAACACGGTAAAATATTGAGGCTTCCTTTTTTTAAGCCAGCTGCGTTACTTTATTTAGATTGGATTGTCTATGCATAAGCTGCTTTGCATGGATTAAGCAATTTCATGCATGCAAAGCAACTTATTTCCATAGATGGAAGAAATCTTCAGGTATATTGGTGATATACAGCATTTACAGCAATTTACAGCAATATACAGCATTTAATGTGCCTTACATGCTGTGTAACTTGCGATATCGCCTTATAGCAGCTTAGTAAATCCAGAGGTTAGTTTGAAATAAGTTTTCAAATTTCTCTGGAGTGAAAGTTAAGGTTATAGAACTCACACACACACGAAGAGAGTGTAGGATAGTGTACTTACAATATGGAGTAACTCACAAGAACAAGAGGCAGCAGATTTGATATGAGAGGAATAATAAGGATGGCAGTAGAATGCCATAGAAGATGATAGCCCCTCTATGAAGTAAAAGACTTGAAGAAGGGCTACAGCAGCCATCCAGTCCTGCATGTAGTGAGGTTTTCCACTCTCTAATATCAGACTCAATGTCAATATGTAAATGTCTTAGAGTTGAGAAAAATGAAATGCTAAAATAATGTGATTAGATTTTCAAAACATATGGCACATTTAAGTTATATACAATATTGAAGTTGTAACAGAATTTTAGTTTTTTAAATGCATAACTTCACTGACAAAAAGCAATGCTTTTGTTGTAAAAATAATTTAATTCAGTTTATTTAATAGGATACTGTAATACTTCATATCTCATGATGGATAGGAATAATACATTTAAATTGCAATAATTTATTAATTATAGAAAAGAAATCCTCATTTCAAATGTTAGCTGAAATATTTAGTTTTCAATAATCAAAGTTACATACCTAGATTTTGGATACAATTACAACAGCACCAGCTCCATCAAACTGTTTTAAATTAGTCTTCCCCTATCAGGTCTCTCTGGATTTTGACTGTATAATGATTAACTCTCCTTGATGGTAATCTTTTAAAGCAAATAAAATTCAATCCAGGTAGGTTGCTTTATCTTATGTCCTTTACCCTGCAGACATGCAAGCACACACGCACACACACACACACACACACACACATACCACTTGTCCATGTGAGTTTGAGTTGAAATTGTGCAAAATGTCTCTTCATTACAGCAACAATTCCTAGCAAAACAAATACACTGTGTTTACTAGTTAAAATGAAAAATTGAAAGGAATATAAGAACTGTTAAACTGGGTCAGGGCAAGGGTCTATCAAGCCCACTATCAAACAGTGACCAATCCAGATCACAAAAAGCTGACAGGATCTCAAATAGTAGATAGATTCCATGTTACTTAAACCCAGGAGTAAGCAGTGGCTTTTCCCCAGTCTACCTGATTAATAAGAATTTATTGACTTTTCCTCAAGGAACTTGTCCAAATCTTGTTTAAACCAAGCTATGCTACTTGTCTTTACCACTTCATCCGAAAATGAATTCCAGAGCTCAGTTGTGCATTGAGTGAAAATATATTTTCTCAGATTGGTTATAAATGTGCTGCTTAGTAACTTCATGGAGTATCCAGCAGTCTTTTTATATTTTGAAAGCTTAAACAACCGATTAACATTTACCCATGCCACCTCATTTATGATTTTATAGTCTTCTATCACAGTCGCTCTCAACCTAGTTCTCGAGACACACCTAGACAGGCAGGTTTTCCTGATATCAAAGAATATGCATGCGTTGCGACCGTGACCTACAGGTCCTGATACGGGCACGGTCACTAGCTCATGGGAGAACGTGAGTCCCTAAACCACAGCACGACTCAGAGAGGAGCCCTGAGCCATACTGTGGGAGGTGAGCGCATGCAAGCACGGGCGAAGCAGGAACAAAGCAGGACTGGAACTAAGCAAGGAACTCGGGACAGGCACCAAGCAGGATCAGCCCTCCACTGGACCCACACTCACCAAGAAGACCCAGCAATGCAATGCTGGTCTCAGGAGTAGCCCTCCGGCCACTCGAAAGCCCTTTCGGACCCACTGCTTGGGAACGACGAGTGAGTGAGGCCAGACGAGGCTGAGGGCAGGAACAAGATGAGGGCTTGGAACTTGGAAGGACTCAGGCGAGGACTTGGAACTTGAAAGGACTCAGATGAGGATTCAGGTTACTCAGAAGACTCGGACAAGGATTCAGGTTACTCGGAAGGTCTCAGGCAAGGTTTCAGGACTCAGGCGAAAGTACTGGGTGAGAACTGATTCACAGCACACCCTACACAGTTGCCCGTGGCTGGTCATGGACCACACTAAGCGTGAAGCAGACTCCAGGCGAAGTAGTAGAACTTGAGACTGGAACACATCGAAGATTCAGTAGGGGTCTGCACTGGGGCGTGCCCTACACAGCCGCCTGTGGCTGGTCGCAGACCATGCTGAAGCAGAGCAGGTTCTGGCAGAATCTTGGGCATGGACGGAAGCAGGCACAAGGGACTCCAAAGACCGAGACAGGATTCAAGACTTGGAACACGGAACATTAAAAACAATAGTCTCTTGGAGGTTTGTGCTGCAGACAAGAAGAAGGCCTTGAACCACGAAGCACCCTACACAGCCCCCCATGAGCTGATCACGGACCATGACAGTGGCACGCCAGGAAAGGTGGATGCAAGGAATCTGGGAACTGGTTGCAGAGACGAAGACAAAGACATCAGGACCAGGACATCAGGAACACGGAACATCTGGAACATCAGGACTTTCAAGAATGGAACCAAGGACATCAGGACATGTGGAACATCAGGACTTGGAACAGGCAATGAAGGAGCGGAACCATGGAACATCAGAACATGGAACATTAGAACATGGACCCACAAAACAGGACGGTAAGCGGTCTAGAATAGCCACGGATGTGAAAAAACAAACCAGCTGGTTCTGATAAATTGATTAAATTCTCTTTCCAAGGCTCCGGTCTTGCTTTATTTTTTCACATCAGAACATGGAACAGGTGACGAAGGAGCTCCAACGGAGGATAAAACCAGGAACATCAGGACGAGGAGACCAGGAACAAGGAACAAAGAACCAGCAAGACAAGTGAAGACCACGGAGGACCTGGACTGGTACAGAAGAACATGGACAACCATGGAGTCCGATCGTAGGCCCCAAGGATCAGAAACTAAGCCCTTTTATAGGGCTGAAGGAGGAAGTAAGCTGACAAGGACTTCCGGTGGGGCTGTGGGTTTTTCCCATCACTGGCCCTTTAAATATCTTTGAAGAGGCGCATGCCGGCGCCTAGAGGAGGGCCCAGGAAGGAGCAGGACCCTGGACAGTGGCGTCCCTGCTGCACAGATGGAGGAGGAAGCAGGCAAACATCGGGAGCGGCCTCCAGGCCGCAAGATGACGTTGCAGCGGCAGCGGTTTCCCTTGCTGCTCAGGGATGATTTCAGCGGTGGCTCGGGGCCACGTAGAAGGAAGAAGCGGCGGTGGCAACAGGGTCCTGGCGGCGGCGCAAGGCTGTGATAGTAAAGCAAGCAACAGTGGGGCTTCCTGCCGCTTAGGAGGTCTGGCGACGGCACAAGGTCACGAAAGAGAAGGACAGCTGCAGCTCAGTCCAGGAGCAGTCTGGCTCACAGGAAAGGGCGCTGCAGCGTCGGGCCAGCCTGGGGGTAAGTGAAGGCCTGTTCATGGGGTGGACTCTGTGAGCAGGATTGTAACAGCATGAGGTAGATTTACATGCACTGCCTACATTCTATGCAAATTAATTTCATGCATATTCAGTGTGGATATCCTGAAAACCTGACTGGCTAGGTGTGTCCTGAGGACTTAGTTGAGAACCCCTGCTCTATCATATCTCCCATTAGTGGCATCTTCTCCAACCTGAATTTCCCTAATCTTTTTAGTCTTTTCTCATAGGGGAGACATACACATTTTGGTGACCTTTCTCTGTATCTTTTCCATTTCACCTATATCTTTTCTGAGATGCTGCAAACAGAATTCCACATAGTACATTGTCGTGCCCATTGATCACAGGTGGCTGCGACCTCTCATGCTCACCTCTTTTTTCCCTGCACCGTCAATCATTGGGAGAATGGCGGCCTCCGCTAACCAACGCCGACCTCCCCGGCATCCCCGGGATGGCGTAGGCGCTGCCGACCACCATCTTACTTCTGGAATCACCTAGAAGCATGCGCACAGGGCCTCCTTTTGTATACGTCATGGCGGGATCCTCGGGGGCGTACCCTCCCGATGACGTCAATCCGCTCGTGTACTTAAGCTGAATGGCACATTGCTAAGATGAGTTAGCATGGAGTTCTCTCATTGTTAAATCCGCTACACATCAGGATCCTTTGTTCCAGTATTTCCTTGTGGCATTGGACACTCGGGGGCCCTTCCACGTCTTGGCTATCTGCTCCTCAGAGGGCCTTATGCCTTGGACTTCTCCTGACCTGATCCTTGGGTTTCCTTTCCTGGGACTTCCTCGTGTGAGTACCTTCTTCAACTTCCTACGATATCTGCATTGCTGGACTCTCTACGGTGTACCCCATGCCTGGGCCACTACCATTCTTCTTCATAACTCTTCTGACTATCCAGAGCTACAGGGTAATGCTGCTACTAGTCAAGATCCTCGGCATACCCCGCACTTCTGGCCACTACTGGATCTGCACTCTGAGGTATCTACATCTACCTAGAGGATTCTCCTGGTGTACCCCGCGCTGCAGGCCACTACTGGATCTGCTCATCTACCGCATCACCCTGAGTTGATTCTGCTCAAGAACTGTGTTCATTGCATTCCCCGCTCCTTGGGTTATGCATTATTCTTTTCTCCCTAATAGTCTCTCTCACAGCTGTGTCCTACATTGCTGAGACCATGCCTATCGATGGTGAGGCTCATGGGGCTCCTCCCTGTGGGCAGAGACGTGTCTCACCTCGGCCTGGGGTTCACAATTTCCTTCAAAAACCATAACAGATTGCTAACTCCATGGACCCAGCTCAGCTCTCAGCCCTCCAGGCCATCCCTGGCCTGGTCCAACGTCTTGCCGAACAACAAAGGACACTAGAGACACTGGCTAATGCCATTAATCAGCTGAACTCTCAACGAATTCCACAGGAACGCCTGACAAGGCAATTTCTGCTCCACAGATGATGCCTGTACATTTCTCCGTGCCCTTGCCAGCACCTGTTATGTAGGGCTTTCTAAATCAACCTACTTACTTCCCAGACGTAGTCTCCAAAAGTATGTATATACTGTCTCTTCTAGATGGGAAAGCCCTGGCCTGGGCCTCGCCTCTCTGAGAATGTAATGACCCTATACTCAAGGACTTGGCGGGATTCATCACACTCTTTCATTCTATATTTGACAATCCCACCCGCAAGACTGTTGCTGGGTCTGCTTTCCTGCATTTATAACAGGGTACCAAACCTTTATCAAGTTTAAAACCTTGTCCTCGGAACTACATTGGGACCTGGGTTGCCTGCGAGCTATTTTCCTAGAAGGCTTTAACTCTCACATCAAAGACGAATTAGCAGCACGGGAACTTCCTGATACTTTGGACTCCCTCATTGACCTTGCTGGGAGAATTGATCGCAGACTGCATGAACATTCACAAGAGATAAAAGGTCCTAAGAAGATGTCATCTGGAGTTCCTCGTTCTCATCCCATAACAGTTACTCAGGCCGCTCCTGTACCCACAATCAAAGAAGAGGAACCAATGCAGCTAGGCCGCAGCCATCTTACGTCAAAGGAAAGGTGATATCGAAAGAGACTTGGTCTCTGTATGTACTGCGGATAACCTGGCCATGCGGTACCCTCCTGTCCCAACTGTCCGGGAAACTTGCAGACCTAGGATCCACCGGAGGACTCTTTCTAGGTCTAACTTCTCCCTCCTCCACTGACCCTTCCAGTTTCCATTATTTCAGAAGCCCTCAGATTCCACACATAAGCCCTCATTGACTCAGGAGCCGGTGGGAACTTCATACTCTGTCAACTCGTAGAGCACCTACAAATCCCTACGGAGCTGACACCCACTCCACTTCTGCTGTCATCTATCCATGGTGAGCCACTGCCCGGTGAGGTCTCCTATACTACCAAACCTCTTCGTCTCCACATAGGGTCGCTACACTCTGAGACCATTACATTTCTGGTCCTGGGTAAAGCTATACATCCGGTCATACTCGGATTGCCCTGGCTTCAAACTCACTCACCTCAATTCAACTGGAGTACCCTTGAACTATCCCAATGGGGAGAAGCCTGTCATGAAAGATGTTTTGCCTGACTACCACCACTTTTCTTCTGGGTTTACCTCCACAGTACCAGTCTTACCAGGATGTCTTCTCTAAACAAGCCACGAATGCTTTGCTATCTCACCAATCTTTTGACTGTGCTATCAACCTAGTACCGGGTTCCGAACCACCTAGAGAAAGGATGTACCCACTTTCTCTATCCGAGACAAAAACTATGTCTACCTACATTCAGGAGAACTTGGCAAAGGGCTTCAATCGGCCTTCAAAGTCCCCGGCCGGAGTCGGATTCTTTTTCGTGGGTAAGAAGGATGGATCCCTTTGTCCATGTATAGACTATCGTGACTTGAATGAAATCACCATGAAGGACCGCTACCCACTGCCGCTGATCTCTGAACTTTTTGATCGGCACCAAGGAGCCAAAATATTCACTAAGCTGGATCTCAGAGGAGTTTATAATCTAGTTTGCATACGCCGGGGCAATGAATGGAAAACGGCATTCAATACCCGCGAAGGGAAAAGGGAGATAGCAAAGGGAACTGAAGAGGGAGAGAAAGAGGAAAGAGGAGAGCACTGAGGCCTGGGGAAAATACTTGGGTCTGGGGGGGGGTGTGAGCAGGGAGGGAGGAAGAGGGAGATCACTGGAGTCCATATGTGTGTATGTTTATGTTTATGTGAGAGACTCAGTGAGTGGAGGGGAAAGACTGTCCACACCACTTTTTCTGTTCTTTGGCATTTTCCCACCATTGTATCACAACAGGCTTTGTTTTAGTAGTTATAGTTGAAAAAATATACATGCATACTTCTTACCATTGTTTTAGATGATGTAAAAGTACATGAATTCCTTTAGTTACCTATCAAGCTGCTAGTCAAACAAAAAATAGGTACCCTGTGTTTAAATATTGGCTGGATTTGTGGCAGCTAGCTAAAATGTAGGCTTGTAGAGTTCATTTCAGCTGTCTATTGAAAATGTAACCTTTAGTGACTTAGGCCCCTGTTTAGCAGGCATACTAACATATTTTAAAAGGCATGCTAAGTGATAGTGTCCTTGAGTGAATTGGCTGAAAAAATTGTATTAAACATATAATAGTTTGTCAAAAAAATTATATTTCTCCTTCTTTTCAATTAAATGGCAGCGATAAAGACTTCTTTAAACTGTACAAGTTCAAAAGAGCTCTGACATTCCAGCTAGGGCAGCACTGTTGTAACTTGACCATGGTGTCATGTGTTCCCCTGGATCAGATTATAGATTCTATATTTGCTGCCTTAAACATGTAGTACAGCTGACAACTATTAATAGTGTAAAGGCTGCCGGGCATAGGAGAAGGTATGCATGTGATAAGTGGCACTTCAACATTCAGAGTAAATCCACTGATGTAAAGTCATTTTTCTGATTTCTCATTGCTTCATATTTATAATCACGGTAAGATATTTTTAAAAATTATATTTACCCTTCTCTGGAAAATGTTTGATTATTGGTTGTGAGTGAAAGATTTTAGCTAGTTCTGCCAGTCAGAATGTGTGATAAGGATTATTTCCTTTTTACAAATCATTTATAGCTGTAACTCAAAAGTCATATATTTGAAAAGATCATTCACTATAGACTTCAATATGAAATTGTTAAATAATAAGATTTACCACTTCTGTGGCTTATCCTCAGATAAATAACAAAAAAGAATTGGTGAATGCAACATAAAGAGAAATTCAATATTTTTTCACCAGCTATAAAAAAAGATCTTTATTAAATTATATAGTAAACCATGTTTCATTTCTCAGATTTCTATCTACTGACCATAGGGACTGGCAGAATAGATAAATGACACACTACTGCTAAAGACAAGGAGGCATAACATTAATTCTTTAAAAAACATAAACTTTAGAATGTTTCTAATGAACTGTGAATGATGTTATATTTCCCACTTTTGTTTTCTGATTAATCTAATTTGTTTTTTCTCTCCTCAGGTAGTAATGGGGGTCCTGGCCTTCCTTACTTTGCCTTTGATTCTCTTTGGAATCAGTGGAATTGTTTATATTTACAGAGAAGTTGTCAGATTGATGTCAAAGTCAGCGGTGAGAAACAAAGTGGTGGTGATCACTGATGCCATCTCCGGACTGGGCAAAGGTACATGAACTATCAGTGCACCCTCTGTGCTCTGTTGGTTACCTCTAAGGAATGAAATGTACTAGTGCTACTATCTCTGTAATAAATTTATGAAATAACTAGAAATAACTACCCGGCATTGCTCAGGTTCTCTGGTTCATAACTGATTTAAATTTTACAATAAAACAAAAGTTAAAAAGATAAATGTTTTATTTTATTAATTAATTAACAGAAAGCATATAGAAACTTCTCTCTGTAAACCACATTAAACCTTGTCTGGTGGCAACAGTATATTAGATTTCTCAGGTTTCCCAACTGTTGATAACTGTTGCTATGCTAATCGATAGTAAACAAATGAATGAACCTTTTTTTTTTTCTCTCACATTCATTTTTCATGTTTGTTTCTATAGTATTTCAGCATTTCAGACAAACATGTCAGAGAGGCCAATCGATACAAGCCTTTTATATATAGATAGATTGATAGATTAATATTCAGATGTGCTATTTATCTGTCATATGCGGTCACTAATTCAGCATTTCACTTTCAGAAGGGTATTTAATTTCTTACTGAAGAAGGGTAGCAGCAAAACTGAAGGTTACAAACCTTCAAAATTTACTCAGCACTCAGCAAAAGGGGAAGAGAGTGTTGCATTGCTGTATAAACTGCTAGATTGAAAAAAAACATATATAATATATTTCTTTCAGTAAAAAACTGATTTGCAGAGAGATTTCTGTGTTTAAGCCACTCTCAGACTGGACAGGCCAGGTTGGGGGAGTTATGTCATGAAATTTTAAGAATGTTTGGCTCTTGGGAG
This sequence comes from Rhinatrema bivittatum, assembly GCF_901001135.1. Lineage (NCBI taxonomy): Eukaryota > Metazoa > Chordata > Amphibia > Gymnophiona > Rhinatrematidae > Rhinatrema > Rhinatrema bivittatum. The sequence continues at coordinate 129,429,503 of NC_042623.1, forward strand.
TAGCTGAACCACTCATAGGCCTTTAGATTGCCCTGTAGGAGTGAAGAAATATTCCAGACTCCCAAAGTATTTCTTACAACAATAGCATAAACCTTAACAGAGTCTTCACTGTAATAACAATCAAAGGAACTTATTCAAAAACAATGCTAAACATAGTAATTCTTTTTGAAGAAGGTCCAGTATCTTCCATTCAAGAGCACTCTCCTACCCTTCCTCAAAAATGTCCACCTGCTGATTCTCTTACAACTGAGGTGCACGCATGTTATAAAATTGGGGGTCGGCGTGCGCAAGGGGTGTACAATTGTGCAACTTGTGTGCGCCGACGCCCGTGGCCTTCTCCTGTTCCGGCCTCGGAGGGAACTTCCCAACCCCCTAACCTAACCTCCCTTCCCCTTCCCCTAACCCTCCCGCCCCCTAGCCCTATTCTAAACACCTCCTGACCTTTAATTTACCTGTTGTGCGTGCTGGCAACCTGCCGGCACACGATCCTCTGACACAGCGGCAAATAGCCGCTGTGCCGGAGGCCTCAGGCCCTGCCCTGCCCCCAGACCACCCCACCCCACCCCCTCCATGCCTTTTTCATGCGTCCCAGGGCTTTACGTGCGTTGCCGGGCCTTTCTAAAATAGGCCTGGCACATGTAGGCTTTTTAAATTCTACCCCATATGGAAAAATAATCCTAACTGGGCATATACAAAGCTGAGTTCTGTATTAGGAGTTACTACTGAGGAAAAAAATCTGGGAGTCATGGGGACATGAGGACTACTCCTGTGCCCTTATCTCAGGGCACAGGGGCAGTAAATAAAATGTTAGGAATGGTTTGTACAAAGGAGTACAAAACAGTGGATATCATAGTGCCTCTCTATTGATCCATGTTGAAACCACATTATTTATCACAAACCAATTATTATTGTTTAACAACTATGTACTGAACCATTATGGCACCTGTGTAAATTGATATATTTTAGCATCATTATTTTATGTGCCTTACTGTAAACCGTTGTGACGGTATCCATCTTAACGACGGTATAGAAAAGATTTAAAATAAATAAATAAATAAATATTGAATATTATGTGCAGTTCTGGTCACCCAATCTCTTAAAAGATAAAATAGAATTAGAAAAGGTATAGAGAAGGCCAACAAAAATGATAAATGGGATAGAATGGCTTTTTATAAAGGCTAAACAAGTTAAGGCTTGGAGAATAGCTGATTGAGATGGTATATGATAGAGGTTTATAAAATCATGAGTGGGATAGAACAGTTAAATAAAAAATATTTACCCTTACAATTAGCATGAAGGGACATTCCTTGAAACTAACAGGTAGCTAATTTAAAACAAATTGGAGAAAGTATTTTTTCACTCAATGCACAATCAAACTGTAAAGTTTGTTGCCAGAGGATATGGTGAAAGCAGTTAGCATAGCTAGATTTAAAAGGGGTTTGGACAAGTTCCTGTAGGAAAAGTCATACATCATTATCAGCCATTTCAGAAAGCCAATGCTTATCCCTGGGAGTGAGCATCAAGGAATGGATCTACTCTTTTGGATCTTCCAAATACTTGTGATGCAGATCTGTCAATGCTGGAGATAGATTGCTGGCCAGGATGGACCTTTGTTGTGGCTCAGCATGGCATATCTTATGTTCTTATATTCTTAATAGCAGGGGAGCTCCTCAAGCTTACCTGGACCTTTACTGCTTGTATTGCCTGTACAGCTCTTCCTCTCCCCATAAGTATTAGGATGTGTGAAAAATAGCAATTTTACTTTACAAATATTTTTGTTTGATTCTTACAGATTTCTTTTTGACCTATAGAAAGCAAATAATAGAAAAAAGAAACCTAAATAGCAATTGCCATTAAAATGGATATTTGAGAAGCATTTGGCAAAAAAGAAAATATTCATCAACGGCCTATGAAAGATATTTGTAGCACTCGGTAAAAGAACCTGCATAGAACATTCATTAATATTTGCTACATGCTGTTTCTAGACCAGCCACAATTAATTCACAGAAATATGCAGGGATTTAACAAGCAGATGACAGCCTTTAGCCAAGAACATACTTACTCCTGCTTGATGCTGGCATAAGTTAAACCAAATGATGATGTCATCACACATCACATTTTGCTTCCAATCTGAGTGATTTTGTTACTTTTAAAACAGCTTTACATTTGAAGAAAAATATTCATGTTAGGTGAAAAAAGGTTTCTTTTCTCTTCTCTGTCATGTGACTCATTTCTCATTTTTGATAACTGGCTTAAGTTGCCATGAGAAAGCCTTTTTATAGGACAAGTGTCACTTTTTTCTTACTCAGAATCATGGTATTTCCCTTTAAAAAAAGTTTAGTCTAACAGTACATCTACATTATCCTATACAAAATCTTATTTGCTGATTTATTTATTTATAAGATTTATGAATTGCCTTCTAAAACTTACAATAAGTCTTTCAAAAGAGATGTACAGCAAAAGTAAACAATTTAAAACAATACAATAATATAAAACCATCACTTGATTAAAACAATATTGGACTAGGGAAACTATAGCTTAAAATTTTTAAAAACTCTAGATTGAGCTCAGAGCTCGGAAGTCATCAGCCAGTACTTTGATTTACAGCGAAAACGCAATAAGCACATTTCTTCCCTGATCGATAAGGGGAGATTATTCCAGGCATCAGGACTTCAAGTAAAGAATGATCTTTTATAGAATTTTACATGCCAAATGGTTCTCGGAGATGGGAGTTGAAGTACATAGCTGTACTGAGAGCATGCTTTTCTGAGTGAGGACTTTCAGTGCAGTCTAGATGACATTTGTTGGGGGGGGGGGGGGGGGACACAATCCCATGAAAGATCTTAAAAGTGAGGGTAAGTACTTTAAACTTACACTGAAATCTTACTGGGAGCCAGTGTAGAATTTCCAATAGAGGAGTTATAGATTTGCACCTAGTACAACCCATAACAATTCTAGCTGCCATGTTTTTTAACACTTGAAGTTTTCTAATTAAAGTGCTCAGTAACCCACAGTATGTAGCATTATAGTCATCTGGAACTGAGATCAGAAGGGCATAAACCATGGATTTTAGAGCCTCAAAGGTTAAAAATGATTTAAAATATCTCACACGTCATAAATGCCCATAGGCTATATGGAGGACTGAGTTGATGTGATTTCCCATAGACCAACTACCATTTAGTCTAACTCCTAAATATTTTACCTCATCAGAAGATTGCACAGTGTAGCTACCCATAGATAACATAGGTGGTCATTTTCTAAAATTTTATCGCACGTGAAAAGGGCCTTTTTGCATGCGATATGATTTAACTTAGCTGTAGGGGAGGAGTCAGGGTGGGGAGGGGAGGGGTTGGGGTGGGGAAGGGAGGAGTTGGGGTGGGGAGGGGGAGGAGTCTGCTGCGGCACCACTGCCGGTGATAATGTGTGGAACATTATCCCCGGCAGTAGCAAGGCGAATAGCTACACCTTTTCGATGTCGCTATTTGCTGTGAAAGGCTGCAGCTGGCCACACTGCGGCCGGCGAAATCGCACCACCGTGGTGCAAATGGCAGCAACCTTTCACAGGTCCGCCTCCCCCTTCGCTCCCTCGCCCCCTTTTTCACAGGATTCATCATTCTGTGAAGAATGATGAATCTAGCCCTTAGTTTGCTATTAATAGAATATTTGGTGTTAATAAAAAAATGTCCAAAGGATATTCTGCGTAATTTTAAACAGCTGGCCAGTTTCACACTATAAAATTATTTGATAGCCTCATTCAACTAATTCTATATGGCTATGAGAGTGAAGTCTGGAATTTATAGGAAGGGACAGAATGTCAATATAAATCCTGCACCTCCAGTTCTGTAACTCTGTGCATCCACTGAAATTCCCCAAACAATGGAGCTTTGATGTTTCCCTTACAGCTCATCATACTAAAAAATATTTTCAAATTCTGGTGTCACCTCACAGTAACAGCAGCACAAACACCTTCCTCTGCCAGGCACATTGTGAACTAACACAAAACCCTGCAAAAAAGACACTCAAAATCTATACTGCAATCCCATTGTAACATAACAGTAATAACACCAAGGACGCAAACAATAATAACCCTACCTGTGAAAAAGCAAGGGTAAATATTACACTGGGTCCTAGAATACCAATACACCACCTACTGAGGAAACAAAACAAACCAGATTGCTATAGATCCCTATGCTAGCAGAATCTCTCATCATGGTTACACACACAGAGCAGAGACAGACCCTCACCAAATACAGAATAAAGGAGCACAAATTAGACAAAAACTGAAATGGAAACCCCAAGAAGCCAGACTCTGTATTAACAATGGAAAAACAGAACCACTATTCCTCATAAAGCAAATAAAATCAAGAAACATAAAGCATCAGTTATAATAGTAAAACCATACTAATAAGATTATTTTAAAACTACTGATAAATAGAATTTCTAATAATTAAAATCATATACGTTTTTTACAACACCAATAAAATATTTCAAAACAGCACATATATCAAATAACACCCAATAATTAAAACTAATAAGGATTTTAAAAAGCCCCTGCTGTCCATACGTGGGAGCTCTTGATTTCCAGTCACTCTGATATTATCAAGGATTAGGAGGTTATCCTCTCTCTCACACATACTCACTAGGGATGTGAATCGTTTTTTGACGATTTAAAATATCGTCCGATATATTTTTTTTTTTGTATTTCAAAATTTTTATTGACTCAAACAGGTGAATGTATACATCACTTACAACAAAATAATAAAGAAAAGCGGATAACAATAACACCGTCTAAATCCGTTTGTCAACATTTTTCAACATGATATGCACTTAACTAGTTACATAATGTACTGAATTAGAATACATAGCGCATTCCCTACCTACCACCCCCCTCCCCTTGCAACGTATGTACAACAACAACAAAAGGATAAATACAAACAAATGAGATAGACGAAAAAGGGGATAATGGGTCCGTGAAGCATCCTCTACATACACTAAAGGGAGAACAATAGGTCAAAGGGCATGAGTTACTGAATCTTTAACATCGCCGAAGTAGAAGAGAAAAGAATTAGGTAATCCCTTAACAAGAGCTTGGAGTGGAAAGAGTACCCAACCACCCACCATAAGGAGCCCACGTTTTATGGAAGGCTCCTAGTCTGTCATAATGCACGGCCGTGAGGCGACCCAATTGATAATAGGTGTGCAGACACGCGTGCACTTGTGCTAGGCTAGGTGGATTCTGCTGCTTCCAAAGCTTAGCTATCTCCGAGCGCGCTGCAACACAAACCTGCTGTACTAACCGACACTGAAACTTATCCAACTCCTCAATAGGTAATGTCAATAAGGCATGCCAAGGTTCTAAGTGAACAGCAATCTTAAGGCATTCTGTTATCCACACTTCCAGTGATACCCAAAATTCACGAATCTGCGGGCATTGCCACCATACGTGAAAATATGTGCCCAACATCCCACACCCCCTCCAGCAGAGATTTGATACAGAGGGGGCAAACCGATGTAAACGATCGGGTGTGTAATGCCATCTATATATCATTTTGTGGCAATTTTCCTGCAACCCAGCAGAGATGGAGCATTTAGAAGCATGGAGGAACACAGTGTCCCATTCCTCATCCGACAGTGTCCGGCCAAAATCAGCCGTCCAAGCTGCCTGCTGTGTAAAGTGTCCCCGTTGCCTACTGTTGAGTAGAGCATACATTTTTGAGATGATACCCCTCAACATGGTAGAATTAAGGCAATAGGACTCAAACAATGAACTAGTAAGCCGGGCTGTGCCCGCCCTAAGCGCCCGTCGTAGCAAATAAGAAAGTTTAGCGTACAATAAGAAATCAACATCTGGTAAATGATATCGGGTACCCAGTTCCTCCGCTGTCAGTAATTTCCCTTGCGCCACCACATGAGCTATCGTGACCATGCCCGCCGAATACCATCCCTGGGAAGCTGTGGTAGAAGCCGCAGGGGGTAGAACGAAGTCTGTGAATAGATGGGTCAGCAACGTAAGAGTACCCTTACCCACTAGACAAAGCTTCCAGTGGGACCATACCTTCAAGGTGGTGTGTAGGGCAATGGGAAAATAGGAAAACAAACCCCACGTGGAACGCGGCTGCCATGGCAAAGCCGAGATAGATAGCGAACCAATCAGGGCTTGCTCCAACACCACCCACTGAGGGGGGGCCTGCACCCTATGTAACACTACAAGGGCCCGAAGCTGTGCCGCAGCAAAATACCAAACCAGATTGGGGACGCTAAGACCCCCTCTGTTTTTAGGGAGGTATAAAGTAGTTCTAGCAACACGAGGAGGCCTTTTGCGCCAAATGAATCAAAAAATTAATTGCTGCCACGATGTGAGGATGGAAGTGGAAAGATAAATGGGTATAGTGGTGAAAAAATATAATAATCTGGGCAGTACATTCATTTTAATTATGGCTATGCGCCCCAGCCAGGAATAAGTATCCCGCGACCAGTTATGCAAGTTGTCTTTGATGGTCTGTATTAGGGGAGTATAGTTCAAATGAAACAACTGTTTAGAATGTGTTCCAGTATGTACCCCTAAATATTTAACGGCATTGACTGCCCACCGGAAAGGGTATTGGGCCCGCAACAGCTGCACTGCAGGAGGAGAGAGATTGAGATTAAGGATTTCAGACTTCTCATAATTAACCTTGAGACCCGAGACCTCCGTAAAGACTTGTAGCTCTCGCATAATCCCCGCCAGAGACACCGAAGGGTCTGTTAAGGTAAGCATAACATCGTCCGCAAACAGAGAAATTTTAAAATGGTGCTCGCCCCTCCGAATGCCCGTTATATCCTGCGCCCCCCGTACCCGGGTGGCAAAGGGTTCTAAGAATAAGGCGAACAACAACGGGGACAGCGGGCACCCCTGCCTTGTGCCTCGCCCAATCGCAAAAGGAGCCCCATAACCACCATTAGCCTTTACGCGTGCCTGTGGTTGCTGGTACAATTTGGATAGCCACTGAATAAAGTAAGGACCAAAAGACATGCGAGCCAGGGTGTTAAATAAAAAGGGCCAATGGACAAGGTCAAACGCTTTTTCGGCGTCGAGTGAGAATAATACCGCTGGCGAGCCACTATGTTGGGCCAGGTCCACTATGTCCACTATGCGACGGACATTGTCAGCCGCCAGTCTGCCCGGCACAAACCCCACCTGGTCGGGATGAACCAACGAGGACCGTCCGATATATTTTAAATCGTCAAAAATCGTTAGAAGCGCGATACAATAGGAATTCCCCCGATTTATCGTCAAAAATCGTAAATCGGGGGAAGGGGGAGGGGAAGGGGGAGGGCGGAAAAACCGGCACACTAAAACAACCCTAAAACCCACCCCGACCCTTTAAAATAAATCCCCCACCCTCCCGAACCCCCCCAAAATGCCTTAAATTACCTGGGGTCCAGAGCGGGGGTCCCGGTGTGATCTTTTACTCTCGGGCCTGCGGTGCGTTGTAGAAATGGCGCCGGCGCTACCTTTGCCCTGTCCAGGACAAAGGTAGCGCCGGCGCCATTTTGTTTTTTGTCCCCCGACGTCAGGAGCGTAGGAGCTCGCTCCCGGACCCCCGCTGGACCCCCCAGGGACTTTTGGCCAGCTTGGGGGGCCTCCTGACCCCCACAAGACTTGCCAAAAGTCCAGCTGGTGTCCGGAACGACCTCCTGCAGTCGAATCATTTTGCCGTACGGCCGGCGCCATTTTGTGCAAATGGCGCCGGCCGTACGGCAAAACGATTCGACTGCAGGAGGTCACTCCAGGACCCCTGCTGGACTTTTGGCAAGTCTTGTGGGGGTCAGGAGGCCCCCCAAGCTGGCCAAAAGTCCCTGGGGGTCCAGCGGAGGTCCGGGAGCGATCTCCTACGCTCCTGACGTCGGGGGACAAAAAACAAAATGGTGCCGGCGCTACCTTTGTCCTGGACAGGGCAAAGGTAGCGCCCGCGCCATTTCTACAATGCACCGCAGGCCCGAGAGTAAAAGATCACACCGGGACCCCCGCTCTGGACCCCAGGTAATTTAAGGCATTTTGGGGGGGTTCGGGAGGGTGGGGGATTTATTTTAAAGGGTCGGGGTGGGTTTTAGGGATGTTTTAGTGTGCCGGTTTTCCCGCCCTCCCCCGATTTACGATTTACACGATATTTACAAAAACAAAACCGCGACGATCCGATTCCCTCCCCCCCCAGCCGAAATCGATCATTAAGACGATCGATCACACGATTCACATCTCTAATACTCACATGTCCATTCTCTCTCACACATACACTGTCACATACATACACATTCATGCTCTTATACTCACCATAACCTCTCGCTCTCACAGACACTGACACACTCTCAGGCTCTAAGACACTCTCTCCCCTTCCATACATACCCCCCCACACAAACTCTTACTCCCCTGGATTTACTCATACACACTCATGCTCTCACTCTCTCTGGCTCCCTCACATACACACAAACACACACACCCAGGCAAGCTCCCATTCATTTTCATACCACTCCCTCACCATCCCCCAGGCATGCACACATTCATTCTCACACTCAAACCCCCAGGCAGGCACCAATTTATTCTCACACACACATACACCACACACAGGCAGGCACCTATTCTCACACATACAAACCCCAGGAAGACACCCATTCATTCTCATACGCAGACACACCCTCAGGCAGGCACCCATACATTCACACACATACACCCCCAGGCAGAGTCCCATTCATACACATGCACACACTAAAGGCAGACCCTTCTCTTTCTTTTGCCAGCAACCTCAGAGCCTCTCTCATTCCTCTGCTGTCACTGTCACTGATGCCGCATGGCTATTGGGGAGGCGCTGATTGCTGCTACTGGCACTGAAGCCCATTCTGCTGCCTCCTCTGTGCAGGCCCGTGGGTTTCCACTTCCTCCATGTTGATCTTGTACATTGTGAAATCTGCATAGAGAAAGTGCTACTCTTGCACCATTACCAAAGATTACATGTGCCAATCAGTAAAAAGTAATTTTTTTTTTTACCTTTGCTGTCTGATCTTAGTTTTCTAATGGGTTGGTCACAGGCTTTTTTGTTCCACCTTCCCTTTCTTATTTTTTTGCCAATTCCTTTCATATTATCTTTTTTTTCTATTTCTTTTCTCTCCATCTATCTTCTTCCCTCAAACACACAGGCAGGTTCTCATTCTCACATGCTTTCTCTCTCTCACACAGTCACACACACACACACACACACACACACACACACACACAGGCTCTCAATCTCACATGCTCTCTCTCATACAATCATTCATACATAGTCTCTCTCTTGCACATGCTGTCTGACTCTCACACACCCAGGCTCTCTCTCACTCCCACATGCTGTCTTGCTCAAGCACAGGCTCTCACTGTCACATGCTGACTCTCCCTCACACACACAGGCTCTCACATGCTGTCTCTGCAAACATTCAGGCCCTCACTCCCACACACACAGTCTCTCAACTCACTCTCACACACAGACACACAATCTCTCAACTCATCTCAAACACGCACTGTATGGGCCCTCAGCCTCTCTCTTTCCTCTGGGCCTCCTCTTCACGGGTCGCTACAGAATGGGCTCTGCAGCGGCCCTGATCTTCTCGGGCTGATCCACGGTGGTGGCCCTGCTACCGGGCCTCCTCCTCTTCTCAGCCCGCTGCAACAACGCTGCTCCTCTTCTGCACGTGGCTGATGCTCCTCCTCCTTCCTGCCCGCGTGGCTCCAGTGACATTTTTCTTCTGGGGCCGCGCGGGAAGGAAGGAGGAGGAGCACCTGCACGTTTAGACATGACCTTTTTCTTCGGGCCGTGGTGATGTGAGTTCTCCAGCGGCCCTGATCTTCCCTGGCCGTGACATGGGATCCGCGGCGGCCCTGCTATCGGGTTTCCTCCTCTTCTCGGGCCACCGCAACGTAGGATCCGCGGCGGCCCTGCTATTGGGTTTCCTCCTCTTCTCGGGCCGCCAGAATGTGGGATTCGCAGCGGCCCATTAATGCTCTTCTTCTGTATGCAGCAGATGCTCCTCCTCCTTCCTGCCCTCGCGGCTCCAGCAACGTTTTTCTTCAGGGGCTGCACAGGCAGGAAGGAAGAGGAGTGAACGTGACCCTTTTCTTTGGGCTGTGGTGAGGTAAGCTACACCACGGCCCCGCCGATCTTCCTGCTGTAGTTCCCTGCTTCCGCCGGCCCTGTGGACCGGGCGACACACCTGCACACTGCAGGCGACACACTAATGTGTCGCGACAAACACTTTGGAAAGCTCTGCTCTAAATGTAAAGGGGTGATAGCTATATTGTGATCTAAGGGGATGACAATTTGAACATCTGCATAAATGAAAGGTGAAAATCCAAAAGAACAGATTATGTCTCAAAATTGGGATAGAAAAATTTTAAATAATAGTGGAGAGAGGGAGAATCCCTGAGGAACCCCTCAGATTGATGTACCTTTTTGCGAATAATGCCCTTGAAAGAGTATGCTTGATGACCTATTTTGCAGGAAGCTTGAAATCCAATTTAGAACCATCCTTGCTAACCCTAAAGATTGACAACAAGAAATTAGAATTTTGTGGTCAATTAGATCAAATGCACTTGAAAGGTCAAGGAGAATTAACAAAGCAGAAAAGCCCTTATCTAGACTAGTTAAGACAGAGTCCATAACATCTATCAAGATAGTCTCTGTGCTGCACCCCCTCCTAAATTCCACCTGAGCAGGATCTAATTTACTATAGTCTTCTATAAACTCAGTAAGTTGGGTAGTAACAACTTTCTCTAATATCATGGTGATATTAATGAATGAATGTGAGAGGGACCCGATCGCGAGACCTCGCCTCCCCCGATGTCACACAGAGCTCCGGCGACCGTTGAAATGCGCCTCACCACCAGGTGCCGCGGGCTGTGCGTCGCGCGCCGAAGGGGCGCAACAAAGGGGCTCTCCCCTTTGTGCACCCCTTCGTGCAATCCATAGTGCATGCGCCAATTTTTTCTGCAGTCGGTTGTCTCTGTTTAATATGCTCCCTGTTTACTATTTTACCAATTGTTAAAAACATTGTAATCTGAACTTTGTAAACCGTTATGATGGCTTTCCGAATGATGGTATATAAAACTCAGCAATAAATAAATAAATGGAAGATTAGAAATGGGTCAGTATGTAGATATTTTCTAGGGTCTGTATCCTCATTTTTTAAAATATGAGTGATCGCTGCTTTTTTTAAGATTTCAGGAACCTTCCCTGAAGCAAGAGAAGGGTTGACTAGGTTCTTGAGGCCTATCAAAACCGTATTATGTAACATTCCAATTAAAAATGATGGGCAAGGGTCCAAAGATGTATTTGAATTTTTGTTTGCCTTTTTCACGATTGATTCTATCTCTATAAGAGATGTTCTGCTACAGATCTCTCTATATCTGATAATACTTCAATAGACTTATCATCAATACACTCAGTTCTTTTAACATGTGTAAGATTTTGTAAAAGTGGATTTCTTAAATTAGAGATTTTCTCTTCAAAGAAAGCAAGAAGAGAATCAGAGTCAGGTACATCATCATAAATTAGCTTCTAAAGTTATCAGTGAGTTAACTAATTAAAAAAAAATGTTGGGATCATGCAACCTTTTTGAATTATTTGCCTAAAGTGGATTTCCACAACTCTTTATCATTGGCTGAGTTAGTTTTCATCACATGTTGCTCAAGGCGACATAAACCTCTTTTTAATTATAATAATTGGGTTGTATATCAAGAAGCCAAGTTCTTTCTAATTCCATTTTACTTCCATCCTGAGGCCCTAATGCAGTCAATTGCATTCCTTCCCCAGTATTTAATTCCATTTTCTAACCCAGTTTTCAGGTGTGTCAAGAGGATCTTTCCAAATATCCTGAACTAAAATGGTAACAATATTTACGAAGCTGGATGAGTCTACTTTTTTAAAATCTAAGTTAGAGATTCTTATTGGTTTTCTTCCTCTGTTGAATGAAGGTACTATAATTAAATTGAAAATTAACTAGGAAATGATCTGACCATGATAATTTTTCTGATCCATCAAACATCAAATTGCCTTGGTTCCTAGCCTTTTCAGGACCAAATAGTAAATCCCGGGTTTGTCCTTTATCATGGATAACTGTTGCGGTCCGCTCCGCGATCCTCGCGTCCCGGCCCTTACCTCAAAGTTCCAGCTGGGCCACTCGATGCCTGAACCGGCTCCATGAGCGTTTCCGCGAGGGAGACGCCATTACCCTGGGCTCCTTAGGCGCGCGCGTGCGCAGTCACAGTGCTGATATAGCCCGTTTCCCGCCAGAGCGCGCTCCGCCCCCGTTCCTGACGTCAGACGCCCAGTCTTACTTAAACACCCCGCGGACCCCGCTACGATGCCTTGCAACCGGGTCCCTTGCGGTGCCCTGTTGCCCAGAGCCTCGGCGTGTGACTCCCTTGCACGCCATTCCTGCCTGCCTGCCTGCTTGGTCTACTTCGTGACTTGCTCGCACTACTAACCTTTGGTTCTTGCCTGCTATAGAACCTGTCCAGGTTACTGCCTGGTTTTGCTCTGCCTGTCTTCAGCTTGCTACAGGTCCTGCCTGGTTCCGCTCTGCCTGCCTTCAGCTTGCTGCAGTCCTTGCCTGGTTTCATCCACTCCTTCATCCACTTCAACTCCAGTCTACTCAAGAAGCGGACCAGAGATCGCCTAAGTCCCAGCGGCCGGGTTCCCACGGGCTCCTCCCAGGGGGACACCGGCTTCCAGGATGAACCTCCTGAGTTCCAAGCGGCTGGACTCCCAAGGGCTTCTCCCGAGGGAGTACCAGCTTCCGGGTGAAACCTACTGTCTGCATCAGCCTAGTCTGCCTTCCGGCCTGCTGCCCTGAGACCATAGTCCAACTACCCCAGGTCTCCCGCAGGCTGGCCTAAGGGTCCACAGTCTAGCTAGTCCCCAACAGATAACACTAAAAACAATTTGATAGAGTCACTGGTGGCTAAAGTAGAGATAAAGCTTTTAGCTTGAGAGGAAAGCATACTATCCACATATAGATTAAAGTGCCCTATAACCCAAAAAAAGGATATTTCAATGATTACTTAGCATGGATTCTATGACCAAATCAGTTAAAATTTGAGAAGTGACAGGTGGAAAGTACTATAAAAAGATAGTGATAGGTTCTTTAAAATCTGATAGAACCAAAAGGCTCTCACATCCTGCCAATTGGCCAGTAAATATTCTTTTCAAAGTGAGAGAGTTGCGAAAAATAATAACGATACCTCCCCCTTTTTTCCTAATACTGTTACACATAAAAAGGGAGTAAGGGCGACAGACATGAGAAATTACTTCAGAGTGTACCTTTTAACCAGTTTTCTGTAATGCATACTAAATCAAGATTCCTGTCAATTATTAAATTGTGAATATGTAACCAGTTCTTGGTTAATGACCTAACATTAATCAATGTACAAAGATTACCCTTTATTCCCTCCACTACCCCTAATCCATAATAATTAATATATCTAACAGGTATTGATAAACATCTAGAAAGTTTCCTTTGATTGCGGGTAGCATTGGTCAAGTTTTGCCTGTTTATTCTATTCTTACCTCTACCCCAGATGGTGGAAATAGAAGAAGATATATCAAGCATTTTCAGTCCTTCAATCTCCCGGAGAGGCTCCCAAAGAGGCAATTCTTTTTGGCTCTCCTCTTTGGAGAGCTGCAGCTGTGAGCCGCAACTGTAGCTCATCTCAGAGCCTTGAAGCTCCACTGATGATGTCAGGTAGGCGGGTCAGCAATAGCATCCATTGTGGGTGGCAGGGCCAAAAGCCTGATGGTCTGGGGCTTAAAGAGCAGTGCTTGTGGAAAGCTGTGTTGGATAAAAACAGTGTCCCAGACCCTCTCTCTCGACTCCCCTGCCAGTTATGATGTTTCAAAAGCAGTGGCTCATCTCAGAGCTTTGAGGCTCCGTTGATGAAGTCAGGTAGGTAGGTCAGCAATAGTGTCTATTGGGGGGGGGGGGGGCAGGGCTAAGAGCCCTATAGTCTGGGGATTGAAGACCAGTGCTCATGGAAAGCTGCGGTGGATAAAAACAGCGCTTCAGACCTTCTTTCTAGACTCCCCCGCTGGTTATGATGATTCAAAAGCAGTGGCTCGTCTCATCACTTTTCTTAACATATTACAAGTAGAGTCCTCACTTTGCTATAATTCTGATGCTCTGTAGTCTTCTTCCTACCTCAGTCAATCTGCAGTTATTCCTCTTTCCTTCTTCTCATCATCCAGCAATGGCTGCTGTTGTTCTAATCCTTTCACCAGTAGGGACACTGAAAGTTGCTTCTGTTCTTCTGCTAGATGGAATGGAGTTGAAGCTAGGAAAAAGAGATTGGAGGAGTAAGATTGGTGGAGAGTAATACTGGAGAAAGGTTGGAGGAGTGAGGCTGGGGGAAAGGAAAAATGAGGGATGAGGACTGGGAAAATCATGGCTGGGGATTTGGAAGGGTGAGGTTGCGTGAGCATCAGCTCGAGACATAAGAACATAAGATATGCCATACTGGGTTAGATCAAGGGTCCATCAACCCAGTATCCTGTCTCTAACAATGGCCAACCCAAGTCACAAGTATCTGGCAAGTACCCAAAGTGGCCAGTCTGAATCACAAGTACCTGGTAGATTCCCAATAGTTGATATATTTCTTGTATCTCACTCCCAGAGATAAGCGTTGGTTTTCCAAAGACTACCTGGCTAATAACTGTTTCTGGACTTTTCCTTCAGGAACTTATCCAATCTTCTTTTGAACCCCACTATGTTAATTGCCTTGACCCCTTAATCTGGCAACAGATTCCATAGCTTGATTGCACTCTGAATAAAAAAATACTTCCTACAATTTGTTTTGAATCTGCCAGTTGTTTGTTTTGTGGAGTGTTCCCCTAATTATAATGTAAGGGTAAATAACTATTCCCTATTTACACCACCTCTTCATGATTTTATACATTTCAATCATATTCAGTCTTCTCATTACTAAGCTAAAGAGCCTTAATCTGTTTAGCCTTTCTCCATAAGGGAAGTTTTTTCATCCCCTTTCTCATTTTGTTGCCCTTTTCTGTACCTTTTCTATGTCTCCTATATCATTTTTTAGACAGGGCAACCAGAACTCACACAGTATTCAAGGTATAGCTGCAACACAAATCTATACAAAGGCATTATGATATTCTCAATTTTGTTCTCTATTTCTTTCCAACTAATTCCTAACATTCAGCCACAGACAGATGTAGGCTATCTTTACTGTATAGTGATTTATTATTCCATATATGGCCCCAGCCCCCAATATATCCAAATTCTTCTTTACACCAAGTATTGAGCCATGTATTGAAGTTGTAAAATACAATGAATGAGTCCATTTTTGTGGTTTTCATTTAAGTTCAGGATATGGTACAAATAAAACAGTGGCAGCTAGATGTGCTGGTGGGTCTGCTGCATGATCTGTTCATTAACTCCCTGGAAATGGGAGTGCTGCTGAGCAATTAGAGAAGAGCAGTGGTGGTCCTGCTCCACAAAAGTGGGAGCAGAGAGGAAGCTGGAAACTACAGGCCAATTAGCCTCACCTTGGTGGTGGGAAAATTAATGGAGTCTCTGCTGAAGGAAAGGACAGTCAACTATCTGCAGTCAGGAGGATTGCTGGACCCGAGGCAGCATGGATTCACCAGGGGAAGGTCTTGTCAAATAAATCTGATTGATTTTTTTGAATGGGTGACTAAAGAACTGGACTGAGGAAGAGCTCTCGATATGATCTACTTGGATTTCAGCAAAGCTTTTGATACGGTCCCGCATTGGAGCCTTGTGAATAAAATGAGAAGCTTGGGAGTGAGCGCCAAGGTGGTGGCATAGGTTATAAACTGGCTGATGGACAAAAGACAGCGTGTGATGGTAAATGGAAACTACTCTGAAGACAGAGTTGTGTTAAGCGGAGTGCTACAAGGATCTGTGTTGGGACCAGTTCTATTCAATATCTTTGTGAGTGACATTGTGATAGAAGGTAAAGTTTGTCTATTGGCAGATGATACTAAAATCTGCAACAGGGTGGACATGCCGGAAAGAGTAGAGAGAATGAGATGTGATTTAAAGAAGCTTGAACAGTGGTCAAAGATATGGCAGCTGGGATTCAATGCCAAGAAGTACAGAGTCATATATCTGGGGTGTGGTAATCCAAAAGAGCTGTATGTGATGGGGGGTGGGGGTGGAGTGAAGGGCTGTTGTGCACGGAACAAGAGAGGGACCTTGGGGTGATAGTGTCTAGCAATCTGAAGACGGCGAAGCAATGTGACAAGGCGATAGCAAAAGCCAAAAGAATGCTGGGTTGCAAAGAAAGAGTAAGAAAAAGTAAGTGATAATCCCTTGCACAGGTCCTTGATGAACCCTTACCTGGAGTACTGTGTTCAGTTCTGGGGACAGGATGCAGGTGGTCCAGAGAAGGGCAATCAAAATGGTGGGTGGTCTCCATCAAATGACTTATGAGGAGAGGTTGAAGGATCTAAATATGTACACCCTAAAATAGAGGAGGTGCAGTGGAGATATGATACAGACCTTCAGAAACTTGAAAGGTTTTAATGATGCACAATCTTAACCAATAAGCCTGTATCTCTTGATGCAACTTCACCATTGCTCTTGTAATGTAAAAAGTGATAGCAAGGACACAACAACAACAGAGTCTGTATGTTCTCAGAATTAAAAGTTTTATTCTTTTGCGCATAAGGAAGTGGCTCTTAAAGTTGCAGAGTCCGACTTAATCAGGTATCCAATTGACTTCACTTAAATACACTTTTGCCCAGGATGTTTTTACAAACACTTCTTTGATTTAAGATTACAAGGTGAAGACATTTGCTAACATTAGCATCCCTAAATGTCCTGGGAACTCTAACTAACCTTGAAGACATACATTTTATTTATAGCTCTTCATTGTGGGATCTAAAACTACAAAGTGATACATTTGTCTTTTCTGTTATCTAAGTGTGAGACAGTTTCAGAGACAGTTTCAAGACCTAACAATGCTTTCTGGAACTATTCTGGTATTTTTCCATTAAACAGATGCTTCTAATAAATTGTAAAATCTCAGTCCCTCCTTAGGTCCAGGGGCATTGCTTTAAGAAATTTCTAATATATACTCACTCATAGTGATTAATCTATTCAATTCTTCATCTGAAGATACAGTCTGCAAGTGTCGCCGAGAGCATATTAGGAATGTTTCTCTTACATAACATTAAGATACATTGAATTGATACACACAAAACAAGAAGGACTCCTACTACAGTTATAAGTATCATTAGTAACCTTTGACCCCAAATCCCTATGGCATAGGCCACAGGGTTGCATTAACAGCAAATCCAGTGCTAATCAGTTATTTCTCTTAACTGAATATGTTTCTGTGATTCCATTGTAATGTGCAAAAATAATTCTAAAATTATGGACACAACCTTTAAAGATTCAATCCTATTTTTCAATTTCTATACATCCATGTCTAAAAATTTGGGTGCACCAAACTAAAATGTGTTCATAAAACTTAGTATTCAATTTATTACTAATCTTAAAAAGTTGTCAACTCATTCTAGCACTTAGCACTAGAAGAGGGCTGTTTGCATTAGATTCTCAATCTCCTGTCACACTCCAAATAAGTGGTTTTCTTAAATTATGTTTCCACTTTGAATGTGTGACCTTGCACTGTGGCCTGCATATGTAGCAAGGTACCAAGCTACTTCTAGCAAAAGGAGAACTTCATTGGAATCATACAGGACTACAAAAGTGCATTTCTCATTCCAAGTCTGGAAAGGAAATGTACAGATAAGCATACATTTTCCATTTCAGTCAAAAGGGAAAGTAACTTAAATTTATATCCCTTTGACTGGAAATTACTATGTGTACAATTAGCCATTAGAGCTAATGGAATTGTACATTCTATGATATAGAAAACATGAGATGGCGTAATTAAGAAATATTAAAAAAGCCCAATAATATATCAAGGGATGAATTATTTCACACTTACTAGTGTATGCATGGCATGTTACCTTAATTATCATATCAAGTGATATTTGTGAATGATTTTAATTCTAAGCATATAAAAATGCAATATGAACATTTTAAAGCAATCAAATGAAGCATTTTTGTACAGAATGTTCATAAAGGTAGTCCAAAAATAGAGATGAAACAAGAATATGTAGCATAGAAGGTCTTTTTGCATTTTTACTAGGTTAGGGCTTGTGAATTTAATCTGATTACAGACAAGTAGATCTAACAATGTCTGTCTGCAATGTACAAAGTATCTTAACTAAAAAGGAAAAGCACAGTATATTAGTCTATTGCTATCGCTGTGTAATTGGTCATATGACTTCCTCAATTATTACCTAAACCCCATCTAAGTATACTTGGAGTTTAATTGATCTAGAAACTGGCCAATTTAAAATAGCAAAGCGTACCTTTAATCTGCCAGGAGCTTTCACAACTTGGTCTTCTGTCATCTGTTGTAATCTCCATTCAGGTACTTGTATACATGGTTAGCCTATTCTGACTTTTGGGGGCCACCTGCTTGTCAGAGTACATAGGCCAGCTTTCATTGTGTGTTCAATGTGAGGCTCACTGCGCTTAGTGTAGCCTGCATTATAAAAGCTCCACAGGTGCTGTTATTTAGGGGTTTCTCCACCCTGCGATGAAGTATGGTCTCCGGTCTGCCACTGGCAATGTGTTGTAACCTTGACGAAGGTTGTGGACCCTTGGCCTGAGGTGGGATTGACGCCACCTGGGAGAAAGACAACCACAGGTTCCCAAAGTCAGGAGGCGAGGCTGGCAGACGACAGGGGCCTGATGGCTGAGGCTTCACCACTACCAACCCCATTCCCCGCAGGTTGAACCCTTGGGTTCCGGGGGCCGGCTGGACTTAGGTGGGCCCCTGTGATGAAGCTCCGACGAGAGATGATCCAAGGTCCTGGGCAGGCAGCGGCAAGAAGCGTGAGGTCCGATCCGAAGTCCAGGGCAGGTGGTGAGCAAGAAGCGTGAGGTCCAATCCGAAGTCAAAGCCAGGGAGGTCCATCCGAGGGCGAGGGAGCAGGAGCTGGAACAGGGCTGGAAGACTGGAACAGGCACCAGGAAGGCAGGAACAGGTACTAGGAAGGCAAGAATAGGCTACACGGGCGAAGCGAAGCAGGATCCCAACTAGGAGCACCGAGGCATGAAGGAAACTTGTTGCCAAGTCAAGGAAGGATCATAGAAGCAGGCCTAAATAGGCCCAAGCTGATGATGACATCATGGAGAGGTCCCTGAAGTTCCTACAGCTGGCCCTTTAAGAGGTGGGCTCAGCCGTATGCGCGCATAAAGAGGAGGGCCAGCCATTCGGGGGAATGTCAGCGTCCAGTACGCCGGGGAAGGTCCCGGTGCAGAGAGGAGTTGGGCCGACAGTCATGGTGCGTCGGAGGAGGCCCAGGGAGCAGTGGGGCTGGTGGAGCCACGTTGGGAGGTGTGGGGAGGCTGGTGGGTGCTACAGTACCCCTTCCCATAATGCCTCTCTCCGGGAGTTTTGGCTTCTCAGGATGGGAATGATGAAATTGCTGACACAGGCTCTTGTCCAGTATGTTAGCAGCCAGTTCTCAGGAATTTTCCTCGGGCCAAAACCCTCCCTAGATAATAGGTATTCCCATCATCGACCTCTCTTCCTTATGTCTTGAACATCATGGATTCGCTAGATGGATTCATCTTCAGCAGTTAAAAGTTGAGGTTTGGGAGGAGTCTGAGAAGACCAAGATAAGACCAGAGGCTTCAAAAGGGAGATGTGAAAAGAATTGTGAATCCTCAGGGACGGAGGCAATCGTAGCTGGTAGGTGACAGGACCCAGCTGGCGAAGCACTGAAAAGGGCTCAATATAGCGAGGTGCCAGATGCATAGAGGGGAGCTTCAAGCGAATATATTTGATGCTGAGTCAGACCCTTTCGCCGGTTCTGAAATGTGGAGCGGGTCTTCATGGGCATCAGTGGTCTTTTTGGCCCTTAGGCCGGCTCTCTGTATAAGAAGCTGGGTGCGCTCCCACAGATGGTGCACATCTTGCGCCGTCAACTGAGCGGTGGGAGAGGGTACTGTCAAAGGTAAGGGCAGTGGAGGAAGGGGCTGCCGCCCATAGACTAGTAATAAAGGTGAGGATTTGGTGGAGGAGGAGACATGGGCGTTCAAAGTGAATTCTGCCCAAGGGAGTAGAGAAGCCCAGAAATTTTGTTGCAGATTGATGTAGCTGCGGAGGAACTGCTTCAAGGTCCAGTTAATCCTCGCCGTTTGACCGTTGGCTTGCAGGTGGTACGCCGCCATAAAGTCCAAGGAGATATTGAATTTTTTGCAGAGAGCCTTCCAGTAGCGGGTAGTGAATTGAGTACCCCGTCGGAGACTATGTATTTCGGAAGACCATGTAGCTGAAAGACGTGTTGGACAAAGAGCTGTACCAGCTGCAGAGTGGAGGAAAGACCTGGCAGAGCGACAAAATGTGCCATCTTTGAAAAATGGTCCACCACAATCCAGATGACCGTCTTGCCCTCAGAAGGAGGTAAGTCCATGAAAAAATCCGTGGCTATATGCGACCACTGTTCAGAAGGAGCAGGCAACAGTTGTAACAGGCCCCAGATGGGACCAGACTGGGGCTTTTGCTGGGCGCAGACCTGTTAGGAGTCCACATAGTCTCGAACATCTGCTCTGACGATGGGTCACCAATAGAATCTAGGGAGCGAGGCCAGGGTGCGAGCTCGTCCAGGGAGCCCCATAGTGCAGGAGTCATGGGCCCAGTGCAGAATTTAACTGCAGAGTCTGCGGGGAACTACTGTCTTCCCTAGAGGCATGGAGAAGGTAGCCGACAGAAGGACTCACGCCGTATCTATGATATGATGAGGGGGGTTGATGATGTCTTCAGGAGTGAATGCACGGGAGAGAGCGACCGCCTTGACATTTTTAGCCTCGGGACTGTAACGTAGAGTGAAATTAAAACGGGTAAAAAAAGAGCACCCAACGTGCTTGGCGAGGGTTTAACCGCTGGGCATGATGAAGGTACTATAAGTTTTTATGGTTTGTGCATACCATGATGTGACACTGGGACCCCTCCAACCAGGGATGCCACTTCTCAAAGGCAAGCTTAATCGCCAGGAGCTCGTTGTCACCAATTCCGTAGTTCCGTTCTGCTGGCGAGAATTGTTTGGAAAAGAAGGAACATGGATGGAGTGTGCTGGTAGGAGAGAGTTGGCTTAATACCGCCCCTACTCCATCGGGGGAGGCATCCACCTCCAGCACAAAGGGATGCAGAGGATCCGGTTGCCGGAGACAAGGTTCTTGAAGAAAAGTGGCCGTCAAGTGTTGAAAGGCTATTATGGCCTCAGGAGGCCACAGTTTAGGGTTCGCGCCCTTGTGAGTCAGAGCAGTAATTGGGGTTACCAGCCTGGAATAATTGTGGATAAAAGCCCGGTAATAATTAGCAAACCTGAGAAATTGCTGAACAGCTCGTAGGCCCATTGGTCGCGTCCAGTCCTGGATGCACCTAAGTTTTTCCTGGTCCATGCGGAATCCGTGCCATGAGACTATATACCCAAGGAAGGGTAGGCTCTCAGTCTCGAACGAGCACTTCTCAAACTTGGCGAAGAGTTGGTGGTCACGAAGATGTTGAAGTACTTGAGCCACGTCCTGGCGATGGGTCGGAAGATCCCTGGTGGAGACCAAAATGTCGACCAGATAGACTATGACACACTTGTACAACAGGTCTCATTCATCATATTCTGGAACATGGCCGGGGCATTACAGAGTCTGAAGGGCATGACCAAGTACTCATAGTGCCTGTCGCGAGTATTAAAGGCTGTTTTCCACTCGTCCTCCCGGATGCGAATTGGGTTATAGGCTCCCCGCAGGTCAAGTTTGAAGAAGATCCGGGCTCCTTGTAGACGATCAAATAGCTCAGCGATGAGAGGCAGGAGGTAACGGTCCTTCAAAGTGATAGTGTTGAGGCCCCAGTAGTCAATATAGGGACGGAGTGATCCGTCCTTTTTGGACATGAAGAAGAAGCCTGCTCCGGTGGGAGACGTGGACTTGCAGATGAATCCCTTATCTAAGTTTTCCTGTATATAGTCCGACATGGCCCGGGTCTCAGCCAGGGATAGCGGGTGGACCCGACCTCGAGGTGGTTCGGTATTAGGCAGGAGGTTGATGACGTAGTCAAAAGACCGATGCAGAGGTAGGATATCCGCCCCTTGTTTTGAGAAGACATCCACATAGGAGGCGATGTTGGCTGGTAGGCCAGCAGGGGCCAGGGTGGTGGAGAGACAGCACTGAGTGGACGGTGTCTTCAGGCAGGAGTTGTGGCATGAGGGTCCCCACTGTGATAACTGCATGGAAGCACAGTTAAACTGAGGGGAGTGTTTCTGGAGCCAGGGCAGCCACAGGACTATGGGATGGATGGCACGGTCCAGGATGTGAAAGGTGATGCTTTCCTCATGAATAGCGCCAGTGCGCAGAGTGACAGGTACGGTGGTATGGGTGACCCTTCTGGCAAGGGCTCACCAGAGATGGAAGAAATTACCAGCGACGTTGGAGTGAGACAGGCGAGAATCCGCAGGTGCTGGACCAGTCATTTGAAAATGAAGTTGCCGCCTGAGCCGGAGTTGACTAGGGCCAAAGTGTGGAAATGATCATTTTCACTAACAATGGTGACTAGAAGAGTAAGCGGGGGAGCAGGAGAAGTTAGGCCCATGGAAAGTCCCCCGATTTTCCCTAGGCCCGGAAGTTTCCCGCGCGCACCGGGCAATGGGTGAGTAGATGCCCCACTCCTCCGCAGTACAAACAGAGTCCTGTATGACGCCGTTGGAGGCATTCTTTGGGGGTCAAATGACTGTGGCCCAACTGCATGGGTTCTTCAGGAGTATCCCTAGGAGCAGCAGGCACTGACTTGGGAGAAGGCGAGCGGCGAGAGGGTTGGGATGTAGGCAGGGTCTCTTAGAGGCAGATAACTCCCTAGACCTCTCCTGGAGCCGGCGGTCGATACAGCTGGCCAGATCAATCAGGGCGTCCAAAGAAGAAGGTAACTCATGGGCCGCCAATTCATCCTTTATCTAAAACATAATATTGTATCAGCCCTTATTGAAAGTTTAATCTTCCCCTTATAGTACACTAGCTGATTAATTACTAATTTCACCTGTAAATGTAAAGTACTCTCATTCCAACTCCCTTAGTATCCTAAACTTAACTAGGAACTCAATAATACTAAGGTGAAGGCAGCAGTCCAGCAGCAAGAGGGGGGCTTCCAGTCTTTTGCAATGAGTGTCACATGTATGATTTTTTACCTGCCGGTGAGAGATTGTATGTGTGCACTCGGTGCAAAGAGCTCCTGGCTCTCAGGGAACAAGTCCGATCTCTGGAGGCTAGAGTAGCAGACTTGGAGGAGCTGAGGCAGACAGAGAGGTACATTGACGAGACCTTCAGGGACATAGTAGCCAAGTCCCAAATCCATTCTGGCAGCCCCAGTGCTGCCTTGGATCAGAAAGGTCTCCCAGTAGGAGAACATCACCCTGGTGTAACAGGAAGTGATCCTGTAGCAAGGACCTGCTCTCCAGGTGATGTATTGTCCTCTCGCACTGAGGACAAATCTCCCAGGGCTACTGCCCAGGAGGGAAGGGTTAGGCCGGCCATCATAGTTGGTGATTCGATTATTAGAAATGTAGATAGCAGGGGGGCTGGTGGACGTGAGGACCGCCTAGTAACTTGCCTGCCTGGTGCGAAGGTGGCAGACCTCACACGTCACCTAGATAGGATTATAGACAGTGCTGGGGAGGAGCCGGCTATCGTGGTACATGTGGGTACCAATGACATAGGAAAATGTGGGAGAGAGGTTCTGGAAGCCAAATTTAGGATTTTAAGAAGGGAGCTGAAATCCAGAACCTCCAGGGTGGCATTCTCTGAAATGCTTCCTGTTCCACGTGCAGGTCCCCAGAGGCAGGCAGAGCTCCAGAGTTTCAATGCGTGGATGAGACGATGGTGCAGGGAAGAGGGATTCAGCTTTGTAAGGAACTGGGGAAACCTTTGGGGAAAGGGGAGACTTTTCCGAAAGGATGGGCTCCACCTTAACCAGAGTGGAACCAAGCTGCTGACACTAACTTTTATAAAGGAGATAGAGGAGCTTTTAAACTAGAACAAGGGGGAAAGCCGACAGTCACTCAGCAGTGCATGGTTCAGAGAAATGTATCCTTGAAGGATACTAATGAAACAGGAGAGTTAGGGCATCCCAACAGAGAGGTTCCATTAAAAGCAAACATAGTTCATATGCCTATATGTAAAAAATCACCAAAGCTAATGATTTCCGAATTATCCCAAACAACTGAAAAGCAGGTTGTTAAAACAAGCAAAAACCACACTTTGAAATGTCTGTATGCCAATGCCAGAAGTCTAAGAAGTAAGATGGGAGAATTAGAGTGTATAGCAGCAAATGATGAGATTGAGATAATTGGCATCACAGAGACTTGGTGGAAGGAGGATAACCAATGGGACAGTGCTATATCAGGGTACAAATTATATCGCAATGATAGGGAGGATCAACTTGGTGGGGGTGTGGCACTTTATGTCCGGGAGGGTATAGAGTCCAACAGGATAAAGATCATACAAGAGACTCAGTAGAATCTATATGAGTAGAAATCCCATGTGTGTTGGGTAAGAGTATAGTGATAGGAGTATACTACCGTCCACCTGGACAAAATGGTCAGACAGATGATGAAATGCTAAGAGAAATCAGGGAAGCAAACCAATTTGGCAGTGCAATAATAATGGGAGACTTCAGTTACCCCAATATTGACTGGGTAAATGTAACATCAGGACTTGCTAGAGACATAAAATTCCTGGATGTAATAAATGATTGCTTCATGGAACAATTGGTTCAGGAACCAACAGGAGAGGGAGCTATTTTAGATTTAATTCTTAGTGGAACCCAAGATTTGGTGAGAGAAGTAACGGTGATGTGGCCACTTGGCAACAGTGATCATAACATGATCAAATTTAAACTAATAACTGGAAGGGGGACAATAAGTAAATCTGCAGCTCTAACACTAAATTTTAAAAAGGGAAACTTGATAAAATGAGGAAAATAGTTAGAAAAAAACTGAAAGGTGCAGCTGCAAAGGTTAAAACTGTTCAACAGGCTTGGACATTGTTTAAAAATGCAATCCTAGATGCGCAGTCCATATGTATTCCACGCATTAAGAAAGGTGGAAGGAAGGCAAAACAATTACCGTCATGGTTTAAAGGTGAAGTGAAAGAGGCTATTTTAGCCAAAAAAACATCCTTCAAAAATTGGAAGAAGGATCCATCTGAAGAAAATAGGATAAAACATAAGCATTGTCAAGGTAAGTATAAAACATTGATAAGACAGGCGAAGAGAAAATTTGAAATGAAGTTGGCCATAGAGGCAAAAACTCATAATACAATTTTTTTTAAATATATCCAAAGCAAGAAACCTGTGAGGGAGTCGGTTGGACCATTTGATGACAGAGGGGTTAAAGGGGCTCTTAGGGAAGATAAGGCCATTGCAGAAAGACTAAATGAATTCTTTGCCTCCGTGTTTACTAAGCAGGATGTTGGGGAGATACCAGTTCCAGAGATGGTTTTCAGGGTGATGAGTCAGACGAACTGAACAAAATCACTGTGAACCTGGAAGATGTAGTAGGCCAGATTGACAAACTAAATAGTAGCAAATCACCTGAACTGGATGGTATGCATCCTAGGGTTCTGAAGGAACTAAAAAATGAAATTTCTGATCTATTAGTTAAAATGTTTAACCTATCATTGAAATCATCCATTGTACCTGAAGACTTGAGGGTGGCCAATTTAACCCCAAATTTTAAAAAAGGCTCCAGGGGTGATCCGGGTAACTATAGACCAGTGAGCCTGACTTAAGTGCCGGGAAAAATAGTGGAAACTATTCTCAAGATAAAAATCGTAGAGCATATAGAAAGACATGATTTAATGGGACACAGTCAACATGGATTTACCCAAGGGAAGTCTTGCCTAACAAATCTGCTTCATTTTTTTGAAGGGGTTAATAAACATGTGGATAAAGGTGAACCGGTAGATGTAGTGTATTTGGATTTTCAGAAGGCATTTGACAAAGTCCCTCATGAGAGGCTTCTACGAAAACTAAAAAGTCATGGGATAGGAGGCGATGTCCTTTTGTGAATTACAAACTGGTTAAAAGACAGGAAACAGAGAGTAGGATTAAATGGTCAATTTTCTCAGTGGAAAAGGGTAAACAGTGGAGTGCCTCAGGGATCTGTACTTGGACCGGTGCTTTTCAATATATATAAATGATCTGGAAAGGAATACGACGAGTGAGGTTATCACATTTGTGGATGATACAAAATTATTCAGAGTAGTTAAATCACAAACAGACTGTGATACATTACAGGAGGACCTTGCAAAACTGGAAGATTAGGCATCCAAATGGCAGATGAAATTTAATGTGGACAAGTGCAAGGTGTTGCATTTAGGGAAAAATAACCCTTGCTGTAGTTACACAATGTTAGGTTCCATATTAGGAGCTACCACCCAGGAAAAAGATCTAGGCATCATAGTGGATAATACTTTAAAATCATTGGCTCAGTGTGCTGCAGCAGTCAAACAAGCAAATAGAATGTTAGGAATTATTAGGAAGGGAATGGTTAATAAAACGGAAAATGTCATAATGCCTCTGTATCGCTCCATGGTGAGACCGCAGCTTGAATACTGTGTGCAATTTTGGTCGCCGCATCTCAAAAAAGATATAGTTGCGATGGAGAAGGTACAGAGAAGGGCAACAAAAATGATAAAGGGGATGGAACAGCTCCCCTATGAGGAAAGGCTGAAGAGGTTAGGGCTTTTCAGCTTGGAGAAGAGACGGCTGAGGGGGGATATGATAGAGGTCTTTAAGATCATGAGAGGTCTTGAACGAGTAGATGTGACTCGGTTATTTACACTTTCGAATAATAGAAGGACTAGGGGGCATTCCAGGAAGTTAGCAAGTAGCACATTTAAGACTAATCGGAGAAAATTCTTTTTCACTCAACGCACAAATTTGTTGCCAGAGGATGTGGTTAGTGCAGTTAGTGTAGCTGGGTTCAAAAAAGGTTTGGATAATTTCTTGGAGGAGGTCCATTAATGGTTATTAATCAATTAGGGAATAGCCACTGCTATTAATTGCATCAGTAGCATGGCTTCTTCTTAGTGTTTGGGTAATTGCAGGTTCTTGTGGCCTGGTTTTGGCCTCTGTTGGAAACAGGATGCTGGGCTCGATGGACCCTTGGTCTGACCCAGCATGGCAATTTCTTATGTTTTTATGTTCTTATGTTTATTCGAGGGTTTAAACCATCCAGGAAAATTGAG
Source organism: Rhinatrema bivittatum (assembly GCF_901001135.1). Taxonomy (NCBI): domain Eukaryota; kingdom Metazoa; phylum Chordata; class Amphibia; order Gymnophiona; family Rhinatrematidae; genus Rhinatrema; species Rhinatrema bivittatum. The sequence goes on from NC_042623.1 coordinate 129,456,863, forward strand.
CGCAGACAATCCTCACCCCAATGAAGTTCAGACGTCAAAGTGCGAAACTGGATCACAAAGTCCGTAAGGAGGTGAGATCCTTGACACAGGCACAGCAAGATGCTACTGAAGACCGTCTGCAATCTAGGGTCATCAAAGACAGTTCGGAACTGTGAAAGGAAGGCTTCAAGATCCTCCAGGACTGGATCAGCTCATACCCAAAGCGGGGTGGCCCAAGCCAGAGCCTTACTGTCCAAAAGGGAGAGAATGTAGGTGGTCTTGGTAAGGTCCGTGGGAAAGAGAGTGAACTGCAGACAAAAGTGCATATGGTACTGATTGATGAAGCCATGACACAGTTGGGGGTCCCCGGCGAAGCGTGGAGGAGCCGGGAATGGTAGGACCGGTTGTGCGGAAGGCACGGGAGGCGAGAGATGCCCAGCAGGAAGGGCGGATGCCCCCTGCTGAATTGAGGAATTCAGGCGCTGGCTGAGGCGATTCACTGCCAAGGCGAGGGACTCAAGGACCTTCTGCTGTTTGAGGATCTTCTGGGTGAGGCCTGGTATGGCCTGTCGGGTGGAGATCTCTGCTGGGTCCATGGACTTGGCAAACTGTTGTAACCTTGATGTAGGTTGTGGACCCTTGGCCTGAATTGGGATTGACGCAACCTGGAAGGAAAACCAACCACAGATTCCCAACATCAGGAGGTGAGACTGGCGGACGACAGGGGCTGGATGGCTGAGGCTTCACACTACCAACCCCATTCCCCACAGGTTGAGCCCTTGGGTTCCAGGGGCTGGCTGGACTTAGGTGGGCCCCTGTGATGAAGGTCCAATGAGAGACGATCCAAAGTCCTGGGAGGCAGCGGCAAGAAGCATGAGGTCTGATCCGAAGTCCAGGGCAGGCGGCGAGCAAGAAGCGTGATGTCCAATCCGAAGTCCAGGGCAGGCGGCGAGCAAGAAGCGTGAGGTACGATCTGAAGTCCAGGGCAGACGGCGAGCAAGAAGCGTGAGGTCCAATCCAAAGTCAAAGCCAGGGAGGTCCATTCGAGGGTGAGGGAGCAGGAGCTGGAACAGTGCTGGAAGACAGGAATAGGCACTGGGAAGACAGGAACAGGCACTAGGAAGGCAGGAACAGGATACACGGGCAAAGTGAAGCAGGATCCCAACTAGAAGCACCGAGGCACGAAGGAAACTTGTTGCCAAGTCAAGGAAGGATCGTAGAAGCAGGCCTAAATAGGCCCGAGCTGATGATGTCATCAGGGAGAGGTCCCAGAAGTTCCTATTGCTGGCCCTTTAAGAGGTGGACCCAGCTGTGCACGCATGTGTAAGGAGGACGGCCGGCCATTCGGGGTAATGTCGATGTCCAGTACACCGGGGAAGACCCGGCGCAGAGAGGAGTCAGGCCAGCAGTCACGGCACATTGGAGTGGTCCTGGGGAGCAGTGGGGCTGGCCGAGCTGCACGGGGAGGCCGGTGAGTGCTACACAATGGAGTATAGCTTGCTAATTTTTCTTTTTAGATTTCCAGAACAATTAAACTCAGATTTAGCATATATTCCCCCACCCACCAGTGATACAAGAGGTGAAAAACAAAACAAAACTCTGTTTCAAAAATCTATCCTAATTCTTTCTTACAAAGAAAAAGTACTCTCTGATAGGGATGTGAATCGTGTCCTCGATCGTCTTAACGATCGATTTCGGCTGGGAGGGGGAGGGAATCGTATTGTTGCCGTTTGGGGGGGTAAAATATCGTGAAAAATCGTGAAAAATCGTGAAAAATCTAAAAATCTAAAAATCGCAAAACCGGCACATTAAAACCCCCTAAAACCCACCCCCGACCCTTTAAATTAAATCCCCCACCCTCCCGAACCCCCCCAAATGAGTTAAATAACCTGTGGGTCCGGCAGCGGTCCGGAACGGGCTCCTGCTCCTGAATCTTGTTGTCTTCAGCCGGCGCCATTTTCCAAAATGGCGCCGAAAAATGGCGGCGGCCATAGACGAACACGATTGGACGGCAGGAGGTCCTTCCGGACCCCCGCTGGACTTTTGGCCAGTCTCGTGGGGGTCAGGAGGCCCCCCACAAGCTGGCCAAAAGTTCCTGGAGGTCCAGCGGGGGTCAGGGAGCGATTTCCCGCCGCGAATCGTTTTCGTACGGAAAATGGCGCTGGCAGGAGATCGACTGCAGGAGGTCGTTCAGCGAGGCGCCGGAACCCTCGCTGAACGACCTCCTGCAGTCGATCTCCTGCCGGCGCCATTTTCCGTACGGAAAATGGCGCTGGCCATATTTTCCGTACGAAAACGATTCGCGGCGGGAAATCGCTCCCTGACCCCCGCTGGACCTCCAGGAACTTTTGGCCAGCTTGTGGGGGGCCTCCTGACCCCCACGAGACTTGCCAAAAGTCCAGCGGGGGTCCGGAAGGACCTCCTGCCGTCCAATCGTGTTCGTCTATGGCCGCCGCCATTTTTCGGCGCCATTTTGGAAAATGGCGCTGGCTGAAGACAACAAGATTCAGGAGCAGGAGCCCGTTCCGGACCGCTGCCGTTCCGGACCGCCGCTGGACCCGCAGGTTATTTAACTCATTTGGGGGGGGTTCGGGAGGGTGGGGGATTTAATTTAAAGGGTCGGGGGTGGGTTTTAGGGGGTTTTAGTGTGCCGGCTCACGATTCTAACGATTTATAACGATAAATCGTTAGAATCTCTATTGTATTGTGTTCCATAACGGTTTAAGACGATATTAAAATTATCGGACGATAATTTTAATCGTCCTAAAACGATTCACATCCCTACTCTCTGAATGTTGTGAGAATATACAGACAGCTTATACCAGGAACATAGAGAATAGCAACTAAGAACTAATAAAACTGCATCAATTCAGACTTTATCGTGTATGTGAGCCACAGATGAGTGGCATCTGCAAGTATGTATGTAATGATAAAAATATTTCATCATGATAGTCAGTTATTACATTTCAAATAGAGATATATTGCTTCATAAAAAAAATAAAACAAGAAAACATGAGGAAATGATGTAATAGGAGGAAATCCCTCTCTATAATTTTTTTTGAAGCAAAAAGCAATAAGATAAGAAGGAAGCTTATCTCATCTTTTATATCAGATCTCTGTATAAACAGCTACAAACATCTGCTTTGTTCAAAAAGCAAGGCACTCAGAAACTAACTGCATGTTTCAACTCATTCTGCCATACAGATTCTTTCCCTAAATAAACGGTATCTATAGCATTTTATTACATATAATAGGGATAAAATATAAAAATTTATGAACACATTTAGTCACGTGACAGGTATTCCTGTCTGTTGAGTCAGGACCAGAAGAATTTTCTTTCAATCTCGTCTCCCCTTTGTAGCAGGATCTTCGCTGTCAGACTGCATTGCACATCTGCCTTCACCACTGAGAAAGCCTCCCCCATCCTGAGAAATAACAAACCATCCTTAATGCATATTTATATTTTTGACATAAAAAGTAATTTGATGAAATCAATTTAGATTTGTAAAAAGGAGCTTAGGGGGCACTTTAATTGTGCAGGTGTAATAACCAAAGCTTTGTATTGCATGCATTGAGGACGTAGCGCAGTTGTAGTGGCCAAAGCCTTGACCACTAAAATCATTCCCTACCAATGCTAAAAAAAACATAACAAATAACGCTGAAGGAGCTGCATGAGATGCCTGATGTTTGAGCAATACAAAATCGGGGGAGGGGGGGGGGGCACTGCCTCACCATTTGGACCAAACCACAATTTATTCTGTCCCTGAATTTTTACTGTGGCCTCTCCTTTAGTCCATAGTTTCCAATAATCTTTCGAGATTAAAGTTTTCATTTCATTAAGTGGCATCCGGCAACCCCCACAGTATATATAGCTGGTCAGAGCTGCATGCTTAACTGCCTGATGCCAAGTTATTTCCCCTGGCCACATTTGAATCTTCTTTGCTGTGCCCAGCACCATTTAACCACCATCAGTTCAGAAGGCAGCTGAATTGCTTCCAGCAAACCTTTAACAAAAGATCCATTTTTAATCATCTCCCCATTAGCTGTTAAACCCCCCTCATTCTCCATAATGCCCCATAATCATGGACCACCCCAAACGCATAACGAGAATCTAACAGAATCTAACAGAAATCTAACAGAAAAAAACCCTTGTTACAGCTTTTTGAAAGTACCTTCAGCTGGAAATATCCCCCCTTAGTAGCATGATGCTCCTTGCAGGGTGGATCTTCCATGCTTGACAACAGACAGCCCCTTTCGTATCACAGACACTCTATGCATTCAAGATCTCCCAAGCAGGAATGGGATCAGGGGTGCCCTTCTCATTATTATTATTTAAATATTTTTCTCTTTTTCTATGTTTTTGCTTTTGTTGTCTTTTTATGTTTTCTTTTTTTATATCATAAGCAGAGATACTTAGGTTGGGATACCCATACTTATCCCAACCTATTTACCTAGGCTATATTCCCAGGGATTTCACCTCCCTGTATCCCAGTCTAGACTGCCCCGCTGTATTTCCAGGGATTTCACCTCCCTGTAATCCACCAGGCCCAGTATTTTCCTGGGAGTCCAACTCCCTAAGTTCCTTTCCTGGAGCCCTGCTCTGATCCTGACATGCATCCAGTGAACAGTTTTATATGTGCAAACTCCAGGGAAGAGGTTCCCGGCACAGCGGCCATTTGTTGCTGTGCTGGGGATCATGCCCTGGCCGACTGCAACTTTCTTCAGCCCCAGGGTTGAAGTAAGTTTTAAAGCAAGAAGCAAAAAAAGAAAAAGGTAGGGGGGAAAGGGTGGGGGAGGTAGGGGAAGGGAAGATAAGGTGTGGTGGGGGGGTAGGGAACGGGGGAAGGTAGCGCGGCTCGGTATGCGCAAGGTGCACAATTGTGCACCTCCTTGCACGCGCTGACCCCCGATTTTATAACTTCCGCGCACCTGCGCATGCAAGTTATAAAATCGGGCGTACATGTGTGTGCGCCAGGTAGAGCACACACATAAACACCCACGTGCACCTTTTAAAATCTACTCCTTAACTTTCAAACTCCAATAAATCCAAAAAACTAGTCCTCAGAATCAAAACAGATCCAGCAACTCCTACTGGAATGTCTACAAATCTCAAATATCACTTCACCCCTTGCTTCACTTTCTTAGCAAAAAGGAAAAAAGAATCAAAGCCCGCCCTTCCAGATTTCAGCGGAATCCCTTCTTTCAGGAACTGGTTCCACTCAAATGTAAAAGTAGCAAAAATCCTCACAATCTCTAAGATGTACTCCTTGGGGGTCTCCTCTATTGCAAAGCAGAGAAACTCTCTCTTCTCCTGGGGGAAGGCAAAGATCTAAATCCCCCAGGCAGCCTCCCACAAAAAGATGGAGATTATGTAAGGGGAGGATTCCAAAAATGAAAAATCTTCTCCCACTGCCTATGCTAAAAAAGTAGAGAAAAATGTAATGACAGGCAAAGCTGGGTCATACCTGCTTAGGTATCTCAGTTACTTTCCTGTAATATGTATTGTTTAAGACCTATCTGTGCCTTCTTCTATGAATTTTTGTGTGTCCATAATTAACACACAAAGCCTTTTTTTTCACCTGGTTTGATAATGTTTTGGTAGTTTTATAGGTTCTTTATAACAGGTCCTTCTAATGGAGAAAGGTTGTACAGAATTTTCTTCTATTTGTTGGAAAGCTGTATTTTCACTTGTGTCTGAATCTTTCTATGTACGTAGTTGTTTAGTTTACTATTGTATTAGTGTGGTGAGTGGAACAGTACATTAATAAACAATCTTGTGACATCAAAACCCACCAGTAGCCATTTCTAATTTCATCATACCACTGTGAGCAAAGGGGAGAGGAGGGAATGGCAGGAGTAGAAGATTGGGTATTTCTGCAGAGCCAGCCCACCTTATCAAAAGCCCAAGCAGTAGTAGCAGTGAGAAAAAACGGAGTCCTGCTCCTAAACGTAAGACTTTTTTTTTTAGCAGCAGAAAGCTAGGAGTGGAAACTGGCTCAAGTCATCTGAAACTAAAATTGGGAAACCATGTGCCACCCCGTTCTTGCTTTTGAGCAGGTGGCAAAAGATGGCAGAACCATCGGAGGCTGGTATAAGGACATGGGCAGCAGAAGTGCAACTCCCAAAACCAGCAACATGCTCCTCCATGATTACTGCTTCTGAGGTGTTTGTCAGGTCTAATGTTCATGATCATTATTGTTTTACTGTTTAAGTTTATTGACATTGTGATCTTAAATATATATGTTTTTATGTAACCCCCCCCCCCCAGACTTTGAAGGTGCAGGAAACAAGTGATTTTAAATAAAAAATTAAAATAAATAATGAAGGTAGTATTTTAAAAAACTGATTTGGAAGAAGAATCGTATCTCAGATTCTCTGAATTGGAGCTGAAGAGTTTTTGGGAGCACTAGTCAGAAATTTCTTAGCCTCCAATGAGGAGGTATTGGAGATAGATGATACTGATGATGATGAGACAACATTAAGGAAGAGGAGGCAGTGCAGATAGAGAGTATGAGTAATAGGGATGTGAATCGTGCTGGGCCAGCGCGCAATCCCCCGGCTGCTGTGCAGGAGTCCTCGGCCATGCCTCCCGGACCACCCCCAGACAGCCCTGCCCCACCCCGGAAAGTCTACCCCGCCCCGTCCCGCCCCCCTGCCCGCCCATTCAGAAAAGCTCCGGAACATACTTAGGCCCGGCGCACGTAACCCCCCTATGCGTGTAAATCCTCCTGGAATAACGTGTGTAGGGCTTTGAAAATCTGCTTCTACATTTCTAGGTTTCTATGTAATTCACCACTTATAGAATACTTAACAAACAACCTCAACTTAGACATCCCTACTAATCTCCATGTTAATGCCACCCCCTCTCTTCCTCCTGCGAATCCATACTTAACTCCCTCACTGCCCTAGGTTTCGATCAAATTATTACCTCCCCCACACACAAAGCAGGATGCTCACTAGACCTTATTTTTATTAATGCCCACTTACATTCCCCCAATCCACCTTCCTGCACTCCAGTCCCATGGTCTGACCACACTCTCATAAATGCACTCCTATCCCTCGAGCAAACACCCTCCCCTCTCGCTAAACACAATAATACTATCAACTTTAGAATACCCTGCAACAAAGATGAGTTAACAACCGCAATCATTAACTCCCTCCACCACTGAGACCTACTAAACCCTGATACTGCGCTCTCTACCTGGAACACCCTCACAAGCAACATCTCCAACAACCTCTGCCCTCTAGTATCCAAGGAGATAAATCACTCACACTGTGCCAACAAACCCTGGCACACCCCCGAACTAAAAAAACTGAAACGAGATCTCAGACAAAAAGAAAGACAATGGTGCAAAGACCCATCCCCCCACAAATTATATTTATACAAATCTTTATTACACATATATAGATCCACAATCCTCAATACTAAGCGCGACTACTTCGCAGCTAAAATTCATAACTACCATTACAATCCCAAAGCCCTTTTCACATATGTTGCTGCTTTCACTAAAATGTCGCTTCCTCCCACCACGGATGAAGACTCCAAAATAAAATGTGACGAACTCGCCCGGTTCTTCCATAACAAAATTGCAAAAATACTTACATGCTTCCTTACACCCGCCTCCCTCCTGACCTATACCCCAAGCAATCAGATCACCATCCTAGATGTCCTTAACGCAACATCTGCATTTGAAACTGAATCCATCCTAAAGAAACTAAAGCCCTCCACACACCCATCTGACACCATTCCTACCAAGTCCCTCCTATCCATCCCTTGTACTATCGCCATACCCATGGCTGAGATAATCAATTGCTCCCTCTCACATGGATACATCCCACAATCCTTAAAGCAAGCAGTAATAAAACCTATCATAAAAAAACCCAGTCTTGACCCCTCTGACTCATCAAACTATCGGCCCATTTCCAATCTCCCCTTCATTGCCAAAGTCATGGAAAAAATTAACAGCTGACTCTCAGCACCCTTAAAAAACCATAACATCCTATCCGCTTCTCAATTCGGTTTCCGTAAGTTTCTCAGCATAGAAACCCTCTTACTCTCCCTCACTGATACCATTCTCAAAGGTGTAGTCATGGTCACTCATACATCCTTGCCTTACTTGACATATCATCTGCTTTTGACACCATTAACCACAACATCCTTATCAACCGCCTTTCAGAAATTGGCATATCAGGAACAGTCCTACATTGCTTTAAGTCCTACCTTGAAGACCGACACTACATAGTGAAGATTGGTAATTCAGAATCCATTCCCAACCAACTAAATCAAGGCGTTCCCCAAGGATCCTCCCTCTCTTCTACCCTATTCAACATATACCTCCTCCCACTCTGCCAACTCCTTTCAAACCTTGGCCTCCCCCACTACATCTATGCCGATAATGTGCAAATCCTTATCCCCATCAAAGAATCCATCTCCAAATCCCTCAAGATCTGGGAAATCTGCCTCAATGAAATAAACCACCTCCTCACCAACTTACACCTTGCTTTTAACACATCGAAGACTGAGCTCCTCCTCATTTCCACACACAACACAACTCACTTGCATGTCATCAATCCCCTTCCCGCCTTAACCCCCTTCAAACCCAATGCACGCAGCCTTGGTGTAACCATCGACAACCAGATGAGCTTAAAAACATTCATCAACTCCACATTCAAAGACTGCTTCTTCAAACTACATGTCCTTAAAAAACTTAAACCCCTACTCCACCTTCACAACTTCCACACAGTGCTTCAAGCCACAATCTGCTCAAAAATCGACTACTGCAACTCCCTGCTGCTAGGCCTCCCCGCATCAACCCTTAAACCACTACAAATACTCCAAAACGCCGCCGCAAGAATACTAACCAACACCCGAAAATCAGAACATATCACCGCAGCCCTTAAGGAACTCCACTGGCTGCCAATACCCTTCCGAATCTCCTACAAGATCCTGTCCATTATCCATAAAACCTTACACACTCATAACATACAATGGCCTGAGAATAATATTCGCTTCTCCACCACCTTGCGCCCAACCAGAACTGCATACCTAGGTACATTACACACTGCCTCACCTAAAACATTCCACCTTAACTCCACAAAAGGGCGAGCCCTGTCAATTGCAGGACCTACCCTCTGGAACACCATGCCCACAGACCTGCGTCTAGAGCCATCCACACAAAAATTTTAAAAAAAAGCTAAAGACATGGCTCTTTAAACAAGCATTCCCAGAATAACCGCTCTAAATACTAGACTTAGTAACTTCTTTCCTCCCCTTAGCCTCACCAGCCTCCCCCTCCCTGACTCAGTTCTCTACCTTCTACCCTGCTCCTCTCATCTCCCTCCCTCACCCTACAACTCCTACCGTTTCAACACTATATATTTGCTCAAAAACGCTATTTCATTCTGCTCCAATAAAGCATCGAATATGCTCAACTATGTTATGTACTTGTTCCACCCCCTCCCTTCCCCCTGTCTCAATAATGTTATGTGTTAGCCCAAATATCAATTTATTGTATTTTCAATATTTATATATTTCCAATTATATTGCTCCATGTTCTCCTTCCCCCTTCCCCTTCATTTTCTCCCAAATTATTTTCTTTATTTATACCCCTTTTATCTTCCCCCTTCACCCCACTACAATGTATACCTCCTACCCCTGTACTTAGCCTAATTCAAGTTATCTGTTTATATGTTACGCTACCCCGTCCAAGTTTTGCTTCCCGTTCTTTGTACAACATTCAAGTTACATGTAAACCGATATGATGTACCCACGAATACCGGTATAAAAAAAAAAAAAAAAAAAAAGCCTTTAAATAAATAAATAAATACATTTTCAAAGTGCATTTATTTGCATAAATCTGCTTTGAAAATTCAGACTAAAGTCTGTGGGCCTTTGAAAATTACTCTCCCCAGGTTTGCTTGGTTTTTTCCTTTCTTGTGATATTTGTTTACTATGTAAAGTATTTCTGGTATCTTTTGTGCATTTAGAATGCTCCAGAGTGTTTCACACTGAAGGATCTCGGCTGGTGCTTTGTGGCAGAACATGGGAAAAGTTAAAAGCTTTACAAGATGCCTTAATCAGTGTTGCAGATCCTGGTGTTGTAAGTACTTTATTTACAGTTCAAATTTCAGTCCCTGTTTTTTTTTACATTGTTACATGATCACATAGTCAACTATTTGAAAAAGACCTAGAGGTTCATTGAGTACAACTTCTTTATCCACTGTCTATTAAAATTGCAGTACAATGGTAGCAGCTATTTTAGAGTTGCCACTTGGTTCTGTGAACAATTATTGCATTATGTTTAATGTTTCTGGTAATCTATATTAAAGTTAAAGGCATGGTTGGAATTTCTATGTAGGGTTTAGGTCATTAAACTGCCACAGTGCCAGTAGGGGATTTCTTGTTCAAGAAGTGGGAGGTAGAAAGGTAGTCAAAGCTCCAGCTGTTACAACTCCTTTTGATTTTCTTGTGAATTGATAGCTGAGTAGACTGGGATGTAGTATCCTCAGACATTTGAATGCTGGTCCATTCAGAGGTCAAATGGAGTATCTGCCTCAGGAATTACTGTTTGGATGGGAAAAATGACATGAGGCGATTGGCTCGTTATAGACTAACCAATTTATTGAGTTTTCGAGGACAAAGTCCTCTTCATCATATGCAAGAAGTGAAGTTCAGAGGTGACTATGCCTCTGAATATTTGGATATTTGTGTCTGTTTTCGCTTGCATTTCTGAAGAATTGGAGATGCCTTTTGTGTTGTCTTTCTTGAGTTATCCCTGCTTCTCAAAATAGGCCATGGAATGTGCTAGCACTGAAATAAGGGAGGAGGCATTCCCATCTCTATGTGCCTTCTTTGTGGATGGTGTGTCTGTTTTAGATTTGAGATACTATTATTTCTGAAAATATTTTTTATTTTTGCTGATCTTGAGGATAAACTCAGTGGGGACAGGTGCATTTGGGAAAGCATTTGGATGAGAGAAACCCCTACAAAGAGCTGGAGGCCAGAGACAGAAGGCTGGCAATAGGAGGTTGGAGACTGTAGACCGGAGACTCCACATTGGAGACTAAAGGCTGGATGTTGGAGATTGGAAACAGGAGGCTTAAGACAAGAGGACCAAAACTGGATGTGTGAGACAGGATATCAGAAACAGGAAGCTGGAGACAGGACGTTGGTTGGATGGGAGCTTTGTACAAAGAAATGTTATTATCCCCATATTCAGAGAGGACTGCATATTCTGATGGAAGACAGTATACGGCAGCAGTTGTCTACAGTATATGCAGCCCTTGATACACACTCAGCTTCTTAAACTGTTGGACTATTGACAACACGGCTGAACTAGGGAGGCAATGCTTTGAAGGAAACACTCAGCATCCATTTTTCCAAGACCACTCTACAAACTTTTGGCTGGTTGACCAAATTGCACAGGCACAGGGATGTTTCAGCCAGGATGGATCCCACAGGCAGCCTTCCATCATCCTGGCACAGGGACTCTTCATCCAGGATGTATCTCTTATTTTGCCGATCACTATGTTATTTTAGGGCTTTGGAAGTTCCTCAGGCTCTGCTTCCCTCTCTGAGCTGCCTGCTAGGGGGCAGCGGGTCCTCTCTGCCATTCTCCTATGCAGAAAGCTATAGATTGCTTTTGGGCATTGGGGTCACTGATGATACTGAACTTGGGGCTGCCTGCTAGAATGACTGGAGAAGGTTTGTATTCAAATTGTTAACTGCAGCAGCCAGTGTTGAATCTCTGTAACAGTCTGCTGATGCACTGCCTGGGTATGCTGCCTCTAGGCCTGACAGATGTGCATGCGCTCCCCACAGATGTGACAAATTTCTTCATGCTGCATTTTTTCTTGTCACAGCAATAGTCCTTGCAGGGCAGAAAATCTTTCAATTGCCATCTGAATTCCAGATTCAAATGATTGTATTTGCCTCCCACTTGTGATAGTCCTTCCTCAGTATGACTTGCTGTAAGGTCACCTGCAGACAGCTGTCTCTCTGCCACTACCTGGGGTATTGCTGGGTCTTGTACTTGTGGAGTGCTACTTTCTGTGTGTTGGGTGGGGCTTGGTAGCTCTCTTGGAAGAGCTACCAAGCCCAGAGAAGGGCTATCAGTCCAGAGAAGGGCCAGAGAAGGGCTATCAGTCCAGAGAAGGAAAGATTTACATTCTAGAGGGGATCCACTGCCTCTTCCTGATCCCTCTCCTCCTCCTGCAGATGTTGATCCAGTTCCTCTGATACATGGTCCTCTGCAACACTTTGAGTATTCAAGTGCTTGGTGCTGGGGCCTGTTAAAACATCAAATGCACATGTCAGTTTCATAAAAATACCTATTAACTACTCCTATTTCATAAGATTTTCATATGGAAAATAAAAACATGCCATACTGGGTCAGCCTAGGGTCCATCAAGCCCAGTATTCTGTTTCCAATAGTGGCCAATCCAGGTCACAAGTACCTGGCAAGATCCCAAATATATAGATTCCATGTTGCTAAGTAGTGGCTTTCCCCAAATTCATCTAGTTATTAACAGTTTATGGACTTTCCCCCTAAGAATGTGTCCTAACCTTTCTTAAACCCAGCTATGCTGAGTGCACTTTCACATCCTCTGGCAATGAATTCTAGAGCTTAATTGTGCATGAAGTTAAAAACATTTTCAACAATTTGTTTTAAACGTACCACTTACTAAATTCATAGAGAGCAATATATATTACAATCATATGAAACACATCATGCCTGGAGTCCCTATCCTCCCTATAGATATTTGTTATGGTTATTAGTAGTATCAGGATCCTCCGCCAGGCCTTGAAGGCATCCAGACCCAGGGGTTCCATCAATGACTGCCTAAATTCCAAATAACATTTCATAATTTCCCAGCATGCTCTGAATCAGCAGCTGTTTTTCTTCATAAGAAAATCAATGTGCATTCAGATGCTACCTGCCCTCTGAAGGACTGCCTCCAGCCTGCATTGCAACTTCCTGGAGGGTCTAGTCCCTCCCTTCCTTATACTCCCATTTTCTGCTCTCATCCTTTCCTCCCCCTCCTCTTGCACCTGCTCTGTCCATTGCCCTTCCCTTTCTCTACATACTCTCATCCTCACTTGCTTTTCTTCTCCCTGCTGACTCTTTTGCCTTCTCTTCTTCACCTCTCTTCTCCCAATATCTCTGTCTACCTCCTTCACTCTGCTCCTCTGCTACTCCTTTCTACCACCACTCTCACCCCTAACACTCTGGCCCTCCTCTTCCCTCCCCATTCCTGGCCCACTCTTCTCGTCTGACCAGCTCAACTCTCTATTCCTATCTTAACTTGCCTCACGCTTATGCTCATACTTCTCTTGCCGCACACACACTCCTGCCACTTACTATGCTCATACCTTACATGCACACATAATTCTCCCTTTCACTCGCTAAACAAAAAAGATTGACAAACCAACAAGACATACATAACAAGCATGCACACTTCTTTCACATATAGAGACATCAGACAAGGGGAATGGTTAGCATACAGAAAAACAGATAAACAGCAGACAATTCTCTCTAATAATTGATGTAAAGCTTTCTCGTCTTTTCTCTCTGTCCTCTCTCTCTATCTCCTAAAGGAGCAGCTGTTGGAATTTGGGTTTTATAGTCCAAATAACTAATTCATGGTGGAAAAATACCATGCAGCTTCACACACAACAGCTTCACACAAATCTATTTAATTAGAGCATCGCATGAAGCTGTAAAATATAGTGTGATTTGCTATTTTTTCATTATCCTAAACAAACCCCCTTTTTAAATGTGTGGTATTTACCTATAATAACATGCAATATTTATTACGGCTAAGAATTGACCCCCCCTTATTTAACCAAAATATGACTGGCTCAGTTAAGCTAATTTTCAACCGAATCTAGCCAACTAGATTTTCAACTGAAAATCAACATAAAAATAGCATTAAGTTGTGGGTTATAAAATTCCATTTTCTTCATTGGTGGCACTTTTTGGAATCTTTCCTAACTCATTCAAAAGAAACAAGGTCTCAATTCTCTGGATTACAAAAGTTTTTTTATTAGCTTGCAAAGCCATACTAACAGCCTGGAGAACTTCAGAAGGCCCATCTATATTATTATGGCGTTCTTCTATAATAAATCTACTAACCATGGAAACCTTGGCTATTAATCACCTGTCTATCAAGACTAGAAGAGCAATAAATGCAGTCTGGCTTCCCTTTATTCTAACCTTACCAATGAATCTAAAAGTCTTTTTTTAAATCGTATAGATATTTGATATGTGATCCTTGTGCTTCTTCGATGCAGGGAGGGAAAGAGGGATGGGGGAGGTAGGGTTATGGGAGGAGGGGTAAGAATATGGATAGAGTTAAGAAAATATTTATTTAATAGTATGTAATAGAATATATATAATGTACCAAATGTTATGCTTTGGTAATGTTCATTATTTATAATAAAAACAGATTTAACATAAAAATAGCATATTAAAAGCTAGCCAGTTAGAATTAGGTAGCTCTACCTAAACATAGCTAAATCACTCTGAAATAAATGCTAGCTGACAAAATCCTTTCCCATTTGCCACAAGTAAATATAAAATGTTGGCCCATTACAACTCCCTACCCCTCCCTGAAATCCTCCCACCATCCAATCTGAAGTGCAAAGTTTGGCAGGGAGTGCTGACAGCTCCCTACCATCCACCCTCCCTCCCGCCAAAATGAAAAATGGGGTATTAGAAAAGCATTAGTGGAGGTATAAAATAAGCCTCCCCCTCCCGCTTTCCTCTGCCTTATATTAATAGCAATGAAACGGCCGAGGAATCGAGAGTTGGGGGATGCTGGGTAGGTGGGAGGGGAGATGGGAGATGGGAGATGGTTGCGGACTCGTTATTTCCTGCTATTGCTCTTACTTTGATGGGATCCTGGGTAAAGAAGCTGTTGATCCCTCTTGCCTGCCCTACTTTTCAGTTTGGTGGTAGGGAGGGGGAATGGCAATGGGTTTATTGGCATCTAACTTCCTGCCAAACCTTTTCTAGTGGGTGTGAGTGGGGATCTAGCCTCCCTTGTCCTGCTTTGACTTCAGTAGGAGGGAAGATTATGGGAGTGGAGCAGACTTGCTTACTTTAATTGGGCAGGAAGGAGGATCTTGATGACCAGATTTAGAGCTGCTATGACAGCACCTAGATTTCTCCAGCCAGGTTAGGTAGCTAGGGCTTAAAATTACTACTGTTCTCTTACCTTTCATCCCTTGACCTAATCCTGTCCCTGAATTTGCACAGAATTTGAGTAGCTAAATTTAGCAGCATATTGAAACTTAGAACACTAAATTTAGATTTTTAGAATGGTCAATTTTCAAAGGCTTCAATCATCACATCTAATTCCTCGCTTGCCCAACTACTGTAGATCCCTTTGAAAATAGACTTCACAGTAATGAAGAAATGAGAAAAGCAATCTTCAGAGATGTTAAGTGCCTGATAGCAGTCCATCAAAGAAATTGACATATGAAGGATCATTTTCAAAAACCATGTTTCTGAGTAAATAGGTATTCAAATTGGCTGGCTGAAAATTGCCCACCCTTTATGTGGGTAAAAGTGTGCGTCATGATCAGCAATGCACATATTTCATCCATGGGAAAAATAAGCAAGCGTAGATGCAAGGTCAGGTCAGAGAGGCAATAATGTGCACAATTTTGCATTTTCAGACTATGCATGTTATTTAAAAGAGGAGAAAGTATCTGAAAAAACCCCCACATGTTTAAATCTGGGTAGGTGCTTTTTCCCTTGGCAATTCCAAAGCCCATGGATATAAGAAATAGTGAACTATGAAAGCATGTGAACTATAAAATCACCCTCTTTTTATGAAAAAGAACTCTGAGTGGCCTTCCAATAAAACATGGTACTGCATCTGTGGACTCTTCTTATATTCCCTTCCTTTCTTTCTGATTTCTTAATTATCTGCAATTTCTTATACTTAGGTTGAATTTTTCTTTGTAGTGTTTTCTGTATCTTCAGTATTGCTATACTTCCTCTGAATTTTAAAATCCCAGCACACGACAAAGCTGAGCGATATGCAAATATGTTTGGCAGGCATGCGCTAAGCGGATTTTAAATGCCGCTCACATATAATCTCCTGCTGTGCGCACAGAATGTTTTTTTTCTAAAAAAGGGGTGAGGCGTGGGCATGGTCTCGGCAGGGCATGGGTGCTCCTGGATTTCTCAATGAAACCAGTGCATACTTACATGCACAAAGCACGTGCTAGGGTCCCCTGCCGTGTAACTATATAACTCTGCTATGAATGGCGTGTAAGTCAGAAGAAAAAGGGATGGTCCAAGAAAACAAACCGGTAATCGATCCAGATGGATGTCAGCAACAAACACAAGAAGATGGAGCGGTGTAAAACAAGTTTTATTGAAGCTTGCCCGACTCTGGCCGAGTTTCGCTCAAAGAGCTGCCTCAGGGGCTTTCAAGCCACTTCAATTGGCTCAAACATCGCGTGACAAAGTCAGAAATGATTGAAACAGCTGGCTTTTTTTTAAAAAAAAAAATAATAAATTGATCAAATACTTTTAAAAACAAGGTTAACCTAAGCTGAACGGCAAGTGGGTATGCAATACCAATACTTTTAAAACGTTGTTTTTAAAAGTATTTGATCAATTTATTACTTTTTTTAAAAAGCCAGCTGTTTCAATCATTTCTGACTTTGTCACGCGATGTTTGAGCCAATTGAAGTGGCTTGAAAGCCCCTGAGGCAGCTCTTTGAGCGAAACTCAGCCAGAGTCGGGCAAGCTTCAATAAAACTTGTTTTACATCGATCCATCTTCTTGTGTTAGTCAGAAGAAAAAGAAATATGGGCATGTCAGCAGTGTTTTAAGGGTTGGGGGTTAACAGGGGAAAAAGGAGGCTATTAAACTAGGGGGGTTTGGACGTCCTATCCCTTGCCTGGGTGAACTGGGAGCAAACTGGTGAAACTCTCAATAGCATGGACGAGCGCCCCTTTTAAAATCCCTCCACTTATGCAATGGAAGCGGGATTTGCACACACATGCGTGCATCCAGGCTTTTTTATAACATGCGCGCATATACGCATTCATGTTATAAAATTAGTCACATCCCTGCGTGCGAGCCTGTAAATGTGTGGGGGAAGGGTTCATAGATTGGATGCAGAGTCTCTGTGTGAGGTGATATATTATTTACTAACATACAGGCCGATGCTATACCATGTGCTGGCTGCAGCGCACAGCTTACCCCA